>NC_064438.1:33854077-34454077 GCF_023343835.1 Lagopus muta | reverse complement strand
TAGAGAATGAATCAGTGAATTTGATTGTTACATATACTTATACAAAACATATTTTTACCTCATTCTAAGTCCTGTGAATCCCTTTAAAAAGCAATGCCAGCAAATAGTAAAAAATGTTGTATACGAGTCATATGCAAGAAAAAAGTAAAATTTACCAGGATATGGCATCATCTATGCTTAGCACTCAGTGAACATTACTGCTGTCTGGGAGGCATTAATTACATAAGTGAGCATTCAGTCCTCAATATACACTTGTGAGTCTAACACACTACATTCAGATCTTGGACAAAACACCTCAATTTAGCAATAAAAGTCTCAACTGGTCACAGCCATAGAGAACAAAGTAAAATCCAAATTAAATAATACACCTTGCAGAAGACAGTATTTTCATTGTTATTTTTGCATCGTCTTATTCTGAATCTTATTCTCAGGGAATCTCATTCTATAAGTATCTTTTTTTTTTTTTTCTAAATTTTGGTTATTCAATTATATTCAGTATCTGGTTATACAGTTCCTGTAGTAGCAAAGAGCTGCTACAGAAATGAGCCGGTAATAAATCAGAAAATTTCAAAAAAAGAGGGAAAAGCTTTTCTTATAAAATGAACAATTTTAGATAATTTAGCAGCATTTTAGTATTTTATTTTCTCCTTCAGAAAAATCTTTGATCCAAAGAAAATATCCAGCGAACACTGAGCATTTTAAAGATACTTTTAAAACAAGAAAAATAAGTAACAGTAAGAAAAAATTATTCGAATTCACGTTTGCATCCCCTCAGTGGCAGGAGAAAAAGAACTCTTCTAAACATATGTGGTTTGCCTTTTATTTCTAAACAAAAAACTTCAGATCGCTAAAATTGCACAATTACAACCCTTCAAAGATAAGTGTGTACATTTTCATCATAGGAGCTGCACACAATGATTTTTCAAGTCTCCAGACAAGGGAAAGCAGTCCTGCCAAAAGGCCCTTGATCTCTCTCCTGCAGAAAGTCAGCAGTGACCTTAGCCCATGAGGTCCTCTGGAGACGACTGCTGTTTGGGACCATTTCATCAACTTCTGCCGGGGCAAAACTCTTGCAGCCTACCAATGGATGCTGCTTTACCTGCACTTCAGTATATCTGCAGACAATGCAAAACTGGGGGTAATGGCTGATTCATCAGAAGGCCACACAGGCACCCAGAGGAACCTTGATAGGCTGGAGAGGTGGGCCAAGAAAAATCTCATAAAGTTCAACAAAGGGAGACTGCATCTGCAGGGGAACGGCCCCAGACACCAACACATGCTAGGAGAATCCAGCTGGAAAGCAGCTCTGCAGAAAAGAACCTAGGTGTCCCAGGGGATGCCAAGTTGAACATGCGTCAGCAATGCGTCCTTGCCACTAAGAAGGCTATTTGTATTCTTGGCTGGGGATTGGGCAGAGTATTGCTAGCAGGTCAAGAAAAGCGATCCATCTCCTCTACTCAGTTTTGGTGAGGCCACACCTGGAATGTTGTATCGGTTTTGAGCCCTTTAGTACAAGAGATACCTAGACATACTGGAAAGAGTCCCATGGAAAGACACCAGGATGTTCATGGGACTGAAGCGCTTCTCTTGTGAGGGGAGATTGAAAGAGCTGGGACTTTTCATTCTGGAGAAGAGAATGCTCAAGAAAGAACTTATCAGTGGCTATAAATACCTGAAGGGACTCTGCACAGAGGATGGGGACAGGTTCTTCTCAGTGGTGGCCAGTGCCAGGACAAGAGGCAATGAGCCCTAACTAGGGTGCAGGAGATCAAATTGAAACATCAGGAAGTGCTTCATTATTGCACGGGTCATGGAACATTGGTACAAGCTTCCCAGAGAGGCTGTGGAGTTTCCTTCACTGGTGATATTTTCTTCCTGATCACAGTCCTGGGCCCCCTGCTGTGGCTGTTCCTACTTCAGCAGAGGTTGGACCAGGTGGACTCAGAGGTTCCCTGCAGCCTCAGCCATTCTGTAGTTCTGTTACATACAGCAAAGATCCATGGCTTTCGGAAAGATTTTGTTCCAGAAGTCTGTGAGAGTGCTTGTATTTACAGTACTTATGGAGTTACGGGAATTACAGTCCAAAATGACTCATCTAGCTTTATTCTACAAGACTAAGTTATGTAAATGGAAATGCCACCGCTTTCAGAGCTACAAAGTGAGAGCTGAAATCTCTAGAAGAGCACTACAAACTCTTTCTCTGGTGGCAATCCATTGTGCATACTCAGTGTTGGACTGCCACAGTGTCCGTACTGCTCTGTGCTGCCAGCAATAGAGTGCTGGATGTCAGCTCATTGATATTTTCAGCCCCTCATCTTGCTGCCTCCCTTTTGTTCTCTATTCTGTTTGAGCCATGAACTTTGAATTTCTATGTTCATGAATACACTAAACATATAAAAGACTGCAAATAATCTGAGTTTTTAAAGCCCAAATACAATAAAGTAGTGAAGGAATAGCCTAAGTTTATTGGTGCAGACTAACTGCCAAGGGCAGAGTGGAGAGAACAGCACAGTGTTGTGCATTCTTTCAATCATTGTTAAATGAACTACATTTCTAATGGTGGCCATGCATACTCATATTTGCTACAACCATTTATAATTAGAAAATCTCTAATATTTATTATTAATTCTTTGATGATTAGAACAATTGAAAAATGGAACAAGGAGACTGTAATAAATCCCAATGGAGTTCTCCTTGCTCTTCAGGAAAAGATCTGGAGACTGCTGAGAAGTGTAACATCACCCTCTGTGAGCCCCTTCAACAGGAATTCCATATACTTTGCAGTATCAGGCATGCAATAACACAAGAAAGACAAATCACTATGAATTCTCAAATTGCCTGTATTTCTTCTTACCAGAAAAGAAGCAGTGCCGGCAATACTGATGCTTTCAAAAAATGTAATAACAGAAACCACACTCAACTATTTAAGGTTAAATACCTGTAAAGTCTGCCCCTTGATTTCCAGTAATTTCTACAACACATTTTTATCTAGAGACATAGGTTTCATTCTAGTGAGTTTGCTGACAGAACAGAGCTCACAGTCTGTCCATATTGCAGCAAATTTGCCTTTGTGTGAGTCCTTATGCTGACGCTGATAAACTAGAACTCCAGCTCTGATGAGAAAAAGCATGATAGTAATCTCTGGCAAACATTCTGAAGTTAAAAAAGAGAAGTGAGGACAGCAGTGTAATGTATTGCTTCCCAGCATTAGAAACACTTCCTTCTGGAAACACTGAGCAATATATTCAATACTTAGTCTCCGCCTTTAAGAATCTTTCTCTCTCTCCTACCACTGTCTCTCCTTCTGAAGCACACTTTTAATTTTGGGAATCAGAAATGTAATGAAATCCAACCCATAATTTAAGGTTAATTTAGCATTAAGTTAAAACAGAAGGTCTAAAACCAATGGCATACTTCCTTCTTTAGCATAAATCAGGGATAAAGAGCTGGCAAATCAAACCCTATGATCATGTCAAACCACAAATGCTGAGCATGATCAAATCAAAGCTTAGTTTAAATATGTGTGAATTAATTTTTCAGTGATCCATTTGATTTATCTCTTATAATGATACTCCTTATCAAATCAACTTTATTTACTTTATTTAAGTAGGATTTGGGAGGACGTTAGGCCTGACCAAATACACAGAACACAGGTCTGTATCTAAAGTTCTCTTTCTTTGGTTAGTCTTAGGCATTTTAATTTAAAAAGACTTGCAAATTCTTTAGCTGTCCTTTCCTTGATGCAATCAAGCTTCCCAGATTGCTGATAGCTCACAGTGTTCTGCTAATTACTGCAATTGGTGACAGACACCCTCCCAAGCACCCTTCTCTCTAATGAGACACACAGTTGATATCCTCTGTCATTGGCTATTTCAAGTACACCTCAAAAAATCATCATAATAATAATAATAATAATAATTTTTTAAAAAGCTGAAATAAAAGCAGGAGATAGCATGTCCATTTATTCTGGTGACCCTAATGGTTAATTATTACTGCGAGAACAATCAATAGCCACTGGCCATAGTTAGATAGGCTGAAGAGTTGAGCATTTTGTGCGCTTGTATTTTTTCCCCTTAATTTCCTGTAGGTCTGTAGAAAGCTAGCTGGAATACTTTTATTCCTTAATAAAGTTGACATGCAGTCTGCACCAAAATAGCCAAATACACAAATTACAAACAAGTGGGACAAGTATGCTATATTAGTTGTCATTTGTCCACATGCTGATAAATCATCCAGTCTTTATGTTTTGAAACAGTACTGAAAACATTCCAGATTATGAAAAGAGCTGATTATGAAAAGGGTACTGTTCCCCTCAAATGTTTACAATTCAAACTTACATTTCTTTAAATCCATTTTCCAACAAATCTTCTCTTACTTTTAATGCTATTCATGCCTTTCGGATGGCACTGATTATTTTTGGATGTGCTCTGAAGCTAAGTTTCTGTGAGGGAGCAATGTAAAAATTATAAACAATTTATGTCCATGTCTGTGCTGTGAGAGCATCTTCAATCATTAAGGTAGAAAGAAAACTTTCCCAGCCTCATGGAGTAGTGCAAATAAATTGTCCTTGTATTTCTAACACTGCGGAGATACTGCTTATTAAAAGATTATCAGCTTTGGGGTTATGAGAATATAACAAAACCATTTTTATAATTTTTATGGTTAACAAAGTCCTCTTAGCAGTCTATATATTCACCTAAGTCTAATAACTTCAGATACATTTTTAAACTATTTCTTCATTTGTCTTTACTTTCCACTGGGTAGAGCTGAGGGTAGTGGAATAAATTTTTCATACGCTGAGTCCACTTTCACCACAGGGAGCAATCCTACCTCACAGTGCACCAGCTCAAGGAGCACTGCATGCTTGAGCAGCATCTTGCTGCAGTGTGTTGCAGGTGATCAGCCCCTCACTGTCATGCCTGCTAATACACTAGCCAGGGAGAGACTGAAAAAAATACCAGGAGAACAGCACCTTTTCAGTAGTGTGTGTCCTAAGCTTTCTTTGAGTAATTTGTCACCTCTGAAAAGAACATGCTTCTTAACTCTCTAAAGCAAGGCAAAAAGCTGCGCTGTGTTACTCAGAGGGAGCCATGGATGGCTGCTTCTGAGTGCAAGTGGCTTGCCTTCAGAAGGTCCAGGGCTAGGTACTTCAGAACTACACCCACCCTGAATTTATGTGTGCTCTAAAAATTGTGGAGGCAAGCAGCATCTTCCTGAGCAGGCATCAGACAGAGACAATTTTGTGCTGGAGTCTGAGCAGTGTGCAGTAGAAGGGATCTACCTGGAACTGTCAGCTCAAGCACTGACCATGCACAGACGCAGCTTTGATCACTGAGCCTTGCTCCAAAAGGATGCATCCAGTGGAGGGACTATATATGAATTTTCTGCAAGTTTTACAGAGACCCAAATTCTTTTCTATGCTGTCAAGTGACCTGCAGATGTGTCATAAGTGCATGTGTGTGTGGTGGGGGGAATTGGCTGGATCTCCCCATAGCCAGGAACCAGCAGAAGGAATGGTACTGCATCAATTAGTTTTACATAGGAAGCAATTATCATTTAGGTATCACACTACTGTCCCATTAACTGCTGTTGTATTTTAGAAGTGTGAAAGAATCAGACTGGATAAAGGATAATTTCAGTTCCTATTGAAAAATTACTTAATCTGTTTAAATTAATCTTGATGAAGTGCTGTGATGTGAAAGCCACAAAATGAAGCAACCAAATATATCCTTATATTGTAGGAATTGTTTGGAGCAAAATTTTAATAATCCTTATGCCTTTCATCATCACACCAGTTATTCGTTATTTCCCTGCTCAAAAGGATTTTAATGCTACTCACAGAAGGGACCTTCACTTCAATCAGAGTCATATTCACTAAATCCACACATTATTTTCTCAAATTTAATTTCATAACTTGTAGTTTTTCTCCCACTTTCAGAGCTCTATTTCTACACGTACTGTACACTGATATAAAACAGGAAAATAATGGCTGACAGACAGTATAGGATTGCAGTAATTATTTTAAAATAAGGCTGATTTGTTCTACTGCTTCTTTCCCCAAGGCTAATAACTGGAGGCTAGTTATACTGTAATACAACAAGCCAGAGGAAAAACACCTGTTGCATATGATTATTTTCTATTAAAATGTAATGAATAATTCAACATGAGTACTTTAAAAAGCAGTGTTGCTATCATGCCCCTCAATACTCAAGAAAGTGTCTGTAGCTGAAGAGAGGGAGGGGTCAGGTCAACCTAAAATATTGGCTGTGTCATATCAGGTATGTTAGTTCACTCCCTCTGTAACCCCAAATATAAGATTGTGCTTTTCCCTCTGTTTGATGTGAAAGAAAAAAAGGATAAAAGAGTAGTGATGCTGCTTCATTAACCTGAGTTCCACTGCTTTTCTACATTATATTATTATTTGCATAGATGTGAGCTGAAAATACACAACCGAGCAAAAAGATGAATGTGTGCAGTGGTCATTCAAAATAAGTAAATTCAAAGTTAAGGCAAAGTAATTAAGGTAAGTTTTATAGTGCTATCACTTGTGCTTCGCTTAAATATTTTGCCATTTTACTGGTCTATTGGATGCAATGAAGTAGAGCCTAGATAGATCACTCCTCAGTGATTTAGGCTATTTTCCAATAATTACTTTATTGCTGAAATTTCATGAAAGACAGGTGAGTTTTGTGCCTTGGGTTTTTTTTCAGCAAGACCCTCATTAAGATTACAAAGAGCTCAAAATGCATAAAGTTCTCAAATATTCCAACTGTCTTATAGAAAAAGCTGAGCATCCTCCATTACTTACATCAAGAATGCCCAGCAGTTTGCAGTACTGGGCTCTCATGAAACAAGGAAAAATTTCTCACCAGTCCAAGCAGATACAAATTTAATATACAAATTTATTATTACCCAGATGTGATAATCAGAGAAATCAAGGTCATTGGTGCAAAAGAGATCCAGTAAACAGAATCAGCTACAGATCTAAATCTTTCTAAATCATGATCACAGGGTCTCAGACGTGCACTTTTTGTGTTTAAGAGCAAATGTGAAAGACAGAAAATCAATGGAACTGTTTCAAGACCCAGCTATAAACAAGAAGAACATTTTATCTCAGTTACAGCAGAAAAATTGGAATGTTGAGAAAGATTGATAAGGGACGGTTTCTAAGGTTCAGAGAGTATTTTCCTATGACTCTTGCGTCTTTCAAGATACAGAAGTTGCATGCTTTCAGTGTTAAGGAAGGATGTGCTGAAAGAGAAGCAGAGGAGCTCTATTCTTTATTAGTAGTGACTGTGATAGTAGTTCTGCATCCAGTAATTTCTAGAGCAGTAGCTAGGCCATACGGACTGTTCCATGGTTAAATTTTAACAAGCATCTTCCTGAAATTCAGACTGAGTTGCTGTAAATGTAAATTAGTAAAACTTCCACCGTTACAGGCTCATTCACACAGAATGTGATCTGCCAAATTATTTTCCGTTTTTCTATTACTTTACACAGTAACTAAAAAGACAATTAGGAGCGCACAATTCACAGAATGAAATAATGCTTCTGGTAAGACACAGCCTACTGGCAGATCAGACAATGAATTCAATGGTATTTTCAGTGATTTTCAATATCTTCTCATGAACCAATTGCTGAAGTCATAGATTCAGAGTTTCCTGATCCTAATCCTGATTAGGCCTGAAGAGAAATGCTTGTATTCATGGGAAATATAAATATTTTGGCATCGACAGTGATAGTTCTAATGGTTCCCATGTTTTGCAGTAGGAAATAAAAACAATTTTTAAAATAGATTATAATTCCTCAATTTCTCTAAATCAACATTTCTTCTCAACACTGTACAAAAATCTTTCCTTTTTTAAGATTAGGTAGAAACGTTATCTAAATTCTCACCGCTGAACATTAAGGAAGTTCCTCTCCCCACAACTTCCTTAAGATTCTGCTTAATCTGCAGGCTCTGTCACAGAACTGCTAAAGCACTGTTGCTGGCCTTGCAATCGTAAGTAACTTTAAACCAGCTACAAATGTAGCTGAAAATATCTGGAAATAGGCAGTATTGCTATTTTCAAGTTTAGGACTTGGAATGTATTCATAAATTTTGATTGGGCTGGGGAGAAAGATTGCAGAGGGTCTCTTAATTTTCTCAAATCAAGTTTGTGCTATATTTTGTTTGTTAAAGTTGTTAGTATGGTTCCTTCAGCAACTACACTTTCCATGTTGCCAGTCTTCTCTCAATCTCAGAAATACATCCCAGGTCAAAAAAAAAGCAAGCTGAACGAACCTTCTCTAGCTCAGGAAAAGAAAGACTTCCTAAGTTACATATTGGATCAACATTGTAATATTAAGAATATTGCTTAATTTCTATAAATTATTCCAGTCCTTTTTTGAATTAGGTGACATCTTCAGTTCCACAGCTGAAGTCACACAATTGGAGAATTTACTTCTTTTAAAATCTAATCTCACCAGATTCCTCTTTTTACTGTGAGTTATACTCATTATTTCCCATTTTCTTTATCTACATCACTCATGACATTATGAACTTCCATCCCCCCTGAAGTTGTCTTAACTTAGTCTCATATGGAAATTATGCTAAATATTTGATTGTTTTTATTGTTCTTTTCTGTTCTTCATTCCTAATTCTTCTTTACTCATTTAGAGATTAAACCATTGAATTGAACTTGGCATTGTAGGCCATGCAACGGGGACATTGCAGGCCTACAAAATTTTATAATTGCCTATTTTGTTTTGCACTCAAGCCTTTTTCTAAAATAAATTGAATTCCCTTTGCATTGTTGTGATGCTTTCACAAAAAGCCCTACAAGCGTTTCAAGGGTTAGAGAGGATTTTCCAGTGGCACTGCAGTTGTATCCTACAGATCTCACAGCGGTCCATTTTTGCATCCAGCAGCCAAGTCTTCATCATGCCTGTACTGTCTTCATTTCTGATGCTATATGAACTCTTAATACCCAGATGTAACAACACCCCCTGTGGCAATCTCCTTCATGCCTGACAAGTTGGTTTCACTGTATGAGTTGATAGGTATATCAACATAATTACATGTGGAATTATCAGTAAACTAGCTTTTTCCATAATCTCATGCTCCATGTGTATTTGAGTGTTCATCCATAACTTCTAATTCTATACTCTACCACGTTTCTAAGCTGAAGATGCAAATCGGTCCATAGAATAATTGTTCTTACATAGAGTTATGTAGAGATTACTAGCTTAAAAAAAAGTACTATGGTTTAAACAGTAAGAAACTGTATTGATAAAAAAATATCCCTAGAGTTTTAATGTTGGGTTTCAATAGGCATCTGATTCACAAAGTATTTCTATGACATATGGATGAGAGCACCATGTTTCTGGTATTATTGCTTATCGTAGCGTTTAAGTGGCAAACTATTGCTTCAGGCTACAAACACATGATAACACCACACTCTGTGTTTCTTGTACTGCTTTGTAATTTTATTGCACCTTTGCCGGTAAACTAGTTTATGACAAAAAGCAAAACACGACACCACACCATCCAGTCAGCACTTCTGACGATAATGTCATAATACTAAAAATCCGCTTGCCCTGAACTAGTTTCTTTGGCAAAAAATATTACCGGATAATATCAAATGTATTGATATTAATATCAATACATTAAATACAATAAATGTAAGACTTAATGTCTTACATTAAAAGTTAAAAATTGCATGTTGAAGAGAAATTTACATTTCTATTATCTGTGAAGCTTAAGTTAGCTTCCTAGTCAGTGTTCAGCTACCTTATATGTTTTTTCCCCTTAGATCAGTGAAATACTAACTCATTTTTCCACTCCACTTCAGCTCTCCCTTTTTCTCCCAATCCCACACACTGGAAACATTATTTGATTTTCCTAAGTAGAAGAAGGGAAGGGACTAAACCTGAATCTTTTATGGTACCTCAATGCCCTAGATCAGGGGTGTCCAAACTTTTGGCTTGCCTAGGACACATTGAGTGAAAAGGAATTGTCTTGGCCTAATTTACCCTGAAAGTAATGCCTCCTATTTATTTCCATGGAAGCTACAACAGCTACAAAGAGTACAATAACACTATTTGATAGAGAAAATTTTCAGCTACAGAACACTATTTTTCTACATAGTCACACTATTAACTATGTATTTTCACCAGCAAGAGCCTGTGTGCCACACTCATAAAAATCTGCACCACTGCTGAAAAGCACCATCCATTGCCTCGGTGTGCTCACATTCCCTGTTTGGTCTCCATTAATGTTCATCAAACACTGACGAATGTCTATGAGTGCCCTTAATTCCACATGGAGGAACTAAATTCCACACCTTTGCTTCATATGCGTTTCCCTGTCAGACACCATTTTGTCAGAGTGCCCCTCTGCTACCATCCGTCACACAGCAACAACATGTAATAGAATATTTTTGGGAAGGTTCAACCTCTACTGCCATACCACCAACATCCACCTCATATATCTTGGGCTAGCATAATAAAACAGAAGGCATTTCTTTGAGAATAGCCCTCCTAAAATATACAATATTGTTAATATATAAGTAGTACAACATTTTAATAATATTTTTCTTAAAATATTCTTAAAAAGAAAACTAGTGAGATATTTGACCTTGTTTTTGTGAAACTAAAGAGTCAATCTGTTTCAGTAGCTGTGGGTGCCATTCTTAGTGAGTTCACAAGGTATTCATCAGAGATTTTTGATGAAATGTTACTTCATCCTTGAAAACAGATGTTTAAAAATGTACATATTGCCAAAAAGTGATGACATCAATAAGGTGTGATCATGAAGTGAGGAATATTTCTGTCTGGTAAGACAGGGTTAATGACATGAGATTTTTGAGTTGAATATCTGTTTGCAACTCCATGCATTCCATTTGAAAATTTGCAGGTAATGTATTCATATCAACTGAAAATTATGTTACAAACATAAATTGATGTTTTTGGTTGTTTGTTTTTTTGTTTTCAATCTTTAAACCTATTCTCAAATTCCTTTATCAAAACAGAAAGCACAGCTGCATAATCTTGGCTGTTCAGAGCATACAGTTATTTGCTGTCACTTGAGCCATCACTTGCCATCATTTGAGATTAGATATGCCTGACATAGGCAGTCTGCTAACATAGAGGAGATGTGACATGATTCTTCCTGTGTAGTAAAGAAGGAGGTGACTACAACTAATTTCTTTTTAGAGAGGATAGGAATATTAAAACACATTTCAGAAATTTGCACAGCCTAAAGATCCTCCACAGAAGACAAAGATCTACTCTCTAGTCTGTGATTTTTATTAGATATTATGAGCACAGAGCCGAAATATTTTAGTGCTAACACAAACACACACACACACACACAAGAACAACAACAACAACCAAAAAAAGCCTAGTAAGACTTAAATGGAAAGATAAGAATTCTGGTATCCTCAAGAGCAGTTGGCAATCGCACTGGAGTTTTTTAATGCTAGAAGGTTAAAATAGGAATCTAAATTCCACCTAAGGTATCCAACTTCTTTGCTGGGTCTGGCTTTAAATTCCATTAGTTATATGAACTGAAAGGAAGAAAATCAATACTTCAAGTCCAAATGTGTCTGGAAATAGGGTTAATCCATTATATACACATTGTGTCATACTGAAACAATATAAGAATTCTTCTCGTGCTTTGGATAACTCACAGCTGCAATATTTCAACACTACTTTGCAAGCTTTTATCACAGTTTTAATGAAGTATAGTTGGTTCTGAAGTAAAAGACTGTCAGTTTTCACAAAAAGAATTAGATTTTTGTCTTGCACTGCCTGATCAGCTTTAAAATTGGATTTAGTTCTCATTATCTTCTGAACAATATCTTAAAGAAATTAATTGTAGTGATACATTTTAACTTGATGTCAGGAGAGGCTCATTATCAGGAGTAGCATGCCAACAGGTAAAGATGGATCATCTAAAAAAAGGGCTCATAGGAAGGAAGTTTAAAAGATTAGACTAAAAGATTAGACTGGGCAAAGAGTTTTTTAACTAAAGTCGGGAACCTTTGAGAATGCTCTACATAAGATGCATTTTGATGTACTTTTATTTCTACAAAAGACGTTGTAAATATCGCAAGCGTGATTTCTTAGACCATTATTTACTGTTTGTAGGTAAGCAAAGATCAAGGTAAAAGGTAACTCAGTATTTAATAGCCTGCCTTCAGTGGCCCAGTGGTCAGCAAACACCATGCTCCCAATACGAAGGGGTTAATATTTCCCTTTAAAAAATTACTGAGAAATATACAAGATGTAAGAAAAAGGGAAGACAAAACAGCTAGACTTTTATTGCCACTGTTAAACCTCTAATAACTTCAGTTTTTAACAGTCAAATGTGCTTTCTGCCTCTGGTATTCAACCTACCAAACTCCTAACCATTCAACTTGCACCAAGTCCTGCATTGCTAGATTTGGCAACTCTATTGATTTCTAGCATTAGTGTCATACTTCCTGCCTATGTGATCTGTGGAAAGCTCACATAGAACTTCAGCAAAAGAAGGGATTCCTTGGTGCTCTGATCCCATACCTGGTCCTGTATCTAAGAGTGCCTGCCTTTTGTGTTCCTGTAAGTTCTGTTTGACTGCAGAAGCAGACAAAGCCAATCCAGAAATGGTCATTCCTTAGAAAGGAAGGCCAAACTACCCAGCGTCTCCAGTGTCTGTGAAGAGAAATAGCCATGTATTACACATTTCCTCCACTCTCAACCAATCTTCATCCTAGCTCTCGTACCCAAATTGAAGGCTGTGATCAGTCACATTCAAGAGTGGTGACGGCTAAGTTGGCACCTCCTATTGCTATACAGCCAGCCAGCCCTGCAGTCACATATAGTTGTGCTTCTCTAGTGGGAAGTAGGAACATATTTCATAAGAAAATATAGCATTTGGTTTAAACAACTGTAATGAAAAAAGGTTAGAGAGGCAGGCTGGCGACTTGCCAAAATGAAACAGTCTGGAGAAGAATGTCTCAGGCAGTTTTGGGAAAGAGAAGAGTGTCAATATTTTTGAAAGGTGAAAGGGCAAGGAAGATTAAGAAATAAAAGCTAATAACAGAGATAATAAAATTCCAAGAAAATTAAGGCCTTGGAGGAGATAAAAAAGAAGGGGGGGGGGGGGGGAGGATTTAAACTTTTTAAAATACTATTGAAATACTGTAGTTTTCACGGGGAAGAAAAAAAGAAGGAAAACAAAGAAGTCACAGGGAAAGAAAGACCTTTTCAGAAAGAATCTAGAGAATTCAAAATATCTTACAAGAGAGAGACATTAAATGTCTCCTCTAAAGAAAATTTATATGGAGGGGGAAGTTCCCAGCAGGAGACCACCTCTGTGATTAGAAACAGAAAAACTACTATCAACAAATTCCACTGGTTACCAAATGTTTTTCATTGCTTCCGCAGTGAAGGCTTCTGCCTTGAACTCTGAAAAATGTTTTGACAAATAGCTTCCAAAAACCAGCTTGAGGAAGCTACAAAGTTGTTTCATTCATAAACAGAGGCTACAAATTACTGGCACAAACTCTCTCTTGCCAGCTGCAAGACAAAACACCCCAAAATAGTGCACTCAATTAGGTGGGGTTTTAGAAGGATTGGTTGCTGCCTAGGAAAAATAAGGAAACTGATTACTGTCATATATCAGGCAAAGCACACTGAAGAGTCAGCTGCAGATCTTGCAACAAAAATAGGAAAAGAAATTGAAAGAGGCCCTCTCTTTGAGATTATAAACCACTGAAATATTTTATTGACTCTGGAGATAAAGCTTCTCTACATCCTTTTTTGAACACCAGTGACTTCCCTAGAAAATGATATCAGCAAGTTACAACACAGAGGATTTTCAACTTTCTGTATCTCCTTTCTATGGCACTCCTGTTTCCATAAACGGAGAGGAAAAATGAATCAGAAATGGATACATAGATGACACCCAACCTGCATGTCAATGGTTTGTATTAACTTTGAAAAACACTGCTCAAAAATAAACAGTTTCATGCATATTTTGACTTCCTAATTGGACAATTATTTTCCTATCAGGATCAGTAAAATCTTCATTTTTAAATGAAAATGCATTAAGATGAAGTTTGCACTGCAATTTGAGCGGAGCAATTGAGGCCTTGCATTTCAATAAAGTGAAAAAGATGCACAAAAACTCTTCCTCTCCTCCTTACCAAAACCTACACAGGAAGTTTGTAACCAGTGGATTTTATTTTCCCTATGAAGTTTTTTTTTTTTAAAGACATTTCAGAAAGAGAGATACAGATATTAAAATAAAATGAATGTGAACCCAAATCCTTGTGTTGTACAGTTAATGCTCTCAGCTCAGATTGTTCAGTCTGGAGGAGGCTCAGGGGAGACCTCATTGCACTCTACAACTTCCTGAAGGGAGGTTGTGGTGAAGAGGGATTTGGCCTCTTCTCCCAGACAACGAGCAGGATACGAGGAAATGGCTGCAAATTGTACCAGAGGAGGTTTAGATTAGACATAAGGAAGAACTTTTGCTCTCAGAGAGTGGTCAGGCACTGAAATGGCTGCCCAGGGAGGTGGTGGAGTCGCCGTCCCTGGCAGTGTTCAAGAGGCATCTGGATGAGGAGCTGCGAGATATGGTTTAGGGCTTGTGGTGGCAATGGTGATGAGGAGACAGTTGGACTAGATCTTATAGGTCGTTTCCAACCTTGTGATTCTATGATTCTATGAATAACATGGTGACATTTATTTGAACAGAGCAGATGATGGGTCCACTACATTTTCTAAAACTAATTCACAGACTACCTGTGAATTCAGGCAGAAAACATCCTGAACACACAGTGACAAGATGCGGAATATTTATTCCACATGAATATGCAAGGAAAATGTCTAAATTTGTACTTTGAATCTTCTTCAACCTTGCTTCTTCCAGAAATCAATTTTCTCCTTTCATCAAAATGTTGAGAATACAAAATAAATAAACAAACAAACCAAATTCCATAAATACAGTGTGACTTGCTGAAGAATCCCCTCTTTTCTTTCAGTTTTCATCAAAGGGTCATCAGTGGTCAAACACTGCATTGGAACAAGGACAGTAGTTGTCCTTGTTTACTCTGTAACCTTGAGAGAATTTCCTGGCTTTCTTTGCCACACTTCAGCTTACACCTTACACCTAAGAGCACATCCCCGAACTGCCTCTCAACAAGTCAGTGATAACTATTTTTCAACTACTGGCAGCCACTGTAACAGCTAGCATCTCTGCCAGATATGTAGAGATGTGTTGCTAATACTTGTTAGAAGGAATACAAAAGGAAATTAGCTCATCAGGGTCAGAGTTGATGCTATACAAACAGATAATGCTAGGGTACTGCAGTGGAGCAGAAAGTTCACCAAAGACATAGCCATCTATTGTTTCCTCTTGGATCAGAAATAAGTGATGTAACTTTTCCATCACAGAGAAAAGAAGATATTTAAGAGCAAACTCAGCCAAGTATTCAGATGGTAGAGCAAGACGCAGCCAAGTCAGAGGCTATTGCCTGGAAACAAGTGACAAAGTGAAGTCTAGTCAAAGCCAGTCTCCCTTTGACCAAAAACTATTTAGAGGAGATTCTGCATACACAAAGAAAAAAACTTGTGGCTTTGGAAAGACAAATTGTAAGCAACATTAGCTTTCTAAGTATAAGAACAGAGAAAAATGCCACTAATAATTCAGAGGCCAGCCATACCCTGATACAATAGCCAACAGATATTTTCATCAAATAGCTGTTGAAAACCCGAGACAGAATTCTATTTTAAGCTTGGTTTTGTTAGCAATGGGAACATTTATAAAAGAACTGATCATAGGAAATAACCTTGAATTAAATGATCTGAAGCTGATGCCATTTAAATTGAATGGAAGAGCAAACAAGAAACATAGGCTGTAATTCAGCAGACTGTAAATAGCTTAGACACTAGCTGGAGATGAAGGAAAGCAGCCTGGAGCTCAGGGCAGTCTGTAAAACCCACCTAAAGAAGTAGAGTAAGTGAGCCTAGGCAAATCAAACTGGTACAATAAGAGCAGAACATGAATAACCTAACTGAAAGCTGTTGTGGATGACTGTACTGTGCTATTATAACTGTGAGAGCTATAGTACACATAACAGTGGAAGTTTCTGACTCAAAATGAGAAATTTTAGGGAAGTAAGGGGACTAGTCGAGCCAGATAGACAAAATAGCTCAAAGATGTGTTTCCTCAGAAAGGCTGCAATGTCATTAGTTCAAAGGCGTCAATTGTATCTGGAACTGATACACTAAGACAGAAGGTGGTAGGAAGTCTCAAAAACATTATGAAAATAAGACAGTAGGAAAAAAAAGCAGTCAACAATGTACTTTAGTCAATAAAACTGAAAAGCATGGAAAAATAAAATTACTTTCAGTATACAGGGAGGAATTGTTAGATATTAAAGATCATATAGATACTTTCGAAAAATAAAGAGGGACAGATTAGAAAAGTGTATGGAAATGAAACTTCCTGAGCTTGTTTTGATGTCGAAACAAATCTCCAAGTCTGAAAGGTCATCTCCCTGGCTGAATTTGAAGAGCATGAAAAGTTCTAGATCTGAGAGCAAGTACAATCAAATGGGATGGTACTGAGCAAACAAGACTAACAAAGCCTTATCTTCTTTATTAAGTTGACCAACACTCTAGCCACAGAAAATCCAGTATACCTACACTAATGGGAGTTCAATAAAGCACTTGACTCAAAATTAAGTGACAAATGGTTGGCAAATTGTTGCAAATCCTTCCAGTACTTGAAGGGAGCATATAAAAAGGAAGGGGAATGGCTGTTTAGGAGGGTGGATAGTGATGAGACAAGGCGGGATGGTCTTAAACTGAGACAGGGGAGGTTTGTGTTAGATATTAGGAGGAAGTTTTTCATACAGAAAGTGGTGACACACTGGAACAGGTTGGCCAAGGAAGCTGCGGATGCCCCATCCATGGAGGCATTCAAGGCCGGTTGGATGTGGGTCTGGGCAGCCTGGTCTTGTGGTTGGTGATCCTGCACATAGCAGGGGGGTTGAAACTAGATGATCTTTGAGGTCCTTTTCAACCCAGGCCATTCTATGATTCTATGATATCTGTAGAAAATATTTCTTTTAATGAAAATAACACCATTGATATTTACATATTTCAATACCATTGATAATTACATGCTGATATCTTATATGTCATAGTTATGGATCATGCCTTTGCAAGCACTAAGAAAAGGGTGACACAGCATAATTTCTCTGCCCAAGTACAATAAGAATTTCACTGATGTTGTTTCATGATTTCAGAGTGCTTACAGATCCTGGAGCAACTGTTTGTCAGTTGAAACATACGCCAGAAAAATGGAAGACCAGTTGATGATATTCCCATGGCAAAATAGAAAATGTTTTTGAAAACAGTGCTCAGTCTGAATTTTTGCTATCTTGATCCTAAATACCCACAGAGCAACTGCCCTCTGTAATGGTAACACTTATTGCTATCCTATAATGAGAAGATAACCTAACTAGACTGTTATATCAACCATAGCAGGCATGCACTGCTTGTTTTTTCCTTCCTCTTCTCATTGTTACCAGTACGTTATTGAGGAAATAGGAATTTACTGACAAGTTACTCCAGCTGTTTACTTCCTACCAAGCATTTCAGGAGATATACTCTTTTGTCAATAGTTTTCTGATATTATACCCAGATGTACATTCTGTCACAGCTTAGCAAAGGTGACTAAGACTGGCAGAGGTTTCTCCAGCACAGACAAAACTATGCGAGGCTGGCTCTTTGCTTACCTGGTGTTACTAGTCAATGACAGCAGCTAAAGTTAACTCAAGCTGCTACTTTAACAGAACACAGACCTATCACTTACTGAGCTCCCCTTCTTAGCACTATTAATCTAGTTAGTGTTTTGCAGGAGTAACAAAGTGAATCAGGATAAATCAACTCTAGGGATAAACAAAATCTTTGACCCCTGTGAATTATTCCTACACAATGTCTGCGTGAGAACCACATATAATGACTGCTTCAGTGGTTTGGGCATTCTAACAGGTTACCACATAGAGGATAAGGTATGCAGCTACAGAACAGCACATCGTTTTCACATTGCTTTATCACATCACACAATTCACTAAAAGATTTTACATGGAAAATCAATTGGGATTTTTTATTTCTCAAGAAGGAAATAATCACTCTGCAATGGAAAGCATTTATAAATATTTTGCTAGGTCTTATTCATGGTGCTTAACCATTATGATATGAGTACATACTTCCACAGTTAAAAAAAAAAAAAATAAAAAAAATAAAATAACAGTATGAAAAGTTGAAAGCACATTTCTAAGTTATCCTCTAAGTACAAATAAAATTATCCTGAGAGACAACTTTTTATTGGAGCTAACCCCAAATTCACAAATAACATCCAAAAAGCAGAGGAACTGAGACAAAAACCAGTGTAAGACAGGAACCCTCTAGGATATATTGTCAAAGTGACTCATGAGGTTTAAAGTCAATAGAAGTTGACGGGTGAGACTGAAATTCTGTGTAGTGCTTTAAAAATATACCCTAAGGTACGAAGTAAAGAAACCAAGAGCTAATCCCTGCATACAAATATCATCTACTGCAAACTTTACTTCAGAATTTTTTAAAAAAGGTCATAACTAATAGATTTTTTTGTCTGCTCTGGAGGGCACAAAACATTTGGAAAGAAGCTTGCCCTGCAGAGAGCAACAGCCCAAATCTGAAGGTTTAAGTGAAGTTCCAGTGGTGTCCAGCTTTCCTCTTATTCCTCTGCACTTAGAATATCACAATCAGTGCTACTGGTGTGGTTATCTCTAAAGCACATGCACACCTGCTGTGTATGCACTTCTGACCTCTAGATCCATGCACAAATCCACTTGCTCTACTTCTTCCTCTCACTTCTCTCCTTCTTATCTTGTCCTCATTTTCTACAATCCCATCGAAACAGGGCAATCAGTTTACTAAAATAATCTATGTCAGATTTTTCAGAACTCAGAACGCTTGATTGTTAAACATATGCAAAAGGTTACTGCTTTTGGAATTGCATTTTTAAGAATTTATTTTGTTGTTTATGGTACAAAGATGGAACTGAAAGAAATTTCAAGCAGTAAAAAGCCCAAGCATATCTGCTGGCGTCTCACAAAGCCTATTCAATTGTTTATTCTTCTGAGTCATGCTGCAGTTGGGAGGGAGGGAGAGGCAGAAAGATGACCTTTCTATTTACTGAACTCATTGCTGTTGATGCTTAATGGAATCAGTATTCTTTTAATAACAATTCTACTTTAGTACCATTTTCTCCACTTGATTTCTCACACATTTTATTTAACATGGACACTGGCTTGAAAATTGCACACTTCACCTGTTTCAGTTTGAGTTTCTCATCCGAACTTCGAAGATGATGTCATTTGACACAGGAATGAGGCTTTCTAAGGCCCCGTTTAACAGAGGCATAGATTCCCCACATGATAACAGAGCACAGCCAGAACAATGGCTGGCCACATTTGCTGGGTGGGACAGAGAAGTGGGTTCCCTCCTCCCTGCTGAGAGATACTGCTTTGTTTCCCTCCAAGAATGTGCTTCATTTTTACAGAATGATTGTTGCAGTGTATAAATAAACAACCATATGCTCTAGACTTTTGGACAGCAGTATAAATGGTCACTTCCTCAGTTACTTCCTATGAGCATTTTCATGTTATCCTAATCATACTGACTGCTGGCAATAACAAACTGTACTGCTGATCACAGCAGAACGATGTCATTCCTCTCTGTAAAATTCAGGCATAAAACTTTAAACTTTGCTTGATAATTTTAGCTTTGTATTATTTCTTAAGCAGTGAGTCCAGCATGAGGAATCTCTTGCGTGCTGCTGTACTGTTAGCTTGATTTTTAAAGGAAACATCTGAAGATCCAAGCCAACTAAATTCCAGAAAGACAACACTCTGCAGATGGCAAAATTTCCATAAGTATCTGTCTACCTGCACTCCTTGAAAATGGATGAGCACTGAGAGTTTTTTCCAAAGGAATATTTCTTTACAATA
Organism: Lagopus muta; assembly: GCF_023343835.1. Lineage (NCBI taxonomy): Eukaryota > Metazoa > Chordata > Aves > Galliformes > Phasianidae > Lagopus > Lagopus muta. Next base: position 34,434,044 of record NC_064438.1, on the reverse strand, counting down.
TTTCTAGCAGCATTTCAAGGACAATGTTCCCACAACTCTTCTTTATTTCCAAATTCAACTCAACTGAGCAGCAAATTAAGCTATTGAGAAGACAAGATCAGTGATTTAGGTTGATAAAGGACCTACTCTAACATACAGTACTGGCATAAAAGCTCTTATGAGTGGCAAGTCAATGAAGCATAATAGAGTATGTGATTCTGCCCCAGCTCCCATTGGATGTACCAGCACACAAACACCCAGCCTGTCTGCCCTGCTATATCTCAGGGGTGCCTGGCACAGGTGCTGCCTCCACTGAGAAAATAGCTACCTGCCAACCTCTTTGACCACGCTCCATCCACTTGATCTCTCTGGAGAGGCCCTAGGAGCTAAGCTGAGCAAACTTTGCAGCACTAAGCACTTTCCTGGGAGTCTCAAGGACCAACCAGAGGCATAAGCATGGATCAGCTGGGGCTCAGCCACACAGCCCATCTCCCAGAGGATGGTCTAATGGAGGACCAGCAGATGGCAAGTAACACGAAACAGAAGTTGCTGCAGTTGATGAGTTCAAGCAGGCATTAAGAAACAAGTACTTATGACTATTTTTATGTACAGACATGACTTTCATTGTTTTGCTCACAAGCAATGCAAAGATTAGCAGAGGTGATTCTTAAAACTGTCCCCAAAATATCTATTAGGTAAACTGGAATATTTTGCTACTGCTAACCTAGTGCACAAAATATTCTCACAAAAAAAGGTGGTACTTGGACAGCAAAAGCTGTGCCCCAGCAGACAGAGCAATGCCATGGAGATTGGGTCTGGGTGTGAACTTTACGAGGGCCCAGGGGCAGCAGGTTCATGAGAGCGAGAGTTCAGCCATACTGGAATCCAGCTGGAATCCAGCAGCTGCTCTCAGCATAAGCCAAAGCCTGGTGACCAACACGGAGAAAATCATTATAAGATATCACTAATTAGAAGGTGAATGCCACAGATGTAAACTTGTAGGAAACCTGGAACTAAGACATCAAATATTGTTTGGAACTAATGGTTAGATCCATGGTAGAAAAAACATATATATGTATATTAATCGGTACGTAATCTGATGTATTATTCAGTCTCAAGAAGTGTATCCTTCTACAGCACTGCCTATTATTAGTAAAATGTTTTTCTTTCTGTTTTTCAAAATGAAAAGTGTTTACATTGATTAAATTCTAACAGAAAAATATTTACATATAGAAATTATTTGAGGTCAGCTTCCACTTTTCACCTAATGGTATCTTTTCTCCAGCACTCAAAAGATGCTCATTCTCATTATACTACAATTCTGAATACCACAGTCATAAATATGCATGAGTGCCCACTTGCCTTTATATATGTGTATTGCCTTTGTTTTACACGGAAAGCAACATAATGGAATTTTATTTTTAAATGACACATTTGGACTTAAACCTGAAAGAGTCTAACATCTACCATGCCTGGTACAGGGGAAGGAAAAGGAGATTTCTTAGAACATCCTGCTATAGATATAAACCTACATTGCCTGTTGGTGGACACTGCAAGAATACAGTGTGTATAAAGAGCACTATAGACAGACAGATTTATATATACACAAAATATATATGTATTATATTAGAATATATAAATATATTAGCATAAAGACATTTATGAATGCAAAATAATCTATGTGTTTACTTAGATATTCATGATTATGATTAGACTCTTTAAATAACATTTATGACAATTAACTGCCACGTTATACTAATTAATGTCTCTTCTTTCTCCTCTGCAGGTGAAAAGCATTTTAAGCTTCTTTACTCTTAAGTTATGCATTTCAAATGTAATTTTGTATATATTTGTATTTATTTAATGCATTTAAGAGCAGACAATAGTTCTTCTCCTGCATTTGAAATGCAAAAAAAAAATTAGTGAGAGTCAAATATTATTGTGATGTTGTAATTAAAAATTGACATTAATTTTCCTATAGACTGTTCACGTCTAGGAGAGAAGTTCATACAGTTGATTTGCTCTTTGCTGCACAATGATGCTCTTATTTTATCTGACATCCACTAAAAATAAATGTGTGTGAATGAAGGAATTAGGTCACCTAGTGACATTACAGGCAGCAAAAGAATATTCAAGAAAAAAAGTTTATAACTGCACACACCAAGTAGTATAGTTTCATACAATAAAGTGACAGGATGGCCACAGTAATTGGTTCCAGTCCTGGAGCAGAGAGAGGGATGCCATGGTTACTGCAGGCAGCGGTCCATCCTGCTGGCAGTAAGCTCACTGCACAGTGCACACTATCCTGGCGTGTCTGCTGCCCTGAGGCTGTGATGGCTTTCAGCATAATCAAGGAAGGGCATCACATTTACAGCCAGCCTTTTGCTGCCAGCTGCCCAGGGTCTCTGCTATGGGGTTGTAACACACATATTAATGGCAGGGAAGTGGTACACAAGACCTCACTTCACCCCCCATGCAAGGAATTTGCACCTTTCTGGGGCCTGAAAACCCCTCTGTGCTGCTCCAGGCATTTACACGGTGCAGAGAACAAGACTCTCCAACTACAAGCCTTTGCTGAAGACTGCAGGAGTAATATACTTGCTCTTGCCAAGTCTCAACACTTCTTAGTTTCTCAGCCAGCTCTGTGTTTGCGCAGTACTGTGCAAGGCCTCTGTTTCTCATGGGTTTTGTGTCAGTGCATGATAGTACACGCCAGCTTACAACCTAGTGCGCCACCAGCCTTGTTTCCTGAATCAGGCCTGTCAGAGCACATGAGCCTGCTAGAGAGGTTTTATCTGATGAGTAGGATATCCACTCTATATGCAGTTAATTGACTTCATTATTTACCCATTTGGGCCTGCCCCACTGCAATGTCTGCTTTGGAACAGGATTAGATAAAAAGGTAACTCTGCTCAAACAAGAAAGGAGCTAACACAAAATAGCAATCCTGAAAGCCAAGGTGAGGTTTCTCCTTCATCCCCAAGTATGAGGAAGGGCATTCCACTGTGGTCTTCCTAGAAGAAGGATTTAATAAGAGAAAGTATGCCTACAGTTTCATAGTACTAACAGTGGAATTTCTGCCCTAAATTATGAGAACTAGCACTATCTAATTCCATTTTATTAAGTCTTTCACTCAGCAAGTATGACATTGAAAAAAATCTTAAGAAGCCTTTGGATCTTCCTATGGGGTCATGATCTAAACTAATGTAAATCTATGCACGTTCTTTTTCAGTAGACAAAGCTAATACAGATGGTTTTATTTGTTTGGGGAAGTAAAGAATTCATCAAGTAAAACAACTTTTAGCTACAGCACTTTCAGCTTCAGTATTCAGGCAGAATACTGAAGAGCTGTGACCTTTACACCTACAATGACTGAGCAGTATGTAAAGAGGAAGGGGGGGCCTGCTCCCCAGGAGCAATTTATTCATTTTAATTATCTTTGCCTCCTTTCTCAGCTGGCCTTTTATCATGAAAGTTCTTGTGTCTGAGAAGCATCATTATATGTGGTTTCATTGCCTTACATTTCTGCCTCTAAGACACATCACAGTGCCTTCCTTCCAATACAATCATGTCCTCCATATAAAACTCACACAAACTCTTTTGGCTCAGGAAACAAGCAGTAAAGTTCAGTATCTAAACTTAGTTTCCCACATATACTCCAACTCCAGTATTTTGGAGAATATCCTTCCTCGTCATAGTATTTGCAAGTGCTCTTATAGGCATCTCAAAATTCCTACAATCATGCTCATCAGAGCCACCTTACACTGAGTTTGTAGGTGCATCATAAAGCAGTATATACTAATGTATTGCTAGAGCTGTAATCTTAGCCATGATAGGTGCGGCTCATTGCCAGGAGATAATCAGAGCAACCCAGAAAATCTGTGCAGTAATCTTTATGTATCTGTTTCCACCACAACTGATTTTACTCCTTTGCTCATTGGATAAGCGATAAGATTTAGAAGTATTATAGTGCTTGATTCACTGAGAGGAGACTGATGTGCTGAAAAATTCAGTAAGTCAAGAATCTTTCAGCTTAGTCAAGAAAGACATCACTAATGAAAGAGCAAGGACAAGTCACTGTTTGTGATGTAGGACATCACAAACTGCAGTCAGTGTACAACACTTCTGCTATAGTAATGGGCAAGGATTGTGAGCGTATTGCTTCATAATACCATAGTACTGGTCCCTGTCTTTTTGTACAGTAAAAGAGCCTTTCTTGAGGCATGACACTAAAATACCTTGTGAGGAACTGAAAATGGCTGACATCAAGCAAGGAATTTTTTATTGTTTATCTCCTATCTGTATTGTGTCAAAATTCAACAAGGATTAATTTCACTCGGTATGGGAAAAAAAACAGCTTTACACCAGCAAAATTTCTGCAGGAGAGTAAGCAAGAGTAAGCAAGACAAGAAAAAGCTACATATATAGCTCTGCTTACCCAGACCTATCACACATGCAAAACAGCAGAAGCCTTCTCATTCCATGGCATTACAGATCCTTTCCTATTGAAAACATTTTACCAAATACACAGCCAAAAGGCTTCCAACCCCCTCCTCAGGATTTTGCCATGTTCCACAAAAGCAGCCTCAGGGAGTGCCTAAAGGGCAACTAAGTCATCCTAGGACTTTCCCTCTTCTTTCTGGCTGTGCGCTCCCAGTCTTGCTCATCCAGGAAGCTGACCTAGCCAAGATGTGATGACTTTTCTTGGAAGATGAGGTTTCATCACTTCTCTGAACCAACTCGTTATGCAGTCACAGGAGCACCAGGGCCCACGCAGAGTGGGAGGACAGGACAGTCCACAGCCTGAGCTGTTCTGGATGTGTATATTCAGTATCTTAAGCTACTGCAAAGCAAACTCAAGTCATAATTTATACCAAAGAAGATTTTATCCGTTGCTGCAATACACAATAACTGGCCACTGCTCATATACATTAAGACATTGAGACTGTTTTGTAGAAAAAAAAAAAAGACACACATTTATAGGCTAATTATCTACATAATGAAGTTTGCATGAGATCTCTACAACTGCAGAATGCATGCTCAACTGAAAGCTGGCTGACTCATGAAGGACAGCTTAATTTTCTTATCCTTATACCAAATACATCCTTATACCAAAATGATTATCAATCCCACTAAAATGCTCTATTGGCTCTGATTTCCCGTGCATTGTACACTGAGATTTTGCTGATGCAAGCTTTCATTGTGATCCTGATCGTCTGTTTTCAGTGTTTTGGGTTGTTTTTTTTTTTTTGGTTTTTTTTGTTTGTTTGTTTTTGTTTTGTTTTTTAATAGAGATGAAATCTCAAACTGAGAAACTATTCTGAAGCTCAGATAAATAACAGTAGACAAAGTAGATAAAGATCTGTACTGAGATGTTGCATATGAAAACTGAAAGCTGGACAAACGTGGCTTTAGAACAGCTTTGGGGAAGACATATTCAACACTTCCATTGGTGTATCATTAAACTCAGAGGAAGCCTACTAATGTAATGCATTTTTTACAGCAGTATAGCTCTCAGAAATATCAATTACTGCCTGTACATTTTTGTGTTTTGTTTTTTTTTGTTTGTTTATTTTAGTGACCCAAGCAGTTTCCAGAAGTAATGAAGAAGCTGAAAACATGGACATTTTTAAATGAAGCTGCTAAAACAATAGCAAATACCATCCTTGTACACCAAAATAAAGTTTTTGGACCTAACACTGCTTCAACTATAAATGCTTTAACCATTAATATTTGTGGTAGCAAGTGGAGAAAGGAGAACACCAGAGTAGCAGGAGCAAAGAGAGACCAAGAGGCCTTGCAGGGACTAGGCTTCATGCATTTTAATGTAACCTGGCTAAGGGGAAGGAAATCTTTACTGAATGATGAAAAGAATTTTCAAAAAAGTTCAGCATTTTGGAAATAAACTACTACTGTGCTTCATTTTAAACAGCTGAATCACGTTTACAAGGACATTTTAATGTACCTTGCTGTTTATTTCCTATGACCGTTAATGTCATTCCAAGAACTAGAAGGTAAAAGGAATATATAATTGCTAATTTTGTCTAAAGAAGCACTGCTTTTTATCCAGCACTCCATTAGATTTAATTATAGTATCTTCCACTGTATTTTGGTAATGCAGAGATAGAAGTACAGTCATGGGAGTTTCTTTTACAGTTTGTACAATTAAGACTACATTTGCTAAGAATCTTCAAATGCAGATACCTAAATGAAAGCATCTAATACCAGATACAGATATCCCTACAAAGTTGGAGATCTTCAACAGGTCCAGCTAAAAGAATGTTGCCTTCTCACTGTACAGCAATACTTTGGCAGAAACAGAACCTAATGAAGCACCCACCTTGCAGCTAAGGAAACATGGCACAGCACCCTCAGCCCCTCTGCCTCGTACAGCTCTGCCCCTTGCTGGGACCACCAAGCAGAAATCTGTTCTTCACAGCCCAAAGGCCAAGCTCTGAAGTTCTTAGCACTTTCCTGAAACCCTTTAGCTGATATAGTCCACTCTTTTCTCTTTCCAGGATTAGAATTATTATTGCATGTAACCTGCTTTATTCTCTTTTTCTGCACACACATCTGAAAGCAAGGCCAGTGGAGTGGAAAGAAAAAGCGTGCTTACTCTAGCTAAATCAATTGACAGCATTGGAAGAAGCAGACCAGCATTTCAGCATCTGAGCTATTTTCCAAGCCTTGAAGTAGCCTTGTGTGCTAGAGGCCCTGTTTGCATTTATATATATAGACTTTTTAAAATGTACTTAGGCTGTCATAGCTACAACAGCAATATTAATGCAGAATAGTAGGTATATCATGTATCTCTCCCAGCATAAACACACCATGTTCATACAGAATACAAGATTTTCATCAACAATTTATTTTTTTTTTTTAACTAGGCAGAGAACATTTTTCTGCCTTCTCTCATGCTTTGACACTTGCATTCATGTGACATTAAAGGGGCATGGTTCAGACCTGCTAGACTTGGATAGATTGCTTATTAATACACTTCTTCAAGGCTTATGTGTAGGAAAAATATTTATTATAATTAATGTGTCTGAGAAGCATTATTATATACTTAATCAGCCAGCATCTAAACATGGACACTCAAAGTAAGAGATCCGTGGTTATAATTCCTTAAATATTTCCAAGAATTCTAGCAAGTATGGAAGGCCTGAAAAGACAAAGCAACAGCTTTAAAAAGGTTACTAAGCAGATTCAAAAGTCTTGGCTCGGAGCAGAGGAGGGAAGAGTCCTTCTCATGCAGAGAAAACCACTCAAGAGTTGCTAGGTGCTGCCCCTGACCCATGAATCAGGGGAAAAATTCAATTCCAGTGCATAGGGAAGGAACAGTTTCACAGAAGCAGAGGAGTCTGGCAGCTCCCCAGCATAATGGACCACAAGGCTCTGATGAATTGGCAGCACCTCTCAGGTGCAGAATGTCACACCTGAGTTTCTGCCTCCATCCCTCAGATACAAATGCACAGATTTTTTATCTTTTATCCAATTTGTCTTTTATCTGATGAGATGAATCTAGGCTGTATTTTGGGCTTGGTTTGAGACTAGCATATTTTTCAGCTTCTAAAAAGTCGAGTATAGAGAGACTTAATCTGTATCTCTGTTTTTCACACATACATACAGATATGATATACTATGCTGACATGAAACATTGACTTTTAGCTATTTCATTTATAAGGAAAAGTAAACTTTCAAAAATGCGCATCTACACAAAAAGCTTTTTCACAAAAAGACTATGATTCAATTAAAAACAATATACAGCATTTCAGTATCGCTACCAAAAATGATCAGATATTTTCTTTCCTTACTCTCTTCCTTCTCAGTTAATGTTATTATCAGAGTTTCTTTTCATCAGAACAGACATGAGGGAAGCACTGTGAATAAACAGAAGGGAATTTGGACGTCAGGACGCACTACCCCAGGCTTTTAGCATGTAGGGTAGTTTTCTAGAAGGCAGCTTTGATGCCACTGTTCTTTCCCCAAAGACATTCCTCATTACTGAGTGCTACATGTTGCCCTGTTGGTCTGGAAGAAACATTTCATTAACTACAATATCACTATAGATTGCATCTAGTTGCCATAGAAACTTTAGAGAAGAAGCTTGAGTTTAACCCTTGGAATGGACTGAATTTTTCATCCTGATTGCGTTATAACTTTAAAAGATACCATAGCTTTTATTGTCCTTTATCTTTCAGTATAAAAATTGGCAGCTGCTGATAATTCATACAGAGTTGATGGCTGTGAAATATTTTTACTACCAATATTTGCTACTTAACTGGGACACTGCGGTGAGGGACAAAATTGCTGTTGACTTCACTGCAGCTGTGATTTCCACCTCATCAGTTCAAAGTCAAAGGCTACTGTAAAATCAGCACAGAAAATTCCTTTTAACGTTATGTCCTGTGGGAAGAGAGAAGGAATGAGCAAATGTGGGTGCAAGTCATGGATTTGCCACAGCTCCCTTCTGTCTCAATTTGCCAAATGGGCATAAAGGCACCACATATTTCTGAGGTGCTTAGAGTTCTTCACGATCCAGGAAGTGACTGCTTATAGATGGATCCTTGATTGCTTCCTTTGTGCATTAGAGGATGCCTAAGAATTTTTCCTTTGTAAATAAAGATAACCCTTAAGCCCCAAACTATAGACTACTCCATACAACAGGCTCTGCAGCTCCCTAAGCAGCAGCATTACTACCAAAATGGCATGTTCTGTTAACAAGACTCCTTTCTAGTGTAAAACAGAATGACCAAGCTTTGGTGTTTTCACAATGGAATAATACGCTGCTGTACTCCAGATCACAACACTTTGTTAGCTAAACAGCTCACCCAGTGAAGGAACACCAGCTCTCTCAGTAAACATAGCCACGATTCCATACCTGTCTGCATTCTGACCTTGACTAACAGAACATTTTTTGCTTATGTAAAGCAAAAAGCCTGCGGATTATGGCACTTCCCATTCATATAAGCACAAGAGTAAATTGTACAGTGTATGCTATTATCGCTCAATAAAGAGATCCTTCTACCTTTCCAGGCTACATAAAAATGTGAAAAGTCTCATCTGCAAAAGGTCTTAAGTTTTCCATCTCCCTTTTTCTTGAGTTCTCAATTCCTTACTTTTTTTAAATACTTCAAAATCAACAAATGATAGTGTAAGGTTACGGTAGTGGAAGGGTCCTGGCATCATCTCCTGCCAACATTCTTTGCAGGGTGGCTTCTGCACACTAGCACTTTTGTTCCTCTTGCTACAAGCTCTTTTCAGTTTGTAAAACTCAGCCTCTAGTTACAGACAGTTTTGTTCCGAAAGAAAAACTGGAGAGGGATGATGGGGGGGGGGGGGAAAGGAAGGAGGGGGAAAAAGGGGTGGAGGGAGGGTGTGAGTAGCGGTGTGCCCGCTCAGTTCACTGTCCATGGCAGGATTGTGTTGGGGGTTATATTTAACTTGGTAACAGAGGTTTTGTTATTAAGATCTCTTAGCTACATTTCACAGCCCTTACTCATGCTGGTGGACCAAGCAAGTGTCACTGAAGTCAATGAGGCTGTGGTGCTTTATTATTTCAAAACACATAATGATCACTGTAATAGGAATGATCATAATGAAACACTTTCATTGGAAAGTCAATGGGTCTATTTGTGCAAATGTTCACAAGCATGAATGAGAATTGCACAACTTAGCCCAATACATACTATTTTCTGAGAAGTTCAGTATCTTTTCTTGATAAAATCTCCATGAATAATAGTGTCTTACATGTGCAAATTACACAATGAACCTGGTTCTGCTTGGAATCTCTAATTTGTCTCAGTGGCATTGCTCCAGAAGAATGTATTTAACTCTTTGGAGCCACCACTAGGCTAGAAAAAAACTGAGGCTTTCAGCTGATTGAACAGGCATGATTTGAAAAGGGACTTTCTGTCCTTAAGAATCACTGATTTTAAATGGTACTGTTTCATTTGAAATGCCTCATTCCTAAAATTGTGCCCTAAAATGGTGCACCCATGGAAATTCACCAGAAAGAAACAAGATTTACTATAATTCCTATTAGAGGACAACTACATGACTTGAAATAATGAGACACTGCAGTGAAAACTGTCCAGTGAACGCAAAACTCGTTAGTGAGTAGTCTCATCTTTTATTAACATTCAGCACTTTGAAATAGGAAGACAGCCTGCTACCCAGTTCTACACTCAAATTTAAAATCACAAACACCAGTAAACTCAGTAAGCATCGGAATTCTGCATGGAGCTATCCTGAAATAACTTATCCTTGTAGCATGCAGAAGTAAAAGGTTTAATTTTGCTCTCATGAGGAAACTGTAAATACAGAACTGCTTATCGAACATCCTGTTCTTGCACCAGAGCTAGGCACATTCTTAGGTTACAAACACACATCTTATTTTTCTGACAGCATTAGCCATTACACACCGAGTAATTCAACACTGTATTCCTTTGTCCTATTCTCCTGGTAGCCAAGGTTCATTTCCATTCCTGTAATTTGCTCCTAAAATGACAAAACTTGAATAGGAACTCATAATCACCAAAGGGAAAGATGACTGATTGCAACAGACTCATACCTCATGTAGACAGCCTTCTGAGGGGACCGAGGCAGCTTTGCACCTGACTGAGGTGTAACTGGACTGCAGGATCCAAGGGTCTGAGACCACAGAGAAGCAAGCCCTTCCATACCACTATCACTAAATAATATAATCACTAAATACCATAAATAACATAATCACTGAAGTGATTTCTTCTCATACTGGAATGTGAGATCCCTGAGAGTCAGTAGTCTTGTTTGCAATGGAGGGACAATAGTGTAAGTCTTTACAGAAAAGACTCAGTGTAGTTTCTCTTCTCTGACTGCAGGCAGTCCTTGTAAGAATAGATCTGTAAAGCAGGAGGAACCACACTGATCTTTCCCAGAATAAGTGACAATGGAATTCTTTGGCTGCTTTGTGCTCTGCATTACTCTGGACCCGTCTGTCCAGTCCTTCTGGAGGTAAGAGGAGGGCTTTGGCTATTTTTCTGGATGTCTGGTGTTGTGGTTGGAGAAGATGAATCTAAACATGCTCAGGCTGATTCTACACGCACGCTCAGTGAGCCTCTCACAACCAGAAGATAGATTTATGGCACAGGAATGGAATGATATACAGCCTGCACCCAAACGTTTTACTTGTGGATATTCTGAATAGAATCATGGGAATTCCGCATTTTGAAAATATACAACTGCAGTAGTATAAAACTCTGAATATCTGAAGAAATGAAAACAGTGTACTGGTCAATAGATACCAAAGATAATCATCTCAGTATTTGTTGATACCAACTGATGTGAAACAAAAGTGTTCTTTGAACTGATGAACGTCTGTCCCTTTCTCCCACTGTGAGAGTGAGAGTCCATCCTAATGGAACAGTTACCAAGTATGAGTTCTGCTGAGACCTCTCCCATGCTCATCCATCCCCACAAAGTGAGCGACCAGACATGGAGAGAGCAGTCTCTCTGATACTGCTCCTTCTCATATAGGAATTCTCCACATAGTCTGTAACTTAAGTCTCTAAGAGAAAAATTGCTGTTTAATCATTCAGAATCTCAGAACTGCAGTGTTAACAATCAGATTAATCTATCCAAGATGTAGCAGAAACATCTAAGAGAAAATCTGATCTTAAAAGTTCCTAAATTCTCATGCTCACTAGGAGAGACATTTAATACAGGTCAGAATATGTGCTTTTATAAATGCATTGTTTGCCACAAATATAAAACTCTGTGTACTTAAATTACTTAACAGATGCATTTCCACAGCAATTCTACCTGCAGACATCCTGCCACAGTGAGACCAGATGTCAATTCAACTTCAGAAGGAATATCTCTGAGCCTCAAAAGAGCAAACAGTTCCTGTACAAAAAAGGAAGAACATCTGTCTAAACAATCATAAAAAAAACACTACACTGTTCTAGAAAAATAACATAAAAGCATGTAGCAATGTTTACTACATTTACAGAATCTCACTGAAGAATATTACAGGCTATTATTTTCAGTTTACTACTCAGGAGCTTTTTTTAGCCTAAACTTTTTTTGGAAAGTGCTCAGGGGCATGTTCTCACAGAGACAATACTTATAGCTATTAATACTTGATAGTCGAATAGGTATAAAACAAAATCAAGATACTTTTGATAAACAATGGCTTCTAGTATTAAATCCCTTCAGGATAAGATGATATTTATGTACATTTGACTAAATTCTAAAAATAACTTCATAGTTCCAAAATATCATGGAAGAACATATATATGAATGGCAAATTAATCTAATTTAACTGAAGTTTATACACCCTGCTGATATCAAACAGTGTAGTCCTATGTATGTATTAAATGACCAGAGTCTTCACTTTGGAAAGATACACAGGTAGGGACTGTATGAGAGAAGGCATTCAAATCTATGCTTCAACTTGCCTTGAGAATAGGGTTAGGCCTTAACTATGCATTGCCCACTGAGTTGTACAAATGAAAGCTTACAAATGAAAATCATCTATAAAAACTTTTTGCTTTCAAACTAAAACCACATTAGTGATGTTAAATTACATTTATGAGATTTTTTTTTCTTTCAAGACATCCCCAAATATGGAACTGATGGTTTTGTGTCACCCCAGTCTCTCTGACTTGGACTCTTGCAGCTTCAAGTCTCTCTGGAACAAATGCTAAAGATTTGGCAACAAATACTAAAGCACGCAAATTTCAGAAAAATGCAGATTTCTGATTATTCTCTTAGAAACTGAAAAATAAAGAGTTAAAATTGAATACTCTTTCATGTGCCTTTTGTTAATTTCTCCTATTAGTGACTAATTTGCACAGCATAGACACCCAACTGTTGTTTGTAAACAAATAGTTAAAGGATTAGAAACATACAGCAGTCACCTTGCTAGCCTTATTGATGAATTCTCAAACAGGCAAGTCCTTGTACAGGGATTTAAATAAATGAAAAGCATTATTTAACTATAGATGCTGAGACATGAGTTAACTGCACTTGGAGGATTGTAAACATTACAGTACAGAAGAAATACCTAAGGGTTTAATTCCTAAAGGCAGAGTAGGTGCAATATTGTAAGGCATAACATAGGCATAGAGACCTGGCTTCCTAGTGAGTCCTGGTCCTGAGCCTAGTTTCCTGCTTCACAGAGAGAAACAGATGCTTAAGGATGGCATTCAAAGACACTGGTTGACAGAGCATGGAACAACCTAATATTTCTAGCAGAAAATGCAACCACAAAGGCTAGAGCTCATAGACTGCGTCGCTGTCTTCCAGACTCTCATGAACATTCACAGTTATCTGCTCTTCTAAACATCAGTGCCTATGTCACATCGCTCCTGTGCTGAAAAAACAGGTATAATACCACTCAGAGTGTGGCAGGCCCTCAATCTTAAGGCCTGGCTGCGTTTAGGTGAGCAGTCAATAATTTAGGGCAGCAAGGGCTTTCCCTTTCTTTTCCTCGTTCCTTCCACTACACACCCCACATATCAAATTCTGCCAAAGCAGTAGATTGAGGAGAGAACAGAAAGCAGAGGGAGAAAAAAACTTTATCCTGTGAAAGTAGGAGTAGCTTCTGTACATTAGTATGTTGCTACTACCCACACTACCTTCTTCTTCCTCAAGCCTTCTCTGGCCATTTAGTACCACAATTTCCTGCTGCTAGAGGAGATTGAATCACACAGAATATTGACAACATATTGAAATATTCATTAGACCAAAGAGCTTAAATGAACAGTATAATATCTTCAGTAAGAACACATCCAGGGAAGACCTGGCCTGCAGTTTTTGCTCCCTTAGGGATATCAGTACTCATACATAGCAAAGCAATGTTCAAAGCAGAAATAAAGAGATCTTAGACTGTACACTTTCTTAGACTACACACTTACAGACACTTTACAGTCACTCCATAACTTCTTCACAAGCCAGAAGAAACACTGCATTGCAACCTCAACAAAAATGAGCAATAGCCACAGGCACTTTCTTCGGCTTTTCACTTCAGTGAACACAGACCTTCCCTACTGCACCTTCAGGCTGACATGTCAGGACAGAAATTCTTTACCAAATATATCCTACCTCTTTCCTGTCCTTGCTTCAAGCAGTGCACCTCCTGGGTCAGATAACTAGCAGGTGGCAATCTTTTCAACGGTTGGCTAGCAGCACTCTGCAGGAGAGTTCAGTGAGTCCCCACAAGCGCTCATCAGATGAGCGACCATCTGTATGGGGATAGGGAAGAGGCTTCTTTGTTTCTCTTTCTTTACTCAGTAAAATATCTACAAACCTGAGTCTGGATTCACTGCGGGGAGAGATTTATTCGCAGCATTAACTTTGTTCTGTGCTTCTCCCTTCATTGTAGGGCAAACAGCAGTAACTGGCCATTACCAATCCTGTTAAATGATGGCATTTCCTGTTCTGGTTAGTACTACACTTAAAGTTTTAAATTATCCCCCAGCTGAATGTTTTCCTGGTTTAATTGCCAGGCTTCGGAGAGGCCTAGCACCCAGGCCCTGACACGAGTTCAGCTCTGCAGTATCCAGCTGGCTGCTGTCCCAAAGCTGTTAGAGCAGACATTGACAAGAGGGAGATTTACACCCCTGTGGGCTCAAATACTTGCAGCTTCTCCTGAAAAGCTCTGCCTTCACTGCTACTGTAACCCACACTTTCCAAGTGACTGCACAGAACTACAAACTATTTGCTGGTTGGTTTTTTTGGTGGTTTTTTTTTTTTTTTTTTTTTTTTTTTTTTGCATTGCATTGCATTGCATTGCATTGACCCTGGAAGTCTTGCCAAGCCTTGGGAGAGCTGGATGGGCAACAAGCTGCTGTGTCAGTCTGTGAATGCTGCTGGAGGGCTGGATGATGCTGCAATCTGCCCAGCATGCAGCCTTGATCCACACTGGCTGAAAAATCCTTTGCTGCTGAGCTCCTTCATGAGGATGGGTGGCAGAGAGCTACAATTTCTGATTGCTTTGGCTTAAACAAAGTGCTTCCACTATTAGTAATGCATGCGATTTACTTGTTAGTTAATATACATTCAGAAGAAAAGATTTCACTTCTTATTAACATCAGTGTGAGAGCTAATGTGCACTCATTCAACTTTATTATGATGATGATATAATCCCCGTTATTCTTTCCATATTGTCCTTTTAGAGGCACAGGGCTCAATTCTATCCCCATTTCATTTGATCACTGCTATTTACTCCTAAGCTGAGCTTGAAGTAATTACTGGCTTCACTCTTATTTCCAATAAATGCTCAGTAATTCAGTCTCCTCTGGATTGTTTTGCTTCTCTTGGGTTAGAAGAGGTGACAGAGAGAATCAATCATTCAGGTGAAAAGATAGTAACGAATTTAGGATATTTCACTGTTGTACAGACAGAGATGTGCCAGTGTTACCAGTGTCCTGCCTAATTGTCACCATGCTGTCCCATTTCCCACTCCCTGTGCAGTTCTCAGGGAGCTACAGGCATCTCAGTGCAGCAAATCTCCTGTGCAATCTATACTGAGCACAGATTTTAAGACTAAAACTTCCATATTAAAAATGCAAACCAGCTCATGATTACTGCCTTGGTTTATGAGCAGACCTCTGCGACACTACAACAGCCATTGCTCTTTTGTGGTGATGGCTGCAATTATTCTAGAGGCCAGCTCCATAATTTTCCTGGTATTTGCACAGAGTGCAAATGTGCTCATTGCCCAGAGGTGGTTTGAACAAAAAACTGTTCAGTCTTTATTGTTGAGATAGGTAGGGCAAGAAGAATTAATGTCAAGTGACTTAAGCCAGAAGCAATTCTGGCCTGCACGTTGGTATTTAAGACCTGGGACTGAGACCAGAGCCTAACACTACACCTGTTGTTCATCCACACAGAACATCCATTTGCTTAGACCAGGATGATTTTTCTGTAATGGGCACAGAAGTCCTTCTCAAAGGTCTAGAGGCTGCTTAGAGGAAGGTCTGACCTTCCTCTTCAAAGACTGTATGAATGGAAAAGCACAGGGGTGTCAGTGCCAAGCTCCTCAGTTTCCCTGCAAAACAGCTGTAGCAGTTTAAGAACTAAATATGTCACAGCTGCTCCCAACAGCAAATTCCTGCTGCTTTAATGTGATGAGAAGCAGAATATGAAAGCATGAAACTCTTAATATATTTTACAATGAAGTTAATCCACTCCCAGTATAGTTTAACCTAACCTGTTTGACTTTGCACTGAAAAGGGCTAGGAGCACTAACCCAATAAACCTGCTTTGCTCTTCAGCCCAAAGCTGGGACTAGTAGCTGAGGTTTTAAGGATACAAGAGAGCTCTGATGTACTCGCAGTCTTTACAGTGTACCCCTAAGGTTTTGAAACAGAAGCATGGCTCTGGGCTTGGGTTGTTGTTTTAACTATGTGTTGCTCAGACAATGTTTTTCAAAAGACAACAAGGATGGATAGAGGCTTTAAAAGGTTCTGTCGCAGCCCTAATCCCAGATATACAGACAGAGCTTCTTAGGTTTCCTACAGCAGTGACTTTAAAAGGCCTTTGTCCAGGTGATTAATTAGCATAAAAGATTACAATATATCACAAGTGAAGGTTAGGATTTTAATGGAAACATAATGAGTTTAGGCATTCAAATTGTATTGAATTTCACATCTCAGACTTTACTGAGCTAACTCTCTAAGCTGGAGGCAAGGAATGTACACTACTGAAGTAGGCTTACAGCTACCTGCTGTTTGCTGAATAAGTTTTCCCTTATGAAAAGAGATACTCCAGGATTTCTTCAAAGAATGCAGAGTGTGAGTACAACAAGGGAGATCTCATCCACCTCAACCTGTCCTAACGGCCAAGAGACCGCTGGTGAGTGTTGCTGAAGAAAATGGCAGGAAAGATGATGTGGAGACATAAGGTGTCCCAGAGAAACACTAACAGATGAGTACTCATGGTTTTGGAAATGGAGCAGAAGCTAGATGGAGAAGCATGAGCAGCTATTTGTGCACTACTAATTTTGCAAAGCAATTTATAGGCTTTTTTTGTAGGCCACATTGTTGCAGGCTGTTACCCTTGACTGGTGGAGAGCAGGATATATCCATTAAACACCACTGCCAATTACATTTCTGTCTGCTCCCAAGAACATTACATTCTTAGAAAAGGAGCTGGCAGCTCTTGGCACGCTGTTACTGTGGGGAGGGCAGAAGCAATGTCCAGAAGTGAAAGGTCTTCAAGCAAAAGGTTCCAGGAAAGCGTGATAGAGTATAAGAATAGAAAGCAAAACAAAGTGCACCAGAAAAGTAAACCTATCGGCAATATATGCAAGGGATGGACTCCTAGTCCTGAAAAACAAGCTTTTTGCATCAGTGAACGAGAATGAGCCTCAGTATGCACTTCATTTTATCTCTGGCTGATCTCTTAGATGAATATTAATAGATAAAACAACATAAGCGTACCTGAAGGAGAAACTTGGATTCTGCCTTTGAATACTCTCCTTCAGTTTGGTGCAAAGCATTATTTAGGTGGCAACATAACTGCAGTGCAACATATAAATTCTTTGAGAAAATGAAAACATCGGAACAAAGTCTGTCCTTTCCCAGAGAACCCTGGCCCATTTGCCCAGCTCCCCATTCCTCACCAATATATAAGCATAAGAGGAAAGAACACTAGCCTACATTTTGCCTACATGCATTTTAAAAATATACAGAGTAAATATACCCTTCTATATGCTCATATTTCATTATTGTCAAAGCCTACAGCAGTGAGCCTAATAAACTCTACTTTGTATTTCAAAGTGTATTAGGGTGTATTAGGAAAATGAAGCCCAGAGAAAGAAGACAATGCCTGAGAAAGCAGGGTGACCCAAGTCCAAATGTGTACAGAAAATACATTCAGAAAAAATTTAAGAATATACAGCTTTGGGAAGGGATAGGAGGGAAGAAATGTGATAATATGACTGAAGAAGGGGAATGTGGATCTTTTTCTGTTAGAGTATGGCTTTTGTGGAGAACACTGAACAAAGATATATGATCAGGGGAATCACGTTTGTCCCCGCTAAAAAGCATGAGTAAGTGTAATTAATGCACTTGTTAAGAACAAATGAGACTGACTATACTGAGAAGTTATGAAAAGCAGGTTCACATCAGGCAGCAACTAAAAGACCCTTGCACAAGCCAGAACACATGACAAATGAGCCTTTATGAAAGGGAAGCAGCTGAGCAGTATGTAGTGCAATACAGGCTACAGTGTTCAGTGATAAGAAAGCACAAGCATGCGGATATACACAACTCATGGGGAATGTCTGTGATGCGATAAAAAGTTTGGCAGCTGTGCACACCACTAAAAAAAGAAATTTCTCTTGCTTCTATTACAGCTTGTGCAGTTAACACATTCCAGTGCTGATTCTGGGACTGGAACAATTCATTAAGAAATAGACATTTTTTGTATATAGTCTTTGCTGCTCCTCACTTTTGTTACATATTTAATTCCGACCATTTCTGAGCTAGATGGCCAAAGTTCCAGGAGAGCAGAGTTCCCAGAGATCCTACTGAGTTATATGGTGATACGTTCATTTCCTCATATGGAAAATGGTTTTTAGCATCAATTTTTGCTATCCATTGTATCTTACGCAGTTGAGGTAGAGACACAATGATTGCTAATGTAACTCATCAGTTCAGACTTACCAATTTAACACAACTTTGCTTTAATGTTCACATTCAATACTATGGCACCAGAGCTGTTGCATTCCTGAGGTAATGGAAATGCAACTTGACAGATATCATGCATACATACTTACTAACAAAAGACTGCCATGTTCCTCATCACTCTTTCCCTCGCCTACTGTACATAGAAAGAGAATGGAAAGAGAAAAATGGACAGGTAAAGTAATCTGGAATAGAGTTTTGGATCTACCTTCCTTATCTTTGCTCTTAACTGAAAGACAAGCTTTTGTCTAGGAGATTAGCAAAAGTCTCTATTGGATTTGTGAGTGCTACATCATTGTGTGTATTATTATTTCATTATACATGCCTTCATTGCTATTTTAAATATAAAGAATTTAAAGCAGAATATAAATACTTATCTAAACAGAATAATGTTCATAAAGGAAAAAAAGAAAAAAAAAAAAGAAATGCAAGTCTGACCTACTCAGTGCTGTATAAGAGTGCTGTCCCTAGGAAAATAGTCTTGTTTTCAGCTCACAAATCATATCATATTTATACAACAAAGTACACCTGATCCAAGTCAATAAAAAATGGTGAGTATATATATTGGGCAAATGTGTACACAATTTTGAGAAGTGCTTATACTACATGTTTTTAATCTTTAGCCAAAATGCATCTGTGAGTTTTTCTTCTAATTAAATTATTTGAAGAAAATTTTGGTTTTTTTGGATAACTTAAGAAAAAACAACCTTTACTGCTTTTTACTATTATTTACAGCAGTGGAGAACATGGTATTTCCCTGTTCAGCTTTCTCAGATGTTAGATTGTTGACATTTACATTCTAGCAATGAAGGCAGAGTCTGCCAGTTTTTACGCTGACTTAACTGTGGGCAGGATAACATGTTTCATCCTGTTTCCATGAAACAGTAGGGAAAACTCTCCTGAATTTTCATGGCACAGGATGAAGACTCTTAAGGATAATCCACGTAGAGTGGGCGTTATTCAGATCATTGTCTAGAAGTGTCCTAAAGTTTGAAATGAACTGATTCATAGTATAATATCATAGAATCTTTAACCGATTTATTAGTGCGGTTACTAATTAGAAACTTAGGAAATAGTTAATGTGATCTGTTGAAGGATGTCAGTCTTTTCTAATGACCTACTAAAAGTTAACACTGAAAATATAATACTCTAAAAATCACACAATACGAGTGCTTACAGAGAACACACCACGTGTAGCAGCTTTCAGGTTTAGATCATCTAATGGCAGCATATTATGGAGTTCTGTTTGTTTTGTTTTTTGTTTGTTTTTGTTTGCTTTTTTTGAGCTTTTTCTTTTTTTTCTTTTTCTTTTTCCTAAATATTGATGCAAATACTAAGTCCTCCTGTTGGGTCAGTAGTTGAACTGGTATGTCAAAGAGGGAAAAAGCTGTAACTGAGAGCATAATAGATGCAGGGTCCTTGGATCCCCTTAATGTTATTTGAGTGAATTCCAGCCTTACTACACAGGTGATAGCATTCAATAATTGAAGCTCAAAAGCAGATGGGGGTGTTAAATTAAATTACTGCAGGTAACACCTGTAAAAGTACAAACACTATGGTCATTGGTGGAATTCAACCAAACCTCTCCTCACCTGTTATCAACACTTATTCCTGTTGATATGACAACACAGAAGTCATACCAATATAACAAAAGCAAAATAGAAGATTGGCATTGCCCACACACCCATTAACATGGTCAGTCTTTCAAAGGTGCTTTTACTGCTAGTTTAGCAATGGAGAAATCAAAAGTATTTTTACTGATAAGCACAAAGATGGCAAAATGGAAATAAGCAACTATGCTACAGAATCTCGCCACTGTTCCAGTTGCACAATGGTTTCTAGATTATAGGGGATAAGGGGGGGCAGAATGAAAAGGAAAAAGAAATGTAAGTGGTACGTTTATAGGCTCTTTATAATGTGCTCATTAATCTACTAATTAAGCAAAGAGACCTTAAACAATTGCAGAAAACACCCTAAATAAAGAAGAGACAGAAAGGAAACAATAACAGGCATTTACAGTAAGTCAGATGGGAGTCTAAATAAAGTGTATAAAATCAGCTGTTTACAGCAACTCATTGTAAGGTAAAGAAAGCATCCTTTCAATTAAGCAAGAAAATCTCAGTATTCCCTAATAGCTATCAGCCTCTCAGTATTCCCTAATAGTTGTCAGCCCCACTGGTTACCAGCTGGCAGATCTATATGGGCAGGCCAGTAGAAGCAAGTACTGAAGAAAAGTGGGAGTAGCAGTTTCTTAGCCTTTTCTTTGGTGTATGCCCCTTGGAATATAATCTGGTGTTTATTTTCATAGGGTCAACTCACTTTAACTGTTCATATCTTGTCATAAGAGTGACATAATTAACACTAAGAGTGTTGTCATAAGTAAACACAGGAAACCTATATTAATCCTTATCCTTTTTCATTCCTAAAATCTCAGTTTATGCAATTTTCTAGTAAATCAATAGGACTTTCCTCTAGGTAAAGGCTGAAAGCACAAAAAGATCATAAATCTGCTTATTATCAAGGTATTCTTCTTCTGTTTTTTATTTTAGCACCTATTTACCTTCAGAAGTTAGATAGAAAAATGTCCTTGGCAGGCCAAAGGCACGAGCTATGAAACTCCTGTGCTATTTCCTGGAGCTCAGCTTTCTGCAGACAAAAGGCTGCCAGCATACACCCCACAACTCCCCAGGTTGCAGCTGGAACTTAGCTTGGAGGACTATTCTCCTGTATTGCTTTACCATCTCAGCAGCTATTGCTGCAGCAATAGATTCACGGGTTTTACCTTTGGGCCTCTCCTCTAGCTCCAGTGAAAAGTCTTCCTCTCTTTGCCATTGCTCGTCTCCATCTTCTCTATGGAGAGGAGACTGAGGACACTTCCTCCACAGACCTGCCCCATTTTTGAGGTAAAAAGATAGCATCTGTGGAAACATGGTATTTTAGCATAACCATAAGCTGAGCGTTAGCCATTCTACACCAACAGCAGTTTCTCAGGAAGAAAACAAGAAGTCTGGCTCCCTCCACAAGCTGCGCATAAAATAGAAACGAATCTCTTTGTACTTTCTTGTATCACCTCTCATTTACTACAAAAGTGGCGTGGCTTTTTTGTTTTGTTTTTATGCTTACCTCGCATTACTGAATTCCTGGAGATTTCATTAAGGGCTTTGTTTTTTTTTCCCCATTCACATAACAGATTTTCTTTTCACAACTCCTAGAGTTTCTTCTGAGTTGTCTTATCTGTGATCCTTACTTACAGACCTGAGTCATGGCCTCTTCTGGCAGAACAGAGCCATATGAGAGCTCCCTTAGGAGTCTCAGATCTGAGCATCAGCCACTGAGGACAGTTACTCCAGAGCAAAGAATAGCTGCACAGAAGGGATATACAGTATTTTCATAGCTCTCGCAAGCCTCCCAAGTTAGTGGTTTTGCATAATATCTTGCAGAACATTTTGATTTGCTGACAGCCAGGTGCAAATTTGGGTGAATTGGTGAATATGCTGTCCTTTCTACTCTGAAAAGGAATGAATATAGTCTCTCGTTAGCCTGAAACCCTTATGTTTCCACTGGTATTTACAAAAAACATGAGAATTAGGTCTCCGGGCAGGTCTAATAGAAATAGCAACTAAGGAAAACAAAGATAACGAAGATGAAGTTAAACAGTCCAGGGAGGTTTGCTCAAATTATCTTTAATGCAGAAGCCTAGAGACATGAGAAAGCATTGTATTGCCTCCTTCCTCTCTCGGTTTGTTCTTGGTTTGTTATATTTCCTGACTGCTGCTGCTGCATCAAAGCACTCACGCACAGAAAAGGGCCTGGCACAACATGCCAGGAACAAGATTGTGCTCAGTCACGAGGCTTTGATCTTGAAGACTGTTCAGCTACGTACAGCACATAAAGGCACAAGCTCAGTACAAGCTAAAAAAGGGGAAAAACTCTAGCAGTTATTTTTGCCTGGTGACTGAAGAGTTAGTGCACACCAGTAATAAATGCTGCATGTGTGGTTTTCGTTGCTGATGCAGTTTTAAAACATTGAGCATATGCAGAGGAAGTCCCAGCATAGTGGTAAATTGCAGCATCTAGATTTCTCTTTTAATCGTTCTGTGTATTTTTAGAGATGTACAAGAAATGAAATCTTCAACCAGAAGGAAGTGTGGAAAGAACTTTCTATGCAAAATGAAACCATCAGTGTTTGTAAACTCAATATATAAAGAGAAATAAATAGATAGAGCAAACTGTCCGTGCCTTTTCAGGTTCCTCCATGTGTACAAAGTACCCAAATCACCCCTAGAAAATTCTCTCACTCACCTTTCTAGTCTGGTGGATTTTCAATATTTCTTTGACTACCTGATTTACAACCATAGGGATGAAAACCAAACAAATACCTTTTCTTGTTGTTGTCTTCTAGAGCTCTGTGCTTTGTTCTATTATAATAACCAGCCTGACAGACTTTATATCACATAGATTAGAAAGGAGATACAGAATGTGCTGTGATCTATGAACTTCTTTAAGGATAAGTGATACTGCAGTGAAACAAACAAGCACATGTTCCCCAGGGAGATGCAGCATATTTAGGGACAACTGGAACATCATGGAGTTTTTTTCAGTAACATTAATGCTATCTGTGAGTTAAATTCATTACACGTATTTTTTTTTTGTTCTTTTTTTTTCAGTGTGATCAAAGATGGCCAGAACCTCAACAGGAGATTTTAAGCCATCATCAGTTAAGTAAATCAATGTCAATGTGAACATTAGCTGCAGGGGGACAGAGAAGCAGAGAATAACATAGGCATTGCATACTGCGTACAGTATTTGGCCAGGACACTTGTCTCCATAAATATCTATTTACATATCTTAACACTCCAGGTAAGGTTTTAAATGGTAAGGCATCACTGTGCCTTTGCATAGGTTAATTTCTACCTTTACAGTTACAGCAGTATAGGGGCACTTTTTTCTGGATTAAAAATGACTTTTCATGTTTGAAAAAAACTGAGTATAGCTGCTAGAAGTGACAATGTGTTAATGTCAACATCTGATGAATACAAATATAGAGGGAATTGCTTGTTGCTGAAATACATTAGATCATAGCAGCAGCAAAGTGTAACAGTGAGACGCCACCATCATCATTTCAAAGTCTGTTCCATATAATTGCAGAGTGACTGCAAGCTAGCAGGGAGAGCTATCTGTCTTCGGGACGCTTGTAAGTGACATGCTATTTAAAATAAAGCATTGAGACTATGAAAAACATTCAGAAGCTTTTCAGCATCTATTGAATTGTGTACAGTCTTCATGGAACATCATAAATGCAGTTCTCAGAGGAAGTAAATGGTTGTCTGAAGACATTCCTATCAATGCCATTAACACAACTCATCAGCTAACAAGAACATACTCATCTGTCTAGACAGATGATATTAGAAAAGTAATCTCCATAGATCATATTCATGTCCCAGTCCTAAAGGAGCTTTGTGTGGTTTGATTCTGTACCTGCTCTGGCCCACAGTACTGAATGCAGTGATCCTCAGTCACGAACGGCATTAGTTATCTAAGCCCTGCATGATCAGTACAGCTCTTGCTGTCTGCACCTGATGAAGTATTGGTCTGGTGCAGATAAATATAGAGCTCATTGCAGAACCAGAGCCTTAAAACATCAAAGAAATAGTTTCTTGTCTTTCCTTTTCCCATGATGCTACAGAGAATGTTTAGAAGATTAGCTCAGATTAAACAGCTAGCATTTTGACAGGTAAAGAAAAGTCCAAACTGTAATGACTGTTCCAAATCCACAAAGACTGAGTGTCCTGTCCTTTACAAGCATTATAATAACAACGTACTTGAAATCCATTTGTGTGCTTAATCTCCTTGAATTTTGCGAAATTGCATCTGGAAATAATTTTAGTTCAGAGTACCAAATTGATTACTCATCTTCATGAAAAAAAGTATTCCTTCTTGACTGTTACTCTGCCACTTCTCCCCTTTTGTCTGTGCTCTTATTCTCATGAAAATATTTCTATTAAGTGACATTTAGGATGGCATGAATAAAATTCTAGTTTTTTAGTTTTCTTTTGAGGGATATCATCAATACAAGATCTGTCCAGACTTGAAGACTTAATGTATCAGAGTCACAAGAGGGCAATGTCCATGTTCTGTCTTGAAACTGAAGCTCTAAACTCATCAGTAGCAGCATCTTAGTTTTTAATCAAATACACACTAGAGAAAAAACAAGGACTCAGAAATTAATTCAAATTTATTGAGGAACTTCAGGTTTGGCTTTATGACTGCTATCTCAGCCTAAGGACATGACCCTTAGAAGACTTATAAGCAAAAAACTAGAGGTAGAAATGATGTTACAGAAATAGTTTCACATAGCTATACGTGTATATAGTACAGAAGTATAGCACATAGCTAGCAAGCAGAATGAAAACTCAAATTTCTTTTGCTTAAATTAGAGAAATGACTGTCTTGGTTGTTTAAGACGGTGCAAAGATTTGGGCACACTTAGTGAAATACCAATTACAAAGGCTGACAAAGAGATGCACTCATCCCACTACTGATTAGAAAAAGCATTATATTATGTTTGTACTTCTTCAAAAGTGCCAGATATATGAAAATGCAAGAATGGCTCTAGTGATTTTTTTTTTTTTTTTTTTTAGCAATAGTTTTATGTGATAGAAAGGGGGTGAATTCCAAAACTACATGAATCTAAAATATGGATATATGCTATCTGTGTACTTTTTTTGTTGCAGAAGTCTTATGCTGCCATGAATACATTGGTCAGAGTACATTTCAAAATAGACTTGTGTCAAGTTTTATTTGAAAAGCACAAGTACTTTATTATTCATTTGGTATTTATGTGTACTTCATTTTTTCTTCAGTAGGACTCACCTTTTTTTTCCCCTCAGAAATTATTTCTATTGTAATCCGAGAAGCAAAAGATTCGTAGTTTAAAGGATTAACCAAAGTTTGGATTTATATCCATTTAAGTTATACAGCTTTGTAATTAATAGTAAGATTCCATAGTAAGATTGGAGGGCACACACAAGCAGATTTTGACATGTACAATTTTACATGCAGAGTGGAAATTTTCCAGTGAGTTATTTGAAAGAATTACTTAAAAACAAAGGTATTAGAAATTTCTAAACAATTTATGCTTGTTCAAGTGTGGCAAAACAACCATTTAGTTTAAACAGATCATAGTACTCATGGTGATTTTGTCTACTGAGTCGCTGTGAAAGAAAGAAGACAAAATGTCTGAAGAATGGCAGACTAGATTATCTGTGAAGTTCTTAATGAACACTGCTGCTGCTAGTTGGTTGTGTGTTGCTCACAATCAAGATTCAGAGACATAGATGGAAGAGATGTTCTTATCTTAAAGAGGAAAATCTTACGAGAAAATATGATAAGAAAAAAAATTGCATAGATAACCTCAAAATATTACATATCACAAAACATTACATATCTTTTGCTCTGAGAAAATTCTACTCAACACTACTCAAAAACACTATTGCAATGTGATCCACTTGACAACACCCTATCCAGAAGGAGGTAAGCCAAGGTTCCTGGTCCTATACGAGTGGCTTGAGATCTGGATGCATTACTAATAAAAGATGAAAGGACAGAAACACTAAGGGCAGAATCTGTCATCACACCAACCTGTTAGAAAGTGACACTGCCAAATGACACAGCTTTTATTTAGGGAAGGAAAACTGAGACCCAGGATATTCCTCCAGCTTCGTCACCAGTAGTACATGGCCAAGAGGTCATGCTGTTTTTAGGCCATCATTCTTTTAACATTCCCACATTCAACTTCAGGAACAGACTACATCCTTTCCCAGATGCGAAATTTACATATGCCACAGATTTACCATCTCTTGCCTTTTAGAGTTTAGACATTCATGTCCCATGATAGAACCACCAGAATCATCATAACTAAAATCACAAGAATTTCTCCCAAAAAAGGAAAAGTACACAAAATCTGGCTCCCTGGAACCTGATTATTGGCATGCAAGGCAAAAGCAGGTAGCACAAAACATCATGAACTAAACAGTGCTAACAGGCAGTTAGCACTGAGTCTGCCTCAACAGCATCAGTCCAATTAGCAAACACAGAAAGCTTCTTCACTGGGACCCACGTCATATGTCAACACAAGCCATACAACACATCCCAGAAGTTATTCAGTAGATTGCAGACCAGAGGGGAAAGAAAGATGGATAATGCTATATTCATCAGGTTTTCACATTTCAGTCAAGAAGTTTCATTATGGATCGTTTATTTCAAACAGAAGGCACTGCAGAAGGGAGCACCTATGAATTCCCTTCCATTTGCTACCTTTGCCTATTGCATGCTGGCCTCTCCAGCCCGTGCATGGCGTTTCAACTTTTTCACCATCATAAGACAAAGAAAGAAAAGTGGAAATGTGAGACAGAGAAAAATGACAGAAAAAAATGAAGGCTGATACAAACAATATGAAAGATAAAAGACGCTTCAAAGTTTATCTTGCAGCTTTCTTGTAAGCCAAGAGAATTTGCTGCTGCCTCATCTCAGTTCCTAGAGCTACTCTGAAACTATAAATCACATAATCAATCCAAAATAACAGCATATAACAAAGTTGGACATTTTCTTCTGCAAAAAAATAACCAACTCATTATAAAAATCACACATGACTCAGGAGCACTTTCTGTAACTCTAGTTTCACTAAACTTGTGCCCACTTGCATAAATATAAAAACATGCAGCAATTCAGATGTGCATTTCATGTATTTCTGAAATGTTCAGAGTATTTAAATACAAGGTTATACTCATCTCCACATACTTATCTCTGTATCAAAACTTCTCCATTACTCTCAACATAAGAAGTGAGCACAATAAACGTGGAAAACAGGACGCAGAAGAGCAGACATAAAACTAAGACAGGGACTACATCTGAAAAGCACTGAATGAGTGTTTTTCATTTAGGAACATCCATGGCAACAACAATTCATTTCTATAAATAGGTTACTAATAAAAAGAAGTGCCAGGAAAGAATTGGCTTGCCACTTACAGAGAGTTGTCAGTAGAAGATGTGAAAGAGGTCAAAGCATCTAATTCTTCTCGCTGCAGCCAGTTTGCTAACACTGGTAGTACAAGAACTCATGGGTTAATACTTCTGCCTAGAAGAGAGAAAGGGACATTAAAGTTGTTAAGACATTTTCAGTTCTCTGGCCAGGCTGATTTCATTATGTGGAACTTAAAGATGTAGGTGAAACAACAGCAGGAGTATTAACAGTTATCTCTTGGAGCTGATGGATAGTAAATGATGAGAACGAGAAAGAAAAAAAGAATTTAAAAAAAAAAAAAGGAGAACAGAGCAGTATTGTGCTTTTATTTAGAAGAGATGGATAGATAAGCTAAAAAATTTCAGATCAACCTGTGTAATTTTGATTTATGGAGAACAGAAGCGAGCAGAGTTTTGTAGCTCAGAGAGTATAGAAATATAAGCCAGAAAGGGTTAATATGGAGAGAGAATGAATTTTATTAAGCTAACTGATATAACTAAGAAAAAAAAAAAATCAGAGAAAGCTTCAGGAGTGAAAACCTTTTTATCAGAAAAATACTGGACCAAATAAATAAACTACGTCTAAGGAAAAAAAAGGAGAGGAGGGGGTGGAAGAGTGATAAGTAAAAGCCAATAATGGATTTGCGAAGAACAAGTCATGTCAAACTATTGTAATTTCCTTCTCTGACAAAGAGACAGACATCACAGATAGAAAAGAGTAAGTATACATCATTTTTCTTGACTTATTAAAGCTTTTGACGCTCTCACACAACATCACAAACAAACTGGGGAAATATAGTCGAGATGAAACTATTTGAGGATGGCTGCAAAACAAGCTGGAAACAAAGTACATACTCAGAAACATCAGAATCTCACCATCAAAATTAAAGATAGATACTGGGTAGTAAGATCAACAAGTAGCTGCCTGGGTCTATTCCTACTGAGTAATTCCATTAGCAGCCAGAGAGGGAATTTAAAGTAAATTTGTTACACCTGCAGCTGATGGAATGCTAATGGGCCGTAAACAGTTTGCAGTGCAGGTGGAAAATTAAGCAGACCCAAGCCATCACCAATTCACCTTGCTATCTATCAAGGCTTACCTAGGATTCTAAAAACCAATTTCTTCACAGTCACCCTGTCCTTGGGCTTAGAAACTACCTATGCCAAGTGCAGGAAAAACAGCAATTTTTTAGACAAAATTTACATGTCTTTTGTTGTGTTAGGTTCAGAGACGCATGTAAACTGTATTGGGAGCACTGCAGAGGTGAGGAAGCAGTAGGTAGGTGTTGGGTGGCCACTGGCCTTTCAGAAGACAGGCACAAACCAGATGTCAGACTGAATATAGCTGCAGAGGGCCCAGACCAGGCAGCTGTGCAGGGCAGGAAAGAAGACAGAGATTCCCTGGGTGGGAAGCCAGACGTAAGTGCAAGCAGCAAATCACCACATAGGTAATTAATTACAGTGTGAAACACATTTTCCTAGAAGTAAGGTTGAAATGAGAGACTGATAGACCACAAACCCCCATACCTCAACACCAGGCTGGTTGCTTGCATATAGAAGACATACAGGTGGAACAATCCTTTGCCTCTGATTGCATGCTGCCATGTGCATGATGGCAACCAGCTCCTCCTGCTC
Organism: Lagopus muta; assembly: GCF_023343835.1. Classification (NCBI taxonomy): domain Eukaryota; kingdom Metazoa; phylum Chordata; class Aves; order Galliformes; family Phasianidae; genus Lagopus; species Lagopus muta. The sequence goes on along the minus strand of NC_064438.1, from coordinate 34,404,732 downwards.
CATGTTTGAGAGTCAGCCTGTGTGCTTCAGGGGGTGTTTCTGGAAATCCTTACGGATGTTCTGGTTTTCATGAGTCTGTAGTGGCCTCATGTCACAAAGGCAAAGGCCACCTGGGATCAGATGCCTGGGACTAGCTTAATGTTCATCAGTACTTGTACAAGGTTCATGGTGCCCCGTCTGATGCTGCAATCTGCTCACAATATACCTGCTTTCAGCTGTACTTCAGCCAAAAAACCAAACCAAACCAAAACAAAAAACACTGCCTAGTTCTTGTGTAAGTAATACTGAAGCTTTCTTCTCTCTTCTCCTGCCTGCATTTATTGTCCTTTATGAAGCCACAGAAACAGAGGTGCCACAGATGCTTTCCCGCCCTTTGCTCCTGTCAGGAACGCTTGGGTCTACCTACTCCCTGTGGCCAAAGCACCAGGAGTGGCAGGAGCTCTCTCTCCATGAGGGTCCATCAGGGCAGGGCCTGGCAGCCAGGGGCCATCCTGCCAGGAGCCGGGCAGCCAGGGACACTGGGGACTCCCAGGGAGCTGGGGCAGGCCAAGGCAGGCCAGGTCATGAGCCTGGGGGTTGGCTTCGCTCAGCAGGACTCGTGGTTAGGGAGATGAAGCCCAGCCTCGCTGCAGTCTCTGTGTGGGGGAAGCTGACATGGAGGCCTGGGCCTGGGCAGGGTTGCCCAGGGTTGCCTGGCCTGGAGAATTGAGGCTAGCAGGGCCTTCATGGCTATGGCGGTCTCATTCCCTCTGGAAGGACTTGTGGGTCTCTGGTGACAGAAATCCTGATAAAAAAAATTATGTGATGTTTGAAAGTGCTCCATAATTTGGGAGTATGAGAAATTTGTGTCTAAGAATGATTTCATGCTGTGAAGTTCTGCAGGTGGATGCAGTATCTCCATAACATTTTAGGCACAGCTTCATTTGTACATCCAGTCCTCTGGAAAAGCTGTTCACCAGAGTGTGTTCAGGCACTGGAACAGGACAGTCGTCATGGCACAGTTCAAGAAGTGTCTGGATAACATTCTCAGTCTGACAAGAGCTCTCAGATCTGATTTTTGGGTGATCCCGTGGGAGTTGGACTCAGTGATCCTTATGGGACGCTTCCAACTCACGATATTCTATGATTCTTTGATTCTCTGCTTTTAATTAATACTTAAGGTAAAAAATTGCAAGACAACCACTCTCCCCACAGTTACTAATTTGATACTTCTTTTTCCCCTCCCTTTACTGTTCAAATGGCCCAATGAAAATGTTGCTGCTGATTGACCAAACTAACTGTCCTTATAGGTATCAGACAGGAAGACTGATGGGATGGAGAGCTATTGCAAAAAACTACTGACAAAGTACATACTTACATCCTAATAACTGGCATTAGATTCTGAAATCACATACTGTGCACAGTGAAAATTATCAGTGCAGAAATTATGATTGTAGCTAAGAAGCAATGCCTGAAAAACACTATTCATTTTAATAGCAAATTACTGGGTAAGTTTCAAACCTGAAGGAGGAACAGTTGTAGTTTACACCATGCCTGTATAAAGTGATACAGATTTACAGGATATAAAATATTGTGTCCTACACAGAGCGAGTACAATTTCAGTTAGCTCAACTCTTGCCCGATGAAAAATTATTTTTACTTCTCTTCTACCATGGAAAACCACTGCAAAGGAAACAGGAGGAGGCAAAATGAAAGCAAAATAAAACAAAACAATCCACAAACAAACAAAAATGAGCAAAAGAAAAACAACCCACCAAAAAATCAAACTGACTGTATTTATATTGTCATTTTTGCTGTCCTGTCCCAGATGAGAGGTATGATGGAGCTCTTTATTAGAAACTGAATAGCAAAAAATACACTGTAGAACAGTTTATTTGCTCTTACATATGGAAAAAGATAGAGCCAACACTTCTAAAATATTTTATTCATCTACGAAAAGATACAACCTAACCTCTGTTTATAAACCAAGTTAGCTTTGCTCACCAGTATTTCAGCTGAGTTTTAGAAGAGACAGCATGCAGAAAGTCTTTACCTCTGCTAAAACTCCTAACTTGGACAGAGGCACTTATCTTGGAAGTATACATCATTTTATTATGATTATTGAAATGCTGCATTATCTGCAACATTTACTACCTAAAACTCATTGCTGGCAACAAATGAGCAGTAAACATCAGTGTACACATGGATGTGTACATTTTGCACTAGGTTTGGTGCCATAAAGCAAATGAATGAAGCTAATCAAGCTGCCTACCTCATGATTGTTTTTACAGTTCATATCCAGCTGAGTTTACAGCATAGCAGCAAGAAGGGATATAACAAAAGCATTTCACAAGGGCAATTTGAAAATGTAATTGGTTTATGTCATTGTCAAAGCCAACAGGGGCACAAGTTTATAGGATAACTGTAAGAGGGCACAAATACTACTGGTATGAAAAATACCTTGCATTTAACTACGTGGAAATTAGCATGTAGTGGCAGGATAACAACACAGTGAGTACCATATCATTACAAGATTATAGCCTTCTGAACCCAAAGGCAAGAATACAGGTTATATGCTAATTAATTTTGGATCTACTAAAGGTAATTACATAGTAATCTTCATGTAGTTACATGGTGCTTAATAGGAAACTCTGTTAACTAATCATATAATTAAAGAATAATTGCATGATTCTCCTGCCCTATGGTGGCCAGGTAAATTAAAACTGTTGGATTTTCACAGTATAGACTATCCCTATCATAAGACTTCAGGGCAATACCATGCCTCCTGAGATATTAATATAGACAAGAAAAAAGTACCAGAAGTCAAGTTATTTGCTGCTTTCTCAATACTCAGAGAACAACTCATCTCTTTCTGCTGAGAATACTGCCACGCAAGTAATAGATAGGAACATTATTGGAACTCTTCCATTAGACTTTCCAAAATCAGAACTGCAGCCAGAAAGGCTCCTCCATTTTCTTTCCATTAGCCAAACATCCTCTGCATTTCTTCAGCAAGAGTCACTCACTGCTGCCAAATTCTTTTCTCACTGCTGATACTTAGGCATTTCTAACAATTCCTACCAGGTAACACCACTGACCACAGAAAAAGTCGCACAGCACAGCCAACAGGAAAGAGGAAGACAAACAATGTGGTTCAACACAGGATGCTGATCAGAATGCAGAAGATACCTTGTCATGAACTGCTGATGCTAGAAAAATTTTCTCTCCAAAATGGAGTGAAAAATGGCAATTTGCCAACAAATTAACAACGTTAAAAGTAAAGTCCAGTAAGTAAGAATTTTTCATTCTTGTTTACATCTTTTTGTTGTTGTTGTTGCTCTGTATTTCATTTCATACTGACTAACATTGGAGTTATATAATAGTATAATCTACAGGAAAAAAAAAATAGAAACAACAAAAAGATCCAACACCAAATCAGCATTCTTCAGTTTCAAAATAAAATTTTCTGAAAGAAGGACTGTTCAAAAATTTCCAAGCATGCATAGTACGAAGTTTGTTTCTGAGGTTTCCCTGGCCTGTTGGGAATACAGAAATCTCCATTCAGTTCAAAATGTGAAAGCAAGTGAAATGTCAGACTAATAAACTGCTGCAATGATCAATCATCCATGATACCATGAACTGTGAGAGGACTGCACTCTCTGTCCAGTTTTAAAATACCATGTCCCATTCACTGCCCTGCTGAGGCTCAAGACTCACACTGTTGCAGAGCCCTGCAGGAAGGAAAGAAATGACCTTTTTTTAAATTTTCCTGTGACAGACCTCATTTTGCCTGACCAGCACACAGCACTAGGAGCGGGTGCTGCCCATTCTCAGTAAGTGACAAACAAAATAAGGACTGGTGTGAATGATGAAGAGAAGGAAGGCTCCACGAGAAGGTGGGCAAAGATCTCCACAAAAAAAAGGAGGCAAAGCTACAGGTCAGTGCAATGCTATAGGACCATTTGAGTATATAGAGCTAATAATACTGTCCATAAAATGGGGAAGACGAAACAGACTGAAAGTGATGACCAATGGCATGATTGAATACAAGCAAGGACAGCGTAGTGCTCTATTCTCACTTTTTACTTTATTATTTAATATTTGTTGATCCTTTGCTTCTCACAAATGTACAGACTTTGCCTCACAATAACCATGGACTTGGCAGTCTGCTGTTGCTCTTGAACTGACCACAGCAGCCTGAAGAGAGAGCTGTGCTGAGGGAGAGCTGTGCTCATGTAAGTGCATAGAAAATATACAGTGATTCAGTGTTTCTAGTCTGCTGAGCCTCTCTAGCACCTCAGTAGGACATACAGCTCCCATCTGAGGGGGGTTGAAGGAGCAGGACAGCCTGGATCCACTCTATTGCACCAGCAAGCCAGCGATGTTAGGAAATACCATTCCTGTAAGTAAAGCTGTGCCTCACCTTTACATTGTACAGCTCCTAGAAGCAATGCTTATAAAGTTTGAAGGTAGCAGTAGCATCTTTTGTTAGACCTCTTGGTGGAGTTGGAAAGGTGGGCAAGGTTTTGTCTTTCTTCACATCAACAACAGTTCTGCAACACTGAGTTGTATACTGAAGCTTCTGTTTCTAACCCAGAGGCAAACTTTTGGTATTGAGAGCTTTTCAGCTTTTCCAGTTCTCTCTGGTGATTCCCTAAAAGATACTGTGCACCTTCACACCTCACAATGGTCTGTCAGAACTGCAGCAAAATACTACATCAAACAGAAGCAGTCTCATAGTTCATGGCTGTCATTTATAGCTTTATATAATAGTATGTGCAGGTTGTACTTAATGAGGCTGAAACTCCTTGGTTGCACCCCACTGCAAATTGGGGACATAGAGCTAAGGTGTGTTAGGTATCACACTCAGCATCATACTGTTAGCATGCCAAATCATATCACGTGACCCTACTAAATAATTGGCACTTTAAAAAAACATTATTTTATTCACATAAATTTCAATCCCACAGCTCTTGGTATAATCCTAGAATAAATGCAAGTTCAGAGGTCATTGCAAAAGTAACAGGAAACAAGGAAAAAAAAGACAGCTAAATTCTTTCACAGCCATTTCTACCTCAGAATTGGAAGAAAAAGAAGGCTGTGTGCCAGCCATGTAAAAAGTCTCATGGTGAGTTTCACTTCCTGGATCCCTGAACATCTAATGATGGTTCAGAAAGAAGAAAACAAAAGCCTATGTGTGTCAGGAGAGTTCTGTGAAAGGTAATGTGGCACTGAAAAATTGTGTCTGATTGTGATGCATTTTGGCACTGAAACAAGTCTGCTGGTCCATCATATTCACACTACACAGCAGTTCCCGCGTGTTCAGAATTAAATGGGCAGCTTGCTAACTAACAGTCCCCTAAGAGCAGGGGAACACATTTGCATAGGGGCTTGGCATCTTGGTTAGTCATTGTTGTGACAAATGACTGGACAGTTAAGTAAAGTTAAGCAGTAAGCAGAAGTGGTTCACAGTATTACTTCAATTTAGAGATAATAAAGACATTAATTAACAGCAGTGATTACTAGAGCCTATGGGTTTACGAACATCTCTTTTCTTTTTTTTTTTTTGCATGCTAAAAGTCTGTTTACTGTGCTGATATTGACATTTTTCAGAACTGCAAATCCATTGTATTAGCATACAGAAATAAGCTGCCAAAGCAGATTATGGGTTATTAAAGGACGTTAGAGTGAAGAGACCACGTCTGTCTTCATCATTTTTCCTCTGCAGCAAATACATCCAGAATTCATCCAGGAGATGAATAATCCATTCCAAGGCCCATGATTGTCCTTCAGACCCAAAGGGGAAAATACCAACAGAAGTCTGCAGATGTTGGGGAAAAGAAGAAATTAAGATATTACCCTCTCCATCTTTTCCTCTTTCTCTTTGCACCACCTTTGGGACGTCATGACACGTTGTCAAAACAATCATTTTTGCTCCAAAGCCATTACATTGGTGTTCTTTCTCCTCAATATGTGTAGCTCTGGATCACTGCTTTTAGCAGCTCTAGAGCTGTCTGAGAACGCCATGAGTGTCTTTTCCCTCAGCTGAAGCACGCAGTGAGTTGAGGAGAGAAGCTCTGCTCCTCACAGATACAGAACAAGTGGCTCTCCTAGCTCTCAAAACATCTTTTAGTCACTGATCTTATCTGTATATCAAATATCCGTTACCTCACAATTTTAATACACTATTTGCGAAATCCCCAGAAGCCTTGGCTGTGACTAAGAAATGTACAGGGATTGCTGTTATGTTACAAGAATGCCAAAACTAGGCATGTCAACATCTAATGAAAATGGAAACTTGCTGGTCATTTGGAAAATGCAGGCTTTCTTCGTCTTTGCAAGCAGGCAGTCACCAGGATTTTGGGGTGGCAGAGACTGACTACAAACAGTACAGCAATCTGTCAGCTCTTAGAACTGTAATTTGCCACAGGAAGCTCTTTGGGTCATACCTCTGAATTTATACAGAAAACATACTGACTCACTTGGCAGCTGTGATCAAGACATTTTACGTGGCCAGAAGCACCAACCTTAAAGTGTTTGGCAGAGACCAGTTATTAATGCTCATGCTGTGAATATGTTTCCTCTTGTGTCCTTCTTTTCATCTCTCTCTTTCCATCCTGGATGGAAGTAGCTCACCTCTTTGCCCTTTACCACACAAAGGCTGTTGTTACTGAGCAGCTCTTTGTGCTAGCACTCTTTCATCAGACCAAGGAAGAAGAAATAGAGAGGAAGTACAAATAGGAAAGCAGTTCATGTGAAGAAATGCCCTGAACAAAAAGTCAAGAAAGTAAATTCGTATGACTCAGTCACCCTTTCACTTCTCACGTTTCTTATGCACATTTGAGACATTGCCTGAATCTGAGGATACAAGAAGCATTGTTGAGATGAACAATTCTGAGAAAATGAAAAAGCTCAGCAAAATTTCTTAACATGTAATTAAATTTGAATCTTTAAATTTTAAATGCTTACAAACCTAGCAGAAAAAGGGCCCAAGGCTGGGGAAACAAAGGCAGAGATTTTGGGTTTATAAGTATTATAAGTTAAATAAAATGTAATTACATGGCTAAAACAAAAACAAACAAAAATAAAGAGGGGGAGAGATGAAGTTGTGTATAATGCGTGGAAGTGACTCCTGGATCTCTGAACACCTGGAGCCTGTCTAACAGGAAGCAGAACTGGGACTGAGAGATGCCATTGGTGAAGGAAGACTGCAGCACTGCTAACTGGAGGAACAAAAGGGAAAAAGCAGTAGGAAGGAGGACAGGAACTAGATAAAAGGAAAAAAATATAAACCAACATGTAAATTAATTGGGTTTTATGCAGTCAACATTTATTGATGAAACACCATTTGGAAACCACAAGGTTCCCAGCCTTATAGTGTCTGGTGCATCAGAGGTACAGCTTCAGTCTTAATGTTGTCAGTGGAGATCAGCTCAGTACAAAAGAACAGAAATTACAGTAATTCATGTGCTGCATACAGTCTTTCCTTGCCATCATCCAAGTGTCAGGAGGAAGTTAGATGCAGCATACAGAACCCGTCCAACACCTGCACCTGACTGAGGCTGCAGCATCTACACACACTGGGGCAGGCTGAGCCTCCCACAAATGTAAATTTGTATCTGTGGCACGGTGCAGTGGCAAGGTGCCCCAGCAGTGTAATTTTCCATGTCTGTGATGTAAGAGAGAATGAGGATGTTTGTGGCAGTCACTCCTCTCTTTTCGCTCAGGTCCAGCTGTCACAAAAGATGTGAGCCCCTTCACAGAATCATTCTGTCCAAGATCTTAATTCACTCAGTACTTACAGTTTGTTGCATTGCAGCAGTCTGTTTGCTGCCACAGGATTTCCTCTTTTATTGATTAGCTTTATTTGCTGCCTTATTCATCCAACAGCTTCATTACAGTAGAGGAATACAAAAAACTAATCCTTCTTGTCATTGTCTAAGCAACAATTTAATAGCAATGTGTTTTTGCCCTGTATCTCAACAACCTGCAATTTTGCCCACTTTAGCTATTTCATTAAAGTGCTCCTATTTTTTTCCCTGTACACTGCAGCGCTGAGAGTTCAGTATTTCTTAAAACAAAATGGTTCCACCTCCAGTTGTGGAGAGAAATTTGTGAATAAAATCTCAAAATAAATAAATGAATGAATGAACAAACTTCTGGTTTTTATTTCTTTATCCTTCCTAAGCAGATGGCGGGTTTTGTGCAGTTGATGGTCTGCAAATTCTGGTTTGGCAGTACTGAACTAAGAGCACTTCAAGTCAATGTTAGCACTTGACTTTCTGTTCTCACCTTTACTTTTGTTTGCCCAGAACTGGAAGTCACATGGTGAAATACGTAACAGGTGTTTTAAAATACAAACCTTTTTGAAAACTCATGCTAACTTCATTTTAGCCACCATGACCTCTTTCTCCCCTGGAAACAAAGCCAGAAAAGGCCAGCAATGACAGCCAGAGGCCAGCAAACACGCCTCTATTGCACCAGGTGGTGACAGCTGAAGTTTGTGAGGGCTATTTGAAAGCTGTAACAGGAGAGGAACCTTTTGGTTTCTGAAGTAATCTGGTTTCAATTGGGATAAAACACTATTTTGCACTTTCCTGACATTTTTTTGCTTAGTTTTAATTGTTCCAACTTGTGCAAAGACTCCAAGCACTCATACGTCACCCTCTCTTGGCCGTCTGTCAGATCCCAGCTTTGATAATGCCCTCTGTACAATTTGTTTAAAGCAGTAGGTCAGGAAGGAGACTTCAAGATTTAAATTTTTCCCATTAATTTCCATAGTGCAGAAAAATCAATACTCAGCAAATGTTCAGGCACTCTGACAAGCCTTATACACATTGTACCAGCTTGATAATTGTAATTTCTCTAAGAGGTCTGCCATGCGTATAGGGGGGTATATCCTACAAAAAAGCACAATGGAAACGAAGAGATTTTGACTAGCTCATCAAAGCTTCAACCCACAAGGAAGCATCCTCAAAATGCAAACCCAAATGGTAAAAGAGTAGGCTCTAATTAACCACCTCTCAGTGTGGAAACAAAAATCAGTAACAGCTGTAAAAGAAATCCAGATGGCTGCACTGTTGCAGGGTAAGGCCATCATTGTAATGCAAAATCATGAAGCACAACCGGTACAGTTTTTCTTTCTTTAAATTATTCACAGTGTGACCTTCCAGGGTGGGTTCCCAATTCAGCATTTCACTGCCTCGTTGGCATTAAAGGATGTTTTCCCTGACCTTTGCAAAGCTCCCCCTTTTGTGCACTACCTGGTATCTTGGCAGAAAATACAGGTAATCCACAGCAGATACATACATAGAGAAAAAAAAAAGTGAAAACTGTCTATTTTCTCCGCTGTCTGAAAAGACAAAAAAATTAATCTCCCAAACATAAATTCTAAATATTTTTTTATTTAAAAAATCATTTATTAAACAGCATGTGCTTATTAATAAATTTCAAAGCAACCAGATGTAGAAGTCACTTTCAATATGTTGTTGAAGGCACTTATATTAATGAGCATAAGCAGAAGCATTTTTAGATGTTTGTTTGCACAGGAAGATCACTACAATATATTGCTGTGCCAAGTGACTTTGAAGTATTTGTGATGGATAGTTAAGAATTCTTAAAGAATAGCTGGCAGCATCTGTTTATACACGCTCGAGAGGACCTTTCCTCTTCAGAAGGGATGTCCACTCACTGTTTTCTGAATCAACTGGTTGCGAGCTTCTATAAAAAAGCATTTCCATTTTACATGCGTCATATCTAGACAGCTTAATCCAATATAAATAATACTATTTTTAATAGAGCATTTTAATTGTTCTGTAAAAGCCATTTTGAATCTCAACCTTTTTCCTCCCTTTGTCATCTCTGGTATAACAGAAAGAGTAACTGAGAGATCAATCAGATAAGCAGCTCCTGTCAGAATGGCAAGGAGGAGAGAAGAACTGTGCTCCTAACTAAAGGAACAGGAAAAATCAAATTCCTCTGAAGTGTTGAGGCAGGGCTTTCATTTGGTTATTTTAGCACAACAGCTGAAGATATCATTTATCTTACTGTTCTTTACTAAGTAGAACTTGTTCCACAGAACAAACAACTCATGGTTACCAAAAGGGAGTGCAAAGCACACCAGCAACTTCCACTGCACGCGGTGTAGGCAGCAGCACCAGCAATGCTCAGTCACTGGCATTTTCCAGGAATATTTACAGCTAGATATATGTGCAAAGGAAACGCCACAGCATACCAGTTTTAGGGGCAGTAGTGCTAGGCACAACACATACATAAACGTGCCAAGTGCTGTGTCCTTGTATAAGTATGCTGAAATTATAGACACAGAGGAATCTGAAGCACAAAAGCTTCTGAATAGTTCTGATAGCACAGAGTACATCCTTTTGTAGAGAAAGGTTTACATCTCTTCAGATCTGTTTGTTCCCTGGAGCAGGTATTCTTTGGTATGCCAAATGCGAGCACATGGGTACTTTCTGCAGAAATATTATACCTTCCAGGTATGCAAGCATCAAATATTGCGTATGCAAATGAAAATGGTATCTTTGTACTAACTGTAGTTTAAGGTGGTTGTATTAGAGAATGAAATCATTCCACTCCTTCTGTACGTTTTTGTAATATTACAAAATTGGGCTGTAGCCCAATTTTCCTCCTGGCAACAGCTACCTAATCCAAGATGTGATCTATGCCATCTCTTTGCATTTTATTTTAGCAATATAATGTAAAGTGGATTTCTCAAATAACATCTACCATGACATATTGAGAATCTTTCTTGCCTCTGCTGTTAACATTTGTGACAAATCTGTTTGTTTTGCAGATAGCAGGAGAAGGCTCCAGGGACACTTGATCAAGCCATCTCAGAACAGAACCACAGGAATGGAGGCTACAAGGCAGATTTCTTATCCATGAGCTATTTCACCCAGCCACACCAACTGCACTCTAAAAAGGGATGATGAGGGGGTAGGATTGCTTCTTTTTCTTTTTTGAAATCTCAGCATTAGCATCAATTAGATCAAAATAACATTACAAATGTAAGTTACAGCCTGTCCTGAAATATAAATTATATGCTTTTAGAACAGAATGTTACAAAAACTGACACAATCAATTAGTTTGATTTAGAAGCAAATATACCTGGTATATATCCTATCATTACGTATTTAGCAAAAGAGATGAAGCACTTGCACACCTATTTATTTTCGTCATAACATTTCAAAATTCAGGCACAGGAAACAGGAATAATTTTAACAATGACCAATGACAACATACTAGAATTGAGAATAACTGTTCTTACAAAGTAGTTGCAATACATTCAGTTTTGAAAATCACAGCCCTGTTGTTACAGATTCTATTTTGATAAATATCTACATATTTTGCGTAAATAAATGTATTTTTTTAAACTGGCTTCTTCAAACATATCGCATGGGACAGCATTAAGAATGAAACTTACAAGGAACTTCAGGTTCTTGGTATTTTCATTTAGACAACCAAGAAAAATGGGTCTTCTCTGGTAAAGAATAATGGAGTCTACCTCAAATGAATATACTACCTGGATTAGCACGTTCTGAAGTCTTTACCTAAATGTTGCTGCTGGCTCCAAAGCCTCCTGCTATTTGGAACTAATAAGACCTGCCTCAATGTTCCCTGTTGAGTAATTGAGTCATTTAAAGAAAGAAAAGTAAGAAGCGGGGAAGTTTTACTTGCTAAATTATGAAAGACAAAAGAAATTCAGTGAAAAGCAAGTCACCGACTTCTGGATGGGGTGATTTTTACAAAAGAAAAGTGTTCATTTTTCTCATATCTGCCTCTTTAGAAGCAGTTTACATGTGTGAGTTACAAAGAAACAATTCAGCACATTTCTGACCAATATAATCTGAGTTTTTAATCCTCTTAACTAATATCAAAGATAATTAGATAACCATGAGATAAATAGCTACGTGTTGTTCCGCTCTTCTACAGCCACTTAAAGAAATAAACAACTTTGATGATGGAGCAAGAGTCTAGGAAATGGTAGTCATAATGCTGCAAAAACGTTCCTGCAGAGCTGCTGGAAAGTTTAGCACGATGACTTTACTCTGACACTGACAAAAAAAACCTTGTAAACTGTCACCATTTTCCTCTCCCACATCTTCCCTGTACCTAACTGATCTGAAGGAACAGGCAGGCCATACAGGCCAGGATGTGAAAGGGATCGGCAACTCTTGAACTTGCTTCAGTACGTACAGAGAATGAAAGGATGCAATCCCATTACAAAGCCACAGGGATGGGTTGTACCCTTATTGTGGGCTACAGGAGATGAGGTGCCCTTGCACAGCCCATAACCAAGCCCAGGGCTGGCAGCCTGCTTTATCTCCCAAGCAGCTCTGCTATGGGCAATTTTCCCAGTGAGGTGACACATTAGGAAAAGAACCTACTTCCTGTAACATCCCTTTTATAGTCCTCACACTGAATTAATGGGTCTGATTTTCTCTCCAGAGAGATTTAGGTTTTGAGCCCCTTTACTGCATGGAAGGGACTTGGACTAGGATTTATATCACATGCACCAACGTTTACAAAAGTGTTTTGCAGTCCAGAGGGGCATCCTTTGTACTGCTGTCAGAAGGACTGCAGCAGACTGCAGTAAGTCAGCAAGTTGCTGGGGGCTCAAAACAGAGAAGCCCTATGCCACGCTCGCTTTGCAAGAAACCAGGCAAGTTAACAGCACTGCACAATTGAAATACCCCAACAAATAGTGCTGTTCTGCTGAAATCTGGATAGGTCTGCAAGGAGGGGTGTCCCCCAGAAACAGATGACAGACTGCAGGTGACTACTAATTGCTGCAAATACACTTAAACTGCATCTAACACTCCAAAAGCAGTGTGATTTTCTGCTGTTGTCAGATCACTTGACTGTGCTTACATCAAAACAACAGCTGAAATAAACATAATGACAAACACTGGTAATGAGCAGTTAAAACACGTTTCAGAATGAATTAGCTACCGTGGGATTTCTGCTCTAGTGGAATCGCTGCTTCACAAGACTATCTACCACTAGCTCATTAAAAGAGCACCAATGCTCAAAACTCTTTTACTGGAAGCACAGCCTGAACTGTGTCTGGCAGAGGGCTCCTGTGTGAGATGGTCAATCAGGGCAGTTTTGCAATCTGTGCCTCCCTCACACATATGCAAAAGCATGCCCCTCAGATCGGAGGTCAGTCAATTAGTCAAATTAACGTCACAGATGTCTTATGGGACAAAATTTCTGGAGGTCAACATTCAGGAAAAGGCTTTAAAGCGATTGCAGCTGTTGAATAAAATCGTTTGTATGCAGTAATGCCAATAAATAGGTCTTGGCCAAATTGTAATAATCCTCTCAAAGAGGAAGACGTTAATTGCTAGGAAGCTTCACTGCTGCCTGACTTGTCAAGCAGTAACTGGCCACCTACAGCGACCATGATCTGGTTCTCCACAACACATCACAGGAGTAAAATTAATTCCCATTTACAACAGAGTTTAAAAGTCATAACATTTCTAATTTGCAGTGAGATCACCACTCTTACAGCTTCAAAATGCCAGCTTCTTACTGGCTCTCCACACTAAGGAAAACAATAAATCACTCTCTCCACATTTATGTTGACCACGTCCCTGCTTCCATGGATGCCAAGCTCTATTTTTTCCTTTCTTTATTTCAGTGGTTCTCAGCTAGTGAGTGCATGTTACAGAAAACAGGCATTCAATGTGCCCCATCAGAAACTACAGAATTGTTTTTATATATATATATTATATATATAAATATACTTCAATAGTTTTCCTCATTTTGTTTCTTGGTTTAATATATGAATGCCATCTTTTAAAGTTTTTATTATGAATGACATCCTCTTTCAGAAGAACATGGAGAATAGAAACATATCAGAAACATCTTCCATTTTTGCTGTAAGTATTGCTTGACTAGCACATTAGAAATTAAAACTTGTTTAGAAAACATAAAATAAAGAAATAATATACCTATTCCATTTTTTGTAGTGGTAGTAGAGACCCCATGGAAAAAGCAGGAGATATATACAGAGGTGTATACATAGGTAAAAGTAGGGTGAGGCACCATATATATATATATTATATATATCATATATATAATGCCTCATATATATATATATATATATATACACACACACGAAGGAAATAATTATCTATTTTACAAAGTGATGCAGTCAGCAATACCACTAAAATTATTAGTAGACAATCTGCAAATAGACAACCAGAGTATGATGACACTAAAATATCAGGGCATATTCAATCTGATTGAAGAGCAATATACAGCATAGGTATAGATGACGTGCACAGGAATCCCACTAATCTTTTCATAATTACAATACAAGTGGGAAAGATACAGTTGATCAAATCAGTGTGCCTTAAAACACTAACTCACAATAGTGACTGCCATTCCTTGGGAGAAGGGGATCACGGTACCGAGGTTCCTAGTTTCCTTCCCTACTAGTTTCATGTTCTAGCAACATGGAAGACCACCTCCCATATCATGTTATTGCCCTGCAGCTATCCGGGTGTCCCAAGGCCCTCGTAAGTACTTCAAGGGAAAGCAGGCAGGTTTCCTGACAGCTCTGCCATCTCCATGTCCCTTGCCGTGCCTGAGCACAACCAAAAGCACTGAATTACACAGTGAAGGTTGCTAAAGGGTCATTCCTGGTGTCCCCTCATAGCTGCAGTTCTCATGACCTGTGGTAACTTCAGATGTGAAGGGCCAGGCATGGCCTACAAACAACACAGCATTGATCAGCTGGAGAGCAAATCCAAGCAGCAGTCCTAGTCCACAACGGTCAGGTGTGGTCAGGTGCAACTAGAGAACATCATTGCTAAGTATCATGCATAGCAACCGGGCTCCTACACAGCAAACCCCAGCCAGTAATAAACAGTGGCCAATGCCAACTCTGGCTCCCAGATACCTACAGTCTGATAAGATACACTGATACATTATAAAGTAAATAGATTCCTGTTTCCCTGGGCAGCACAGATCGCAATGTGGAGAATAAATATTTCAATGAGTCATTTCCTGTGTGAGGGAAATGAGAACACAGACTCTAAAGGCTTAATGCTGCCCCAGTTCGGGGTGTGACTTGTCTCCATATCAAGTCGCAGACAACCTGGAACCCACCTAGGAGGTGAAAACTTCCATGGCACTACTTCAGTGTTACAGGCTCCTACAGCATTGAAAATCTGAATTAAACAGATCTTTACTTACCATTTCTGTGACAATAAACTCCCATCCTTCTCAAATGCTTTTCAGATCTTCGGAGCCAGTTTGATATTGTTCTCATGCCAAGGAAGATAAGGTTAACACACCATTCATAAAGACAAAAGCCCAGAGCTTTTTAAGGGCTATGTTCTTATTGTCAATATATGACTAGCTACTGGCTAGCAGAGTTCCATCAAACTATTCAAAATGACAGGTATCCTTTCTTACTGTAGTTCTCCAAATCAAAACAGAAAATACAGAACGACCACACAATTCTTCATTTTGTTTTGAAGAAAATTCTGTAATCTCACCTTAAAACACCAATTACCCATCTTGTAGCCCCTATATATAGACCCATTTATTTTCAACTTACCAACCAGCACCAGTAAAGTGATGAAAAAGGAAACATGAAACAATTTGTATAATGCTGACTGACATAAAAGGATTGGAATAGATGAAACTTCAGGTTAATTTATTTTGGTCTATTTTCTCAAGTAACATTCTGTGGCAACTGCTGTTGTTTGTTTGCTTTTTAAGCAGTTCTCTTGTAAATATACATTCTTGTAACCTCCCTACCATGAAGAAACAGCATCATGGATCAGGACTCCTGATGGACTGCAGCGATCTGACCCTTCTGTCCCTCCTCATTCCTGAAGCACCAAGATCAATATGTTTCTGTGATGCCAGACATCTCTAGTCATACACTTCACATGTGAACAATTCCGTCAAAGCAGGACAGGTATGTTCCAATTTTATTTCTATCAGTACAAATGTTTTATTTCCTCTCATACACCACTCCAGTTTACAAACTACTTAGACATCCTCTGTTCTGCCCTGACCCACCTGCCTTCACTAAAGGTGTAATTCTGCTTGTAGTTTTGCTGTACCAAACTCCTCTTGCTTCCTGGCATGAGGTCATTGCAGGCAAAGGCTGGCACTTCATTGCTTTCCCTCCTCTCATCTGCTATTGCAGATTCAAGCGTTCTGTACACAAATACTGACGTTGAGCAATACTTAACCTGTGTGAGTCATTCTGTGTGAGAAGAGCAGAACTTTTCAGCCAGTGGAAAATAATCCATTTCCATAGCAGAGTTTGTCCAAATGTCCTTACTGCTCTGCAGGTCTGCCTTAAAAGCTGTACTTAAAAAGTATAAAAATAGAAATACTTCAAAATAAATATCTCTAGTGCGTATTTTCTTCAACCTTCATGAACCACCAGCTCTTTATAATTAAAAGACGTTTTTATCAGCAGTTTCATTTTGTATTATTGAAGATTTATTTCCCATCAGGGTAACAAACCCACGAACATTCATAAAGACAGAGATTAGTTTTCCACACCAACCCAAAATGAAGGATGACATTCAGCATCCAAGAGCGGTATCGCCTCTCTCTCTAGAATAATAATTTCTAGATGTGTTATGACCAAAAGGCAAGGAAATGCGCTTTCGAAATAAGAGCTTTATTATGCAGAGAAATTAAGCAGCAGTAGTAGTGAAGCAGCAGTATCTATGTTATATAAGAAATGTATTAAACACACATTTATTAAAAAAGTGCAAACAAGCAACAAATTCACAGGCTTTCTAAAAGCTTGGGATATTATAGCATTACAAAAGAGATGTCAGTAGCGCTGGCACTCGCGAATAAATTTCGGGTTTGTTAGACTAGGTTTTCAAAGCCTAGATGCTTAGGAGGCACATTTTCCCAGCCCTTTAATGCTTGTTTTAAAAAGTAACTCTCTGAAATAGCCATTGAGTCCTATTATCCAGCAACAGGAAGTGGTGCAAACCCAAATCCTCCCTGATTCAATCTTGAATGAAACTAACTAGAGGCCTCAAGGTATCAGAGACAAAAGCCTGTTTATATGGAAATTCCTCCTCTAGAAAGCGGCAGGCAGACACTTCCTGATCCAGCAGATAACACAAACTCATCCCCGCCCGTTCGACCACCCCACAGTCAGGTCTCACATCACCTCCACAATGCTCGTTGTGGAGCAGGAAACGTTCAGGCTCTTCAACTTTTGTTTACTTCAGCAGTTTCACTTAAATGTAAAAATATTTGTAACATTTACACACTAGAGGAACAGCACACGAGCTTGCCTTAATAGGTTTCTCACATTTTATTTCAACCAAATAGCAGCCAAACTGGGCTTTAAAACTGTTAGAGCATTTCCTCAATATCATTTTAAAAAAGAAACCCTTTGAAGGGAAAAGTGCTCTAGTACCATCAAAAAAATCATTAAAAATAAACATGTTTCAGACAAAAAGTTGTCAGAAGGTTGTATTCTTAAAACAGCCCTCATGTAGTAACAGGAAGCATTCATGGGGGAGGCAAGTCTGAGAAGTCTTCTGTCTTTCTCTTGGAAAAGAAGAAACAACCTCTGGACCACAGGAAATAACACAAGTTTTATAAAATCCCAGTGGTGTGAGTGAAAGCACTTCAAATAAATTTGTGAGTCCTCAAAACAACATTAAAGGACAACAGATGTTCTCCCCACCAGCTTGTTCGAGGGCTCATGTACACCCTGGGAGAAGCCATTTATTTACATAGATTAAAGTGGGTACTCAGATCCAAACTCATAAACAGAGAAGCAGAGCAATAGGTGCATAAGAAATAACAAGCTCTGTCTGTCCTCTTTTTGCCAAAAAGGAAGCCTCACTGAATGTGTCAAGATAATGGAAAAATACAGATCTTTATATATACACATTATTTTCAGACTTAATATCTTCATAATGTAAAACAGAATCCACATAAAAGATAAGTCTTAAATGTAGCTGAAAGCTACTTTTTGAATGATTTTTTTTTCTTTTGCTGATATATGGGCTGACATACTGGTGCCTTGGCTCCTATACTGCCAAAATAAAAAATAATCATCATCATAAGGAATAACTCCTGTCATTGTAAGTCAGTTCTGAAATTAAATCAGCAATTCAGATCCATCTTGCTGTCATGCTCCTTAAGCGGAACTGTTCTGCCTAAGCATCTCCATCAAGAGCTATTTCTGCTAAATAAGGATAATGACAATATGGGCCCAGATGGGGCTGTGAGACACTCGTCCAGCACTCACTTACCAAACCCCAGAGCAGAGTTGTACCATCTTTCCTTCAGCCTGTGAGCAGCCACAGCATCAGACTTCTCCTACCCATCAAACATGTTATGTTACTCAGACACATAAAAATTTGGTAAAATTCATCAAAAACACTTCAGGCAAGGATCAAAGTCCAGCTCAAGTCATTAGGCTAAAAACGCTTCCTGCAATTAGGACTATGCTACTTACTCCTTTTATAAGCAATGTGGCTTTATAAGGAGAAACAGCAAAAGCTCCTTGCTTGTCCTTAGTGAAGACTAAACTGAGGAATTACCCTAAGTGTAGGGGCTGCACATTTGCATCTTAGACTCAGGACAGGTCTTTGTGCCTTCACTGCTGTCCTTGTGAAGATGCAGGCATGGAGACATCACCCACACCAACATCTGGAAAGACGGGAACAGAGCCTGGCTCCCCTTGTTGAAGGAGTGCCCTGGCTGTTCAGGTACAGAGCTCACACACCAATCTCTGGGCTGTATTTGCTATTGCAGTGCTCTGCACAGCTGGGGCACCTAAATCCCCTTTATCTCATTGCACAGTATCACAGGGGCCTTTGCAAATCAATTCTGCAGCCCCCAGAGTCATTCAGACTAAAATCTTTCACCTAAGCAACAGAAGGCTTTTCCTTTGTTGTCATTCTCTGTCTGATTATCCCCAGCAGCAGCAAGTTGGGTGTTAGTAAGGCACAGCCTCCTGGGAACCTGGAGATATTCTCACTAGCACTACCTCCCTTTCTTCTCCCCCTTGGCTGCAGCCCTCAGCATGCACTATGAGGCCCAGTAACCACCAGAGCACAGCTGTCCAGCACACCAACAGCCCACTTCAATGGCTCCAGCAGAATCACAAGCAAGGACTAAAGGGAGCTGGCACAGGCCCAGATGAGAATCATTCCCACAAAGAGAAGGACACTGTGGAGGGATTCGTCTGCCGTACTAAATCCAAGTCAGTCTATTTGAAGCAAATTCAGAATTACTTTTGTTGTTCTTGTTGATACACTGAAATGAGCTGCTTCAATTCCATGATCACCAATGAGAGCAACCAAAAAGTGCTGTAGTTTAAAGTCTAATTGAATTAGTAGAGAAAAAACTGATTTGTAAACTACTTTCCTCTCACAACTTCAAAGAACAATTACAGTGTCACTGCTATTGTGAAATTTAACATCTGCGGGAATGCACAAACCACAGTCTTAAGTGGCTTACCAGTTTGAAGCAATCAGAATGTAGCAACAGAAGTTTTATAGCAAAATATTTCATCAACAAATGCAATTTCATACCTGCTTTGAGCTTCAACTTCAGCAAAATTGAGACTGCTGAAAGCCAGGAAACAGTGTGTTAAGACACAGTGTGCTTCTCAGCAAGGAACAGCAGGAGTTACCCACAAGCACAGCTGTGCTCATGACCTGAAGAGCAGCATGCCAAAGAGGACAGAAGGAACTGCAGCAGCTCACGTGGATAGGGCAGCACTGCAAGGCAATCCAGCAGCAGTGCCCTCAGCACACACAGGAGATGGCATGGGGCAGCCTCTGTCCCTCTGTCCACATGCCTCCCTTGCCTGGGGAGATGCTGCTGCCTGTAATTGCAACTTCCAGCACAACCATCAGTTATTATGTGCTGCTAACCCATGATCATGGTAATTCTGCAAGAAGTCTTCCACTGCTTCTGAGCAAAGAGCATCTGACCCTGCAGTTCAGGACAGATGAGACCTATCGTTAGGATTAGCACCTTCACAAAAAACTACAGTGGTACACTAGGAAATATCAGACATATAGAAGTAAAATATTAAAGCTGGAAAGAGCAAACAACACTGTATGTCAAGTATGTGACCTTATTTATAAATGTATGGTTAAATGCCAGTGCATCCTGCTTAGCCTGACTGATCCAACTGCCAACCAATAACCAATATCAGTGATTTTATGATGTAACATTTCAAATCTCATGCACTGACTTGAAGTCATTACTAGTTAGTTAACGTGTCCTAGAATTAAAAAAAAATAATAATAAACGTGTGCTTCTGTAACATTAAGTCCCAGTAGACATGGTGTCTGTTCCCTTCAGATCTTTTGCAGGAAGAGGAATGGGAAATGTGCTTCTCGCTCATGAGAAAAGGAAAGGTAACGCAACTATGTTCCCATTTTAAATTTGAAATGCTAAGATACCCCACCTACTCTCATGGTCCTTTATGCAACTATATATATATTATATATTTATATTTATATACATATATATATATATTAATGACTGATAAGTTAAAAAAAACTCAATAAATCAGCTTTCATCTGCTAGTTGTTCAATCCTTCCACAAAAATATTTATTAAATATGAATTTTCAAACTGGTTTAGAAACTGATTACATGTAATCATAACTCCCTTCTGTAATAAAAGTGCATTAAACACAGTTCTACAGGTAACAGTTTAATACAGCAAAGACAGTAATTCGTCAGTAATTCATCAAAAGGAGGAAAAGTAAAAATTAGTAAAAGTATAGGTGTGCTCATTGTTCACTTTCAATATGAACTGCTTGTCACAGGCATTCACAAACCTTTTTGCAAAGTTAATAGGATAACACAGTCTTTTGCTAAAAAAGTCAGAAATCCCACTTCTTTTTTTTCTTAAATGACTTTACTACCCCAAAACCATCACACAGTTATACTACAAAAATACTACAACAGGTAAAATGCAAGTAAATAATGCACAGAGAAAATATGAAGGAATGATGTTACCAATGGAATAAAGAACAGAATATTCAGCCAGCTTTTATTTCAGTGAAATCCAGTCAACAACTGTAAGCGTCTGAGTATTTGTTTCAGTTCTAAAGGTCCAGTACAACACGCAACAGAAGAATAAAACACTGGTACAAGACCTCATGAGGGAAGGCACAGGAGAGGCAGCTCAACTATACATGTCAAGATTGACTTGAAATAACTAAATAAGCAAACTAAGTTTTGAAGCACATCATTTACATCCTTGCAAATTCAATTAAGCTTGAACTTTAACCCATAATTTATGCCCCTCTCACAATGTAAATTCTGGGTACATACGATTTAACGTTCCTAATGTAAATGGATACTTTTTTTTTTTCTTTTCATCTTCTAGAGCTTCAGTAAGGAAAATCAACTAATGAAAAACGTATGAATAATTATTTGTATTACAGGCAGAATCTGTGTCCCACAGAATTTAATAGCACACAGAATTCCTTAGTGTGGAGAATCTCCCAGTGTAGTTAAGATTCGTGTTTAGGATATCTATACTTACTACTGACTAGATGAAAAGGCCCAAATGCCAACTCAAACATCTAATTGTAGACAAAAACTCATTCCCTGATGGCATATTCTTTTACTTGATCAACAACACAAGAATAAATATCACAGAAGCAGTAAGGTAACAAAACCAAAAGGGCCATGCAGTTTGAAGACCAAAGTCTTCCCTCCTTCAAAATTTTATCTTTACACTTAAATTCCAAGTTGCTGCACTGTATTAGAAATATGCATTCATGAATTTAATTTATCTTGATTGCTTCCCCTGACATACCCTGGCAAATCAAGCTCTGGAGTTTTCCACAAAGACCTCAGTTACCTTGTGTCCCATGCTAGGCTATTACATTGTAAGGCAGTCAAGAAATGAGCCTAAGGGTCATGTAATCCATTATCCAGTAAACTGAATTACTTCATGATTGAACATTATCTAATAACAAATTAATTTGTTCATGACACATTATAATCATAATATATGTGTATTTTTTTTTTAAGGAGCAAAAATGTACTGCAGTTACATAACTGAATTTTTATACTGAAGGTTTTGCAAAGGTTACAGTCATTTTGGTAGTCAAGCAAGATGAAAAGCTGAATCAGAATTTACAGAAATTATAGCATTGCAAATGTCATTTCTTAAGCAGGACTTACATCTTAGCATACTTCTCATCATTCTGCTTGGCTGGACAGGCTGCCTTCTTGACCTTAAAACAGGACACATCTATCTGAAAGATGTACTTTGTCCCTTCTTGCTTGATATGTTACAATCCAGCAGTTAAATATCATCTATCATCTTTTGCATTATTGAATCCATTTGGGCACGGCCAAATAATGATTTGAAAACAGGTAAATATCACAATTGTAACTTAAACTGTGATAAATTAACTCCTAGAGAAGCTCTTTGGAAAAAAAAAAAGTGTCCACACCATTAAGCAGCAGGACTCTGGTACTTGTCACATCAAAAGTTTACTTCATTGGTAAGTTTGTGACAAACTGTTCAAGCTGGAGGTGCTGGCAGTCGTCTTACTATTTCTACAGCTATCTTCAGATACGCTTTAGCCTGTAAAAACAAAAACATATATTTAGAACTTTTCAATATAAAACAATACTTTATGTCTTTTTAGGCATATGCTTTTTCATGCACAAAATTAAAGTGTGTTCTATTCAGCTAGTTTTGTGTTGAAGAAAACTATACATTAATACATAAAGTGCAAGGATTATTTAAATATCAGAGTAAATGAAACTTCAGTGTTACTTTTAGGATACAATTTGACTTAACGATCTGCCTTCTGCAGCAAACAATCAAATTTTCAGGATGTGAGGCACTGAGAAGGAAGGACCTGCGGGACTAGAGCCCCCTATTAGTTATAAACATCCCTCACCTCACAGAGGGATGCACTGTACACAGGATTGAGATAGAATCAGATAAAATAATGGCATTCCAATAAAAAATTAAGATAATAATTTCATTATGCACTTAAAAAAAAAAAAAGACATTTCCAAGAGACTGGAACAGGTATCAAGAAAAAAAACTCACTTTCACACCAACCTGAGACAAGATAAGATGCTCTAAGTCAGAGGGCAGAAACCAAAGCTTCAAGATTATGAGAAGTGACTCAATTCAAGCTTGCTTCTCTTTTAACCTCTGACAAAATGGCACAGCTTAGACCATAATCAAACCTCAAATATTCATAAACCTACTGCCAGAAGATGTAAATAATGACACTACTTAAGTTTTAACTACTTAAGCATAAACTACAAAATTAAACAATGAATTCTTTATCAAACTCAGCAAACTGATAGATGAAATCGAACATTTGTTTTAGAAAGGTCTCTTGATATAAAGATTTTCACGTGAAACAGTACTGTATGCGTGTACATATTTACCACGTATGCTCTTCAGAGATTACTTCCACTGCTAAAATGGACACCTTATCTATAATTTGAATTTGTCATGCCTCAATTTCCAGCTGGTACATCATGTTTGCCTAGGAAAAAAGATTCCCCTGCAATTCAGCCTGCTTCCACTTTGTTAGACAGTAACCACGGTAATTCTTCACCTACTCCAAAAAGCTTGCATTTGGAGCCTCTCGTATTTGGCTCTGTGATTTAGATCTGGGTCCTGATGGGCCTTTAATATAGCAAATCAGCTGACAAATACATAAGGTTAGAGCCTGAGGGGCAGAAAGAAAAGGTCTGCATCCTGCTCACACCACGAGCACCAGCTGCTTAAGCACAATAACAGCCACTTTTTCCAGGCAACCCTGCATGTTTTCTCTTTTCCCAGCTTTGCTCCTCACCTGTCAGTTTTCTTTTCTGGCACTCTCAGACTCTGATACTCTTCATACTAAATCAAGTAATTCTGGAGTTTGTAAGGAATGCAGACACCATCTACTTGCAGACAACAGAACACATCAAATGCATTATGACCACAGCATAGTAAGTCCTTAATCCTGAAATGCTCTGGACACACAAGTTCTCATGCAAGTGGTTATATCAAAGTCCAATGAGCAATCTACATTTGTTACTCATGTGATTTAAGCCTGTGCTCAGCTCCATATCCTCTAGCTACACAATGACAAAGCTAAGACTTATTTTAAATAAGAGCTATAAGAGATTCTGACATATGGCCAAAAAAGTACTACTTCCTATTCTGAAATCCTGTGTAAGAAGAGTTTTTTTTTTTTCCTTCTTGTAACCAACTTTGACTACTAACTATTAAAGAGATTAAAAATGTGTTTCTAATAAAATGATGGTTATGGTTAGAATGTCTTCAGAAGACTGGTGCCATTCATGTTTATTTTCTCCACAGGCTTACACTATAATGTCCTACATAGTTAGGACTCACACGAACTACATGTCAGAGTCTTCTTTAAAACCATTAAGCTGTGTATCTACACTTATAAAGCAGTGCTAAATCCAGGCAACACACAGATAACTGAAGATTCTTTATGAGTGAGTCTGAAGAATTGACTTTTGCTCAGCCTTTTGTATCATGGATAAGATGGCTCTTGTTTCAGAGTAGCTTTTACATCTCTCAGTACATAAATTGACAAAACATCTAAAAGTGAATTATACTGTCATAAGTAGTCGATTATTCATGGTTAAACGGCACCAATTTTAATTTAAAAAAAGCTACTATTTCTTCATTTACTCTAGGAATATTATACATGCTTAAAAACAACCTATACATCCTCATGGCTATTTAGATCATACCAATACACTCCAGAAGAAAAAAAAAAAAAAAAAAAGCATGATTATTCCCAAGAGAGTTATGCAGTTCGAATCTACAGGATCTCACAAAGATTTATATATAATAGGTGACTTAAGAAGCACAGAACAGATATTGCACAATGAAGACAACACTGCAGCTACAACTGAAGTGGGTGTAAATACTTGGTCATTTTAACATCTCCTGTTTGATTAGGCTACATTCCCCAGACTAATTTTTCCTTCCATTCCTGCAATAGGTCATTCAGGTCTACCTGGTCACCTGTGAAGTAACAGCTGTGGTATTTGTAGGGTCCTTCACTAGAAAATAGAGTGGAAATCTCAGTCACTCACAAACAAAATAAAATATTGAAAAAATAATTATGTTAGCTTAGATAAGACTGCACCTCATATCTTACAATATTACTATTCTGGACCACATTATGATAGAATAAACACCCAGGGACCAGTGATCACAACAGAATCTACTTGAAAAAATTAGAAGAAAATTTTCAAGTGAGACGTGAGAGTAAACATTGGGTTTTAGTTTATGAAGAACAGAACAAAAAAGCTTTTATTCCAGAGTACAGAAAATACCAGCAAAAGGTTTGCCCTTGTTAAATGATAATTCACAACAGACAGGTTAAAAATTTTAAGTAGAAAATGAACAATGAAAGCAAAAAGTATCAGCCAGAGCAAAGGCTGACAGAGCTAAGGACAATAATAAGAAAAAGACTGGTCAAGATAAAAAAAAAAATAGATCCTTCCAATTCTGTAGCTATCAGCATAGCTACAAAGATTCAGACCAAACGTCAACCCAGCAGTCTTCCTTCAACTGTGTCTAATGACAGGAGTCTGCTAGAACAAACGAAGGATACTTCCCTAGGATTCTCTGCAGGCCTCCACCCATTTGTGACTCAGGAATCTCCTGAGTGGGATGTCTATGTGTAAGACATAAATTGACTTTTCTTAGTTTATCTTATGATACTTTGCACTCCTGACTGTGGCACTACTGAGCATTAAGCTGACTTTTTCATAGAACTGCTATAATTTCAAGGTGTTTATCCCTCTAATTGAGAGCTCATTACTGCTAATAGAAAACAATATTTTCTCCTGTATACATAAATTTGTGGCAAGAACTTAAGTTACAATTGTGTAATTCAAAGTGGTTCTATAACTGCAGCATGTTGGGTAGTGCAGCTGCGTCAATGAGCAATGCACAGCTCTGTGTGGTCTTGCTACTCCCCAGCTAGAAGTCTGCATAAACAGGATAATGGATCAATTTGGAACAACAAATCAACTTGAAAAAATAAGGAAAGGAAAATAGGAGATGTTTAGCACACAGTTCAAGTTAGTCAGCATCAACAGATCATGCATATGCTGGAGCAGTCACATAGATCAATGACTAAAGTGGATCAGGGAGGCTCATTTGCTCCAGATGAAGACACCATGGATAAGGACTTCCATAACCATCCAGGTAGCAACCAGATAACATTCTTGGGAGATCAGATTCCTTAAACATTACCCTATTTCAAGATCTGAATAAACTAGATTTTTCTGTCTCCCAAACAATGTTCACAAGTGTCTGGGCAATGATTTCATATTTATGTACGCCAACTTCCATTTGCCATTTGTCTGATCTGTCATGCAGTAACAGGAGTCTCCTGTCTCAACCCTTTGCAAACCAGCATGCTATTACTACCTACTCCTATTATCAGCATTGTTTCTTGGGTTGCTTTTTCATTTTGTTTTCATTTTGCTTCATTTTTTAAGCTCCTCCCCTCCCCCAGTAGCTGCTTCATGCACTGAATAGAGAAGTCTCTCACATTTTGCTACAAGGACTCCACCAGTAATCCATCTTTGACTAAATCAACAGTTTCAAGCCTTTGAACAAGTCACTCAACTATAAGTGAGAACCTTTCTACTAGCAGTAGCATACATCAACGTACAGAAAATCATATTAATCGTCAATACACCTTTTGTTAAATAAACACAACTCTGTATATATTGAGCCTTTCATCCTACTCACAATCTATTTAATGCAGCATCTGTACACAAATAATAGAGCCTAGTTCCACTATTTACTCTCTCACTACTAAGCAAAAGAAGATAGATTGCAGCAAAAAAAATGGAGAAGGATTTTTATTTCCTTTTTGGTCGGCAAGACAA
This sequence comes from Lagopus muta, assembly GCF_023343835.1. Lineage (NCBI taxonomy): Eukaryota > Metazoa > Chordata > Aves > Galliformes > Phasianidae > Lagopus > Lagopus muta. The sequence continues at coordinate 34,377,827 of NC_064438.1, read as the reverse complement.
AAGAGAAGAGTTCTCAGTCATTGCTGACAACCATTTTCGTTTTTATAGGCTAAAGGTAAAGTTCACATGACAGTTTCTCCATTTACAGTTTGGAAGCTCTAAAGAAATATTTTATAAGCTTTTCAAATTTATTTATTTATTTATTTAGCTGATGGACAGTTGATACTTAATGGAAACACATTTGTTGGAAGCTAAACATTCTCCTTCCTTGAGAGCACCAAAACGCATACAGAAGATTGACGCTCTAAAAAAAAAAAAAAAAAAAAAAATCAGGTTCCTTTGCTACAAATGCTGAAGATGCTGGGCCAGAAAGCAGCAGCGCAAGAGTAGAGGTAGAGACAGAAGGTAATGTCAGTGAGTTAAAAGAGTTGATAATGATCACTGAGACTATTCACCTCTCAAAGACTTGTACAAACACTGTCAGAAAAGACTGCAGCGTTCCCTAGATGACAAAACTTCTTAGGACTGAGAGTGTGCATTGGATGAAGTAACTAAAGATAACATAGATCTTGGGGTAGGACTTGGAGAGCATGTAATGAACTTTGAAGGACTGAAGAGTCCTATTTTGCCTACATAATCAGAATGTCCCAATTCATTACTCATGGAATAATAGACACGTAGTAGAATTAAAATGCAAGTTATCTTTTTATTGCTCTGATTAAGTTCTATAGTAAACCTAGACAAATATAGGCCTGTCAGTTATACTGAAATTCCTTTCAGGTAATTAATTCTTGAAAATCTTACCCATGAAGTATGTACGCATTACTCCTAAGGCAACTGCAAAATCACCAAACAGCTTATAGCTGACTCTGTTGTTTCCATGGATTGGCTTGGCTTGACCTGCTAATTTGCCTTGCAGTTCATTTTCACTGAAGTACAGATCTCAGGCTGTGAACAATTCACAGTGTTTAGTGCAAAGGCCACACAACCACAGAATAGAACTCACCCATCAATAAAACCAAAATAGGAAAGAGCTGGTATCGCATTCATCTTCTCCCAAACCAGGGGATGCCAGCAACCCAGAAAAAAAAAATATACTGATCGCATGACTTGTTTGTGGGCCAAGGACACCAAAGAGCACAAATCCAAATAGCAACATCTTTCTAAATTCTATTAAAGGATTCCAAGACAGTTAAGATGCTTTGTCTAACTCAGCAATCCAAAGGAAAATCTATGCAAGCACTGACTGTCTGGAACAGTGAATGCAACTATGGCTACAAAGAAGAGTACAAATATTTTAATCTGCACAGCTGAGCTGTCAGGGTCTTGTAGTATAATCATCGCTAAAGAAAACTAGCAACCTTAGGCAACAAGCATCTAATGAGATAGCAGCATTACAAAGATAAACACTAAACTTGGCTAACGTCTATATGATGACAATGCTTGATTATATCTTACTGAAAAAAATGCATCTCTTTCTCTGTTCAGTCACAATCCATGCTTTCATTTCTGTAACATCTTGTAGTTTTAGTTTTCATGGAAATTACTTGACTTTGACACAACTCCAAATTCCAGTGTGCCTGAGATGCCCACTGATGTCTCTATTTTACCACAGTCAGCACAGGAGGCACTAAAAACATAACAATAAGCACAGCTTTAAATGAGTTTCCACTTCAGACAAAAAATTTATAACATTCAAAGAAAGTTTTGATTGCTACAAGAAGTCTAGAATCTTTTCCATTCTGTCTTCCTCTTGGCAGTTCTCTATGATAAGATTCTTCTTTTGATGAATGGGCAACTTCTACCTAACTGCAGTGAAGCCCAGAAAGGGGACTTATTGAAAACATAAAAGATAACCCATAATTTACAACTACAATGTAGGAGATGGGTTAAATAAAGTGGATGTTTCCTGATTAAAAAAAAAAAAAAAAAAAAAAAGCCATAGTATTCATGGGACATGGAAATCTCCTGTTAATCCTATTTATATATGAGCAATTGCAAAAGCTAAGCTTTCCTCTGATGGAGCCTCAGCTGTGAAGCACTGCTAGCCTCAAGGTGCCATAACACATATACATTACTCAAATGCCTTTATGTATAACAATGTTTTCCAGGCAGGATGCTTTTTGTTAAGTAGAATAGTGCAATTCAAATGCAATACTGTATCATCCTTCAGACTATCTATCCTAATACTCAGCACTTTCTTCAGCAGAATGTAAAAATGAAGGTCTGGTGATATACTACCTGAATGAAGGATTCAAACCTACACATACCAAATTTTACTGTGATCATTCGTAGGAAGCCTGAATGGTTGTAAGGCACAGGATACATCATATCAAGCAGTCTTCAGGGCTTGCTTTTCTAAAAGATATCATGCTCTGAACAGATCTCTCTTCGAATGAAATCACTGATGACAGCTAAACAACAGCAAACATAGTTTGCTACCACTATTTCAATTTTTTTCCAACTAAAGCAAAGCTTTAAGCATGGTACATTTTTACTCTAGTCACACTTCATCCTTGCAAATAATTCTACAGAAGAAGTCTTTATGAATACAATTTTCAACTGTCCCCTTGGATAATATCAAACTCAAGTCTGTAACATTCCTAATTTATTTGACTGCTGAAGCCAAGTGCCCCTGCTTTCCACCTGACTGGGCTTCCCTCCCGTTACAGAGCTCTGTACCACTTACTGGCCTCAAATTCTTTCACCAATACGTACGAACATTTTCAAGGGGGCAGAACACATTTCACATAGTTAAGTGTAAACTAGACAATAAGAATTATGTGTTTTTTCTATCATACACTGGTCTTTATGACAAGCACGTTTTCCAGGAATAAGTCCTAGTTTCCTTACTCCAGGACAAGTTTTTTTTTTGTTTTCTACCCAAGCCAAATTCCTCACTAAACTGCAAGCAAGTTTGTACAGAATCCTAGCAAATTAATGGAATTTGCTCCCTCTCATCTTCCCATATTTTCCCAATGTACTCAACTTGACTTTATGAGGCTGAACTCAGAGTATCTTTTCCTTAATAGATTCCAGATGTTTTCTGTAACAATTTTGGCATGAAAAAACTGAAGAGCTGACTCACCAAATGTACTTATCTTCTATACTTTCTGCCATCAGAGCTTACCATCTCTTTTGTAATGGAAGAAGGTGAAATAAAATTTCATTCTATCGTGTCTTCTCTGCTGTCTTAAATACAACATCCCTCCTGAATATTAGAGGTGTATCATCTCACTACAACTCTTTTTTTTTTTAATTTTTTTTTATTTTTAAATCACCTCATTCCTAAGTCAATATGAGAAACTACATTTCCTACTTATCTCAGCCTCCAGCACATCTCCTCCCTGAAATTTCTATTTAACCAACACACTCTAGTTTTTAAATGGTGAATGGCTACAGTGGTATAGAAAACATACTTTGAATTCTTTAGCTGCTTGCTGACACTGGGCAGTTTGGTACCAGTTAGTCTGCCTCTTCTGGCAAGGCATGAGCAAATCCACTGTGCCACTGAGGCTGTGAGATACCCAAGAGTTTCAGCCTGGATGTGCTCACAAGACAACCACCCTAAACCTCCTTAAGTTTTTTGCTGACAGATGGAAAAGCTTTTAGAAACCCCTACTAAGTTTATCCCATTGTTGATGGGGAGTTCAATGGACATTTTTAACAATTAGTTTGGTGGAAGAGTAACTCCAGTGGAAATAATCATGTTTATCTCTCATTATGCATCTAGTCCTCTCACCTCCCAGTTTCAAAACCCTCATTTTCTGTTGCTTTTTATTTGCAATCCTTAATAGGTTCTCTGACATTTGAGCAATAACAATTCCTACCTAGCTTCAGTGATTATTCTTTTGTTTTCCATATTTTATGTTGCCCATTTTAACAGTGTTCTTGATTTTTATTTTATTATTAATATTTTTTTAAACTAGCTCCTCTAGCTCTGTCCAGAGACTCTTGTATGTTTGGATGAGCAAATAGCAAAGCCCTATCCAGCCAATCTGCCTCCACAACTAAGAGAGGAAGGAAACATTCCCAAGACTCTCAATTACCTATAGAAGGGCCTGGTAAATCCTCACTGTTGATTTAAGAAACGACAAGCTCCCTGTACAGGACCTTAGATCATTAACAATTGCTGCTGTCTGCTACCTTTCTGTTAGATTACCCTCTATTATTTAGGCTAATATGCAAGTATAGCAATATTCAATTTTCACAGCACATTTCTACAGCAGATAAAAAAGTTTTGCCAATAAAGTCTGTTTAAAAAAAAGTCGTAATGTAAACAACTAAGCTGACAGACATGTTAATGTGGATAATGTTATACCAAGAGCAAAATGAATTTGCTAATATTCTGTATTTCTCCTTGAGGACATTAACCACTTGGGGACTCGTGCTTTAGCAAAATGAATCTTATGTATCCTGTAGATTCTGTGGGAGAAGTTTCAAAACTGAAACATCCACTATTTTACAAGTAATTTTATTTCTTCTGGAAGAGTTATTTTGGTTGTTAGTAATTTCCTTGCCAGTTTTGTATAAAGGCAGTTTTCTTCCTCTAACTGCATCTAAGCAAACTAAGCTTTAAAATAAATAATCTAAACAAGTTTGCTCATACAATTTAAAATCCTAGTGGAAATTGAGAGCTATGCTTTTACACATCAGCCAAACAAGGTGAACCCAGAGGTATGTTAGCAAAAAAACAGTACTAGCTAACATTTTAACAACTCCCGTTATTCTTGACAGAACTTAAAAGGTGTGACAACATGCTGGGCTTCTGAGAAGTCAGTCATCATTCTTATCCCCCACTGCCTAACTTAACTAGATATTATTTCAGTTCTGTGAGCCTCTATTTCATTTTTAAGTGTGTTCTAACAAAGACAAGAGAATTTTGTATACAAAAATCTGTAAATTTAAGGGACAAGTGCAGAGATGATTTCAGCAGCTCAGAACACATTGTTCTCTATCTGAATAGCTATGATTGTTCGTGCCCGAATAGCCACAAGTTTAGTTTATTTGAGAAATAAACTCATGGTGATGGGTGTCATGCATTAAAGATTAGAATCTGACCTTTTAAGTCCTCTCCCACCATCAGGTATATGCTAAGAATTTCATTTTTCTTTTAAAATATAAGAGAACAACAATCACTTTCTCTGTCTTTGTTACGAGAAGCAAATCAGTGATTTTTTTTTCATACTGTGAAGATTAGTTATATCTAAAAAAAAAAAAAAAAAAAAAAATGAAGCTCACTCTCTGAGGAGAATGATTATCTCACAGACACAATGGCAGAGAAGAATATTAAAAGTTTTCCCCAGAGTCACACATATTTGTCAATCTTTATTCCACTCCATATTTAACTTAATTGCCACAAATGGTGCTTATAACCCCTCCTTTCATTACCAAGAACAGTCCAAGAAGGAACAGATGGCAACCCTACAGACTCTCTTGTCTTCCTTAATTTTCAGAATGCTGTCCTGCACATATGTATATAAGCTCAGACTCCTGCAGGCTACAGACGCTTGGTTAATACAGATTTCAGAAATTGTTAGTGTTCCATATTGGTATGCTTAACTGTTTTGCATGAACTTTGACCTAAACTATACATATATCGAAAACCTTAGCACTTTGATCAGAATTCCCAGATAGAAACTACAATATTGGTTGAAATAATTCCTTTCCACAAAGATCTAGAATGAAGATCACTACGTTATTCCACAGTCAGCAAAGGTCTTGTCGAAGACTAGCAAAATTATGCATTCAATTAGAAATAGGGATGCTGTAGTGCTGTTGCTCTATCCAATTTGAAAAAAAAAAAAACATGCTGCAACGTAAGTCACTATTCATCAGCACATTAACAATACTGGATTATTCCCCATCATTATTTAAAAGAACGGGCAGGAAAAGTTATTTCAGTCTGTACCTAGCAATTATTGTATTAGAAAGAATACGTTATTGGTACTTTCTACCTTATCTGTAACTAATTCTAGCATCTATTATCATCCTTTTTTTTTTTTTTTTTTTAAGGTATCATCTATGCAGCCTACAATAGCAAGGCTGCATTATTCAGTACACTGTGCCTACACAACATGGCAGATAACATCCTGCCCTACAGAGCATGGCAAACAAACTCCAGCAGAGGAGACAGGAAAAAAAAACCTGGTCTCCAAGTGTTAATGAAATTTTATATGCACAACTGCTTTTCCTCTGAGACTTGCATATTTGACTGCCACCATCTCGACAACTCACATTTTCCTTTGGCAATAAAATGTTATGGTAAATGCACAGAAAAATCCATTTCCTCTTGTGCGCAAATTCCTCCACTTTGTGCTGAAAACAACCCAGGTACTGACAATACACAGATTTTGCTTCAAACATTTTTTGATGGGATCCTTTGACAGTTTCCAGGCTCCACTACCAAAGGCTCAACTGACAGTTTTAGAGCACCTCCATTAACTGCATGGTCTCATGTGGCTTAACATTGACCTTCCTCCTTAGCATACCAGATCCTGAATCAAATATTGCTATTCTGAATCAAGCAAAAACACATGCACACAAGCAAAACCCATCATCAGCATTTCAAAAAACTGGGAAACATAAGGGCCAAAATTACTTAAACTTTCTTTTACAGCAACTTCATTTTCCTCAGTTACATTCAGGCACATATTTGTTTTCAAACAGTAATAAAAAGAAGCAATCTCCATCCACTTTTTTTTTTGAAGGGTGAGAGTGAGATGAGGAGTGTGGGGTTTTTTTGTGGTTTTTTTTTTTTTTGTTTTGTTTGTTTGTTTGTTTTTAAATCACAGTGCACCAGACTTACGGCATCACTTTGAGGCTGTGAGATCACAACAGGCTGCCCTGAATCACAGGTCTCCCGAATATTAACTTGCAATGGAATGTCTCCTGTATTAAAGACACCAAACACGTGTAAGCAAAGACCTAATATATCTTCAGTGTTTCATCAAAATAGCCCTGAAGTGACTTGAAAACAAACTCCAGTTTTCTTGAAGTTCTTTGTATCACTTATTATAAAAAATAAATATAATATATATATTAGAAAAACCAATCAGCATTTCAAATGAAAATTGGCTGCAGAACAATTTCTATATATCTCCAGTGTTTAATGCCAAATACAGTCTGGCATTTTCAACTTCTGAATATGACAGACTATCCTAGGTAATAAATAAGGACAGGTTGCTTGCTTTTTTCTCTTGATTACACAGAAAGATACAAGCTGAGATACAAACTATTTCAAGTACATGAAGTTTGCAACATTAGGCAACTACTCATGCAACTTCCTATCCCCTGACTATATTATTTTCAGTGCTTTTTAAAGATCTTAATAGCCATTCAAAGACTTCTTTGAACACTTAATTTCCAAATAATAACATTTGTTATTGTCCTTATTAGTTTCTGTATCCAATTAAAAAGTAGGTAAGTATTGAGTTCCTTCTTTCCAACAGAAATCTTTTTTATATTCTTTTATAACAAGCAGGGAACTATCAGAGAGGAAAGCAATGTTCTGAAGAAGACTCAATTAGTCACCCTATACCACTCTGAAATACACTTTCTAAAATGCAGTTTTTCAGCACTAAAGAAAACTTGAAGCTACCACGTTCAGTTCATTACTACAGAAATAATTAAGAGGTGAATTGAAAACCAACTTTTGTAATGAAAGATATAGCTGTACTTTACATCAGATTGATTTAGACAGAACACACCATGCTTCGTTCAATTTTGACTCGTCTCAGAAGCTGCAATTTTAATTCATACATTTTAGCAACATTTAATTAGCCTCAACCAAGCCAGTGCAGATTAATGAAGTCCAATATAGTTAGAGAATGAAACATTTAAATGGGTGCTATAAAAACTGACAAAATTTAGAAATTACAAAGCTTGTTCAGAAAAAAAAAAAGAATGAAAAGCACATAGGAAATGAAATCAATAGCAGACAAAAGCAGTGGCTCCATGATCACGGAGCAGAATGCTTAAAGAAATTCAGGTGTTTTGGTTTTTTTTTTTTATTATTACCATCCATTTGCTTTAAATTTAACTATGGCTTATTTTTTTTTTCCAATCTTGAATGACTATTCTTAGGTATAATAAGTAAATAAACAAATGGAGTCCTTTAAAGTTTTCTTTTACTCTTAATGTTCTTATTAACAGAATAAGAGTAACTTCATAAATATAACTTAGGTCTTACAATTACTTTGTGTAAAGACTAATCTTCACTTGCTTTTCCAAACAGCGTTCTCTGTCAATTTAATAACAATCTCAAAATTACAAAGAACTATCCTGCTACCGAGAGGCAGCTTTTATCTTCCCAACACTTACAAAGATCTGATGGCCCAACAGAAGCACAAGGTCTTTCAGGCACAAAAGCGCAAGTCAGTGAAGACAAAGCAACAGGCAAATCCAATTTAAAAAAAAGTCAAAACTTTATTAAACAGAAGCACAAAAACCATTAAAAAAAAAATCTGTGCATCAGTTTGGATAATAAGAATTTGAGGAAGATGAAGCTTTTGCACTGCTCATCATTTAGAAGATGATGGGAACTTATCAATGTATCAGATCTACATTTTTCTGATGTTAATCATTTAATAATGCAAAGAAAGCCTAAGTGCTCAAAAATTTTTATTATATTATAGGAAATAAATAAATAAATCTCAGAGTCTCTGCTGGCTCTATTAGCAGACAGTTTAATAAGTTTGGAAGTGCAGAAGTCAGCACACAGAGCACAGTAGTAATTTATCTTAGCAGTATGTAAATCAATGGCATATCTTTCTGGTCATAATTCTGGCCACTCTACTGTAATAGGAAAAAAAAAAAAATCAAAATAGGGGAATTTCAGAGACAGAGAAAGAAATAATCAGCAATGCAAAATCTTTCTCATGGACTTCAGCATTCTTTCCTAAATGAAAGAATTAAAAGATGAGAGAAAACCTACATGAAATAACAAATGAAACTCAGAAAGTGTACTGGTGACTTAATTGTCTTCTGTCATAAACAAGAATTAGAGAGGCTTTCAACAATATTAAAGGCTGCACGTTCTGAGAAAGTAATTGAAAAATACTTTTGTGTTCTGCACACTGTTAGCTTGCAGAACTTACTGGATATTATCAGAGAAACTAAGGTCCATCAGGATTTGGATGAGAACTAGGTCTGTAGCTGAACAAACAGAATAGCAAGATATAAACAAAATAAATTTTTACAGATAAATACAGATAAAATCTCTCAAAGCTTTTGGGTGCAATTCAATAGCAAGAGGATAAAACTACCATTTGGGAAAGATTAACATATAAGCTGTAAGCAAAAATGTTTGTAATACCATATGGTATTATTGTGCAGTGGTCACCCTTGAAATACAAACCTACTAAACAGATCAAGTACTCTGATTCTAAATTTAGCCCTTGGGGCACTTTTCTTAATCTTAAAATTGCCATCAGAAGGATTGACTAAGGTAAACTTCACTCTGCCTTTCTTCATACACCGCATTTATCCCCTAACAAAATTCCTAATGTATCAGACCTTTAATTATTAAATACTATTACTAATATTATAATCAGTTCTGCCCTCTTAGGAAATACCAGAAAACATTTACAGGACCAATGGTAGGACGGATCTTTTGTGCCTGTGTATCTAACCGCAGATTTGATTCAACTCCTTACAGAACATTTGCATCCATCCACATCACCCAGGGCTGCAGAAGTCTCCCCCTGGGCTCTGATCACAACTCATTATACACTCAGAACACTAAAAGATAGCCCAAATGTGTGTCTTTAATTATGTGCTGCCGTGCTATTTTTAATTTGTGTCAGACCTTGAAGTTTTTGTGTTGATCTTTCTAAGTGAGCTTCCTGGTTCTTTTAATAAATTAGCTATGGAAAATCATTGAGATAATTATAGTAATACATGAAAACATATCATTAACACATGCAATTATCCCATTTACCAACTTAATTATGCTGTGTTATATTCTACAATTTTTTTTTCCTTCACTGATAATACAGGTTGAAATATGCCTTTCTAAAGCAGCAATGTGTTTTTTATAGATCAAAGTATATTTTAAATTTATGCCAGATTATTTAATCATGGACAATTTCTGTTTTAAAGAAATATAATTTTCTCTTCACAACAACATTTTGCAAGTCAGCATATTCTTTTAATTTCAACACATATATAATCATTACACTCTGCTTGCTTCCATGCAAGAGTCAAGATATCTTCACTTGGACATAAAAATAACTGCTCTAATGAACTGCATATCAAACTGGCATATTTATTTCACAAATATAACAACGTATTTCATTTAAATGAAATAAAACTTTTATAGGCACTAAGATAGTCCTTAGGTTTATGTTCTACAGGACCACACAGAAGTCTTGACTGTCTGTAATTATTGGTATGTGATATGTAATATATTGAATTTCAGGTAATATAGCACATCAAAAAAAAAAAAAAACAAAAAAAAAAACAATCCACATTCTGCATAGTATATAATTTAAGAGATTTAAGATGCAGTTCAAGAATTAACAAGAATAATCCTGAGCATAAGTCTGAGCACGCAACAAAAGTGACATTCAATATCTTAAACTATAATTCTATTGTATTCAAACAATGTCTGAATATACAATACTTTAGAATCTATACTTCAATTAAAGCCTTCCATATTCATGCCATTAATAAGCTATTTCTGTATTCTTACCTAGAACATCCAATCCAACAGTTTTTGCTAGATCTCTTACACCATCTGCTCCAAAAATGTGTGTCTCATGTTTACATTTGGGACACTGGAAAACACTCATATTCTGAACTAGTCCTAAAACCTGTCAAATGAAAAAGGAGAATGTTAACACCTGGGATTCAAGCTTCAGTTCTTATTCATCTCTGACAGCAAAGAAGAGATTATCAACACAGCATCAACAAATGATCATCAGTTACTTTCACTTCCATTTCTAAATTATTTCTACATTATTTATTTTTTTCCATAATTATACATCTAAAGGATTAACTTACACAACACAAAAGTACCTCTTGCACTAGTCTAACTTTTCAACAGACCTCCTTCTCAGACAAGATGTGTTACATTTCTGACCTTTGAATAGCATTTTTTAGCTTTGTAATTTGAGGTTTTGGGATACAAAATAATAATTAAAAAAAATTTAAAGAAACAACAATCAAATGTGCTTTTCAGATATTTCATAACTTTTCCTGAAAGAAAATGTTTTCAAAAAGGATCACATTTGCTATTTTTCTGTATAGGAGGAAAAAATTTTAAAGATCAAATAACAAGAATAATTATGTGAAAGGAAGTGACAAAAACTACTTTTCTGTTGATGTCAGATGTTTATCTGCATCCCTGTAAAACATCTCCTGCAAATTTGCCAAATCAGGCACATAAATATCTTCTTTCACAATGTACAGCAATGCTCATGATAAAATAGATCTCATTTTATTCACCTGGTAAACAAGCCTGTTCATTGCGGAAGAGCAGAATTTCTCAGAAGTGACGACAACAGCACACAAACACTGTGAAAGAGAACTCATCCCTATTTGCTAATCAACAGAGGACTCGCTTTGGTGGTTCCACATTAGAAAATTTCAGTTCAAGATACTTATGCTACAGATGAATATATATTTTTAAGTTCAGAAAAGCTGTTACATATCTTGTGACATTCTGTGCTTCTTAAAATTTGCCTAAGCATTCTGGTTACATGTTTTGAAGAAACTAACAAAGTTAGAGGAATAATATATCCACTGTGTTAATGAAATAACGATCCAAAAGGATGCTGGTTCAATGCAAGCAACAGCAATTACCTTACTTATTAACAGTAACGTACAACCTTTGGTCTTAAAGTTTTAACTAAAAGAATACGGAGGTAGCACTGTGAGCAGGTAAAGGCCTGTTGTTTACAATTTCTTAAAGAAAGTTTCCTTGCATCAAGGTTAAAACTAATCAAAGGATGATAATCTCTTTTTGTTTCCTATACCGCTGTTAAATGTTCCATATTACTTTTTAAATCTTCACTCATGTAAAATTTCCAGAGTTTAAAGTAAGTAACTTTCAAAGAAACAGACAATATACGTGTGGATAGATAGATAGATGCAAACATATGCATGCCATCATCTGTAGCACATGAAAAAAGAGATCTCGATATTTATACTCAAAAGGAATTCATCCCACTCCAGATAACTTGGGTCTTTAACTTTTTATTCTCCTCAATATGTTTATACAATGTTTATGATACAGCAAATTCATAATCAAAGTCATTCAGCCTACTAATGTTTCATGAACAGCTCAGAAATATTACAGCTGTTTTGTTAATTCTTTGATCATCTAGTACCTAAAGATGTCTGTCTGCACCAGTTAACACAAATACTGAGCTACAGCTGAATTCCCAAAGCTAGATTGGCTTTAGAAGTCCTATTCACTGTCCTTTTTGGTTTTAATTTAAACAAACCTTACTAAAAGCACGTGACATTTCAGCACTACAATATTGCTTTTATTATCTCAGCCTCATTCCCATCTGTCAAACACCAAATAGTACATATTTACTAAGGTATAAATTGTTCTTCTTGTACACAACTAGACTTTTGTAATATTAGTTGCCAATTACAAATACTAAATTTAATTCAGAATCTGTGCAAATATACAAACCTTGATCACTGAAGTGTATTTTTAGCACATATCACTGCAGATACTTGGATAAACAAGAGATTTCACTATTACTTTCAGAGCCCTTAAATCTATAGAAAATGTAATAGGTTTTGCTAATAAAGTCAATAATGACTCTTATTTCCCTGTTTAAATACTGTTTTTGGAAAAGCCTCCAGGTCTTTGGACAAACTATTCTACAAGCATGCATGAATCCTGTTCTGCTCCTCAGTGAGCTCTTCTGCCTGCATACTTCTCTGAAAAGTTGGCTCAGTGAAACAAACACTAGATGCTCTGCAGCACAGAAGCCAGCCTACAATACCTACAATAGCCTACAAAAAGTCATAGTTCTAATGCTGAACTTCTTTGGTCAAACTGTTTTATTTTGAATAGTGAAAAGACATCAAGAAATAACAAGAAAGTAAGGAAGTGGCAAACTCTCATTATGAATTATCTGTGCACATACGGTTTCTAAATGCTTATAAGTTCTTTTTGCTCAATTAACCTTTTGATTACACAACATATGGTGCTCAAATCCAAATATACACTACCTTCTCCAGACAAGGAAAAAATCCTGAGAAACTCTTAAATTTCAAATCAGTAAAGGACAAACAACATTAACAATTGTGACTCAGATTCAATTTTGACTTAAAACTAAATGCAATACATAGGCAGGACCTTCTTTAACACTGATGTAAAGGAAACACTTATGTTGATGTATGTATAAATTGAGAAAAGAAAAAAGGAACAAAATGTAAGAACTCTAGTGCATTGATTTCAGTGCATTGCAATCCACCATCAGGCATAACAGTGTTGTTGTGGCTTATCACTTGATTAAAATAGAACTAGTCATTCTATTTAGTCCACATACATACTTAAATCTTGTCTACCATGCATCAGGTTAAGCCAAGCCTACCACAGAATACTTGGCTTTGTTGGAAGCCATTCTCTGCAAAAAACATTGAATGAAACTGACTTAAAAAGAAATTTGGAGAATTTCTCATTAGAAGGAAAATTCAGCAAATTACTAAATTAAATGTGATCTTACATGAAAAGTCATTCTGCACAATTTTGGTAAATCCAAACATATAATCAAAATAGAACATTTCACATGCTGCTCTTCTGTCGTATATTTTTTCTTCTAGTAGTAAACAGCAAATGCTACCACACTTTCATTTTGGTGCAAAGACACTTGAGCAGTTAATAATAAGGAATGTGTCAATTTATGTCTTTTGTTATGCTATTTTGCAAACTAAAACAAAAAAATGCTGGCTTTTAAAAGAGCTAAAAATGCTACTGAAGCGTTTCCCTGTCTTAACAAAAAGTAAAAGTAACCTTCACAGAGATGAGCCAGACAACAATTTTTTTTAAGTATCGTAAATAGCTTTTTCCTTCACAGTTTAAAATAATGAATAGTAATAATGAATAGTTTGTATTTTCTCATCACATGCACATTTCAAATGAAAAATGAGTCTTCATGAACACGCACTAGAGTAGAACGTTCTGTTACTTAGCAACTTGTAACACTGTCAAGACCTTAAATCAGTGTAATCTTACTTAAAAGAAAAAAACATTTAAGAAGTAACCTAGTTAGTTTATTTTAAATGAATATATTTTTGTTTACTTTTGTCCATCTATTTCAAATTCCTTTATTTGGTTCTTCAGTTTGAGAGTGGTGAGATGCTGGAACAGGCTGTTCAGAGAGATTGTGGATGCTCCGTCCCTGGAGGTGTTCAAGACCAGGATGGATGGGGCCCTGAGCAACCTGGTCTAATTCTATGATTCTATCATTCAGTTTAAATGTAAAACATTAATTCTATTATTTGCTCCATTTCAGTCCATATGAATATAAGGGATAATACTGAACTTTGCATTCCCCAAACAAGCAAGCTACCACATAAGCTCTAAGCATAATGAAAACAAGGTGAAAACGATGGACTTCTTTCAGTGACAGTCACAGAGCAAATGGCAGCGACAATTAGGTACACACAACTCCCCAAAACTTAAACTTCCTTTTTAAATTGTAGAGATATATGATTTTCCTCTCATCTAACAGAATGTTAGGTTAGAGCTATTCTTGAGAACACATAATGAGGATACAGAAAGGCAGTACATTTGGAAAGAAGAGATTACTTTATAAATTACTTTATTTAGCTGGTTAGCATTCTGATCCATTCCAGGTGATTAAACAAATTGATTGAAAATAAATTGAATACTATTATTACTTGATGCTGAAATTTTTTTTTCCTTCTGCTAAAGAAAGCTTCTGAGACAGATAGGAGGCAGATTCTAACCTTTTTTTTTTTTCAAACAAGAATTTTTGACATTCAAGTGATCCAAGTGGATTGTTCATCTACCACAAATACAGAAAATTTTCAGATTTTTGGAGTTATTATTTTTTTGAATCTACTGGTATTTTTAATGTAGATGCTTACAGGTACATGGACTTTTCTAAACATTTCAGTTCCTTTGCGTGCATCCAACAAAGCCACATCTTGTGGAGTAGAGACGATTACAGCTCCTGAGAAAAGAAATATGAAATATCATTAGTTTAAATTATGATTCATAACTGCTAAGTATCTTGACAGTTTAACAGTTTTTTGGTGCTTTCTCCCCCCTTCCCCCCCGTTTAAGAAAGAAAATTATCCTGTTTCTTTACAATGCAGTGACCAAAACTGCATGAGATATGATGCAGAGTAATAAAAAATAACTTCAGACTTTTTCACCCTATATTTTTCTATGTGGAAACTACTTTACTACGTAAATGAGAAAACTGATCTAGCTGCCACGTGACCACGAACAGATGACAGAATGGATGTGAGTAGCTTTTCAGAGGTACAGCACCATAGATGCACGGGACTTCACAGCAGGAGCCCTAGCATCTTAAGAGCCCTCCCAGTCCGCAAAGCACTGGGATAGGAAACCCTCAGATGGCTCCATGCAATCCATGTGCTGACTGACGGCATCTCTCCTGCATGACAGTCAGACATTTCCAAACATTGCCTAACAGCACATGTGAATGTTTTCGACCAGTATGCTTAACCTCTAGTTAAAAAGGAAAATACAATCTGGTGTTTCACTCCTGAAAAGCTGCCTCTCTCTGCCTTACATAATATTAGACTTAAGTCCAAAAACTGAACAGCGTATGTAACACATTAAGCAAACAATTTCCTATTGTTCTCTAAAACTCTGGAATGCAAATAATTTGCTGTTTTTCCTAAGCTGACCTGTTTCCAGTGATACGGCAAAGAATAACATGGAATCCTTTCCGCTACATCCACACTTAAACTGGTCTTTTCAATGAGGGGTATTTTACATTTTATTGCCAACACTGAAATACAGAGTTAATTCCACAAAATGAATACACCCTAACTGAAATGTAGTATACAATCTAGTAGCTCAGACTTAACAGCCCTGAATCTTTTAAATGATTTTTTTGTTGTTAAAAAATAATAGTAAAAATGAAGATCTTTGAATACTTAGACAAAAAGCTTCTTATAGCTGTCTTCTCAGACAAAACCAGGAAACTAGAATTTTCTGTTGAATGTCTATACATGCATGTTAGCTATCCCACACAACAAACTTTTGTCTACTTTTTTGTAGACAAAAATGTTCAGCATTCCCTGGATCTCCATGTAGCAGTTAACAGGCAGTCAGCAAAACTTAATTCCCCATTTTCTGGTCCAATATTTTTTAACAACTCAAATGAACGGCATGAAGTACAGAGGTTATGAACAATGAAAACATCCACTATAACCACAGGCAGTCCACGTGAAAGGTGTTTTTTATTGACAAATTCTCTTGCTAGAGAACCTCACATAAAGGGAGAAACTAATAAGATGAAATGATCCATTGGCATTTCACAGACTTTAGGCTGTCATGAATACCAATTCCCTTTAAAAAAAGAGCAGACTTCTGAGATACATGAGTTAAAACTAGGCTTGTAGACAGCCTGCACTTTTTTTTTCCATAGAATGAAAGTCTACACAATGAAGAATCTGCTTGTGCTGACACTATATAGGTCTCTTCTATTTTCCTTTTCACTCTGAAAAGGATTATGGATATATAGAAAAAACACTCTTTTTTTTTTTTTTTTTTTTTAAAGTTGTTACTCCACTTTATGAGAATAAAGAAATCTGAAATAATTCTCCCATTGACACTGAGGACAGAACATCTTTGAAAAAGAGGCAACATCATAGTGCTTCCTCTGATAGCCACTGAGGTAACCGTAACAGCAGCAGTACAAAGCCTCACTAAGACTATCTGCCAGTGGCTTAAGCAAGCAGAGAACAGCATTCACTAATCAGACTGGTAAGGTTGCTCAACAATGTGACACTTCCATAAGCAGTTTAAAGAAGGTTACTTTGAATTACTGTACTTTCATTAGGATTTGTCCTCTGGCTCCAATGCACTTTCCTGAGGCTCCAACTACTTAATAGAACCATCACTAAGTGATTTACTTCACAATAACATGGAAGATAAAGGACATCTCCCAATTTAAATTTCTTGAAATAAAATGTAAATTAAAGGTGGTCTCAAGGAAGCGCTACTCACCAATTCTAACCTAAATTCTAGCAAAATAATTCTAACAAAAATAACTTCCACAGTAAGTTACTGATTTCATTTACTTCTTGTTATTAGAGGTAATCCTGACTCAATTTTGAACATGCTAATTTAGGAAAGTGGAAGCACACTTCAGTTCTTTAGCAGCTTCTACCCTAGACTCCATTCATATATAATTTAGTAATGATTAAATTCTTAAAATAAACTGTAAACATGATACAAGTTTAAAAAGTTTATATTGCAGCCACCAAAGATTTACTGACTTGTAGAATTTGATGAGCCTTTTGAACTATTTATGAAATACCTGCTTGGTGAGTGATTACTTCTTTGCAATCAACTGAAACTCAGTAAAAAAAAAAAAAAAAAAAAAAAAAGAAAGACTGGAAGGGACTTCAAAGGCCTCCACTCCACTCCTAATATTGATATCTAAATCCATGGATAACCCACCCAAAACTCAAAGTGTAATTACTGATTAGGGAGAAGATCCAGAAACTTCATGGTCAGAAATCTGTGTTTCACATACAGACTAAAACAGCACAACCAGCTTGTACTGACTTACACCAACACACTTTAATCATACTTTCTCTCCTTGGTACAACTGCTAGACGAACAAACTCAACCTGAAGTTCAAGAATTTAAGTACTTAGCAGCATTATTTCCTCCACCAGCAGCAGAATATAGCAGAGAGATTTTCCTTGGTGCTCCCCTTCACTGAATAAATTTGCATGTTTAATTTGGAAAGCAATTCAAATGATGAGCAAGAAAGAACACAACTTCCCTTGCTGTTTCTGTTCTACATGTTTAATAGGAATATCAAACAGTCAAGAGTTATTTTGATCAACAAAGTAATGAAATATGACTGAATTCACACACACACTAGGTCTCTTGAAGCAATACGTGCAATGTTTACACAAGCTTGACTGAAGGAGGCAAATGAAGGCTGACAAATTGAACAGAGAGGTTGCAGAAACTATAATGTTATCACATTTCACATTAAAACATACCACAAATTCTGTGTTAGCAGCTGCATGGAGAATAATTTCTATGCCTTAAGCATACTGAGGATATCTACCTTAAACACATTTACGTTTAACTGACATATCTACTTATTCATGCATTTCATTTATTTTTGTAACTTCATCATATTTCAGCTGGCAAAAAGCTGATGCACTTGGCATTAATAAAAACTATGCTAACTCTATTTTGAATACTTAGCATGCATAATAGGGAGACGGAATGAACAGTGGGTCTAGAAGACTGATGTTTGCCTTTTTCCTTAAACCCCAGGTGCTTACTCCCAGTAAAAGAAACGTGTGCTCATACAACACTGGTACTCACCTCACTGGTGGACTGGTGCTTAGGAAATTAGGAATACTGACAAAGCTTTAAAGTTATGGATATAGAAAACATTACCTCTATTCAGCATGTCATTAAGGTTTGCATTAGACACCTTGGATTACAAGGCACAAAGTGGTATCTCATCAACCCTTTGATATAGTCTATTTGAACCTAAGCAAACCCCATGGGCTTTCTTTCAAGGAAGTGGAAAAAAAGCCAGGCAAGTCTAAAAAACAGCTAAGTTTATAAGATCCACCTTAGGATGAGAAGAACCACTCTAAAATAGATTCCTTGTGTTGTTCCCCTGCCCCCCTCCAGTATTTACAAATGCAGAACTCATAACCAGGCTATGACTCCCCCCACCAACACTAGATTAATGTCTAGATGATATCACCCTAATTTTATACTAGCTTAGTAAATAACATCAACTAGAAAACCTGTGGAGTGAGAAGTAAGAGTCCAGGAAGACTGACAGAGTTCTGAGAGAAAAAATACAGAAAGTTATACTCATCTCTCTAACAATCACGCCTGTTGATACACAGGCACCAAACACTCTTGCAGACGCACATCCACATAGCTGCCACAGCCTGATCTGACTGCAACACTCATTTATTTTTTGTAGCTTTTGGTACATCTTCCACTGCGTCAATTTTAAACATCCAGGCAAGACTTACAAGTTATAAATAGCCTAATGAACTTGAATCATCTCTACTGCAGATCTTCACAGACTCTCTTGCTTTCTGTTGAACTTCTTGTTATTTCATTGATAAAATATGCCTACAATTATAGCACACAGTTTACACTTGAAGATGCAGAACAAGCTATTGCAAGAACAAAGACTAGTTTTTGCTAAGATTTCATCTGGTAATGCTTAAAGTTGTACTAACACTGAAAACATGCCCATCTCCTTGGGTGAACTGTGTAAAGGAGTTCCTTCAGCTTCTGCATGCAACATTCTCATTGCAACTAGGAACATGAAAAAAACATTAGCATGACTTTCCTTTAAGGGATCCTTGAGACTCATAACTCAGCTCAGGACTGTCCTGAAGGCTGGATCCTGGCTGCGTCCCACTTCCAGCTTACATCTGTCAACTACAATTTTTTTTACAACAGTAACAAACTACTTTATTGTACAACCTACAGTTATATGAATACAACCATCAATCCATAAAGAGCCAATGTTGTGATTGAAGGTTTTCTTGCTGTTCTCTTTTAATCCATCCAAAATTTATGCCTTTTTGCTTTCCTGCAGTTATTTAAAATTTCCGAATATAGCATGAAAGAAAGACTAAATCTCCAAGGTCACCTGAAAAAAGTATTAAAATGTGATACTAAAAATATTTGCCATTCAAAAACAGATGAAGTAAAATTTACCATTATCAAAAATCAAGATGACTTCCACAAAGAATCTTCAAAAATTTACCATAGAAATGAACAATGCACTTCCTACATAAAAGAGGAAAGAAAGCTCAAAAATTGAGAAAAACATTGTGCATCATTGTTAGATTAAAAGGAAAGAAGATCAGATGCCTTGCAACTATGATTTGCATCAAAGAAAGATTTTCAACAAGGGGCAAATAGACACTTGCACAAAGAGCAGTGACAGAATACAGATACACCTCCCATCAAAGTATCTGCTACACACAACTTGCATGGCTGCACTGGTTGGGGTTTTTTTTTGATCATCTCTCTTCAGGAAAGAGAGGAAAATGGTGTCATACCTGCTCAGATTGCATTTTTTATTAATATAAGATGGCTCCTTTTCCCCCACAACTCTTTTTTCTGCTAATACCACCAATAACTTTTTTTTTTTTTTTTTAAAGATCATTAACATTGTTTTCTTTTTAAAATTATTTGAAAAATCTTTCCTCCCCCACCTCCCCCCGCCCCCTTTCTAATGCTTCTTTCTGAACAGACGCTCTGTTTATTAACTGGAACTTCCTGTTCTTGTACATTATTACATAGTAAGGCAGATCCAGTCCTGTCTGCATGGGGTTTACATGGCAATGTTTTGATGCTAAACGATTTGCAGGGGCACCTCTGTGAGCAGAGTCCAGCAGTGCCCCATGTCAGACCAGAGCCAGCTCCAGCTGCTCCCAAGGGGACTTGCCACTGACAGAGCTGAGCAATGAGCAACACTGTGTGTGCCTCTGGCACAGCAGATTTGAGAAAGGGAGAAACTACTGTGGGTGAGAAAACGTGACAAAAACCACCCTGCAGCCACCAAGGTCAGCTCAGAAGGAGGGCAGGAGGCGCTCCAGACAGAGAGCAGAAGTTCCTTCCTGCACAGGAGAGGCCCATGGAGGAACAGGTTGTCCACCTGCAGCCCATGGGCACCATGCAGATTTCCACGTGCAGCCATAGAGGAGCCCACGGTATCACAGTAGATGGTGTGGAGGAAGTATAGCCCATGAAGAGCACCTGCAGGAGCAGTTCCAGGCTGGAGCTGCAGCCCATACAAAGGAGTCTGCAGCGGAGGACTGGGGGAGCTGCTGCCCACATGGACCTGTGCTGCAGCAGTCCACTCCTGAAGGATGGGCCCCACGGTACAGAGCCATGCTGGAGCAGTACTTGAAAAACTGCAGCCTGTGGGAAACCTAAGCAGGATCAGTTCAGGGGCATGATCCCATAGGAGGCACATTAAGCTGAAGCAGGGGCAGAAAGACCATGAAGAAACAGCAGAGATGAAGAATTATGGATTAATCACAGCCCCCTACCACTACTACCTACTACACAACCTACCTACTCCTCTTTTACTGTGTACCACTAGGAGAAGGAGGTGGGAGAGGATGGATTACAGAGGAAAGTGATTTTAGCATGCTTTTTGTTTTTCACTGTTCTGGTCTGTTAGCAATAGGCAATAATTCTATCTCCCTCCCAGTGTTGAGTATGTTTTGCCCATGACAATAATTGGTGAGCAACCTCTGCATACTCTCCACCCTTGAGCCTTTTTCCATGGTATTTTCTCCCTCTGTTCCTTTAGGGGGGAGTAATGGGGGTTGGGGGGGTGATGCAGTGAGTTCAGTTGGCTGTCACTGTGAAACCACCACAGAGGCACGCACTGCTGTAACAGTCTACAAGTTGTCTACAAGGCTGCACCTCTGGTCTGCGTGGTACTGCAATAAATATGAATATTTTGGTTCAGCAGTTTGGCACATAACAGTTAATAATATGCTTTCAGAATTACTGAAAACAATTGGCATTCAAGTTGGTAATATACCTCTACCATTCCTTCCTCAATTTACACTTTTGAACAACAAAAAAAAATATTGCTATGACTTTTAAAGTTTAATTAGTAAAAATATGCTTTTCTTTTGTTTTTAAGTCAGTCAAAAATCCTATTTATCACAATTTTCTAATAACTCCTTTTTGACACAAAATTCCTTTGGTAAACATTCAGTAAATATCCAAAGACAACATTCAGGAGTTGATTAAGATCTGTGTATTGGTGAAAAACTGCAGTCATTTAGGAAAACTACACAATTTGCAGGATAAAGCAACAACAAAAAAAAAAAATGGTGGGATCTGTGTGCTGTATAGGTTTAAAATGTAAAAGGTGATGGATGCCATTCCCTATACGGCTAGCAATGACAATGCTTCTTTTTTATGGAACTTGAAACAAAACAAAATAGTATTCACATTGCTTATCTCAACTAATAATCTCTAACTTTCAACAGCAGCCTTTTTAAAGCTTTTAATAATAAGCTTGTTATAATAACATATGCTTTGTGTGGAGAAAAAATGTTACTTTTGAAAGATTGCAAAATTAATGCACTGAAATAAAACAATGCCTTTTACCATTAGGTCTCCTGTATAAATTCACCAATGTATCAAGTAAAAGACTGTTCAGCAAGATGTGAAATTCTTGGTTTGCCTCAGCCCCCTTCCTACTGACCAGCTGTATATTTCTAATGGCTTTCACTGCCATGGCACCTTGAGGTCCATAGAAAAAAAAACAGTCATATGACAAAGTTTAGCAAATGAAATGACAATTCCAATATTAACCCAGAGCCAGATGTCAACTGAGACAGTGTCATCTCTAAAGCTGTCAAGCTGCCACATTTGACTAACACTAACTTCACTTTAACATTAATAAAGAACGGTCAACACGCAGACTAACACAGTTAACAGCCTCCACAATTCAGCTTCTGAAGGAGGAAGAAGTGCTTGTGTTAACAGGGCACAGGAACCCTTTAACAACAGGTACATTCTCCTACCCATGCATTAAGCAGCAACAGGTCACAAACAAAACCTTTCTGTCCAAGCTGATCTAGGATTTCTATGTGGAAAACAGACTAGCATATGAAGAAAGAAGCCAGAGTGAAACAAAAACATCTTCCATGTTTCTAAGTAATCATTTCTTATCTGCTAGTTTATTGAATGCAAGCATGAGAAAAGCTACAGGTGATTAATGAACAGTATGCTAAATAACTGCTTGTAAGGTGACTAAGAATAATAAAACAAAAAAAATAATCACAATAGTTACCTTGGTTGTCATTTTAAAGAATAACTGCACACACACAAAGCTGCCATTTCAACTGAAATTGCATGAGGCTGATATTCTCTTTAACGATGATCAGAATTAAAATATATATTTTGTTGTACTATGTATGCCTCTAACCTTTCTGCAAAGAAAATATCAGGAGTTGTGACGCAGGATGAAAAGTTATTCTAACATTAAGACACAGTACCCTATCACACATCCCATAGGTTCATCTCTTATTGACCAGTGTTGCAATGCTACAGATTTACATGTCACATCTGAACAACCCTCCCCTCTGCCATTGCTCTTTATCACACCCACAGAAAAACTTGGTCAAGTAACTGGCAAAAAAATTCATGCAGGTTCTGTAAATTTATTTAGAGAAAATATTTTTTTTTCCTGCACTGTTCCTAGGAAGCCACAGACAAGTAATGAAAACATAATGCAAATACTGTATCTCACATATGCATGCATGCAAATCAAAGTACAACTTTCATGCAAACTAGATAATGCACTTCTGAATGTACTTAACTAGGATATATACACTGTCTCTGAGGAAAGAAAAATTATCCTGCTAATACCATGACTGTCCAAGTATTCTCAAAGGAATAACAAAGAACAAGAAAACTGAAGCGGAAACAGAACAGCACAACAACTACTTTCTGTAAAACTAAAAAATAAACAAAACAAAGAGAGCACATTGTTTGGAAACATGAATTGCAAATGAAGATAGAGCTCATTAAAAAAAAAAAAAAAAAAAAAAAGCAGAATCCTGTAAGCTGCTCTAAAGACATCAGCATTGAGATTTGTGACACTATCTTCTGAACCCTTGAAAGCAAAAATGCTGAAGGAAATAAAGGTATGCTAAACAAGGCCATGGAGCCTTGAATCTGCAGCAACCAATTAACCAGAGTAAAAAAGAAAAAAAGTACAGTCAAATTTGTAATACAAAAAAAGAAGCACTTCCAAAAAGAATGAAAAATACCCACAACAGACAGCAGGGGAAATTCTATATAAATTGCTAAATTGTAATCCATGTTAGAACACGTGGATTTATAAATCTTAATCACTGTCTGCGATGCCTGTGTTATTCAAAAACAATAGACTTATTTTCACACTAGTTGAATGTAAAAGAGTTGACCTCAGCTAACACGCTGTACTACACCAACCAAACTGAAAGACTGAAATCAGTCTTAAAAATTTAAAAAACACCCTATAGTTCATAGTTTGAAGAGGCATGGGAAAGGAATTATTCTCCCTTATGGCACGTAAAGAGAATCTGTACTGCTTGTTCTTGGTTTTAAGTAGTTTCCTTTATCTTAATTCAACATCTTGTCTATTTCGACTTAGCTCAAAATTGAAAAGGTACGAAAACCACATGCTTATGACAACCATATTTAACTGAAAACTTACTGAAATATTGAATAAAAAAATGAATAAATATTTACTCTTAGTTCTTCAATTTGTTACACTCACACAAAAATAAGAACATTGCTATCAGCAAAAAAAATCTTTTTTAAACATCTGTTACTTTCTGAGAAGCCCCATTAGGAAAAAAAAAATTCATCTATAATTAAGGTTTCCATTTACTGATGCAGTATATCAATTAGAAACGACTTTGATCTTCCATAAACATACTTGAACGCAACTTAGAAATCTAGGAAATGCAGGACTAAAGCGCGTCCTAACACCACTCTTCCGTAAGAGAGGACAGTGCAGTAGCACCACAACCAGAGACACTTCTAAAGGCAGTACAGAATTCTGGGGAAAAATGGCATAAAATCTCAAGAAGATCAAGGATCTATTGATCTGTTTGTGAGTGAAAAGCAATCAATAATATAACACCATATATTAAAAACAACTCATAATGTACACCTCTTGGATTTCATAGTTTTACTGCCTTTACATACAAGATTTAATGTGAAATTCTACCTCACCAAAAACTTCGTGCCACTGTTATACTACACATCATTGCTAAAAACCTTTATAGTAAAAAGCCCTCCTGATCTGCTACCAGTACTCTGAAAGTAATGCCTACTTTATTATGCTGGCTGACGACATCACAGGCAAATTTTGATTGGATGGCAGTAGAAGCTGAACATTACCACCAGCATTCCATTACATTTTGTTGCTGTACGAGAGATGGCAGTAGAGGGGCACTCTGACAAAATGGCATCTAACATGGAAGTGAAGAAAAGGTGTGGAACTGAATTACTTCATGAGGAAAAAATTGCAGCCACTGACATTCTCATCAATGCTTCCTGAATGTTAATGGAGACCAAGCAGTGAATGTGAGCACAGTGAGGCAGTTGGTGGTGCATTTATGCACTGGCAACAGCTGGTCACCTCCTCTAGTGCAGACCTGTATGAGCATGGCATGCAGGCTCTTATTCACAGCTGGCAAAAATGCATTTCTAAAGGTGGTGACTGTTGAAGAATAGTCTTTGGTAGCTGAGAATTTGCTCTATCAAGTAATGTCATCGTGACGATCTTTGTAGCTGTTGTAGTTTCCATGGAGATAAACAGGAGACATTAATTCTGTACTGACCTATGTGTGCAATGTGCACTAAGTTCCAATACCAAGAGTTGGTCTTAATGATGTTTGTGGGTCCCTTCCAACTCACAATATCTACGATTCTTTGAGAAAATGGGCTTGACTCATGATTTTCTTCTTGTCATACATTTGAGGTCACAAATAAGCAAAAACAATAGAAGACTCACACTTCTTAAGTGAAAAAGTCATTAAATCCTTTGTCACAATTCTGTTGATTTGTAACCTTTCACCACTCAACACAACCACAGAGAGCAGAGTAAACCCCCTGAGATAATTAACAATTTGGGGGCAACAGCATTGCAGCTGGATTAACATTTGAGTTTCATATGTCAAAACATTTAGGTTTTTCTAAACTTGACGTCATGGAAGCTTGTGAGATATCACATAGCTTTAGCACTAGATGCAACTTTTTCAGACATTCAAGCTTGTAGATATATGAGTAACTATCATTACCACACAAGACTGCACCTTACAAGATAAACATACTATTTGCCTGATTTTAAAATGACTCCCTTCATCCCACTAAGGTCTTAATATTCATTAGACAGGTTACAACCAATTGCTTTTGCTGAAGTATGTCAGACAGGTAAGACCATTACACTCTATCAGATCTCATGAGATGCTAAGCAGATCCTTTCACAAGCAGTATTTTTAACTCCTGCTTACACCAACGGGATTAGAAGGCAATCTCAAGACTGATTTGTCAAAGTTCGTACCACCTACAAAAATTCAAATTCGTAACACAAGAGGAAAATTAATGCATCAGTGCATTACAGTGCTGCACAGTTTAACTGAATACATGCTGTGCATTAACAGCATTGCCAGCTTCTAATTAAAAAGCAATCATGAAGAAAAACAATATTATTGTATTAACATTAATATGTAGCAGCTAGAGACAAAGGAACTACTTTTCTGTATTAGCCTTAACAGTCTTCTGCACACCTGCCTTCCTTTCCAGAATACTGAAATAGTTGACTTCTCAGTCTTTAAGAAACTTAGCTCAAAAGAATGCAACACAATATCAATATAGACATGCTAAAAATCCCTGGCAGTACTTTTTCCCATCACTAAACTACTGACACAATAGTTACTTAGTGTGTTATAAAAACAATTAACAGAATTTTTACCATCATTATTAAAAATGACTTCTCTAACGCTACCAGACTTAATTTCAAATCTCAGAAACAGTCTTATGATGCACATACCTGCAATTGGAATATTCTGCGAGATTGACAGCTGTACATCTCCAGTCCCAGGTGGCATATCAATTACCAAATAGTCCAGTTGACCCCAGTCAACCTAGAAGAAAACAATAAAATATATGTTGGAGTTTTGAAGGGTTTTTATTTAAGGCACTCTGAAGGACACAAGGACTGAAATAAAACATGCTATGTAGAACAGGTAAACCCAAGGACACCACAAAGAATGATACGGAGACAGTGTCATTTGTTGTGAAACAAATACTGCTTAGGAACTATTTCCATCAATTTTTGACTAATTTTGCTTACTACTTATCAATTCTTTGAAATTATGTACAATCTCCTCAGCAATCCTTTTTTGGTTGTTTCTGTGAAGTTATTCATGCATGGAGAACTGGTGCATGGTACTGAATGTGCTACTATTTACTAGAAAAATAGCTGTTTATTAAAAAAATGATTTGTTCAATCAAAGTCACCAGGTATAATACACAGATCTACAATGTACATAAGACATCACAGAATAAATCAAGACTAATGGGGCATCAAATGAGAGTGATGAAAGGTCATAGGCTCAAATTCCAGAATTGCTGTGATTATTTATGTTCTTGACCAGTACAGACTTCCTGGTGAGCTAAATAACTCTCCTTGAAATACTGGGTACTTCAGTGCTCATTCTCTGTAAGCTCCAATGCAGGGGAGCTGTTGAACAATGAAGCCCCTCCTAACCCAGGAAAGGAAATAGTACTACTCCATTTTATGTAAAGCCAAGCTATGCTTTGCCTAAACATTTCCCAGTGGCTAGCTAAGCCTCAAGAGACCCACGATCTGACTCTGACACAGTGTAGGTTAATACTCTTCCTAGCCAGCAATACTGATATGAGGTCTTTTGTCTCTGCAGTATGGAAGCTTTACAAATCATAGCCACATTAAAAACAATGAAGATGCATAAATGTCTCCCCTCACTCTTCTTGTCCACACAGACAATGTGATTAGATGCTGTATATAATTCAAACTACAGATGCAGTCTATGACCTCCACTAAATAAGAAAATGCCAAACAAAAATAGAATTTCATCTTCTTTTTTATTTTGCACATTTCCTTAGCGTCAACTGAACTGCAAAAGCAATTGCCATTTTTGCCTGTTGCCAGTTACTGTTCTGGAGTGTCAGACTTTCTCAAGGGAATGTTCACTGAGTCTTTGTACAGATGAAGATGCCGGAGAAGCACAAATGACACTAAATCCAGCCCACGAATACAATGTAGCAGTCCAGCAAGAAACAGAATGGTTCATGGCTGACTGATAAAGACAGAAGATTTCAAAGCACTTCCTGGAAAAAGAGGACGGGTAAGGTGAGTTACCAAATCTTACTTCTGGCATCTAAACTAGGACTCTGAATTGATACCAGGCCCTCCTCCCTTTCCTCGTTTCCTTTACAAACGCTGCAGGAACATTAAATAGTGCCGAAGACCATTTCTAGCTAAACAGAAAATGCTACTTTTTTAACCACAGCAAACACCGCATATTCTTTTTTACATTTGGTGTTGATCTATATTATAATACTATAAATATTTTGTCAGTGAAAATGACCTGTGCTGAGCAGATTTCTTAAGTAATTAACATTCATAATCATATCAAGATTATAATTCCAAGGAAAAATCTCACTTATGTGCAGAAGTGTACACCCTAAACATAAGCATGAGATACAGAAGCCAGATTTTAAATATGTATCATTTTTACTTATTTTTATCTTGTTTTTTAATTAGCAATATTAATTACGTAGCAGTGCTTGAAGATGTCTCCTTTTCCAGATAAAATTACCTGTGCTCACATGAAGGCATGAAATTTAAATTTCAATGTTTCTTAATCAAAAATTAACTATTACAAAGGTGACAAATTGAAAGGTTATTGATACAGATGCTATAAAACAGCAGTAGCTTACAGCAAGAGAAAAGTCAAAGTCCTTTAAGATCTTCAGCTGAACACATCTGCCATAAAAAGGTGCATATTTAAGTATACAAGAATAGAGCCTTCACAATAATCACAGCTATTTTGAACAATAAAGTAGTGAGTGTTTAGTTCATACAAAGGATTACATCAAAATGACTTTTTTCCCTTGTGCCTTTATAATGCATGATCCTGGCATCCTTTGTTAAGCCCAAATTTACCAGTCCACTCATCATGTTCTCCTTCCTTAAACCCTTCCGTGGAAACTTCAAATAAACTCATTTTTTGCCTTCTGCCTTGCAGCAAGATGCAGTCCTGAAATACATGCAACTATTATTCTGACTCTCTTACCTAGTCTGCCAAAACCAGCTATGGTTGTAGAAAAACTTAGATACTGAGCAGTTTCTAGTTCTTTACTACATAAGCTCAGCTTCAAGCATCACCTCAAAGAATATTGCAAAATAGTTAAAAAAAAAAAAAACAAAAACAAAAAAAACAACAAAACAAAAAAGACAACCTTTACCACCTTTACCAGGGATGAGTGAATAAGCTGTTTTCAAAATTCTCTTTGTAGAATGGGAGAAAGAGTACAGAAATTTGAATGTATCAGTTATCTGCCTCAACCTTACTTAATAAGTGACCCCGTAACAAGAATTTCCTGGATTGTATTATAAGTAATGATTTTTGTTCAAGTTATAAACCTCTGTGAACAGATGTTAACAATGGAATTTTAAGCACATGGTGAAACTCATGGTAAATCTCATTGCTAGGCAACAGAAAAAATACTCTTAACACACAGGCCAATTACATTATAACGCTTTAGTAGTTTATGGCACTGAAATCACCTTATTTCTTTATTTTCTTCAAATTAATGGATTGAAAAAATTATAGCAGAACACAATTTGATGAAGATAATTCCTATAAATCTGACAAAAAAAAAAGAGAAAGTACACCAATATAGCAGCAGTGTAAAGGACATTTTGCTGCTTTACACAGTAGCAGCAAGACAGGCTCTTGTCATGCTAGATCAAAACCAAAACAAGAAATATATCTAGAAATGCACGTGTTGAATATGTACCAGAATCATCCTCTAAACAACTTAGAATTGCATCAGTACAACAACTGCTGGAGGTTGGATACCAAACTGGACTGGAAAACTGCTCTTTATTAAAAATATATTTTTAAATTGTTAAAAAGATCTAAGCTAGTGTTTTTGCCTGGGAGTGAAAAATATCCTGTAGCCAGCACGGATCTATTCAGACGCAGGCTGGAGAATTCTGCACCTCACCACATTTCACTCTGCAGACTTCCACTTACTGCAGAATAGGAAAGTGATGAACATTGGAGTTCGGTTTCTTCTCCAACACTCCCACAGGAGTAATGCAATACGACAGGCTTTTATTAAACACGTTACTGAATATAATTTGGAAGGTGTAACTATTCATTATAGAAATGCACACATTATTAAATGAGGAAAAAAAATACAAGTCTTTTACTAAATATTGATAAAACAAAAAAAAAAAGAGAGAGACATTTAATTAACTTAAAATTGCAACATATAATCATAGGAGTGGCATTCTGAAGTCTCTTACTGACATTATTTCAACATTATTAAAATGGTATGTATAATCAAGCTGTGATGTAAAACACAAATTTGAATGCAAATCCTGTTTATATGCAAGAATTTATCAACCCAGGATCACCAGTCCTCATATTCTATGGTTCTAAGTGTGCCTGCATGCAAACGCCCTTACATACAAGTGAGCTCAGCTTAACAGCACTTTACACTAAAGGAGTTTCTTTTGCAAGCATTAAGCAGACAGCAGTTACAAAAGCCTGCCTTGTAGCATCTGTAACCTGTCAGCACCTCCACCGATGTCTAAGAGTGCTAAAACCTTCAACGTTCTAATATATACAGTGTGCAAAACATTTCAAACCATAGAAATATAATTTTGCTTTCCTTAAGTACATCATTCATCTTTTTTAAAAAAAGCTTTAACTTGACATTTATTGTTAAGCAACATAATTAAGTGCCATGTGCTTCTGTGTTTTTTCCCTTGCTCAGAAACACCATGAATGCTTCCATGTAAATTACTTGAATCAATCACTGTTTATGTGACAATTCATAATCAAAGCACCAGATACGCATTTTGAGCAAGGGTTCCAAATAGCAAGACAAACCTCAGAGTATAGAAAAAAATATGGCATTCTGCTGAGGAATTAAGCCCGAGAATCCTGTGTGCATTAGGTAAAAGTGGCAGAATATTAGCATAGAAGAAGGATTGCTGCTTGTGGTTTTGAAGTAATCCTGGTGTTTGGTAAATAACAGAAGATATTCTTTATTTGTTCTTACTAAGAGGAATACATGCAGAGTTTCAATCAAGCAGCACTGCAGGTGCAGACTTGGCAGCAGTCAGCCAAGCTCTGAACACCAGTATCAGAAAAGTTAAAAGCTACATTGCAGACAGCCTAAGGTCTATTCCTGCCTACCTCCCCACCTCCTAACAACTGTGTTGGGTATATATACGTGATTTAGTGCAGGCAAACAGCTGAACAGAACAAGGCTCAGAAAATTTGTTGTAAACTCAAAATGAATATGTACAGAAGTTTTCATATATCTGTTAATACATGAAACAAACATTAAAAATTAATTCCCTGAAAATTTACTTAAGTAGTCTGTCAAAGACATAGACAGTGGGGATTAAAATGCAGCTTCATGTTACATGAAAACAGATTATTCATAGTATGATAAAACTTACAATACTGTAATTAAAAAGTACCTATACTCACGAATATTTGATAAACTAAAGAACAGGAGATGCTCAGTCCTACAGAAATGCTCTCTCCACTACTGAAATAATTACTTGCACCATAGCAGCTTCTTACACTATAGCAGGAGATTCCACAGTGCTTAATGCAACTTGACACTTTCTGAATGAAGAACACTGCTACTCTGACTTGTCCTATGAAGCTTAACCAATCTTGAAGACTTGCAATTTAACACTACAAAAAACCAATGCACTGCAGTAATTCAAATTCCCTCTAAGGTATTTTTAAGCAGTCACTTTTTCTTTTGCCAAAGTTTGGAGAGAAATTGGGGTGAAGTCCAAGAACAGTTTTCTCCAATGATTTCTGTAAGGAGTAGGAAATTCTCCTATTCTTCTCGAATATAAACTTGAAGTGCCTAGAAATCAGAGCTGTGTTCAAGTCAACCACTGAAATGGGAACTGGCCTCCTACTCTCTGATTTTTTTTTTTTTTTTAAATTTTTTTTTTTAAACAGCATTAAGATCTGAAGGCAGATGAAGAATATGATGCAGTAAGCCTGAAGTTCCTGTCACCCTCACCAATACAACCTACAGGTTAACCCACCTAAATTATCACATCCCAGAAGACACAATAACAACGAGTCTGAGGATAGGGACACCAGGCTCCTACCCAACCACAGGAAGACCAACCAAGGCTGCAGCCTCAGAGGCACTGAGATGTAGAGCAGTTTGACATGTCCTCAAGAATCTGTGGCTGGTCACTGGAGATAACTGAAAAGGAGTAGCTGCGTGCATATCCACAACAATTACTGGAGATAGCACCAGCAATATTGTTTATAAAAATTTTCCACTACATTTGAGTTACTACTATGGAAGAGCCTTTGTGAGATGAAACTCTTATTTCACAGTGATTCAAAACATTTGCTCTCTAAAAGAAGACAGTTTGAGAAACAAACTGTGTTATGCAGTCAGTCTTGAGATTGATCATTCTGCTGCTGCTCTCTATCCTTGACCCACAAACAGCCTGTACTATATAACACAGAACACTTTTCTTCAGAAATATACCTTCTTCCTGTTCAGTGATATAAAATTGTCTGCAGCTCAGCTTCTCAATAATGATGTCTCCACGATTATTTTCTGAACAATTTTCCCTTCTCATGCCTTTCAGCAATAAAGTTAAGCAAAAAAAAAAAAAAATTAACATAAACCTAAACAAATTGGAAGAAAGTGAGTATCACATCATCCAATTACACTAATAACCAGGTTGGTGCAATTGCTTTACAGATATCACCTAAACAATTAAGCCTCCTAGAGCTCTGCCTAAGCACAGAGGGACATCAGCATTATTTAACCATCAGTCCCAAAGTTAACAAACCACTTCTGAGGCAGTGTTATTAGGAATCCATTTCAGCTCATAAGATTTACATATGCTGTCTGCATAATAGATACCAAACGGGAAAAATTTATTAAACCAACCCTCCACATATAATTTAGCCAGTATTTCTCTAACGATGTTAAAAGCTGACGTATAATTCAAGACTGAAAGCCTAAGCTATACAACAGAAAGCTGTTTGCCTAACAGCCTTTAAAAGTCATTTCATGTCTTCAAACTTCAGTTTATATTCTGATTTTAAAAAGTAACTCTTCATTTATTAATAGGTTAATACAGGCACAATTCTGCGACTCACTGAGAAGCTGATTTTACATTAGTACCTAAACTGAAAAATATTAAATTTAAAAAGTCAAAAAATCCTGTTAAGCGTATAATGCTTTTTTGTACAGAAATCAGGATTTCAGGACACAAGTCTTAAAGACCTTCAAGAAAACGATAACAGAAGAAAATAACATCATATATGTTGTTCAGATCACTTAAGATGCTGAAGAAAGCTCTCCAATATTACCATAAAGAGAGTAATATAAGAATTGGAAAAGAATCAATTAGATGTAGATCACTGAACTGAGGCCAGAGATAGTAAATCTCAATACAGAGCTAGATTTTCTGTCTGGTGAGATGTTATCTAACCTCAGAATAAGCAGCCTTGAGTTGAAACATTAATTTTCAGCAATAAAATGTTACATGCATATGTTTCAGAATAACCTGTTTTCCCACAAACATTGACAAAACTCTACTGTCTAAACTTTTATGTACTTAAAATTCACAAGCATATGCTCCCTAGTCACTGAATTCTGAATAGTCTACCCTTGCTAATGAAAATAGCATTGGACTCTACTCAGCTTACCCTGGAGTACAATAATCAATGCATCCAACAAGAAACAAGAAATCACAGCAAGGCCACATAATAAGTATACGGAACCTTTCACTTCCACAGGAAGACTCGAGGGGATGAGAGAGTGAAGAGAGTATAAGGGAGAACACAGGCAAGAGCAAGCAAAATCCCTGACTCACTGGGATTCTTAACCATAGACTGTGGGCTGATACAAGTTTTCTGTTTAATGAACTTCCTTTAGGTTAGAAATGAGCAAAGCTAACTACATACAGATTGTATTTACAAACAGTAGAATACAAAACGTGTATTAAAAGAGCAGACAAGATATAACAAGCATAAATAATTCTAAAAATTGTGTATACAATTGCAAAATGTAAATAACTTCAATTTAAAGATGCACTTACTGTTAGGGTAGTCAAAGCATTTACCATGGATTAGACAAAAAAAAAAATCTATGGAAGTTTCATACATAAGATTGCCAAAATAACTGCCATGCTTGCAGATCCATACTTTTACATCCACCCATGCCCTCAGTTCTAGTTCTGAAACAATAAGTTAGAAGTAATCTGATTATTTGTAATCTACGTTATTTTTATTAATTTATATTATTTGTAATCTGTTATTCGTAATCTAAAGCTAATTAAAATAATTTGCTGAAAATGCTGATACCATGAGTCATTAAGTGATTACTGTCAGGTTCTGTATTTTCATCTCCATTCTAGATTTTTATTCAACTCCAATTCTTACTTCTTAATTAATATACAGAAAAAAATACTTAAAATGAGCACTGATTTAACTACATGGAAAAAGAGACATATTCCAAAGGCATAATTCTGCTTTAAACTATTTTTCTTTTAAAAGACATTGCTGATTGAGCAAAAAAAAAAAAAAAAAAAAAAAAAAAAAAAAAGCCAGAAAAATGGTAAGGTTTTTCAGGTTGGCAGAAAACAAACAAACAAACAAACATTAATCTTCGGTATCTTTAGTACAATTATTTTATATTTGTGTCAGTCATGTAGTAAGTGAGAAATAATCACTTTCTGCAAAGAATATAGGTACAAAACCTGCACACAGACCCACATTTATTTTCTGGGAGCAAAAGAGATACAGAACGATGTCATAGGTGAAGAATCAGTCTCTCAAAATTTCAACGGTCAGAATGGAAGCCAACTCAATTGAAAAAAAAAAAAAACAAAACAATTTATTAACTCAAAAAAAATCTGTTAAATTCACATATTATTTACAAAGTAAATTTGAGTGATGCTAAGCAATCTATTAATGGTGTGAGAGCAGGACAGTACCCTTTTGAACAAAATATGAAAAATGTCAAAAATGGAAAAAAGTAAAAGAAAAACAAACCATAAAACAAGCAGTATTAGTGAGAGCCTACACATTCACATTCAGAAGTAACCCAAATTGAAGATCTTGACTGCTTAACAAGTGAATGCAGCTACAGCTGAAGAAGGTACAGAAGTGGGCAGACCAACTCCTTCCTCACTTACACATATCTCCTGATCTTCTTATATTTTTGTGTTTGTGTTATTAGTGTTAGGTGTCAGAAAGCTATTTACTTGACTCGGCACAGCAAAGTCCAAAGTGACAAACTAGCTTGAGAGTAATCAAACTACAATTTGCCAATTGCCACTTCAAACATATTGGTGTCCTTTGGCAAAGCATTACTTACTAGTAGAAAATATTATTATCCTAAGAGTACAAACTGAGCTGTAATTTCAACTCTAGCACTCATAAGGAACGTTTAGAAAAGGTACGTTGAATTTTGATTTTGTTTCCTTGTTCATAGTTAGGAAAAATCTCTGTACTGCAGTATTTCTTTACCTTTTTCATCATAGCCAATATTTACCAGTGTCCCTCAGTCAAATGTCCTACATCCATAATTACTTCAGTTTACTTTTGAAGTACAGTTTTAATGACACAAGGACAACATATCTGACTTAATAATTAGGAAGGCAGCGCCCTAAACCAACACATAACACCTCATAAGCAATTCTTCTGATTCACAGCAACTCAAACTGTGAATTATGAGAGTTGGGTGCCTGTAACCCAGAGTAACTTGGATGTTTGAGTCAAAACCACGCACATTTTCATCATAAAATAGACAGATAGTGAAAAGTCTTTTGCAAATACCAAAATCTCTGCTGTGCACCAGGTGTCAACCAGACACCCTTTTGGGATCCAATAATTATATACAGCCCTGTGAGAGAGGAGCCCTACAGTCTTACAAGACCCATCAGGCAAACATGTTCAAAATGAAACTGTCACTGTTAACACTGAATCCAACACAAAGCTGAATACTCACAGCCATTTAAAAACAAACTAAAGCCAGAATACTGGTTCTGCTGCTGTAATTGTGGGTTTTTATATCATAATTAGATATATGAGACAATTCATACAAAAGATGGAAGGTATGAGATTTATTTTCTCAAGCAGGTGCCATTTATCTTAGACACCAGACAAGGAAAATAAGAGTCACAGGAGCAACCATGACCCTATACATAAATTCAGTTGTCTAATCTGGGCTACACATAAGTGCTGAAATCCAGGACACACAGAAAGCGAGACATCTCATAGGCTTTTCCTAAGACAATATTGCTAATTTCCAGCCTGTAACCCTCCCACCTTTGACCTTAACACTGCTAATTTCCATTTATTCCACATCAAGCTTCAAACTTCAGAACTCTATGATACCATACGTGTTTTGCTAATGCAACAGCAAAGAGTCTGAAGGTATCTCAAGGATGGGAAAATAATCTGTCAGCAACGCTGGGAATGACAAAGGAGGCATTCATACCATCCCAGATAGATCCAGTTCAGGCTTTTCTTTGACTTTCAAACTCCATTCCTGAAGGCCAGGCACCCACCTTTCAAGCACTGCCACACAGTGTGCAAGTACAGCAATGAAGATAACCACACTCTTTTTTGCATTTAACTTACAAGATCTACCAAGACTCCCTTATCACTTCAGAAGAATGGAAAGAGTGGAAAAGCAGCATATAAGGTACCTGTAACACTTGATATTTTGTGAAGTCTCATGCAAATAATAAAAGCTTCATTTAGGAAAGAAAATAAATTGTGCCTTGTCTTTTCTCAGTTTCTCTGCCACCAATATTTCTGTTTAGCAAACACTTCTGAACATAATTAAATGGCCACCTCTTTCCTTACAGGACAAAGCACAATGACATTTTTTTTAGGCACAAAGTTCTGAACTTTGCTGAAGAGAGATAATGCAATCCTTTAAACCTTAAAATAGTTTTCTTTAAAGCTTCAGGAATAAAATACAAATATATGTAAACCAGTATCTGTTCTAGCCCTAAAGCAGCCATTTTGGAAAACTAGGAGTTCCCCTCCATTTCTTCCTGCCTAGTCAAATCCAGAAGAACAGCTGCATGTTTTGCATTTGTTTCATTTTATACAAAGGAGGGCAGACATGCATACCTGTGCAATTTGTGCTGGAGACGAGACTACTGGAAGCAGAGCAAGGAAAACATTCTCACAGCCTGTTCCCACAGCAGTAGCTGCACAGTCATAACCATGACAGCTGAGGTACCAGGCCAAGAAATGTTTGCTGTAAATACATTTTCACTTACTTGTTAAGCTTTTTCTTTTTTTTTTTCCTCTCCTTTCTTTTTTACTTTTTTTTTTTTTTTTTTAAATCCTTAAAAGCAGTTAAAATACACTTACTGCAAATGCTTCCAGTTCTGCACTAAGTTGCTGGCTAATGTTTTTGTTTTCTTCTGGCTTTCCTTTCATTTCTTTTTACAATTGCTGATTTCTTTTAGTGACTGTAATCCTTTCTCATATCAGCTGCTAACACAAGCCAAGTAAACCAACAGGCATCTATATAAATCTTATTTACTTCATAAGGGGACGAAAGGCAACAAAACAGGTTTTGTAGCTTCAGTTGGAAACAAAAGAATCAAGTCTACATTCATTCAATCATACCTTTCCTAAAATATTCAGGAATGCATCACAAAGGCGTGACAACAGGAACGCTGCAACTTCACAAGGCAACTGGGGGGCCTGGGATAGATAGGAGGAGTTTTCAATCTCCTAGATATTTCCTGAATTTAATGCTTAGCTTCTCATCTCCAGAAAGTACAATCATTTCCCTTGCAATATGTACATACTGGCTCGAACTGGTTTAGGCAGTTCTCTGTGAACAGACAAGGACTTGCAAAGTGATCATTAGTATTTTTGCAGATTAGCATTGACTACACAAATAACTCCTGTAACAGGCTTTTCTAAACATCAACATTACGAACTAAAGCTACGAACTAAAGCTTAGTTTCAAACCCACTGGCTTGAGAAGAAATTTGCTTATTTTTCCTTTAGGCTGTGCAAAAAAAATGTAACAAAAATCAGGATAGACATTTTGTTAATAAACAAACTCTTTATAAGGTGTAAGAGAATCATCTTATCTTGCCCTTGAAAAAGATTCCTTAAATTTAATGATGTAATAAGGCGTGTCTCTTAACTTTCCTTCCTTTTAAATGAAAGCTCATGGAAGATTTAAATCTTTCTTTAAAGAAAAACTTCACAAGCACTGAGTTGCTTTCTGTGATCTGCTGGTTGGGCACACAAGCCCATGAAGCACAGTCTTAGGAGTTTATCACAGCATATCTTGCTGCAAAATGTGGCCAGCATTATTACTGAGTTATGCCCCCTTTCTCAATGGTAAATATCGACCTTTCTAAGTAAAACAAATAAAAAGTATCAAGGATACTCTGTACAATGATTGTCTGAATCTTTTAATTTTTGTACTTTGGATCATAAAAAAAATAAACAGAAAAGCATCCTGACTCCCTCAAGGTGCAACTGTTTTCATGTTCTAAAGAACCCTGATATCTCAGCTTTGCCCCCTCCCCCAGAAAAGACTTTAACCTGGACTAAAAACATTTTATACTGAACTCAGGCTAAGATAACTCAATAGAAAAATAAAGCTCAAAATATAATTTTAAGATTGTTGAAATGCTGACAACATTTTTTTTTCTCCAATGTAGTGACACCTGGTGAGACTACCATATTTTAAAATTATGCACTGTTAAGTACAAACATCTTTGCAGTTTATTATGTAAACACAGCTTTGTTTAGTTTTCTGAAATGTAAACTGTAAATATCCTACTACAGGCTTTCAGTTCTCCATTACTTGCAGACTGGATAAGTACATGAACACTGCAAAACAATTCAGTGTTGAATCTAAAATCTAAAATGAAAAACACTGCAAAAAAAACCAAAAAAGCAAAAATGAATATTCTGCATTTAGCATACACACTTTGGGTACATCTATTTTGTTCATAAAGAGACAAGCAAAGATGGACTGTAAATACATTGAAATGCAAAAATATGATAAAATACTGATCACTGTTCAACCTTCTGAGAACTTCTGCCATGATTTCCCAGTACAGTACCTCTTTCCTTTCTTATCTCTACAATCTACTGGCAGCACAATGTAAGTTAAATGCCTTCAAGGGAAATCACTTGACAGAGTGTCTCTCCTAAAGCAAAAAGTGTTAAAAACGAGACTCCAAAAAAATCTTCCTGCTTCTTCCTTTGCTGCAGTGTTAGGCTTTTTTTCCCCCTCTCCAATTGGTCTTTACATTTACAATAAGAATAATTTTCATCATTGACTCAGTACTGCTATTCTGGGGATCTTTTCAATTCACTCAAAATATAGCTGCAAAAAAAAATCAAAGCCATCAACTTGTTATTGTTGCCTTCCTCCCAATCCAAGACT
The DNA here is from genome assembly GCF_023343835.1 of Lagopus muta. Taxonomy (NCBI): domain Eukaryota; kingdom Metazoa; phylum Chordata; class Aves; order Galliformes; family Phasianidae; genus Lagopus; species Lagopus muta. The sequence goes on along the minus strand of NC_064438.1, from coordinate 34,338,415 downwards.
TCTCATTCTCTGCTGAATCCTAGTTCACCAGTCCCTCTCATCCACCCCATTCATTCTCAGTAATTTCATAGTGATGAAATGCAGCTTTTTTTTTTCCCTCCCACACCACTAATAATTCCATCTTTCAGCAAGCCCCACTGATAATTATCAATAAGTGATTAAACACAGTAAAATTGGAACTTTATGTCAAATCCCACATCATACATCTGAAGGTTAATGAAGAAAACCTGTTTTTGTTATCTTACTAACCCACAGCTAGGACCTGTTCTTCTAAAGCACTGGCAAAGAGTCTGAAGGTATCTCCAGGAGGGGCAAATAACCTCTCAGCAATGCTAGGTATGTGCTGCTGAGGTGCATTCCCACCATCCCACCAGGTGTGGAGTGGGATGCTCTCCAGATAGCTCTCAGGCTTTATTTGACTTAACTCTGTTCTTGCACACCTTTCAGGCACTGCAGCATTCAGCACAGCAATACACACGTCCCTGTTTCATCTAGCCTACAGCTACTAGAAAGAAGAAAAGACTTCCTTATCACTGGGGAAAAAAGGAAAAAAAATCCCAAAACAATAGGGTGGGAGACTGGCATTAAGGGTCTAATATCTTTATTGAAAAAAAGTTCAAAATAAGGAATAAGAATTCCTATTCACACATTTGCTATCTTTCAAATCCATGGCTTGCTCTGCTCCATAGTCCATTACCAACCTCATTCCAGCTTTCTTTTCTTCAACCTTTCTTCTGAAACCTTAGGACTTAACATTTAATCTATATGTTTAACCTCATATTTCCGCATCTTTTGTTGCTATGTTAAATTTAGGTGACAGGATTAAAATAATCATCACCATTATCAGCCTACGGTTCTGCATACCCTCAAACTTCCACAAGGTCTATACTGCATTCTGGCTATAAACTACTGAAGCTGAAGCAAAAAAAACTACATTAAGTCTTTAGCACTACCTTGTTTATGGCACTGCTACTCAACTCTAAGATGTCTGAGAGACCAAGACACCCAAGCCAGGTATACTCATTTTTAAATGTCCTTCTACATCAAGGTCCTTGTATCACACCTTCTATTTTGATAGGATATGTATACATACATTTAATTAGCATTTCATATTTAGAATGCTCATTCAAGAGATAATTTGACTTTATTTATTCTTTGTCTCTTCCTTCTGATGCAGCACCTCTCAAGTGGCCAAATTACTGGAAAAGCTACAGAGGAAAATAAGTTCTCATTATTGTAGAACTTGCTCATATGACTAAAAGACTTAATTATATATTTATTTTAGCAATGACTGTCTAGCTTCATGATTAGGGCACCTAGATGAGAGAGACACCTTCTAACAGTTTTGACTGAACACTTTAGCCAGCGATCTTCTCATTAAAAGACCTAGCCATTTCCTCCTGTCTGAGCTGCAGCCTTTAAAAAGTTACATTCAATTACTCAATAAGCAGTTGGATACCTATTTTAGAATTAATCATAGAACAATTTAGGTTTGGAAAGGACGTTGGAAAGTCATCCACTTCATCCTTCCACACAAAGCAGAACTTAGAACAGATTACTCAGAATCTTGTCCAGCTTAGTTCTGAATATCTTCTGAAAGAGAGCATCTACAGTCACTCTCGGCAAGCTTTTTAGACATATGATTGCTTTCACTGTTACATAATAATAAATCATACTATATAGTGCAATTTGTGTTCATTACCTTTGTGCTATCACTGCGCACATTCAGGAAGCATCTACCTCCCTTTTCTCTGTACATATCCAGTAGGCAGTTGAAGACAGCAGTTCAGATCTCCCTTTAACCTTCTCACAAAATCAAACAGATCCAATTTTCTCAGTGATTTCACTCATTACATCTTTCATCCCCCTTATCATCTTGATGGTTCTTCACAGAAGAAGATACAGGTAAATTAGCATGTACCATCAGAGGTTAAGCAACTATGCACATATCTACAAAAGATGTTTAGACTCTGATTATCAATTGTGTCCCTGGCATTCACCACATTTATATCCAAATTAAGAGCTAAGCAGTTTGGATGGCTAACAGATTTTTATATCATGGATATATACACATACTTTGAAAACCTGGAACACAAAATTTATTATGCTCAATACAATAAATGTATAATAAATATGAAAAACTATAAAAGGAAGAAGCTTAAATTTACTCGTGTATGGGGCTGCCAAATCACGGCCTGAACCTCTGATTGATCACCTGAGGCAAGCAATGAGTCAGCCGCAGGAGCACAGGTGAAGGCAATTCACCTGTGCTGCAGAAAGGGGTGGAGCCTGGCTCCACCTCTCCTAGACCCATTTAAGAGCTGGCTACCAGCAGGGAAGGATCTCTTCTGGAGATCCACTCCATCAGAGTTTACCATGCGAGCCCAGGATAGGGAGAGTGTCCTTCTTTCCTACTCTAGTATAATAACTACATCAGCCAAACTCCTGGATATACTGTATCATCTGTATATTCATTGATTGTACAACATGGAAGTTGTAAATAATAGTCTTTTTATTTCCATATTTTTTTCTGTGAAGCAGTAACTCACTACTGCACTGAACACCATATTTATACACAATAAAATCTCCACAGTCCCAAAAATACTGCAAAACAAAATACACAAACTCAGAAACCAAAAAGGACAAATTTTAAGAAACCATACTAATCAATGAGACAGTTCAGCACATAATACTCACCTGCCTTTTAGTGTTCTTGTAATATACTGCTTTCATATAACTCCTAATTTAGAACCTCTTCCCCTAGCTATTCAAATGTTTTAATAAACAGAGATAAGCAAGATGGTACAAAACAATGAAAACATATGTTAAAGAATTTACGAGATTTAATACATCCATTTATAATCAAAAGTTAAATGAGATCAGACTAATGTACAAAGACACCATATATTGAATGTTCTACTGACAGAGCACTCATGGTACAACAGTAATATTTTTTTTTTTAACCAGGTACAAATACATTTGCTCTCAATATCTTATCTATTTTTCTTGCCTCCTGCAAGCAGTGCAGCATTATGTATACCTAAAATAAATTATACTTAAGAAAAAAAATTGTCCCTGAATCCATATATGCAATCTCTCAGAGTTAAATGGTTCAAAGGAGAAAGTAGTAGATACACACTTCTGAAAGAGTGGCCAACTGCACGTAATAACTTATTTACTAATGAATGTCAAAAAAGAAATAGCCTCTAATTCCATTACTATAATTACCTCTATGTAGATGGACAACTACAGGCAAGGATCAAAAATCCTTAACAGTATAGCTGCTATAGTTTTTGCTTGCCAAGAATATTTTGAAACTTAATCTAATCCTGAATCATTTTACATTTTCAGGGTTCCATTCTCTGTGCTGTTGCCTTTATGGCAACTTTTTCATGGAGGCTCTTAAAAAACCCCACACCCTACAACCTACGGTCCAATAAATTCCCTTTTGAAATATTAAGTAATTTGTTTGCATCTCCCCTTCTTCCAATCATGATACTCTACAGCTATTTTGTATGATAACTAAGCATTAAGAATTATGCTATAAAAAAAAAGATCCACTTGCATACACATACCTCTATACAAATGTTACCACCATTACTTCTGTTAAGCGTTGGTTTCAAATCAACTCTTCTCTTAGCAAAGACCAGTTCCAAAAGTAAAGTGGCACAAAGAACTTCCATGTCTAGCCAAACTGTACAATTGTAATAGCCACATAAACAGTTACAGGGTTTTTTGCTTGTGATTTTTTAAGGGCAAGACTAGATCTTAGGAATACAGCCCTAGTCAACCTTGGGTTTCTCTAATAAAATCATTTTTGTGTTCTGCTATGTTCTTTCAGCATCTATCTACAGGGGATGAAGTTGGTCCATGCTTTTAAGTGCAAGGCACTGTTTTCTTTCATTCATGTGCAGATGCACTGCGTTGAAAGGCTTGCATCATTTCTGCTTACTTCCCTGTGTTCTTTCTTTTCCAATTATGTTCTTCCCAGTGAAAGTTCATTTCATTTTCATTCAGTACATACATTCCATTAAACAGAGGCATTACAATGTTGCTAAAAGAAGGAGCAAGGAAGAGACAGAAAATAAAATTAGATAATAGGAAATGTATTTAATGACTTTTCGTTTTCAACTGAGCCACTGCAGGAAAAGCTTCATTGTCTTTCTGGGAAAATGTGTTCATTCTTTTCAGAAGCACATATGGAACCTTTACAGCTCACAATATACTTAGCAGTGCCGACATCTTAGTTTGAAACTATACTACACCAAAGATGCTGTCAATGCCCAGGATGCTCTTGGTGCTCTAGAGGAGCATGACAAGGAACAAATAGAAGAGACTTGCCATATAAGATTTGAGTAGTCTTCAAAAGCATAAGTTACAGTGATATGTCAAGGTAAGAAATTCTGTTGTTAATCAACCAGAGACCCCTGCCTCAAAAAGAAAGCAGCTTCTCTGGGTTCACTACAAGGGAACTGTTTCCACTGAACAAAACTGCTGACATTCATAATCCACATCAGAGAATCACAGAATGCCCTAGGTTGGAAGGGACCCATAATGACCATTGAGTTCAAATCCTGTTTCCACATAGGAAGGTATCACATCCCAATTACTTGTGGGCAATCCACTTCTCTATCTGCTGAAACCAGCCCTACAGCTTACAGCAACAGGCTGGGGACAAGTAGGTAGTGACTCAACTTTACTGATGTGACAAATACATGTAAGCACTTCGTGCTGAAATATGCACTTCAATTATACCTGCAGCTTCCCTTTTTTTTTTTTTTCCAACTTATCTTGTTTTTTTTTTTTTTTTTTTTTAAAGTTCCATGCTTATATTTTGACTTGATGAACTGTTATTTCATATCTGTTAAGATGCGAGAAACCAACAGCTGATATCCTTCACAGTCTGAACAAGATTCCCTTTCACTTGCATTTCTGCTATGACCATAGCAACTATTAAATTGGCAGCCAACTGCAGCATCACCTCCCCTCTGCAAGATTACTCAGCAAACAACTGCCACAATGTACCCTATAATGTACAGCAGCCAATCTTGTAATTCTTGAATCACTTCCGGATTATGTCTGTTCTCCTCTATTTGTTCCCTTGCTATTGATCTGTCAAGATGTTCACAGATAGAAATGGAAACGGTGCTAGAAAACTTACAATACAGACTGTATGGGACACTGGTAATGACCATTTAAAATTCTTGCAGCAACAGCAGTTCAAAGCAGAGTACAAGTTTTGCTAGCCGCCCCCCTTTCTTTTCTCAGCTTTCTACTTGATGCTTACACTCAGAGCTCCTCAGCAATATTACTGTTCAAGTACAAACTTCAAGTAACTCTCAAATGAATAAGTTACATCAGTATATTTTCTGTATTTAGAATTCACTTCTATAACAAATACACCAAGACAACAGTACTGAGTCAGGACAGTCCCAGTAAAGGAATGAGTGCTGAAGGGGACCTATGCAAATGAGGAGGCAGCTTCTGAAGTATATGCTAAACAGAAAAAAAAAACCACCAAACTTCTCCAACAGATAACAATGGAGATCTATTAAAACTTCTGTGCCTGGGTCTTAATGGTATCTTCACAGAAAAGAATTCAGAAATATAGTTTAAAAAATTTATGGATGCCCCTTAGTTTTAAACGCCAAGTCTAGACAAAGGGTTTCTTCCTTAAATTTTGGAGTGCTCACACTGCTGACTAGGGCAACATTTGTCACTATTTTGAAATCTGTGTTAGAAGAAAAGGAGAATTTAGTGAAACTGGAAAGAGGCAAAAAAAGAAAAAGCACGACTTCTTTTCTAGTCATTAAGGCAGCATGAGGTTTAGAAGCATTTACAGAATGTATACAGAAACCCAGTGATCTCTAAGTTGTATACATTAAATCTTTGGAATAGATGTTAGCTACAAAATATAATGGGTCACTTCAAAGTCCAAACACAAAAACTTAATGTATTTTTTCAGCTGTTTGTCTCATTAACCCTTTACAAATCTATTCAACACTAAGAAGGAAAAAGTCTGTCAAGAAATCACAAGTCTGACAAGAAAGCCACCCTGCTTTCATATGCCAGGAAATTTAATAACCAATAATCTACCTGCATTACATAGAGATCCTACATAATGATTTTCATGTACCTGTCATATGTCAAATGCCATCCAAGAATTCTTAGTGAAGTTGAATAAACAAATGCATAAAGGAATACAGTTACAGATAAGTACAGATACCTATACATTTAATCCTTTAGACACCTTCAAAGTTCTTTAAAGAAAAATACAGGAAAGCTCTTTAAAAATTGGGTAATTCAGTCATCAAATACAGTTTTATGTAAGGGGAATGGGTAAATACAATAAGTATCAACTTTCCCTCTTACCTGAAGAGGAACTCTTCAGTTATAAAGGAACTAAACAGAAGAGAAAGTTGTCTAAGTCATAATAAACACCTGAAATGCACAGGAAGTATAAAAAAAAAAAAAAGAAAACCCCAGAAGGTTTTTTCAATTCGCTTTACAAGTATTAGTTCAAAAGCACCTAGAAAACTGCAAATCCAAGGACCATAACAACATTATATAAGCACCATACTACTGATCTTACTAGCACACATGAGATAACCACCAGGGATAGTTTTTTCAAAATGCATATTGCTTGTAGTTTGTCTGTTATTAAACTTTCATTAAGTAAGCAGAACTGTAAATGGTATTTAGCTCCACAGCTCTGGTCAGATGTTCACAAAAAGATCTGTGCTGTTTGGTTCTCCAGTGAAAACTTTTCAGTTAAGCAAATGACACTGCAAAAATAAATCCTTAGTGCACAGAACACTTTTTCAGAAGCCTGTCAATAAAACAAGTTCATACAAAAGACCAAGATACAAAAATGCTCACCACCAATACAAAAAGATATTATGAACGCTTGTGTATCAGATGCATTTTAAATTAACTGGTTAGTCTGAAACACAAATAAATCCTTACCTGTCTCAACAATTTCTCAACAGCTGACATGACCATGAGTCCTCTCCACACAACTGGGGCAGTCTCTTCTATCAAGAAGCCCATAGACATGCTGAAACAAAAAAGCAAAAACTTAACCTTCCAGCATGATATTAAGTATATCTGTCAAGAAGCTTGATTTGAATTAAAACATGCTCACCATGCGATTCCATAGTTCTTAAGGGGCCTCATTAGATTTTCTAAAACAAAAGCAAACACATTTTTTTTGGGAAGGTGTTTTTTCTTCTGTTTTAAAGAAATAAGCTTAGATATTTTATTTTTTTTTTCTTTTAAGAGCAGTTTTTCCTTCTCTATCAACAGAATTTGTCTATTCTTCCCCTCATTCCTTCCATATATTTATATATGTGTACTTTTACCTATTCTACCTGAGATCTTAAGCCTACATTTTCTTAGGCTGCAACATTTTACTGGTGTCATTCAAGTCTTGACAGAGAAACAACAACTAAAGGTACCTCTAGATTACATGCTATAACAGCACTGAAGAAAATCCTCAGGGCTTACATAAACTTTTGTAAATACATAATGTGCTTATATGGACATATGCTTATTTGGACATTGCAAAGGTAATGACCTTGCCATGCTTCACACTCCTCCCTATGCTTTCCAGACTCAAGAAATAAAAAAAAAAAAAAAAAAAAGAGGCAAAATACTGCAATTGCTTCACTGACAAAGGGACGAGGCAGCAAAAAGTAAACAAATCAACAATAAGATAACATGAATGCACTCAAAAACAAAAAAAATCCCCTCAAAGCCCGAAACTCTTCTTTTTTTTTTTTTTCTAGACCCCATCATCCAAGTTTACAGTTTTCCTCAAAATGGCACATACATACAAAAGACCCAAAAGAATTGTATCTCAGCCTCACCTCACTAGTTTATTTTAAGAGCATGTACAGGCAGGAACCAGCAGAAAACAGCGAGATCACTTTAAGCCATAAAGATATATTACAACATGCATTTTGACAGAAACCTCTGATGCAACTAAAGTAAAAACATTTATCTAATAAAAAAAGGACAATGTGAATATAATTCGGTGCATTCAAAGCTGAACTCCAAAATTCAGACAAAACAACATCCAAGAGTACTCAAATTAAACAGCTGAAATAAAATATACAGATGCAAGCTTTCAAGCAATCAAGTAAACAGGCATTTGAGCCATGTAATTGGATAAATCGTAGAAATATGGCTGAAAATAAATTCCACATAGTTTCTGTACACACTGTGTTTTGGTTTACAAATCAAAAAGAACAAAACAGAAAGCTAAACAAATCCCTTCCATGACAACTGCATTCAAGAAAGTACAAAGCTGTTAAAGGAAAAGAGATGTGCTTGGACTGATTCCCTGAACAAGCTAAGTTCATCTCGGTAGCTCCATTCAGATTTTAATCAGGGCTGAGTTTTGGCGGCGTTATACTGTATCACAATGCGAGTCATCAGGCTTGCTTCTTTACCCTGCAGCAAGGTGGCTTTGCTATGGAAAGGTTGATGACACTTGAACTTCAGCCTAGATTCACCTCTAGGCACTGCTTTGGTGCCTTTGTAAACAACACATACTGCCACAAGCTATAATTCTGCTGACAGTATTGAGGAAAAAAAATACTACTTTCATATTTACCTATGAAAAGTTTTTCTTTTTTTTTTTTTAAAAAAAAAAGTGAAGCACCTGTAACAGTACGCATCATTGCAGCATCAAGGTCTGATTCGCCTTTACTATGAAAGACACAACTATGAAGAAAAAAAGGAGGCCAATTCTTAACAGCTCAGCATGTGAGGATAAGGACTGAAAAATAAGAAAGAAATGATTGCAGAAAGCCTAAGAACATTGAGAAAGTTTATCAAAATAGCATGCAACTTTTCAGTTCAACCCAGGTGCTCTAAGGTACATCAATACAATATCAATATCTGAGACTAACATCTCAACATCCACTACCTCTGTACAGAACCCAGGTAAGGCACGTGAACCTTATGCAACAGATGCACGTACCTCTCATGCCCCTCAGTGCATTACAGGAGAGTTGCTGCAGGCACGCTGTGCTGACCTGCTGCCAAAGAGGGTCTCTGTTACTGGAATGGGTGTGCTGTTTACTCCTCAACAGCAGAGCTTCATTTTATAAACACTGCATCTTAGCTCCTTGATTAACAACTATGACTATAAACTGCTCAGAGGTGCAAGGTTTAATCAAGTTCATATGCTGCACAAGAACAATTCCCAACCTGTTGTCTATTCTGGCTATAACATGCTGCATACTCTCAAAGTAGTACAAAATCCATGAAGCACCCTACTGTTTTCCTACTGCTAAAAAGCATTCTTGAGACTATCTCAAACCTGAAGTGCTTCAGCAGGCTCTGGTAATCACCCCCATCTCATCAAACACACCAGGCAACCTTCCTCTATCACTTTGGGTCTCATAAAGACTTTGTAAAGCATAGCATGTTGAGAAGATTAAGCTAAATGAGAACTCAGTAACATCTCTATTTCCTGTTTATTTCAGAGCGTAGTTAACACTTCCTTCTCTGTTATCAGATGTCTACCATGCAGTTTCAGAAATCAAGAAAATAGACAATAAATTTGATTTCTTCAAATCATAACAGAAAGAGCCACAATATACTATCCATGTTGATATCAGTTTCCTCATTTGCAAATTCTAAGCAAGTTTGGTGGCCATAAAATAGAGTTCTGTGCTTTCCCACAGAGCAATAACATCAAAACAGCATCAATGAAATATCAGTAAAATTCCTTTTATGTTAGGACACAAATAGGGAATTGGAAAAGGCAAACTTGAAAGTTAGAGCAGCACAGCAAATTGCTGATCAGAAGTGTTCAGGGACCAGCCTGAAGACTGGATTGTTACTCACTTAGGGAAGAATGATACTGAATGATGTTCAAATCCTTGGGAAGGATCTTCCACACTTCATAAAACGTACACCTTTGGTCTTGTATTTTTCCAGAAAACCAAACTTTGCTGTTTACTTACTTTGTTACTAGCCTAAGAAAGTAACAGAGCTACCCCAGAGAGCTTATTTTCTGGGAATAACAGAGCTTATTCTCTGGGATGCCTGACATAGCTGTTCAATGGCATCCATAGGTTAGTGCAATACAAACTAAGCTTAGAGCTATAAATTCCATAGGAAGAGACATTGGCTCAGTTTTCAGATGTCTGCAGATTGAAGCATTAAAGCAAGTAAAAGCTTACATTCAGTCTTATCGTGTATGTAAAGGCCATTATTCCAGAAGATTGTGATGTTACACTACACCCCATTAAGAGCCATCACGCTGCTTAAGGAAAGTAAACATAGCTTATTACATGGATGTTATTTCTACAACATCCATGTAGGAAGGCATTATCTCATTTTACAGATGAGAGAATCCAGACACAGGCTGTGAAACTGTTAGTGCTGCCAATGACTGCAGAATCCTGCAGACTTGGAGACCTGTACTGCATTCCTCCAAGGGCTGATACAAGAGAGTCACAGCTCTGCTTACCTCCAGTGCTAGAGGTGCATATAAAAACAACTGATAAATAGTTAAGTTTTACTGTTAAAACAACATATTTTCTATTGAAACCTGAAAGAACTAAAATAAAAACAGCAAACTTAAGCATAAACAATATTCAACCGGAAAAAAAAAAATGTAGAAAAAAAAAAAAAAAAAATCACACTACAGTCTGTTACACGAGTCAGAATAGCCTACGGATCCCACTGCGTTAAACAAAATCATACAAGACAAACTTCATTAATGTGCCATACATACGGACAAGCGAAACAGATTTTCAGCATGGTCACATGTAAAATCTCAAACTTCTTGCATGATCTGTTTTTCAGTTGCGTACAGTTTCATGCTATGGTGATTACAGAACAATCCACCAATCTAAGCCTCCAACTTAACAAAACTTTCTGTTTATCACATCATAGCAAATAGTAATTTTTATATGGCTGTTAATGTGTAAGTTTAGGTAAGTTATGTGCAGTATCTTCTGTCAGCACTCGAGGTCAACAATCTTCAATAGGAGAATCCAGGTTCCAGTCAAGGACATGAAGGCTGCAATCATTACAGGGTTGAACATAAAAATTTCTATCAATCAAGAACAACAAACAGAAGTAGATGTCTTCAGTAGGTTCATAGAAAATAACCATCCCTAAGGGGTGGGAAAAGTGACTGACAGGAAGGGAAAAAGGGTACCAGGAACTCTTTTTGTACAAAGGTCCCCTTGTACAAATATAAATGTCTCCCATGATTCCAGATGCCTTCAGGAGCTGGATTTGCAGTGGAGAGCCATACATTCTGAGCAGACAGCTTAAAACCAGACACCATATTTGAACATGTCTTAAACAGTGCCAATTTCCTGCTTAAAGACAACTTAGTTTCACTCACGGTGTTAATAGGATGGGAAAGCAAAGCAGAGGGAAGGGGATGGAGGCAAATAGACCCAGAAACTACGTCTGGGCCCCAGGGCATTCCACAATAAAACAGAACCCAACCTACCTCCAACAGAAAGGGTGGGATGCTGACACCAAAGTATTAGTCAAAGTCAGAAATTTTAAAGACCCAATCACTTTAACTGCTTATGCCAGAAGCCCAGAATATTCTAAGGCAAACAACTGACTAATCGAGACTTTAAGATGGATTTCACACTGTGTTATAAATTTATTTGCAGGATTGCCTCAAAGGTATTACAGTTTGCATTTTAAGCTTGAAGAAGGGGGGATGAGATTTCCCATTATGCTCTGCACTAACAGTGTTATCTGAGCATGGAGACATCACAAATATTTCAACCAAAGCAAACAACCAAAGATAATCAAAGAACATAACTCAAGTGCTCAGAAAATAACTCAATTTTTTAAGAGACAAATGCATATAGAAATGTAGCTTTTTCCATAAGAATTCCTTCTTATATTTTGTCAGCCTACCAATCCCATTACTTGAGAAGATTTTCACAGCTTTCTTCCTCCTAGTAGATTGTAGAGGCAACAAAGCTCTGTGAAAGCATTTTCATTAACAGGCCTGCTTCACAGCTATGGCATCAGTTCTACCTAAAAGCAAGAGACCTAATTGTTTGCTGAAAGAGTATACTTCAAAAGCAAGTCTGGCAAAAGTAAAAAAAAAACTCAGTGATTTAGTCATGAGTTTATTACATTTTAAGACATCTTTGAGTTGTAAAGTTAGGACTAAAGGTACAGGACTAGTTTTAAATATGGTTCCATTGCCTTCAACCACAAATGTACTTCTTACAATCACTAAAATAGCCCACATTTTGAAGAATTCTCAAAGCTTTGTGGAACCAAAAAAGCTGTTTTTTTTTTTTTTTTTTTTTTTTGTGGCTCAAGAGTTGTCCTAGAGTAATTGGAGTGGATTCCTTAAGTTCCAGATACCTGTTTCCTGATTCCAAAATACCTAATGAAATGATTAACCAGGTAAAATTGTTATGAGAAGCTCAGGTTTTGTTTGCCAAGCATGTAATCCACCTAAAAGACAGAAACAGCAAAAGCTAAGGGGTTTAGCAACAATGGAAATCTTCACTGTATTTAAAAGACTTTTTTCCCCATCCTCAACAAATTTCTGACTCTCTCACTCCATAATTATGATGTCCATACACTTCTCCTCTCCCCCAAGTACTAACTACCTCATCACATATGAAAAAGCCTTCAAAATAGAAACACATCTAATTGTAACATTCTGAATTATTACTTGCTCTTCAACACACTTTGAAACAGATTTTCAAAATATCTGCCAATCTATAAGACCAGTAATTTCAGTTATCAGTTCTTAATAAGAAACAAGAACAAAAAAAATAAGAGCCCGAAGCATAGCCATCCACTTTGACATGAGCAACCATGGAACTGCTTACAATGCTAAGAAAACCTGTTTCCTGTGAATACAGTTGTTTCCAGTTAAAATTATTTCGCTTATCGCAGGTACAAAATACTTCCTTAGTATTGCTATATTTTCTGACATTTTTGTTTTTACTGCAACAGCTACTTAAGTTTGCCTCTCATACAACAAAAGAGGTTTTTACACTGTGCCAGAGCTTACACTTTTTGCTTAACCTTTACAGCCTATTCTCAACACGTTTACCAGAGAAGGTAAGATGGCCCTTCAGGCTAATAAGAAAAGACAACCACCTCAAAGCAGTCTTCTCATCAGTGCAGGGATTTTCAATCAGCAATGTCACTGACTGCTGCTGTCTCTTTTCTATAATGAAATCAACAGATATTCTTAGTGGTGCAGACACGTCTGCTTAATCTCCAACTAGATACAATGAATACGGATAGCACAAACAGCAAGTGTTTCTGGAAACTAAAGGAGAACAAGTTAAAAAGGCACATTAGGCTTTCTAGACTAAGGACAGCTAGCAGGCATCAAAATCATTGAGGATGGGAGATCAGACTGTTGAAGTGAAAAATAAAGTTTAAAAAACAAACATTTGGGGATGGGGATGTTGATCAAAGAAAAAAAGTATTATTTTAAGAGAGTTCTCTGATAAACTCAAGGAGGGTCTGGTCCTTACAGATCTTCAAAGACAGGACTGTGTGGCCTAAAAAGTGGAAGCGATACAGAACTGTTTCAGTTATCTGTATAAGCTGTGGTAAGACATCAAAGTAAAACGCCACATTTCAGTTCAGAATACTTTCAGAAAAGAATAAACATGTAACATTGAACTACAGGCAATTTAACAACCACTTGTTTACAAATCAAGACCAGTAGCAGTACAAAACATGACGTTGAGAGAATCAGATTTAGTTTAGTTTTTATTTGAATTAATCATGACGCTGCTTCACCAGTGAAGCATGATAAAGACATCTGTTGATTAATACAAGCTCTATAAAATTAAATCTTCACATATGACCAGGAAACTTCATGGTTACATGAACAACCACACCATCAATGTAACATTTTCTTTAATTAGTACACTGCAAGTTTTCTATTCATAATTCAAATTTTCTATTCATATAAAAAAAATGGATTCCCCAAATCCTTGATAAAGCTATTTCACGTAGATGTCTTTATAAAAGTCACAATAAATCATATTTTAAAATCCTTATTTTTGTATATTACAGAATCTGCTGTTAAACTGAAGTGCTGCAGACATACTGTCTGTACTAGCACTGTATCCTAGTTGGGCAGGGAGCCAAGTATCCATGTTTTATTTTATACTTTTATCAGTAATGTCATTTCTATAGCTCTCACAATATTAACCTCAGTAGGGCTGGGATACACCTAGTGCTGGCTTCTCTCAGAAACTACTCTTTAATTCCAAAGAGTAAGAACAGATCTACTAGTGATCTTTTCAATATATTATTTTATAAAGAAATAAAAAGGGCACTGAAGGCATCACAAAATGGCAACAAAGTTTTGAAATATTAAGAGAGCGTTCGACTGTCATAAATAAGAAAGCCCCCTAAAACCTTTATAATTACTAAAATTAAGTGAAAGAATGTTAAGTTATCTGGTGAAAGGGCAACGTCATTTCAGCCATTTAATAGATTTTGCTTTTTGCAAAGTAGTTTAAGTGGAGACCAAAAAAAAAACCACCTGAACTTCTGCAGCCTACTAAGTCAGAAAACAGCTTTAAGTAAATCATTTGAGCAAAGAGTTTAAGTAATGCTTTTACTATTTGTGTTAGAAATGTTGATATATCATAGCTGATGTTAGTATTTATTCCATAGTTTAATTATCCTCCATCAGCTAATTAAATTCAGTCATAAACTTATTAAGCAGTATTTCCCTGATCATTTAAAGTATTTTGAATGATACTTTATTAAACATTAGCAGGCTTTCCAACATAGTAAAGCTTGCAAGATTCAGCTGAGTATCTCCCATTTATGCAGACTTTCCTTATGAAGAATACCTAATTCATTTTGAAAACTTTATTGTATCAGAATTATTCTCAATTCAAGAGCAATAATTGCTGCACAGATTTCTTCTATACAGTACCAAGCAATCCCAATCTTTTTTTCACTGCTGTGCATGAGGAAGATCTTAAAAATCCAAGTACAAGAGTGACCAGAACCTTGTCGGATTACTGTATGTAACCAGTAATAAAGGATGCTGCTACTCATTTTCACATTCAGGCCTCATGCTGAAGAAGCAATAGTCCTTGAACGTAATTTTTGACTGCTATGCTATTAAAAATATCTTTAATTGACTTACTGATTATTAAGCATACATAAGTAATGCCTGTCTTTAACACAACTGTCGGGCTTTGCTCAATTACTGTACAAATCAATACATGTTCAGAGGTGGTTTTATTTTTGAAAAAGAAACTGGAAGGTAAGACTAAACTTCATTATTGAAAAATATGATCCTTTTGATATCTATACCTACATGTATGTATGTATACAAATATACATTATATACATTAAAATAATAACAGACACTCCTACAATTGATCTTTTTTTTGCAATTGTATCCTGTTGTCCCTAAAATAATGAAATCCTTCAAGCTCACTATGAAAATTTCCTGAGTCATGGTATTTCCTATTATCACAACCAAACCATCTTTGTGTCAGCACTTTCATTGTTGCCACTCGACAGCTGCATCAACTCAGGAGTTAAACTCCAAAGGAAACTTAACAGAACTTCTGAAAAGCAAATTCTACCCTGCCATCATTCACACCGAATTGTTACATCATTTTCTCTGTAGACATGTGTTATACGTCCTGCTTTTGAAAGACACAAATCCAATTTCTGTTAAAGGTTCTAATAGTATTTACTTGTACGTTCCATACAAAAGCAGAAAGAATATATCTTCACTACCAAAACATGTTTACCAGACAACAGTGGCAATTTCAGCTCAGGGAAATCCTCTAATTTTTACTACACTGTATAACCAAGATGTTATAATCACAATACAATTGTGTATAATCAATAGATATCAAGATGTTATAATTGCAATATAATCAAAAGAGTAAGGCAAAGCAAACAAGGATCACAAAAGAGAATAAGTAGAAGAGCTTACCCTTGGGTTGAGCTCACTAGAAGATATCAAAGAGGAGGATCTCCAGAAGAGATCCTTCCCCTCTGGTAGCCAGCTCTTAAATAGGTCCAGGAGAGGTGGAGCCTGGCTCCACCCCTTCCGGCAGCACAGGTGAATTGCCTTCACCTGTGCTCCTCTGGCTGACTCATGGCTCACCTCAGGTGATCAATCAGAGGTTCAGGCCGTGACTCAGCAGTTCCCATACAACACTGAACGCCTTGTTTTTTCACAACACACAAAACATGCAAAGATAAAAGTCTATTGTTAATTTTCAACTGTATCCTCAAAGCATCCCTAGTCACTAATATTTACATATCACAGCACTGAGCTGTCACAGTATCTGAATGAATCCTTAATTGAAGTCCTTGTATTCTTAGCAAATTAAATGGTACGGCCAAAATAAATAGATTGGGCAACTTCCTCCTCGTTTGTGGCTCATAATATAGATTTCATTTTCACAGAATCATAGAATGACCTGGGTTGAAAAAAGACCTCAAAGATCATCTGGCTTCAACCCTCCCCTGCTATGTGCAGTGTTGCCAACCACTAGACCAGGCTGCCCAGAGCCACATCCAGCCTGGCCTTGAATGCCTTCAGGGATGGGGCATCCACAACCTCTCTGGGCAACCTGTTCCAGTGTGTCACCACCCTCTGAGTGAAAAAATTCCTCAGAACGTGGACTGGATTAATAAAATACAAGATTAAATGTATTTTTGCCCTGGGCACAAATTACAGGAGAACATAAGAATACTTCAGAATTCTTCCCAATACAAGTAAGGAATCAAACTCAATAATACGTGAGAGGGTTCACCTATTTATTACACAACAGAATTAGCCTTTACCTTCAAAAACTAAAACATAAGCCCAATAAATAAAACAAACTCTCTTTCTCTGCAAGAAAGTATCTAATGTCTGTATTTGTAAGCTATGTACTTTAATGTAAGAAGTACTCAAATTGACAGTTGCTTGTACAAGCATGCATCTTCTAGTTCACCTGCAGCATATCTGTAACATTATTACCCCTTTCTAGAGCATAGGGTACAAGCATTAGAATACAAACAGCAATACTAAACTTGCCACACTTCTATTTTCAGAGGCTAACTCCACACACTATAATAACCTGTTAAAGATTTGGGGAAATGGCCTCAAGTTGCACCAGGGGACATTTAGGTTGGATATCAGGAAAAATTTCTTTACAGAACGGGTAATTAAGCACCAGAATAGGCTCCCAAGGTAGGTGGTTGAGTCACCATCCCTGGATGTATTTAAAATCCATTTGGATGTGGTGCTCAGGGATATGATTTAGCAGAGAGTTGTTAGTCAGGATAGTATGGTTAGGTTGTGGTTGAACTTGATCTTGAAGGTCTTTTGTAATCTGAGCAATTCTATGATTCTAACATTCTATGCTAGCACTGTTTCATTCTGCACATTTTCTACCAGCTGAGAACATACAAAACAGCCACTACAACACCCACAGACGTATACAGATTAGTTACAAATAGACATTTTAAAACAATAGCAGAGTAAATATAGAGTAAATGTAAATAGCAGAGGAAATACAAAAAGATCATGGCACAAATGAAAGAGGAAGAAATATCTAACTTGCCTGCTACTTAGCAATGACTTCCCACAAATATTAATGAGAGATATATATATGTGTATACATATATATATATATTTAAAATTTTATAATATGTGTATATATATTTAAAAACGATATTAAAAAAACAGTTTCTTATTTGGTGAAACCCTTTTTCTAACATTTCATCTGGTCCACATACTCAGTCCCCCCCATCAACAACTATTGCCAATTTGGCCTTTCTTGACTACAATCCTAGCTCATTTTGGTGCAGGCCAAGTGCTAGTAGCATGGAACTGTGGTTAAATATATATATATTTTTATATATAAATATTATATATATATTCTATATATAGAATATATAGAATATATATATTTATATAGAATATATACATATATTCTATATATATATATATATATATATATATATATAAAAATTACATGCACTTTGCCATAGGAGGAGCAAAACAAAGCACTGAAATCCCACCATCTCAGAGGCTGGCAAAGTGCTGTAATAACATTTATTTTATTTCCTAGATTTGTCACTTTTCTCCCCCAGGTGACAGCTTTCATTTTATGTTGTTACCGTTGTCTAATCTGAAGATGTTCTACAGTGGGATCCTATATAGCAATTTTAAACCAGCTGATAATAACCTTCCTTTCCTGGTTACTTTTTCCAGTCCATTCAGTAACAATCTATGAAAATCCCAAAGCCAACGGAGCCACTTAAAAAAAGACCATGAATATGTCCTAGCTGTACAACCTAGCTTTGAAAGTTGCCTCAGCAATAAAAATAAAAAATTAACACACAGTTTTCAATTTGTTTGCATCCCTCCTGTACCACACCACACACCAAGGAAGCATAAATGAATGTTCTCCTCCGCTCATCTCTGTACAAAAAAGCAGTAAGAAAAAAAAAAATAAAATCACACTTACTTGGTGTTAACTCTGGGTTTCCTTTTAAGTTCATCATCTTCGGAATTGAAGGCCCATATATGTCTGCATCAAGCAAACCAACTTCTTTTGCCTGTGTAAGAACCGAAGAAAAAGTATTTATTTCTTTCAAAACCTTTCTTTCAAAGTCTTTCTTTCAAAACATCTTACAAGCAAAATTTAAAACTGCCCACAGAAATAAAATTACAATCTCAACTTCAGATGGAAGTTATTACTATTTCTTTTCTGTCTAAACTGCAATTGGAGCATGAAAGATAACACTGTGTACGATTTTTAGCCAGAGGTCACAAAATCTAGGTTCTCAAAACATATAATCCTCACTTGCACATTTTGTTATTTACAGCGTGGAGCACAGACTTTATATTAACCAACATTATAAGCAACATTCTCTCTACTCCATGCACACAGAAGTAAGAGCCTTGTAAAGGTAGCATATTTCATTGTAAAAAATTAGCAACATTTTGAAATACATATTGAGATCAGAATTACATCAATGACTCCACAAAGAATGTCAAAACATTAAAATGTATTATCTTCTTTTAAGAGGCCAAAATAAATTTTGGCAGATATCTTGAAAGTATCATAATCTACGTCTACAAAGCCAATTAAGCAGGTATAGCATTTCAATCAAGTGTGAAGGAATACTAAAATATGGGTTTATTTAACAACACATGGTACCTCATGCAATAAACTTTAAATAAAAGTTATTTCAGCTATGTAGTCTAGACATACAAGATTCATTCCAACTTTTTTTTTTTTAAAGTACATACATATTTTGTGGGAATGAAAATATTTTTCCTACAGATGGCAAGACAAACTACCAATTATGAGGTTCTGCCAACTATGTAATAAAGAGCAAACTCTTAAATGCTGAACATCAAGTTTCTCACATATAAAAAGCATTCAACATTTTGCAAAATTGCAGGAAAGTATGTTTAAGGGCTTGCTTGAAAGGTTAATAAGGCAATGGGAGCTTTTCCAACTATGCTGAATCACACTTTCACTATTAATGCTTCAAAGTGTGTTTCACTTTTCTGAAAAAAGCTTTCATAATTTAGAATCACATTAAGTTTGCTTTCTTTTTAAATCAAGACTTCGGTGGGAAAGACGTAGACAAAATACAAAGGCTTGGTAATAACTATTGTGTTTGTGGTTGGAACACAACCATACAGAGGCTTTTAATGCAGGCCTACAGAATCACTAGCTTTTAACAGGATTTCTCAACATTAACTATATTCTGTTGTACCACAGTTTGTTTCTTAATGCAAAAACACACTTGGGTTAGAAAACTAAGTTCAAGTCACTACTTCTAAATTGACAGGAATTTCCATTTACTATCTTACGCTAGTCTAGACACCTTACGCTAGTAAGACACCTAAGTCTGACCCTATTTACTCCAAATGAATCAATTTATTTTTCTAGGGTTGTTTTCAGGGGAGGGGGGGGTTGCATTTTTTTTTCCAACTATTTTGTTTAAATTTAGTGAACCCTAGCAGCTGAGCAACTTAATGTATTAGGTAAATCTCACACAAGCCAAATGCATCTTAAGTATTATAGCCAAGAAGTAAAAAACACACTGTGCATTTTTAAAGCTGAAATTTTTACTACAATAACCAATCTAATTTGGGGTTAGTTATTCAATATACTTCTTTATTAAGCAGAGCAAAGCATACATAATTCAATAGATTATTTCATTTAGAGTTTTTAATACTTCTTTCCTTATAACCTATGAAAACTACTATAACAAGGCTCAAAAATTACTCTGACAAATTATTCTGCTTTGTGCCTATGTATGAAAGCTGCAATTTTAAAAAAGATTGAACAGACCCATTTTAGGTTAGCTTTCAAAGACATCAAAAAGAATATCAGAGCTTCTTTGTTCTTGTAAAAAAAAAAAAAAGCATATTTTAACAGATTAGAAAGATTCATGACTCAATCCCTTTATCTGTGTCAGCAGCTAATTGAACCCATCAAAACATCATCTAAGGGCTGCGCCACCTAATTACTTCTCAAATTAAAGTAAATATTTGCAGAAAAATCTACATACTGTTTTAAACCTGACTGACATTCCTTCCCTCAACTTTTTGAGGGTTCCTCTCCAACAGCGACAAGGATCATGAATAACTGGCTACTACCACCTTACTATGCACTATCATTTTGTCCTCAGGCTAAAGGAACTGTAGACATAGGATAATCTAAATTAATTAAATTAACTTCACGACCTTCTGAGCATAATCAGATCTTCACCACCATACACTGCTTATTCTTGGGAGTCTACAGGAACACTAACATCACATCTTTCTATGAGTGCATCAAATTTCCTGCAATTATTTAACAAACACGTGAAGGAGAAAAAATATTCCTCAGCTGCCTTGGTCAGGAAGACTTTGTAATTTGGAATAGTAGCTGCATTTGCAAAGCTGACCTTGTTACAGTCCAACAAAATAGACCTGACAGTTCTCGAGAAATTATCAGCGCATTTCCTCAAAACCAAGCAAGATGTTTGTCTCTGAGATGTACTGCTTTTGTTCTTGGACATAGTTCAATACAACTGACATCTTGAAGCAAGAAAAACTCACAGATTCTCCAGTTTCTACAGCTCATGTTACTAAAAGCATGAGCATTCCTGTGTGAACGGTGCTTTATCCAGGCTGACAGAAGAAAGACCTTCTGGAAACTTCTTTAAATCACTAGAAGATCACCCTAAAGATGGCCTAGGGTAGGTTTTCCTTAACTAAGCAATTCAACACATTAGATAAAGAGTTCACACTGTCTTAAAGCAGTGGATTTTACAGGAAAAAAAAATGATGCAATAAGCTAAGGGTTTGAGTTTTATTTCTCTCAAACACCACTCCATTTGCAGCATGTGAACATCTCTATAATACTAATGATGCTCTTAAAGATTTAATTACATCACAAAAGAATTATGGCAGCTAACCAGAAATCTTCTAAGACAGGTCCTGAAGACATCATTCAGCATCTACTGAATGCTTTAAATCCCCAAGAGACTTTGATACAGATCCAAATGTTACCAAGTGAAGCTGTCCAAATCAAAGGACCAATACCAGATACTGCTCATGCTCATTTAAGTTCATTCTAAATGCATGTCTTATAATAACCAAGATTTTTTTAAACTTCTATTTCATTAAATATTATGGATTTACCTACATAATCAGTACCACACATAAATCAACACATGTTCTAAAGTGGTGTTGTGTTAACACAAATCCTAAAAGATAGACTTACCATCAGTCAAGTAAAAAAATCTAGGCGGAGGAAACAGACAATAAGCAGTTGATCAAAAGCAGGGCCATGAAAGCAAAATAAAAGAAAAAAAAAAGCAAGCAAGCTCTAGGACTCCTCTGTATTACTTTTTCAGTGCAAGATTTAACGCTGCTACACTGCATCCTGTTACCAATTCAGGTAACATCTCGATCATTTTCTTCTTATGGGTTTATTTGTGCTTATAAAAATATTTCTATCCTGCTCTATTCACATATAACATTAACTCCCTCCAGCTGGTGAAGTAATACACCTGCCCAGCTGCAGATGAAGGGCTGACTCAATCTGAGTATACCACACTTTAGAAAACACCTTCTACATACCTAGACTTTTTGTTACCCACCTGCAAGTCCTGAACAGCTTAAACTCCGAAGACGTAACTGCAAATGTAGCTATTCTCACCTGATTCAATCACACACTTCTAAGTCATTGGACATACCTACACTAAGTTGAAACAGTACACCAAACTAAAGCAGAATTGTAGAAAACGTTCCTAGTGAATAGCATAATTACCAATATTACACCAGCCAGCAAGAACACAAAATTAAAACAATACCCTTGCCATGTGAAAACAAAGATGTTATCTCCTGGTGCATTCAGCAAAAAAGTGTATGTTATAATCCGTTATTGTTTGAATACAGCTTATCAGTGCTTTTCAAGTTTTTTCCCTTTCTACTGAAACAATCTTTACCACAGTATAACTACTGCTTGGATTTGTTCTTTCTGCAGTATGAGTGCCACCTTTTCACCTTCTCAACCAATGACTGGTGATCTCAAAACAGTAAAAAAAAGAAACTACAGAGTAAAAGACATGCAACTCATCTTCATCTTCTGCTTTTGCACCCTTGACTGTCACTATCCTTACTTCACTGCCACTCATCTTCTCAATAAAACTCATGTGCCCAGTTATGCCTCCTTAAAGACTTCTGACAAATACTCAGCACAAGGTTCATCTATGCAATCACTGCATTTCTTACCCGACTACAAATCTAATGAAGTTTGCTTTCCAATTTGAAAATTTATTTTTTCTAAACCAAGAAATGAAAACATTTTTCAGTCATCAGGTACAGATTCTGTAGGTACAAGAAAATAAAATGATACACAAATGAAATATATATTTTCCCATATATCACTGAATGATGAAAATAGTACAGCTTTACATGGGGCAACATGCAATTTGTAGGCATACACAATTTTATTTAAAAAATCCTTTCATTTATCTTTTTCTCTGTATTGCAATTATTCAACTGATATTATGTTTGTTCTCTCAAGCAGGCAACTTCTACTACATGTAGTCTGTGCACAGATGACACAGGCACATGCTAATGACAAACTGATTTGTGTCTATCCTCTTATCAACTGTTTTAGCAGACAATTAGGAGATGTTCACTCATAGTTTATTAAAAAAATAAAGTCTACATCTTGCAGAAAATAGGAACTATTACTTTTTTTTTTTTTTTTTTACATCAAAATGCAACCAGCTTCATTCACGTATCACAGATGAGCCCTCCACATAAAATCCTGCGTTCAATACAGAATGTGGTGATTTGCATTGATTTCTTCCAAGTTGCCAACTGCTTTATTGAGGAACAAGTCTGATAAAAGACTATGTCAGTAGAAGGGGAAAAAAAAAAAAAAAGGAAAAAAAAGAAAACTCAGTTCACAAAGAGCTGCTATAAATAGCTGTTAATCAACATAGCCTACATTACTGCTAAACACCCAGAGACTCTTAAACAGCATTAATTTCACTTTTGCTCATCTGTTCTGATATTTTTTCCATACTTGGTAAAGCACATGCATCCCCACTGGATTTTAATGGATGATACTTTACTTTGAAGTAAACTCTGCAGACCAGCAGAAATCCCTGGTGTTCAGCCAGAAAGGGATGGAGACACAGGTTAATGATCTGTCATTGCTCTGTATAGGAATGATTCTGTAAACCAGAAGCGCTCCCAACATTCAGCAGCCGCAGCCCCTTCCAAAGACAACTCCACTTTCTAAGCGAAGGTGCCAGTTATGTTTAGAGCTGGTGTTCTTAATCCACAGCCAGTGACTCTCAATTTACCCTTCTAATGTGGTTATAGAATTAGAGCTAATCCTAAACTGCAAGCAATAGTATATAGGACAAAAGAGAACTTTAAAAGCAGGATGGGCTCTGGATTCATCGTTTGACATACTGACACGTTGAATAGCCATCTTTTAATCCCTAATTCTCTCACTCTTTCAGCTAAATACTACTTATGTGCCTAGCTGTAAATTGGATTAAAGCCAATAAAGGCCAACAGCAATTTTGTCATTATCTGTCCCAGAAATGCAGGCTTGTTTTAAATACTCATTCTTCTGCTGGTTTAAATGCCCTTTTTCCTTCATATGAAGATCTTCCAGCTTTCTGTCAGCTACAGAACTTCTCCAGCATTTTTTTCTACATTAGTTTTGCAGTAGCTCTCGCTCAGATTTCTCAATCATCAGACACCAGTAATTATGCCTTCTTTGGCTTTCTTACACTTCATATATCTAATCAGGTGAAAAAATAATTTGAAAAGCACCATTTTGCAAATAAGCCACCAAAATCCCCAACACTTCCACATGCCTCACCTCACGGGCAGTGTGCTGAATTGTTATTGTAAACACGCACCACTTTCACATCAGTTTCAGACTTCTCCAGTAGACTTTTAATGTGTGTAGTTAACTCCATGCATAATGCTTGAAACCTCCCCCCCCCCCCCCCCTTTTATTTTTACTCTTCAAAATAAGTACAGTGATATGATAAATCATTTTAAAAAGTGGATGATTAAGAAGATGACTTCTATGCATTTTTTACTTGGAAACAGATTTTTAAAGCTTCGTTCTTTCTTTTTCTCAGCTGATTGAGAAGCTGAGCTGTCATTACAAGATAACCCCAATCAATTCTCACTGGCATCTCCAGCTTCACTGATACTATTTAGCATTAAGAAGCTAGCATGAACACCTTATCTATAGCAAATAAAGCCTTCTCCTCCTCTAAGCAACAAAGGTGGCTAGAGAGATGCCTAGAAATCAAGCACTAATAATTGGGAAGGTTACATAGGAGGACAAAACAGAACAAAAGCTTCCCTTTAAACTAATTCCTCAGAGAAATGGGGCCATTGTTATCTAAATTCTAAATAATATCTAAATATCTAAATAGGACTACACAAGGCCACATGTAACATATATATCACCTACTGATCTAATGGTAGGATTTTGAAAGTTTAGTTACAGAAGCCAATATCTGAAGAAAAAATGCTGGAACGAAAAGAAAATAGGGCGAGTGGGTTTTGAGTAATTTAAAAATTAATGTGCATTGCTTGATAAAATAAATGTTTTGAAATAACTTTATCATCACGACAGTGATTCACACCGACCCTGATCGTAGCCACATAGCCTCTGTTCCAATCACGGTACGCCTGTGCAATGCCCACGCTCACACCTGCACACCAGCCAGATCTCCGCACGCCGCAGCTACGCGTAGACCCGCGCTCTCCCCGCGCCCCCGACCCGGGCCGGGCTCTGCGGCCGTACGGCTCGGCGCCCTCTGGCGCTCCCTCTGCCGGCCGGCTGCCACCGCCCGCAATCTTCACGGGTTGCTCAGCAACCTGCGAGTTTACTCGGGAAAAAAGAGGCCTCTCACTGCAGATCACTGACGATGTACCCCAAATTTCGGCCTGCTCTGTTCGCCCCGCTCTGTTCGCCCCAGGTCCCCCGACATGGCGTGAAGCCACAGCACGTCAGCTGCTGCTCGCTTCTCCTCACGTGCCCAGACAGCTCCGGGCAGAAGCCACTTGCTTAATGCTTTCAACACTAATTCCTTCCGTATGGTTTTACTGCTTGCCTCTCCGTCCTTCACAGCACCAAAACCATCCCATCCTATAGTGAGGAAATGAAGTCTACTTGGAAAGAACAAGAGTCAGAAGCAATCTGACTGGGAGCCTGCCTGCAGTGACAGCACAGCACACAGCCTCCAACTGGATGCGTGCCATCCTGAGTCATGCACAGCTGGTGTTTGCTCACTAAAATACTCTGTTCATAAACAAGCAATCTCTATCCCATTATTGCTGGCACCTATTAATTCAACTTGTTTCTACTATAATAAATCGGTCACAGCCAGGCAGCTTTCATAAGTAGTCATTCTAGTCTGAATATGAATCGTCCTGGCACAAAATCCAACAAAATCTTCTCAAGTGCCCCCAGGGATTCAAACTGACATCAAAAGAACCCCTCCACCCCCCCAAAAAATAAAAATCAGCTATCAAACTAAGCAAACAATTAGAAATAGAATACAGATTTAAAACTTTAAGTTATTTAGTAACACAAAGAAAACTGCACGGATTTATAGGTCTTGGTACAACCAAAAGAGTTGACACAATTCTTAAGTAACCCATCTAGGTACCAAGATCTAATAAACCAGAAAGGGATCCTGTTTGTCTCCCTGGCCTTGCACCAAAAACTTAGGAAAAAGAAAAAAACAAACAAAAAACAAACCCATGACAAAGGTATATATTTAGGTATAGTACCTAAATATCTAAATGAAATCCTATCTTCAGTTATCTTGAAACCACAAGGGTAAAAACAGCACCAGCACCAAAGACTTGAACTGATGAATGCTAAGCCCAGTTTTGCCAACAACACTGGCTAGTGATGACGTCCAAGGTTCTGTTGATTCCTTAAAACTACAGCCTATGATTGTAACAGCTCAGAAAGCTTCCCAGTTAAAAAAATATATGTTTAAAAAACTGCCTATTTATAGAAACAGTGGTTCTTTTCTCTCTGACTGCAGAAAGCAGACTTTTAAGAGAAGATGGAAGACTGCTTTTTTTGTTGGTTGTATAATCGATGGATATCAAGATGTTACAATCACAAAATAAACAAGAGAGTGAGGCAAAGTGGACTATGATAACAAGAGAGAATAAATAGAAGGCTTACCCTTATGCTGGGCTCACCACAAAACACCAGAAGGAGGGATTTCCAGATGAGATCCTTCCCCACTGGTAGCCAGCTCTTACGTAGGTCTAGGAGCCAGGCTCCACCCCTTCCGGCAGCACAGGTGAATTGCCTTCAGCTGTGCTCCTCTGGCTGACTCATGGCTCACCTCAGGTGATCAATCAGAGGTTCAGGCCGTGACTCAGTAGTTTCCATACAGTTGGGTTTTTTGTTTTTGTTTTTGTTTTTTTTTTTTTAAATTGAGAGGACAAGAAATTCCTTTATGCTTTGATTGTTTATCTGCTTCCAGCTTATGACACTATCAAACAACAATGCAGCACACCAAAGCTATTACTGAAAGCTGCAAGAATCTACTCTACTCTAATCTCCTCTGAAAGCATCTTCGAGAGATCTCTCTCTCACCAGAAAACAGTTATTCTCAATACTCTGTGACCTGTACTCCTTCTCTAAGATTATACTTGAATGATCAGGAGGCAACAGGTTTTATTGCCAATTAGCTCCAATATACTAATTGCTTTGAAAACTTAATTATAAGTGAGGAATTTGTATCAGAAATAGACTGTATCTAATGAAGAAGCACAAACCTTTATGGTCATGGTGACCTTTCTTTACAAGTCCTTTCTCTTCTGCTTTAAACAGTACATCAAGATCAAGCATCAGTTTCTACAAATTTGTATTTTGCTTATAAAAAACTTAAGTGCTGCAATGAAGATGCAGGATGCTGCTGGTGATTCTGTTAGTAAATCAGAGCATAAGTGAGAACACCAGCATATTCAAGTCCAAAAGTTAGACATAAACACGATGTACACAATCATTTCATTGTAAAGATACCAGTGCATAAACAAAACACAGTTATCTTTATTCAGTTCAACTTCTCATTTTGTAACCACACCAATGCACAATTTCACCATGTTTGTAGCTCGTTAGGTTGTGACTCTCAGATCAGGCACGTCACATCAGTCTTACCTGCTCTTTCATCAATATCAGCCAGCCTCTGGCCTTCAATTTTATATTACCATGTAACATCAGAAATGACTAGTCCCATTCTACATTTACCAAACTTTCTTGCCACAATTTCATTTAGAATTATTTCTTAGTCCCTAATTTGCCTCTTCAATCAGTCTGTTTATTTATCTACAAGATATGGTTTAGTTTGTGGTAGCAATGGTAATGAGAAGATGGACTAGATGATCTTACAGGTTGTTTCCAACCTTGTGATTCTATGATTCTATCACCACGTTTAAAGCCAGATGTTGTTCCCTTTTGTTAGGGCTTAAACTCCACAACTTCAAAATGCCAGGATTACTAAGAGATGTTCTATCTAAATTCAAACAATGCACAAAGCTGCATGCATGAGCAGTATCAGACACAATCCTAAAAACATTCAAGCTGGTATGGAAAGTTTCTGTGCAATTAGTTGACATGGTTTCCATGGAGCTACTCAAGGACCATGCTACAGCACAGAACTACTTGCAGGATCACATTTATTTTGGAAAAGTATTACAGCAAATGTCATGTTTTAAAGTTAATTAGAAAGAACCATTCAAGCAGTTTTGTTTTTCAAGATAGCAGACTTTCCTTCCGAATCAAATTACTCCAGCAGCCTATTTAAAACACAGAATTAAACACTGTGAAATACCAAGATCAGATGCCATTACAAACACTATGCATCTCATTTAACAGCTTTAGCACTCTCCTTACCAAGTATGATTGTTGTTACAGAAATTTAAAAAATTCTTTTACAAATTTCTACAAGTGTTCAGAGAGCACGCAAACTTCACTCCTACCTATTTTATTTCACTCGTCTTTTACAAGATAAGAAGTTACTACACTTACCAGGTCAAAATATGTGACAATACCTTGTTTTATACTGCTTTGTAAGCACTGTTTTCAATGATATCTGACATTAACTATGAAATATTTTCCAAGAGTCTTTTGAGAATTCAACCAAATAAGTAATTAAAGTTGACTGTGATGAAATTCCAAGGCCATGCTCAATCTGTGTTCCTTGATAATTTTAATTTAAATAGTGAAGTGCATCATCTGGAAAAGATATTTCCTCACATATCTTTCTTGGCCTTTGCATAAAGATTATCTGTAAATCTGAAGTTCCAGCTTCACTGAAAACCTCTGTGGAATACTATTCTAAAGGGTACACTTGTTTTGAACTTATTAGTTATTTTGGAATCAATGCTTTAGGAGTTCTATAGTTGTTACATACCCTTGCATACAAACTTACTTCTAGCATTTAACAGTTTGAGTTCTGCAATACCAAATAGGGCAATTACATTCTTTCACTTCAAAAAGTATTTCTAAGATTTAGGAAGATACATAGTTTCTTTCCTCCCTCCAGCCCATGAAGTATTTTAATACATTAATTTCTCCTGGAAAAGTGAATCTTTGCAGCTACAAATAATGCTTTGGACACCACCCAGCAGTTATTCGTATTTTTTCCAAGTCAGTGCTCTCAAGTGATATAAATTAATTACTTATTATGCAGCTCCAACCTACACAAACAGCATCCCATATGCCTACACACCCTTGCAGAACTGTAGGTGTAATCAGAAACACACAACTGAAAGGGTACACAGATGAAGGATGAAAGCTGTGTCACCCACAGAGCTGATACAAACAAATTTACATAAGCTTAAATGTCCATTAAAAAAAAAAACAAAGAAATTAACTGCCAGACTTAATGTATGCAACCACCCCCAGCAGTAACCGTCTTATTTATGACTTGCACATTTGTTTAACATTAAGGCTGATAATTAGATGTTCACCTACCGAATCATTTGCTGCTAGGGCGAGGGCTATATTTACTGTAAAAAAGAGAAGAAAAAGATTAACTGTAAGAGAACTCACCTTCTAAATATTAAGAATGCTATGATTTCTAACAAGCAAAAACATAATATAAATACACCACACTTGCTTAATAAGAGCACTCATCATCTTGGTTCTTAGCTTCTAATATCTCTATGGAATTAGTAGTTGAAGAGACAGCAGCATCTACCATTCAATCCACAGTAGATAGCAAATTCACATTAATCTGCAAAAAACCACAAGGTCTAGATTTCTACAGGACACCGTGATATGAAGTTACAATCTTAGCATTTAGCTAAAGGATAACATAAAAAGAATTATTTGTTGACTTTTGGAAACTAGGCATCACTACAAAAATAAAATGCCACAGTCTCTAATGAACTTCTAAAAGTAGACATTAGATAGCATTTAACTAAGCTATTAAACCGCAGTGACCAGAAATAATGTTCATAACCCTTTTTTGATGTCTCATGATATATTAAAATAGACATTTTTTTGGAAGAAGTTGCAATTCTACTTTTTGCTCAATTTGTATGACAAAAAAAAAAAAAAAAAAAAAAAAGTCTCATCTACTCTGAAAGCATCCCTAGCAACTAAAGAAACAGAAAACAGGAAAAAGCAACTAATTTGTCCCCTAGCTTGTCTACAGCTGTTTACAGCATTTCCATCAATACTTGTGTAGAAAACACATGGACGAAACAGCATCATTCACCAGCTTCAGCTATACTGGAATATCTAGAAACTTCAGTGTAACCAAACAGTACGTGTTGTATTCCAAACAGTAACATGTTATAACAAACAAAAACCCTCACAACTTTCCTGCACAAAATCTTTTGCTTCCTTTACACATTGCCGTATTTCAGCCTACGAAGCATTTTAAGAAAGATAAGCTGCTGAAAGAGGACAAAGGTACTGAGAGCAAGTTGGGAAGACATTAACAGCTTAAAGCATTTAGTATAAATAGTAGCAAGTTTTATTAAACAAAACAGTGAGAAGGTTAACAAGAAAAATTGTACCGCTTTCGCTATGATGTGCACAGGTACTGTTTATTCCTAAGCTGATAAAGCATATAGATTTTATTCTTCAGTTTGCTACTTAAATAGATGCATGATTAACTATTCCCTTCACCAAGCAGAGAGAATTAATCCTCTGCAACTTGGAGCCTGACCTACAAATCAAGGATAAGGAGAAAAACATGCAAGCCAATGATTAAACAAATAAATAAACTGCAGAACACATTTGAAGAAGCACAAGGGAAGCAGCAAGTTACTCACCATACTGCTTTAATATGCCTATCACTTCAGTCTATCTCCTTCCCATACAATTATAATGTGTGAAAATTAAAGTATGATCTACAATTCATCTTAAATAAAAGGTATTTGATTACTGAAGGGAAAGAAGGAAGACAGTGGAAATAATATACTGGGAAAGCTCAAGTTCATTAGCTGCATTTCTAGATGGATACAACATACTATTTTGAATCCCAGTTGATTATTGCACCTGGTTATCTTTGTATTGCTGTGAGTTCCAAGAAAGCTCAGAAACTCAGGACCCCAACCTTAACCTGACCCTAAACATTAACACGGGCCCTCACAATTAGACTCCAACATGATCAGGACTGTAAAGAAGTAGGGCATATATATTCAACAAGTCCAATACTTTTCACCATCACCTCTTGTCTTCATAGGATGCCACAAAGTCACCATGCTATCTCTAGCCCATGCTAAACCAGCCAGCATCAAGAAGGAAATACAAGGAGATCAGAGTTGGCCAATGACCAAACTTATGTCCAGGTGGGACACATGAACAGATGGATTTTGGCCACTGCTTTGAAAAGATTAATGCATCCTACCTGCAGACTTAAAAAAAAAGCATACAAGAGAAAAAAAAAAAAAAAAAAAGAAGTGATGGGATATGTTTCACCACGTCTTGACTACATCAGTTATCCTGAACAATAAAAAAATCCTATCTCCATAGCCTTTGCTGGAATGACTGAAGAAAACCAAAGTAAATTATCAGTAGTTATATTCTCTGCAATCTGCAGGATTAACAAGATGCAATTCAGAAAGCCACACCATGCTTACACAGTAGAAATACTATGAATTTCAGAAATTAGAAACTTCTATTCTTTCAAGTTCACCCTCTGAATTCTTCTCATGCCAGAACCAATTTTGGGATGCTGCACCAAGACTGAGGAAATCTAGCAGAACACTGTAAAACAATAGAACTCAACAGGAAACAAATACAGGAAACAGGAATCAAACAAACAAACAATCTCATACTAGAGAGAAGAAAATAATCAAAACAGTGTAAGTATTTAAACACAGATTAAAAATATTTTTATTTTTTTAAAGTTAATCTTTTCATCGGAAACTATATTGCTTTCAGAAATGCTAGAAGCAACTAGGGATATAATACAAAAGCTATACGCTGTTGTGTATAGCAACAGATAGGAAAAATTACACAACAGAAACACAGAGACAGATTAAAGAATGACCCTCACAAACTCAACCTCAGTACATATCCACTCAATCTGAAAGGGAGATCTGGAACAACTGGAATACAAACCCACGGGGAGAAAGAACACTAGCAGCCTTGACAGTCCTTCGGAGGAACGTAGATAATACTGATGATATTTTCTGTGGCACTTTAAGGCTACATATATTACATATATTATCATTCTCCTTTCCTTCTCAGTTAGGGAAAGTGTAACTAAACGTATTTCCCACAAGCCTCTACTACTTTTTTTCCATACAAATTATTTTATCTTAATAAACTGTTCATCTGAAACATTCAACTTATGTTAATCATCAAGAATCTAAAGTCCTCTTTCTTCTCAACATTGTAAATAAAATAAATGCAATCATCAACAAAAGGCTGTCCAATGCAGTAACTGGTCAAACAATACAGTAAACGGTCTGTTTACATTTCAGTTCTCTCATTTAATATCTGGTGAATACTGATTTTTTTTATTTTTATTTATTTTTTTTTAAAACTCCCAGACACTTAAACGCAAACTTGTTTAACTTCAAGCAGATATATGTAGTACTAGGAATCCACGTCATCTTGTTCTACTTCCTAGAATTCAAGCTTTTCTGATTTTTGATTCCAAAGCCTAACATGTGGGTAAGAAAAGTTGGGAGTTCACAGTGATTCAATAGTCTCTCACTGCTTCGTATAGTTTATCACCACTGTTCACTTGTCATTATGAAATGTCTTTACAAGTAGTTGAGAAAACTGGCCAGAGAATTGATGTTGAACCTTCTGAACACTGAAATATTGATAATCCCTACAGAGCACATGACAACATAGGCCACTGGAACACTGTAGAGTTACACCTAAGATGCTAGCAAAGGAGTAACAGCATCACTACACCAGCACATAATCCCCACCATTTTAGCTTACTCCCAATTCAAAGCAAGCTGTCCAAGGACAGCACTGCACTACTACAAGCACATTATTTCTGCTGCCTGCTCTACCAACACCCACTTCAAAACTGGTTCCTCTGCATTCATACAGATTTTCAGCAGCTGCAGATCTTTCACAGAGGTTGAGGGTTCTGTTAGTGGGACTCAACTGTCCAAATATTCCTTGCAAAGGAATTCTGTACTTTGTACAGAATACACAGTAAAACATCAGAGAAAACCTACATATTTTGCAACAAAAAGTTTAGTTGCTGTGTACATAATACCAGACTGAGAGAGGGAGGCATGAAAACACACTTCTCTGTTGCCTTGAAGTAAAACTCTGTAATCTGTCAGGTGTCACGGCTGCCAGCTAAATGTAATTCAAAAACCACACAAGCACACAAATATTTACATATCTATTACAAAACAATAAAAATACAACGGCACAACAACAAGAAAAATCTTACCTGCTGTCGTTGATTTTCCAACTCCCCCTTTGCCAGAAGCTATGACCAACACCTGCTTAACTCCTTCTATGGCCTTTTGTTTGGGCAGCCCCCGAGACAGGATCCGAGTGCGTTTGTCTTGTAGAACCTCATCCCTGGAGCCCGAGGACTAATCAAAAAAAGAACAGTACAGAGCAGTTGTGGTATCAACATGCACTGTCTGCAGAAAAAGTGAACAAGTGCAGACCAACCTGTGCTGAGACAACCTTGTTACTGCTCCTAAAAATCTTGTTGCACTCCTACAGCAACCTGCCTCATGCTTAGCATCACTTGAAGGAATGGGGCCTACACTCAGCACTGACTCTGGGGATATTTTGTTTAGACACAGTTAAATGTCATTAGTCTCAGACCTCAAAAAAGAATCAGGGCCTCCAGTAAAATAAATCAAAACCCCTTTGCTAATTTGGAGACTTCTAAAAATCACTTTCAAGTTACTTGATTTGCAAGATTCACAATGGAATCATCAGGGTTAAAAATGAAACCCTTTGCGTTCTCTTCTCCTGAATACCCCCAAAGCTAAAGTCAAGACTGCGCATCAGCTTTTACTAGCTTTAGCATCACCACAATTAATACACATGGTGGCCATCAGCTGTTTGTATTTTCAGCACTGTATCATCAAAACGAGAGCTCCAGCATCCCAAGCTGCCAGTCACTGAGGCAGAGCAACCTAGGGGCATCAGAAGTACAACAGATGCAGCTAAAAGCACGGGCAAAGCAGCACCAAGTGCAGAGCAGCCCGCCAAGCCCCTGCTGCTTTCCTGCAGCGCACCTACGAGCTGCTTATCCAGAGCGCGCCCCAGGTAGCTGAGGGCAGGCACACAGCAGCTCCTCTGTGCCCCAGGGACTGGGGCATGGAGCAGCGCACAGGGGTGAGCATCTCAGAGGGCAGCACCCCGTTCACCACACGGTGGTCAAGTTTTGGAGACGGTGAGCAGTCAGGCGTTACGTCTACAGAATGAAAGAGGGTCCAGGAGAGAGTCCTCTTCCTTCCCTCGGTCCGCCGGCTAGGCTGCCCGCGCCGTTAAAGCCCCATGGCTAACGCGGCCCTAAACCCAGCCCCTACGGAGGCTACTTCGGAGCAACTTCGATGCAGATTCCGAAACAGCTGCTCAGGAAGCGAGCCGAGAACTCGCCTGATCCCCCCCACCCCGAGGCTCGCGAGGACCAGCTCCCCTCCCGCACCGCCCCGGCGGGCAGCTCCCGCCTCACCCACCGCGGAGCCGGACGACGAAGCAGCGCGAGCTCCGCTGCTCGGAGGGCGCCGCAGCACCGCCAGCGCCCCGCCGCCGCAGCCGGAGAATCGAGCGACGCGCAGCACCCAGCGCCAAGCGACGGCCCCCATCGCTGCCTCCCGCCGGGCGCGCTGAAATGGCGCCGCCGCGGCTCGGCCCGCCCCCTGCGCTGCGCCGGGCCGCGCCGTTGCCCCACGTACTTCCACAGCGTTCGAGCACCGGCGGCCCCTGGAGCTAGTCCGTACATCCTCACCGCGTCCGAGCCAGCCGGGACTGCGGAGGCCTGAGGGCTTTTCAGGCGTGGCAGCAAACGGGAAGCGGCGCTTGGGACTGCTGGCCGCGAGGAGGCCGCGGTTCTCGTGTGGGCATGGGCACGGCGAGGCTCGCCTCGGCCTTCAGTGTGTTTGGGCGCATCGTGGCCCTCCGTGGTTTGTGTCGGCTGCAGATAGAACAGATGCCATTTCATCCATTGAGTCATCAGTTCAAAGAACCCGTGGCCAGGTCCGGCACCTCTTTTTTGGTAATATATATATAAAGCGCAATTCAAATTGTTCTAAGTAAGGTGCCTTATGTCATGTGAGTGTCATTTGAAGCATTCAGGCATGCACAAGTAAACCACCATGAGGCCTGCGGCCGTGTTGTGGGAGGAATTCAGAGCCTTCTGCCATGATTTATTCCAGACAATCCCATGAATAGCCTGTTTATCCAAGCAGTAATACTGAAGTACTTCAGACCTCTGCAGTTTCTGGCCCTTAGTTTTCAAAGGTAAAACAAAGCATATAGCACCTTTTGTCGGCACCTGCTGTAGTGCGTAATAGATCAGGGATTTTATATTCCGTTTAAAGTGCTATAATAAACATTGCCCCTTTATCACATAAAGAATTTTCACCACTCATTTAATATTTTTTTTGACTCGTATTACTAAAAGCCCTAATCAGACATTTTGCTCAAAGCCACCATTTTCAAAGACTTATTCTAGTGCTCAGCTGCCAGAGAAAAATTACA
This sequence comes from Lagopus muta, assembly GCF_023343835.1. Taxonomy (NCBI): domain Eukaryota; kingdom Metazoa; phylum Chordata; class Aves; order Galliformes; family Phasianidae; genus Lagopus; species Lagopus muta. Next base: position 34,302,695 of record NC_064438.1, on the reverse strand, counting down.
GTGATAAAAACGCAACTTTTGCTTTCCTTCAAGTGATGCTCATTCATTCTCTTGTTCTTGCTGTAACCATTTAAGCATATTTTGCACAGGGAGCACAGACAGGTGAAGAGGTCAAATAGTTTCCCAGTAATTCACCCTACTGAGATACCAAAATGCAGAAGAACACCGGCAACCAACGAGCCATTTAATTCAAAAACTGCATTAGAGATCTCCCTCAAGGGCCTATCTTCGCTGCTGCAGGAAACTGTTAGCTTTTTCCTTGCAAGAAATTTGCATTATTCATTTTCCTACCTTGAGTGTTAGAGGCAGTATTAAAGTGCAGAACACACATCACAAACAAAATCAGCAATGCAGGATCAGTGGTAGGTGTGCAGAACTGGTTTTCAACATTTTTAAAGTAATTTTAAGAGCAATAGGGAAGCTACTATGGCACTAGGCTGTACTGAATATGATAAGTAGAATTCGGCCATTAAATTTGCTCTAAAATAAGGAAGCCATTTCCAAAATGCCATAACTGCTTTTAGTTTATTTAAATTTTAACAATTGAATGCAGTAGTGTAACTTCCTGCCAGTAGTCTTCCTGCCAGGCTTGGATATTAAGGGCCTGCACCCCTGATGGTGAGGAGTTTCTGCCCTTTTGTCACAAAGTTCATTTGGCCCAAGGGATTGTAAATACCTGTATTAAACAAGAGAGGTTTACCTGTGGTGTCACACGAAATACCATAATACATGGCAATACTTAAACTGTAATAGATTAACAAACAAGAAGACACAGAAGACACAGTAGTAATACACATTTTTCTTTATAATGTATATTAATATTTCCATTACGACCACAAAAGTAGCTTCATTTTATGCAGACACTTTCCTAGACCTTAAACTGAGAAATTAAGTTCTCTGCTTTAGTCCTGTTCACTAAATGAGGACCAAGGCCTGACAGGATTGAATCCAATTTAGTTTGTATATTACTTTCATGTGGATGCTATGATCTGTGCAGATCTTCACAGTCAAGAAGAGAATCTTTTTTTAAACTACTGCTCGATTCTTCTGAAGTCAATCAAGTTCTTCAGGTACATATCATGTACTATAGTAGCAGTCACATCACAGTGAAGACAGCTTAAGCAGTCTTAAGTAGTGCAGAAAATGAAGGCATTTGTTTTGCTGAATACACCTTTCAGTAACAAAGGTACATAATTATTTTCTTAGGTACACAAGATATTTATTCCTTGCATGAATGTAACTAGCTCACTCCAATTAATGGTCTTCCTGTACTTATAAGCTTTCTTTTTTTTTTTTTTCTTTTTTTTTTTTTTTAAACTTTCCAACTCTTTGCCATATGTGCTACAACCACTGAAGGATAGAAATACCTTCTCTTCCAACAGCACGTAAATTGTAATTCCAGTGGTGGAAGGAATTTTATTATTATTTTTTTTTTGCATTTGACATCATACAGATGCAGAATTAAGATCTTCACTTCCATAAAAGCTTCACTAAACCATATGACAGCACTGGTTTGAGCAATAATGTCATTCAGGCACAATTTCAATTTGTAAAATCATTTTAATTCTGTTCTTCATTCATTTGCTTGGTAATGAATTTGTTTTACAGGAAGCATTTGTTAGCATCGGAACCTGGAGCATAAGTGAGTTTTGTATAGCAAATTAATCTAATTTGAACAATGAGACTAATTGAGAAACAACACCAACATCTAGCAGGTTTTGTATTTACTAATTATTTTAAAAATCTGTCTCATATTCCAAACAAATTCACTTTTGCTCTGTGGCCATTAAATGCTTTTCTTGTAATTTCTAGTACATTAGCAGTCTTAATCACCAAAGACATCACCAAAGGTAACTTAAGTTCTTTGGGTTTATATGGACCACTTACACAATTGTGCCAGCAGCAGCATCTTCCAGATTGATCCATGCATGCTGAAACATCAGATGAAAATAAATCCGATCCAAGAGCACTTTTTACAAGTACTGCATATAAAACCATGGCAGTCCAAAACTGTGAAGGCAGAACAGCAGATTACTGGAATGCTTATTTCTCCAGTTAACCCACCACTGTGAAGGAAAGTAACTACAACTCATGGCTTTAGATGGGGCCAGAGGCAGATCCATGCATTTAATCTAAAGTTCTTGATCTCTGATCTTCTACGCCAAAGCGTAAAAAGAAAAAAGTGCCTAAGCATCTCAGATTTTTATTTATGCTAACATCTAATGCCAAACAGCATGTTTCTTTAGACAGAACAGAGGACGATGAGCATGTTTATAGCCATCTTCTCCTTAATATAAAGCATACGCCAAGGAAAATATAGCCTAGACTAGAGTACCTTTGAAGTCTAACAGACAAGAAGCTGAGCAAGTTCCTCCTGGTTGAGAAAATAAGCGTCTGTTTTATTTCCATCCCAGCTCTCTAAACATGAAGAAAAGAGGGACTCAGTTAACAGCTTCCTACAAAGTACCTGTGTAATTGCCTCAGGTGTAGACAATTTTCTAGTGAATCATGCATGAATGCTCTTGGCCAATAAGTATCAAAACTAAGATCTAAAAATCAACTCTCACAGAAATAAATGCAATTTATGTTCTAATTACTGCCACTAAGGGACTGGATTGCACCCTTTATAATACCAATTTAATCAAAAATTGAAATGAGGAAATATAACTATTACAGGAAAATACAAAGTTGTTTTTCTGACACTGAGTGATTGTTTAATTCACTGCTTGGCTTATTAGCTCACACTTAGGACTTCAGAAAGCCGTTTTGAGAAAGGAACTTTCATTGGCTCTGCCTTGCTCTGTCACCTACTGAGTCATGGTCATAACCGTAGTCATGGATAACAGGTACTTAAAGGATAGCAAAGTCAATTGCAGAATTCTATTTCTTTACTTAGGCACTTAAACTAGGTGCATATTCATATTCACTCTGCATGACAGTTTTCCAGCACTAATCACAACTTTTACTAAATTTTAAACTAAATTTTGCATTTTTAATGTCTCACGCATGGGTATCTACACATGGATCCAATGGCAGAGCATGCAGACCACTAAAATGTCTATTATTACAGATGTTATCACTGTCCCTAACACATTTAATATTCTGTCCATTTCAATACTTAGATTTCATTTATTTGAGTTGTTTTCAAAATGTAGCAAGCAATATCCTCTAATAGTATATTTTGAATTACGTTATGCGATCTGACCTTTTGCAATAGAAAATCTTTCCTTTTTTTCCCCTCTCATATCTAAGAATATTGCTAAAATAACATTTGTCTTAGAGACAAGATGCTGCTGATTCAGTAGAACTGGACATGGTGAAACCCTATCTCAAATCCTGCTCATCTCCCACATACAAGATTCAGACCCATAGACTAGTGAAGAGAAAATCTGCTGTGGTAATGAGGAATTGAAATCCTATCATAAGCTGCCTACCATATAAATGCAAAAGAAAAAAAAAGGGGGGGGGGGGTTTCCTTTAGTAGAGCAAACTCTGGAAGATTATCTAATTACTAATTTTTTAGATGCAAGTTAACCCTGGCCAAAAGTATGATAGGAACCAATAAAGCAGAGATGAATTAGCATCCAAGGATATTTCTTGCAATTAATGAACTTCCTAGATGTAGCTTAGACATTTACCTGAAGTTGAGCTGATTCGTTCTTTAAGCTTCAAAGCATAATAGATGTATTTTCTCCAATAGTAGCTAAAACATATTTTACCTTGGGCACCAAAACAAAGTTGTTTTAATGCAGACATGAATCTCACTTAGACTGTCACTTTGAAAGCTATCATTTTTTGTCCTGTAAGTAACAGACTATCCAGGGGAGAATTAAATATCTTTAGCTGATACTAAAATGTTTCAGCTTATCAACTAATTGTTTTACCCACTTATTCATATACTTAAAATTTTTGAAACCACTGGAGGATTATCTGGGGGGAAAAAAAGCACTTCTAAAAATTAACAAATACAATTTTTTTCATCCTGTTAGAACATCTAATATTGAAGATAGTTGTTTTTTCCACCCTGTAGCAGTGATTTAGCATCTATTGTAAAAGAAAGCATGACTCTTTAGAAACTGAAAAAAAAAGATAAATCAAAGATTATATGAAAAATACCCCTTTTATCATTGCAGTACTTCTGAGGTATCACATATCATTGTAAAGAAATCATCTTACTCCCAATGAGTTCAGAAACACGCACTGAAAAAAGTGCTTTCAGAAAGCATTAAAATTAAATATTAACAACTGGTTACACTGGAAGCTCTTTGAGATATGTTAACTCATAGCAAGTCACATTTTTTCTTGACACGTGGTGTACTATCTTAACTCAATGAATATTCATTAGAATTTACAGTCCTCTACTCTTTATTTCTCTGCATTAAACATCCTCTTTTTTCCCCCCCACAAGACCTGAGGGGAAACAAGATAACCTGCTTCTTCTGTTGGCTAAAATCATGGACAGATTATATACAGTATTACATTAACAGAAACAAATCATTAACAAAGGACTGACTGTAGATAGAAGTCCTACAGTTGCTGCAGTTGCATTTTGTTCTTTTAATGGGATGAATTCCCAAAATATAATTGCAAAACAAGCTTATAGACCAACATTACTGTGATGCTATGTTATGGCAAAAAGAAATGCCTGTTTTTGTTGTGGCAGCATGATCTTACACTGAAGAGAATTGCCAAAAATTTGTCAGCCCTACTCAGTTTACTGAGCTTTGGCAATCTCGTTGAACTACATTGCAAAAGAGGTTGAGTTTAGGGAAACAACAGCTTCAGCAACTGATAGATTACAGACTGAGCATATGATTTGTGCCTCCTTTGACTTTCCAGTTTTATCATGATGTATAGCAAATAGAACTTGGGCTGACTTCAGAGGTTTGCTGTTCAGAGAATTTTCTAATGACCTATCATTTGTGCACATGTCTTCCCAACTTGCTAAGGTCAGTATGCCTGAGGAAAGGAAAAATGACAGGAGCTATGGCTAAAGGAGAAAACTTATGGCCTAAAGCTGCAGAATTCCATTTGAAAGCCATCTATATAAATGCAAAAAAAAAAGACATGCAGCCTGATTATTCCTGCACATTTGACAGTGACTAGAGGCAAGGAGGCCTTCAGGTACATAGTGAATAATAAATGACCCTTCATGGTGTGTGTCAAAGGAATGGAAAGAGCAGCATCTCAATTCATGTACATTTTTTAGTAATAACATGAGGCTTTGTGCCAACTGAGATTTTGGCCTACAGCATCTACTATGGAAAATTATAGTTCCAACAACTACAAGATGCTCATGCATTTTTTTGTCCAGTGTTCTCACACTACCACCAAACTTTTTCCACTGAAAATGAAAGAAATCAGATTAAATTTCCAAAAAGCACACCTCCATAGTATTAAAAAAAAAAAAAAAGAGTACTGCATTGCTTCTAACTTCTAACTGTATGAAGTGTTATAATTAGATCCTATGGTACATACCCTAAGTAGGTTACTGTTACTGCTCTGTATCCTGCTCCAGTGGAATCAGCAGAATTTATTTTAAAACTAACATCTGTCAGTCATGCAGAGATAAGCAACTGATGCAGTAGACAGTCAAGCAAGGAACAGTACTGTAGTTGTCACGAGCAGATGAACATGTGTAGAACTTGTAGAGAAAGAAACTAATTAATAGTGTTCCTGCTTCCTTAAGGCAATCATTGTAAGCAAGCAGATCACATCTTCACCTCATATGTTCTCTCAGAGCTACTTCCAGTAGCTTTCTACACCAGTATTGTGCAACACTTAGGGTCTTCAAGTGAAAACACTGTTATTCCACATGGTTTCTGATGCTTGACAAGTGGTAAGGTAAGTCTTCATGCTCCCTCCCCATTCTACACTTTTAAATACCTCTGGTTTGGAAGGGAGGCATGCTCTTGACCTTAACGTCCTGAAGATGATTTGAGTATGAGACAAATTAGTGCTAAATAACAGACACTGAGATGACTGTATTTAGGTAGTGGGAAATTTGGAGCTTTCAGCTAAATGCATTAATTCAGTATTAACCTAGCAATTCTGAAGCTGTTGGGAAAAAAACCTTAATTGAACTAGACTGAGAAAAGGTCACCAAAAAAGAAACAACAGTTCAAACAAAGAGTCATATCTCCTTATGGATAGCCTAGGTAGGCTAGACAACTCAAAACCATAAATAAAATAAACTGGAAGCAAGGGAAAGAACAGAAAGCAACTTGACTCAGCTCAGAAGACTGTAATCATCACTTTAAAAACAACCAAATAATCCCTTTTCATTTTGTGCTATCATGCCATTTTAACTCTCTCAAACTAAAGATTTGCACATCTATTTCTTTTTCTTCTCATAGGGATTGATTTGCTGTTTCAGCATGCTCAATTAAAAATGTGCTTTACAAATTAAACAATTTTACAGAAAATAACGCAAAATACTTTGTATCTCCTATGATGAAGACCTGCCATTTCATTGCAGCAAATTCCATTTTCCTGGTCATCTCTGATGATGGAAGAGCCTCCTAGCAGCAACCTGTATTAGCTGTCACAGCAGAGTCCATCAGCTCTATCACAGCATTCCAGGCTGCAGTGGTACCCACCTGTGATTATTTACTAAGTGTTCTCAAGTGCTTTGAGTAAATACTCCTTCCCTATATAGGATCTGGTAGTTTTTCTTACTTTTATTTTTTCCCCCTCTGTACACATAGGAAGAGAGTTCCACACTGGACAATACAGAAAATGTAATGTTCAAATATAATTCCTCCATCAACACTCTACACCCTTTCAGCTACATCTGTCCCACAAGACAAAATATAACTCATTGTATCAACCTATTTTGTGTCTTTGCTATCTAAGTGCTAGGCTGCAGCTTTGTATTGTTTCTCTTCAAGACAGATGACACTACCCAGGGGCACTTTGTTGATGTGACAGCTGCTTGAAAAACCTTAGATCAATGTTTCAGACACCACAGACAGGGGAATAACTTCTTAGATGCATCTTGTTCCTTCAATATTACAGTCAACTGTGGCCCCTGCCAAGTGACATACAATACCAAAGTTAGTGCTAACAAAAAAAAAAAAAATCCCTAGGGAAGACTTCAAGACAATCTGAAATCATTTTGGTTCTGAAAGATTATTTTATCCTCTGATAAACAAGAGAAACCTCAGTACCAGCAGAGGCAGAGCCCCAGCACCCACCTCTCCCCACAAAAGGTGACAGTCCATTAAATGCACATGAAATATATATGACCAACTCAAATTAAAGGAAAAATGCACATACACTTACGTTTGCGAGAAGTGACTCATGCTGCCATCTACCTCTCTTAAAAAGAACTGATGTGAAAATAACAAAGAGGGTCTTCTGGATACAGTCAATCTCCAAGTACCTACTCTTTGCTGCAGGGTCAAGAAGCAGAGAAGATAGAATAAATATTCTGGAACAGCTATAAAATCCAAAGCATGTAGGAAAACATCTTTAGTATAATAATAATAAAATATAAATGTATTTTATACATGGATACGTTCCTTAGAAATCTAGAGGTTCTCTCATAGAAAAATAAAACAAAAACCAACCACAAATTGAAATGGCTAAAATGTAGCCAAACATTCTTTGACTTACAAAAGAGATCTTTCACCTATGGCCCAATAAAACTCAAGAAACGGAACATATGCTACAGTAACATTTTTGTTTTTCCAAGGAAAAGACAATATAACTACATTGGGAATGATACAAATAATGATCCTGCACTACTTGTTCAATGTACTGGTTCACAACCATATGCCATATGAATAAATGCATCAAATCCTGGTGTAAACGATGGTATCACAACAAAGAATAATTAATATCCATATATGCTGATATCTATTTGTATTCTACTAATTTGCTCAGAGGCTGTAGTAATATTCATTTTCCTTAACAATAAATTTATATCACAAATATATATGAAGAAACTCATTTTAAATGGATTTCTACCTCATTAAGTTCTTCTTAATGAGTCTGGGGATAGAGCTTTAGAATAAATGAACAGAAGGTATTTTAAATAAAATCAGTGAAGTTTAAATAAAAATAGCTCACACTTAACAGTACCCTACAGCTAACAAATGAGCTAGTTTACACACCAGCCACCTAGTGTGATTTCATCATTTTTATAAAGGTTTGCTTTTGAAAGCAACCTCACAGAACACTGATGCAAAAGAGCATATTTTAATACAACTTTTGTGCAACAATGGCTATTAATGAGAATACATTGCCTCTTGCTGTGCAATGGTTAACTGCACTAAGCTTGTCTAATGACTATGGCCAAATAATAAAATTTAGTTTCTTACTACACTACTTTTTTTTTTTTTAATGTGGCTCTGAAAATGAAATCTTAGGTCTTTCACAGGAACTCTGAGAAGCTGAGTTCTGCACCAGCCCATGCTACCTCTATCAGAACTCACAAGAGTGAGGAGGGCAAAAGTCATCTACTCAGTGAGTCAGGACACAGAGTCAGATACCTGAGTGATCACAGAAGCAACAGCTGCAATATTTTAACTTCTCTTCAGATCTTAATTCTGATCCCTGGCTATACAAGTGTCCTTTGTTTAACTGTGTTATTTGTTTTTCCCTCTGCTTCCAAACAGTGTCACTAAGAAAAAAGCCCTCTGATGTGAAACCTCAGTAAGTGGAATCCAAGCACCGCAGTTTGTAATGCAGCAACAAGCAGTCCTCCCACTGCTCATTACTGGGCTTTAGCCTTCATGCAGAAACCAAACAGTACGCTATTCCACAGCATGTAACACTCCCCCACTAGAAAATAAGCTAAGCAGCATTTTTCTCATCCAAACAAGCCAACCAACCGACCAGCTTCCAGGTAACAGTAGGGTGGTTTTTTTTTGTTTTTGTTTTTTTGTTTGAAGTACGAGCTGTTAAAACGCTTTCTGCCGTAAAGCTACAGCCTCTGCACGTGGCTACCTGCCTCTCCGCAGAAACCACTGCCGGACCACAGCTCCTCACACACGCCAATGAGCCGATACCCAGGCGCTGGGCTTTGTAACGCCCCAGCCGAGACACCTAAGCACCTCACTGCAGCCACTGCTCCCGTTAACCCGGAAAAGCAACGCGCGCTGCACTGTGACCCCGCCGCCGCCCCGCCCGTGCTCCGCGCCCGCCCCCACGCCGCTCCCTCCCGCGTGCTCTCAGTCCCATGGCGGCGGCACGGCCGGTGCTGGCTCGGGCCTTACTGCAGCAGTGCCTGTTCGCTCGGCTGCAGGTGAAGCCGCCCGAGTACGGTGCGGAGGCCGAGTGGGAAGAGGTAACGTCCAGCGCGGCCGCCTCGCTGGGCGCGGTTTCGTCCCCTCCCTTAGCAGGGGGCGGGCATGGCTGGGGGCGCAGGGCAGAGCCTGGGGCTGCGTGGCTGCGGCCCGTTGGGCTTTGCGGATGGTACGGCAAAGGGACGGCGCTGCCCGCTGATTCTTACCGCAGATAGGAAGACCGATACGCGATCCTCGTGGTAACTCCCGTCAGGCTTCACTTCTGCCTTCTAGCGTCTGCAAAATCTGTAATTAGTTCCCTCTTATATTCATTCTGTAAGAGTTTTCAGTGTTTATTTTTTCAGCTTGCCTGAGCGATAGGCACACAGCTGCTGCCGCTCCCTGCGGGGTGAGTGGGAGAAGCGGCAGGTCAGAACAGAGGGAGATCACTGCCAGTTACCATCATGGCCAAAACAGCTTTCACTCGGAGAATTTATATTAATTTATTCTCAATTAAATGTTTACTTAGTTTGAGTATTGAAAGGAAAAAAAATACTTAAATGTGTGGGAAAGATAGTCCTCCCTCTTCGGCAGGCTAAGCTTCAAACACTGGCTGTGATCTGCACTCCTGAGTACACCCCTACCCCCAAGCTGTCACCCCAGGTCACACTGCCAAGACTGGGGTACAACCGACTGTAATCCACACAAGGCTTATCTCCTTCTCTTCCTCTTTTCCTGCCTATCAGAACAAGCCCTCCCAGGCTACAGGCCATGTAGGAGAATAGCAGCTTCTCCTCAACATACCTTCTACTCCTCCCATGTTCTCTCTATGGGCTTTCTGCCCTCTCTTAAATATGCTTTCACAGGGGTGCCACAGGTGCTGGCTGTCTGTTAAACTACCCAAACAGAGGCACATGTTTCAGTTTTTACATATAACAAGTCAATCTGTTAGAAGGTACTTATGCTGTGTAGATCTCTTACTTGAAGATTTAAATATCTTAACCAAAATTGTTGGAAGAGTAGTGGATAACATTGAGGAAATCACCATGAGGTTTGTCCAGTGTGAGCAGCAGGTATTTTTCAGACATGAAGCTTAATTGGTCCTTATGAATCTTTCCTGGAAATCAGGGCTTATAAAGAGAAATCTATTGTAACAAGAGCTAATCACCCTGCAGCACAAAAAAATATAAAGAAAGTAAAAAAATATATATATAAGTATTGTTTCTTTAGTCCTTAATGGTTTTCATTAGAGGTCATTAAAAGGCATCATTGCTTATGATGCTTTCCTGTAGGATAATGCTACTCTGTGTAGCAATGAAAAATAAAGAAATATAGGCATGATAAATAAATAAACTATTATTTATATAAATCAGTGTGGATGTTCTGACCTGTAACAGCTAAAAAGTAGGTCCTCACCTTGAGAAACTTCTAGTGAGCCATAAATTGTGCATCATGTAGGTGGCTTTGAAGAGCTTCCGAGCTTTAAGAGACCCCTGCAGGTACTTTGGGAACTCTGGAGTGGATGTTCTTTATCAGGAAAAAGGCTAGAAGTGTACTTTTTGTATGAGTCACTACTCTTCATTATGTTTTCACAACTGTAGCTTTATGACCTTCTGAGGATTACTAGGTCTTGTTTGTGCAGAAATGTTGGTGAGATAGGATCCATTAAAAATTTCTGTATACACAAAATACCTGAAAGGAAAAAAAGGAACTCTGTTTAAATCTAGAGGTAAATACAATGAGATTGAGTATTTCAAACTATAGGAGAAAAGAAATATCTACACTTAATGCAATGAAAACTGTCTCTCCCATACCTTATTTCTCTTGATTTATCTTCTGGTTAAGATACCAAATGGGGTAAAAAAAATACCTGGTACAGGTTGTTCTGTGACCCACAGTAGGTTATGGAATTTCCCTTTGATGCAGCAGAATGGGTGAAACATGAATAACGCTTCTCACTGTTCAGTGAGCCTGAATGAAGATGTCAAAGAATAATTTATATACGTTAGTCCCACAAACTTGCTTCCTACAGATTACAAAGCATCTCTGTTTTCATTATCAGTTGCATTACATTTTTCAGAAAAAGAACATCCAAAACATGCTGAGATAACATTTTGTGAAATATATTTAGGTTTTGCTAATGGAATCCTGCATAGTTCAGATGAATGTATTTCGTAAACAGGGTAGGAGGAAGACTTAGTTGTTTATCCTGCAGAGGAGCTAAAAAGCAGTGTGGCTAAGACTTGCTACATGGCCTGGGTACTTCAGCCCTTCATGATACAGGTGTGCCTGCTCTGATATTATTTAGGACAGTTGTACAGTAAAAGCTAGTGTTGCAGAGTAACTTGATTTGCTGCTTTATTTATGTAGGCTTTTTACTGATAAAAAGAAATACACACAGCACAGCTGCCTGCCTTTCATTACGTAAGTTCTTTCCGGTGATTGTTTGCTTGTCAGCATGTTGCATTTGTAACTTCCTTATTTGTGTTATTTTGTTTGACGTTTCATGGGCTAAATGTAGCTCTGATCAGCTAGGACACATGAAATACCTGTGTAAGACCTGGGGACTGAGATGCATTACCATTAGGGAAGCTCCTTAAATTCAGTTTTAAGTCTCCTACTCAGTTAAGAAAATTGAAAAGAAAAAAGAAACATATAACAGGTTGAGGCTGAAACATGATTGAACATGTTGTAAATAAGTGTTCAAATACAGTTCTCAATCACAGTTGAAACCATGAGTTTCAACTTAGGAAACTAGATAGTCTCCATAACATAGCTTCTAAACGTTCTAGAATATAATAAGCATATGTATAATCAATGGATATTAACATGCCATAACCACAAAAAGAACAAGAGAGTTAGGCAAAGTAGACTAAGACAATAAGAGAGAATAAATAGAAGGCTTAATAGAAGGCTCACCTGTATGCTATGCTCACCTACAAAAAACACCAGAAGTGGGGATCTCCAGACAAAATCCTTCCCCCCGGTAGCCAGCTCTTAAATAGGTCTAGGAGGGATGGAGCCAAGCTCCACCCCTTCCAGCAGCACAGGTGAATTGCCTTCAGCTGTGCTCCTGTGGCTGACTCATGGCTCGCCTCAGGTGATCAATCAGAGGTTCAGGCTGTGACTCAGCAGTTCCCATACAGCATATAATAGAAACATTCTCAGCATTTACTCGCCTCTGAATTCAGATTTTTGCATTTCGTATTTAATTGCTGTGAAACACTGTACGGTAACTGTTGAGTCATGGTCTGAACCACTGATTGAGTACCTGGGGAAAGGACTTGGTCAGGCATGGGAGCACAGGTGAAGGTAATTCAGCTGTGTGACCAGAAGGGGTGGAGCCTGGCTGCACCTCTCTTAGACCCCATTTAAGGGCTGACTGTGACTGGGGAAGGGTCTCTGCAGTTTTCTCTTTGGTGAGGTTCTTTCTGTGAGCCTGGATCTTTCTGGATGGGTGAGCACCTATGCTTTTCTTTTGTAATACTGTTTTGTTTATGTTTTATTTGTAATAGTCTTTTTGCTGTTCCATTCCTGTGTTGCCCTTCTACAATATTAATCTTTGAGTGTAACAGATGTTGAAGCTGATATGTATCAAATTTTGTGACAGAAAAAGTGTATTTTGAATTAAGCATTAAATCATGCAAGAGGCTGAAAAATTACATTAGTTAATGCAATAGCTAATAATAATGATTTTTAGTTATCTGTTTTTAAAGTCCTAAATTTGACTTTCTTTTCTTTTTTTCTCTTTTTAAATGAGCATTCTGCAGAATATTGTTACTTCTGTATGTAAAAATATTCAAAAACTTTCAGAAGTCTTAAGATTGGAGTAGTAGTTATCTGGGGGGGTGTGCAATATAGTGCAATTGTTTTTTTCTAAGTTAGTGTTTGTATATATGTAGTGTGAATGTGTTTGACCAACTTAACAATTTTTATTAATAGATACATGTGCATTAACATCCTGATGCTAGTCTGGTTCTGGAACTAATATTTAGCTAAGGAAGTAAGATTGTGTATCCTTTAGCAGCTTTTATTTCTTTCTGTCATTTGAATAGAGCATTTGAAATGCCATAATGCCAATGCATTTAGGGCATCCAATTTATTTCACTGTTTATGAAATACGACAATCATTTGGGAATGGAAACCTGTGTAACATTTTGTGGTGGTCAGAATGAGTTTTGTAAGGAGCAGTTTATAGCTTCTGAAAGAATCTCAGCATGTGACATTTTGGCTGTGAAAAGCATTCTTTTTTTTTCCATATGTTAGTAACTAGAAAAATAATTACAAAGATATAGCTCTCCTTACTCATTGCATTGAGTGTTTTGTTCAGTCTCTGCAGTAACAAAAGAATGCAATCTCATGTGTATAGTTTTTTTTCTTTACTAAAAGCCTCTATCTTATAAAGAAAAAAGTAAAAAAAGGAAAAGACAAAGGGTTGTGGTTTAGTGTGTTTTTTGTTGTTTATTTTAAAAAATACTCATATTTCTTATGTTTTTGTTTTTAAAACATTAAAAGTAAAGAATCCTTCCTGCTCTGATCTAATTTGCATCTCTTTGGTAGCATTTCATATTTTCTCTGTGTTGACGTTAATTTTCCTTCTAACAGGAATGGAAGGATGATTATTCTTAACAAAACAGCAGTGACAGGGTATGATTTTTTTATTGTCAAGCTGTGTGTGCTTTCTATTTTTTCCTGAAGAGGTTAAATCATTAACATATACTTGAACATGAAACAGCATTCCTGTTGGTTGTGTAGCCAAATAGCTCTATTTTCTTAATAAAGCACAGGTTGTCACACACATATTCTTTGTGAACTAAGCCACAGGTTGTCACACATGTATTCTTTGTGAACTAAGCCAGAGAGAAAAAAGAGTTAAAAGGAATTGTTTTATGCTTTCTTGTTACTGCAGACCTAATCCTTTCCTCAAATGGACAGTTCTTTCTAGTGATCTCTTAAATTGCTAAGGAAGTGGCATATCCTTTATCCCACACAAATCAAGGGAAAAGTCACACTTTGTCAAAAAGGTTTCACTGATGGATAACATTTTTGATAACTTTCTAGTATTCTGGACAACTTCTCAACTGTTGGTCATAATATTTAAATTGGTTGTCGCATCTAAATGTTTAATTAACTGCTTTGTTAGAATTATCCTTTACTAGTTTATTTTTAACATCAAAATATAATTCCGTTCATTGACAAATCCCACAGTATTTGACATTTCATAGTTGTAAATAAAGCCAAGTTTCATACTGTATGTATGTAAACTATATGTAAATTATTTGATCTGTAATAACAGTAATACTGTGCATGGTACATCACAACAAAGTGTGGCTTCACATGCAGCTAACAAATTGGCTTTATTGCATGGTAGCAGCGCTGTGCAGGTAATCAGTTGATATCTCAAACTTCCGTAAGTAAATTTGAAAACTGAAGCTATAGAGAATAAGTAAAACTAATCTTGGGAATTTTGTCATTGTAGTTTTGTCCCTTTCTGTATCAGTTTTAAGGATAAACCTGCATGGTAGACAGTGAGAAAAATTGATATTGTTTTCTCTAATCTTTTGTAGATCCAGAGAGGACTTGTTATCTACATATGCTTCTTCAAAGGTGCTGATGAGGATCTTATTCCAAAAATTGGTATGATATTAATCTGTATGAATTCTTGTATTGTTTCAAAAAGAACTAAATGGTAGTGGCAGAAAAGGCAACAATCATTTAAATGAGAAGGCAAAAAAATCATCAAATAGCATCATTCCCAACTAATCAGGTGGTTGAAAGAACAGCTTGATTAGTTATGTTTCATTTGACAGCTGTCCTTATCTCTTCTGACTGTCAGTTCATGATTCACCTGTTACAAGATCTGTTCACATTGAAAGTTCATGATGAAAACACTGCAGGAAACAAAGCGGTGCACCTATTAATGGATGTATTACAAGTATCAAGCAGCATCTTCAGTCAAGGACAGAACTGAACTTAGAGAAGATGGTTTGCAGATAATTCATGGCTTTATTTAAGAAGTATTTTCATTTTGATCTCCCTATGTGTGCTGGATGTTTAAAATTATAGCCAGTAGAGGGAGTTGGGTGGATAACTAACTGGTGTCCTTCCCATCTCATACTACATATTGTTAGCCTTTCTGAATCAGTAGTAGTAACAGCATTATCTGTAGTTCACTTGTTCTTCTTCACATGCACTTTTAACATTTACATTCATGTGGAACTGATGCTCTGAATAAGGTCAAACTCTAGTGATTTGTCTGCCTTCTTCTAGGGTAGTTTTAGCTTTTGTTGTTGCAGTTGGTTGGCTGCTTGCTTTGTTTTGTTAGTTTCTTTTACTTCTATTTAATTTGTTGTGCCTCTTTTCCTCTATCACTAGCAGTGGATCACTTGGAGAATTCAGTGATGTGTTCCACATAAAAGTGCCCTGTTTCTGTGGGTTGCTGATATGGTAGTTTCACAAAAGGTCATGTAACAATAGTCTATTTCAAGCTGCATGCTGGGACAAGCAGAAAGGCCTAGCAATGTGCAAGCACAGGTGTTATTGAAAATACTGAAAATAGCTCTTGTTCTTCAAGGGCACGGTCTTCCTGTGATGCTAAACTAAGATGAAATCTTTGGGTATATTTAAAACAGCATGAAATGAAAATCTTGTGCTTCTGAGAGTTTTATGAGACTCGAGAATAATCACTTTTTCAGCTTTGTGGCAGCTGGAATAGGCTGGAAAAAGAAAGTTGTTTGCTATTAGGAGATGCCATCTTCCCAAGTATCTGTTTTATGGAATATTTTTGTTCTTAATATGTTTTGATACTGTTTAAGTTAGTGTGTTTTTAATGGGTTTAGAGAGATGACTAGTATTCTCCCAGCTTTTAAGGAGTTGGAGGAAATTTTGGGGGAAGCATTTGATTGTTACAGAAACACTAGAAAATGTTATCAAACACAACATTTCTATCTGTAAGTTTACACATAGCATTTAATGGACCAAATTGCATCTCTGACCTACCTGCTTACATTCCCTCTCAAAAGGCAGGCTGACACTTGCATGTCTTTGAGAGGGCGACTAAAGGGTGCTTACTCTGAGACCAAACTGCTGAGCCTAGGGCTTCAGCTGGATCAGTTCATTGTTGGATGCTGCTGCCATCTATTCTGACCATAAAGAGAAGAAAGTCAGGACGGAAGTGTCTCCCAGTGTATTGAAGATGGCCTTACCTCATACAATGTAAGCTCCTGTGTAAATGTTGCCTGAGTATCAGGTAATTACTTCAGGGTCACTGGTTAGATCCTGGATTCCTCTGGGGAGCTCCAACTAGAATAAGCTGCAGGATTTCAAAGAGCAAACCATTGTCCCACCCACTGTAACTCTTTAGACATACTACATTGATATGAATATCCTTTGCATTCTTCACAATACTCTGAAATCTTAACTGCATAATAGTATTTAATGACTGTCTGTGTTTTGTTTTGGTAACAGTCAGCTTTTTTTGCTTGAGTGACTAGTCTTAAAGTATTGTGTGGAATCTTGAATATTGTTTTATAATGGTATATTAATTTTTATTTTATTTGCAGTCAATGTGCTGTTGAATGTTAAATTAAGTGAAAATGAAAATGGAGAATACGTATCTGTCCTTGATTTACCAGGCAATGTGCTCATCATACCACAAGCTACGCTGGGTGGTAAACTGAAAGGAAGAAAGATGCAGTACCATGCAAACATTGAAAAAGAAAAGGGAATGGAACTTTATTCTCAGTTTGTGACTTTGTGTGAAAAGCAACTGGCTGCCAATGCCAAATGCATGGAAGCAGGTGTTCTTGTTAAACATGGCACATATGGAAACAGACAGGTGTTAAAGCTGGATACAAATGGACCTTACACTCATCTAGTTGAATTCTGAAAAAATAAATACTATCATGGTTACAATACTGGCTGTCTTTTTTCTTTTCTAAGCATTAATATATTTAAATGATCTGGGAAGAACAATATAAGAAGGACATGCACTCATCTGTGCTGGTGTTATTAATCTCATTAAATAGAAGAATGCCTTAGACTGCTTTGCAATAATGAGCATGTGTTTTGTGAATATATTCATCTGAAATATTCTTAAAATTGATCCAATTAATGTCTCATTTGGATGGGGTTTTTTGCCTGAATTTTAGTAGTAAGGTAGTGCATACAGTTGTTACTTCAAAATAATTACAGAAGTATTACATAAGTTGTAGTAAAGTACTCTTAAGAAAGTGAAGATTATGGAATAAAGAGAATCACAGGGGTTGGATGAGATCTCTGAAGATCATCTAGTCTTATCTCTCTGCTAAAGCAGGTTCCTTAGAGTAGGTTGCACCGGAAAGCATCCAGGTGGACTTTGAATATCTCCGGAGAAGACGACTGCACAACTCCTCTGGGCAGCCTGTTCCAGTGCTCTGTCACTCTCAAAGTTAAGAAGGTTTTATTGTCATTTAGAAGTTGCTGTGTTCCGGTTTGTGCCCATTGCCCTCTCTCTTGTCTTTTGGCACCACTAAGAGCCTGGAGGAATGCTGTAGATGTAATTATTTTTTTTTTACCTGATTTCTTAGGTCAGACAGTTATTGTCTTTGTTTTTCATCTATTGAATACTATCTAACTCATAAAGATACTCAAAGCAAAAATTCATTGAATTTTTAGCCTCTCAGATGGTGGCTACTAAGTAACAAAGGCTTTTCTTCTCATCCAGCATGTGTAGAGATAGGCCTTTCAGATGTACTGGGACTGAACATACCCTACACAGGCACTGTGAGAAGAAATAGTTAGATACATCCAGAAACTGGAATCGAGGCAGAACCACTGTATTGCTTTGTGGAAGTTTGCACTCAGAATGTCCTCAGATGTGTTTCAATGGGCTGCTTGCTATAATTTGTCCTATGTCCTTGTTACCTTTGTCTTGTTGTCCATACAGTTCTTTTCTAACAGGGCCTCAGGAAAAGGATTGGAATACTAAAATGTAGACTTAACAAAAATTGTATGATGTATACTGCAATCTCATTGTTCTATCTGCCTGTATTATTTCCTTTTGACTCTTTATCTACTGGATCTGAAGCAGAGACTAGCTTTTATTTCTTATATTCACAGTGTTAGCACATTTGGGGTCTCAGTTCCAGCTCACCTCCTATGCAGTACTATGATCAACATTACTAACAGGCAGCATTAAGAAGATAAAGTGGGGAAAATCTGTGCTGTAAGGCAGTTAGAACAAAGCATTACAATGTGGCAAATTGAAAACTGGTTCAAGTACATTCAACCTGAGTCAAGTTTCTCCTTTGTTGCTGCATAATTGTTTTATCAAGTCAATAATTTTAAAGGTTTAAAAGTGAAATTAGACAATTATTTGCTTTTTGGTAATTATCCAGGATTCAATTTTTAAAAGAAATTATTTTGGAAAAGATGTAAAACTTCATGCTTAGTGTTCATGCCAGCCTGTGCAATCTTAAATTGTGGTATTTACAAATATCCTATCATTAACTTTATTTTTAATAAAATATAACTGTCTAATTTGCAAGTTATACTATGAGGATCATATTCTTTAGGTACAAAGCTCATAGTTTTGATAAGAGTAATAGTATTTTTCACATTAACATAATTTATGGTTAGTGACTATGAAATACTTAAGGACATTGATAATTCCAACTGTCAAGAATTCATAGTTGAAAATATCTACTCACATAAATGACCTAGAAATACTAGCTGGGTTCCAAACAAGATACTTATTTATTAATACTAACAGATAAAATGAGTTTTCTTTTTAGAGACATTTAAATAAAATTGTTTGGATATGAATAACTAATACTATTTTGTAATGATTTGTCTGCTTGAGAAAACAAATTTTATTTCTCCTATTGTGGGCCAAATCCTAAAAGGTGCTGAGTAACACCACTTCTCACTGACTGTACTGGAATTACAGTTATACAGTTTCTTTCAAGAATTGATCCTTTGAGCTAAAACACAAAGTCTGCAGAACAGTGTCTTTTTTTCTGTCTCCAGAAAGATCTTTAGCAGCCTCACAATTCATTCTCTATACTTCAAGGACTACACAAAGCCTGAGAGGAATGAACTTGAAAATATTTAGTGAATAACAGACTTCAGACCAAATTCCATTTTGAACTGATGTCTCATATAAAGTATATAAATGTTTCTGTATTTCAGTAGTTCTTAGGAGATGACAGAAATCTTGAGTTTCTGTTATAAGGTGGCATCTTTGTGTATTATCTGCCAGCTTCTGATTTATTGTATCTCTCCTGGGACACTGATTTCTGCCATCTTCTGCCACAGCAATTGGCAGCTTGCTGCATGGTGTGCCCTTTGTACTGCTTTATTTATGTCTACTATTGATTCATGATCCATTTACTAAAATAAGCTATTTCTAAATGTGATGGACCATACTGATGGAGAAATTGATTAAAATTATTTTTAAGCCAAATGCTCACTACTTTCTGACATGAGTATATGATTTAAACAGATGACATGGCATTACTTTAGTTTTTATTCTATGACTACGCGAAAGCTCAAATAACTCTGCTGTTCTGTACTTAGACAATATCAGTTCTCTATGATGTTTAATATTCCATACTTCCTTGAATTAAACAATGAAATGAGTAATCATTATAGTATTCTACTGTGGCCTCCAATTCTATCATCACAGAGGAACTGTTCTGACAGGTTTTTATGACCTTGTTTGCAGTGTGCACACTCAGTATGGATAAAGTGAGCGTGCATGAACTATGGACTGTGCTCTCATAAAACTAGGTGTGCAATAGTTCATTTTTGAGTCAGCAGTATTCCTGCTTCCTTTCCATGTCTTTTCTGTAAATCTTCACCTCTATTGTTAAATACACTATGCAACATAAAAATATTAGTCCAGAATTGCAAGGTCATAAATGTCTATACTTACTCTCTCTGAAACCTATTCCACAATAAGCTTGTCTTCACCAAACTACAGTAAACAGGCCCTTTTCTTTCTTTGAGTAGCCTTCAGTGTTTTACCTGAATGCCTTAAACATGTGTCCCTGAATTGACCAACTCTGCTCTGGAGAGCAAAGTGGCTGTAGAGATGTTCATCCACATTTGGAAATACAGTTTTTGAAAATCTCTTCGGTATAATTTGGTAAACGAGCATCTGCAATTTGAGAATGTCACTCAGTGCTATGTGTCTCCTGTTCTTTCTTAATCTCTTCAGGTTCCTTGAAAGCAACTCAGAATTTGGGGGTCCATACACTGTGATATAATGGCAAGAATTATGCTACTGGAAGTGTTTTGCAACTGCAGTTGAAAAGTAAATGGTATAGGTAGACAAGAGAACAAAACAGCAGTCAGAGTAGCCTGAATAATATGACTGTGCTGCACATTTTCTATTTAAATCAGCACTGTCCACTGTCAGTGTGTGGCTTTGGGCAAAGCAATTTTCTGCTCCACTTTTTTTGTGTATAAGACAGAGTGAACATGGAGACAAAAAAGATGTTTAAAAACCACTGCTTTTCTTCTCTTCTACTGAAGGCAAAAAAACCCACCCGTGTGTTCTTGATTTTGTTTGAGAATGCAGTATGCACTTACATCTTTCCATATTGTTGAAGCTGCCTAAGTTTGTCTTTCTTTACCGTGTACCTCAGCTTCTCCCTAACAAATGTGTTTTGAGCTAATGTCCACAAAGCACACTGAGTACCTCAGCAAACTGGAATCACACAAATAACTCTATGCTATTTCAAAAATAGGAATTGCTTACGCAGCATGGAAATGCAGATAAATGACTTTCCTGTCACATTGTTCTAGCTCACACATGTGTCATTACAGGGAATTTGACTGTTTTCTATTCACTGTGATTGTATTATTTGTTTAAGTGATGCAATATATGCCCTATTACATTAACGTGCATTAATAGTGTGAGTGAAGAGGTTAGTTTGTTTAAATGTGCTTAGTTAGAAATGAAATTGCACAATAGTTTTTGGATTAACAATAAAAGCAAAAGAGTTCTGGGAGCCCTTAATAATCAGTTGGCAAACCATATTTAGAATATATTAATGTGCTGCTAATTCTTGTCACAATATTTTATCCAGGATTGTTTAGGTATTTAAAGTGTACTTAAAAATACACGTTATTCATTTTTAGTAATGAAGACTGATCTTTTATTCACATGTTGAACAGGTGGGATCTATGTGCCATGGTTGGACAGGGCATGTTTGTTCCTTATCTCACAGTTCCATTTTGGTAACTGTATGTAATGTTTTCTAGACCTGTATATTCCTATTATTTACATTTTAGGATTAAAAATAACACCAGGACTCTGTAATTGCTTGATAGGAATTAAGATTTTTGTGAATTTTATGCTAGTACAACAATCAACTATGTTGAGAATGTAAGCATTAAGTTAGACTACATATCAGTTTAAATATTCAATCTGTTAAAAAAAAGAAAAAAAAAAACAAAAAACCAACCACGAAAAACAAAACAAAACTAACAACAAAAAAAAAAAAAACAGAGAAACTGAAGATTTATAACTAAGACTTTGCAAAAGCTGGGACACTTATACTGTGTTGGATTCTACTTGTCTCCAGAAAGCTTTTACTTGAGGGAAATAAGTATATCACTTTGTGGATTAAAAGCACTAGCACAGTTAACTGTGTCAACTGAGGGAACAATACTAAACAACCATGGATGCTAAAGGCTACATCAGTTCTAGAAATAAGCATGTTATCTTGCTTAGAAGCAATTGCTTTTATTCAGATTAAAGCCAATTGTAAATTGCCAGTTGCTGATGGTGTAACTACGGAATCAAACCTTAACAGTCTGACTCTGTACTTGAAGAGGTAGTTAGATTGTGTAATTTAATATTATTGCAAAAAATAAAGGAAAGACAAATGTCTAAGCTTAAAATTAATCTGAGATATTCCTTACAAAGATCTTAAAATATAGTGTAATTTGGTATTGTTTGCTATATAATTGCTTGGTGATAGTTCATCTGATTTTGCTCCTAGTCCTGTGATTCTTACTCACACTTACATGATCCCACTGAAATCAGAGGAATGAATTCTTTTATGTTGCTGTAGAGTCATCAAGCTATAAGAAACAAACAAACAACAACAAAGGTTTTCTTGGAGGCATATGTGACTGAAGAGATACCATTACTGAAATTTGTTTGGCAGAACTAATTCATGCACTAAATCATTCAACCCACTTTACCAAAATGAACTAATAAAGAGAAGATTGATCAGCAGCTGTATGTGTTGCAATTATTTGCCAATTATTTGCTTATTTTATTAAACATTTTTTGTTGAAGCTTGGTCAGGTCTAATGGAGTGATGGGGAACTGAATTAACACAGGGTGAATACATCTCATTATCCTGTTTTTGTCTGTTTCAGAACAGAAAACTATGAATGCATAACTATTTCAGATTGAAAAGGGTGAAGATAAAAATGGCATGTATTACTGCTGAAGTAGATGCTAATTTGAATCAATGCATGGTTAACACTCTTGTTGACCAATTTAGGAGAGGAAAATCATATTAAAGAATCAAGGTGAGCTATAAAACCAATAAACATAGATTCTTATCCTCATAAAGCGCTGCTGGCACAAAGCAGTCTGAAAGCTCATGTACTCAGAGATGAAAGTAACACCTCACACCACTGTTCCTCATTGGTCCCACGGACTTGTGTCAGTTTGGCATTAAAACACCATTGCTTAGAGCTGACATTGTGTATATTGAGGTCTAGAAGGAATGGCTCTTAGAAAAAAGTGTGCAACACTGTATTTCTCTCTGAGAGGTGCTTTGTCTTGCTCTATGCTTACATAACGTTTAGTATTATGAAATACTGAATAGCAAGCAGGTCCTCTGCCTGTCACCACAACAGAGTGAATAATAGTAGTAATAACAGGAAAATTTTCTAAAAACTATTCTAAGTATTTCTATTGTTTATTACCTAAACATAATTGACCCTTCACATATATTTCCAGGTCCTTCTGCTACCCCAAGAACATCAGAAAGTACCTTTTGTTTTTACAGGACTTTATTACTGAAAACACCACAGCACAAACAGCCTTTGAATACAAATAGTTTGCTTGACCTTTTTACAAGTCCAGTGGCAGACTGCTCTCTGTTGAGCAGCAGCAACTCATTTGCTCATCAAAATGAGGTTAACTGAGCAAATAATTCTTTTAGGGGGAGAGGTGTACATTATTTCTGATACAAGGAGTATTGGAAATAACACCTTTACGCCAGCAGGAGTTTGTAGAGTTGCCTTCTGTGAGATACGCTATGGAAACAGTTTCAGATGTGAGACATTTATATATTATTCTTTATTACCACATATATTGGCAGAACTTTCTGGTAAAAGGTCACTGCCTCAGTGCTCATGTTTCTGTACAATAGTAATTCAGTAAAAATGAAACCAATGTCCATATATGGCAAAGCAGCCTGATGCTTTTAAATCTGTAGAATACAGTTAGGCAGTTCTCTGAGAAGATTTTATTAAATATTCCTTAGTGATATATATGTACACATAGATTGTTCTGAAAGTAATGCCTCCTAATTATTTCCATTGAGCTGAGAAGGGAACAATAGAACAAATTCTCAGCTACAAAACACTGTTTTTCAGCAGTCACCATTGGTCGTGCATTTTTGCCAGCCATGAACAAGAGCCTGCATGTTGCCTTCCTAAAAAATCTGTGCCAGTGGCGTTGACCCACTGTCACCACTGCTGAAACGCACTACTCCCACTGTGCTCACATCCACTGTTTCGTCTCCATAAATGTTTAGCAAATGTTGATGAAGGTCAGTGAGTGCCATTTTTTTCTGCACGAGGGAATTCAGTTCCACATACACACTTCTTTGTCAGACACCATTTTGTTAGAGTGCCCCTGTGCTGCCTTCTGTCACATGACAATAACTCTAATAGTATATTGGTATGGAAGCTTCAGCCTTTATTACCATAACACCAACACCCACCTCTGATGTCATGTGCCAACGTAATAAAATGGGAGCAGCCTTCATATTTGAGGATGAACTTACAAGGTTATGTAAGGTCTGGGGATGATTTTGACTCCTATGCTTATGTATGTCAGGCATTATTTCCTCCCCGCAGTGGTTTGCACTACTTCAAAGAACCCAGCTTGTGGAAAGGAACCTTTGCTCCCTGCCCCATGGACCTAGACAGTGTTCCTCTGTGGGAATGCTAAGACAAAAGATTGTCTTTAATATCTGTTATCCAGTCAAAATCAGCCTTTAATTCCAGAAGGTGTTATTTTCTTCATCAGCTTTGTACAGCAGTAGCTGAAGTAGTAGGATTAAAACCAGAACACCTTAATACCACCAAACTAAATGCTGCCAGCAGAAACCAGACCTCATGCCTGCTTGCTAGTTTCCTCTCCTAGTTGGCTATACAATATACATTATATACATATTATATGTATATCTCTCCTGACATGGTAGAGCATCAGTTACAATGCCAGAATAAGACTCCTTTAAAATAACAAAAAAAAGCAACTGAGATACACATTTTCCTTTTAGTATGTCAGACCTTCAGCTCTGAAGACAGAATGCAGAACAGAACGTTCCTTCAGCAGAAATTCTCACATAACCGAGTTCACTGTTATGACAGTTGTCAATGAGGGAGGTCACTCCTCAGCAAACCGGCCGCTGGCTGGCTCCCCTGGCACCAGGCCGGCTGCCAGCTCTCCGCCCCAGGGAAAGCCTAGCTCCCGGCACCGCGAGGTTTATCCTGTCGGGAGCGCGCCCCGGCCGTGCCCGCTTCACCTCATGGATTTCTTCTAGCGGCGCCCTCCCGCACCCGGCTCCCGTCCCATCCCTCTGAGGCCCGGGCCGGCCACAGCGGGCGCTCGATGTCTCCGGCCCCGATTGCACAACCCTGAGCAGCGGCAACTCCCTCCCGCGCCAGCGGGCGGTGGCGGCTCGGGCGCAGGCCCCCGCCCCCCCCGCGCGCCGGACGAGGGAGGGCGGAGCCGAGCCCCGCAGCGCCCCGCAGAGCGGCGCGGGAGGCTCGCGGCCGGCCCTCGCCGCAGGTACCGCGGGAGAGGGGCGGTGGTCCTACCCGGCCGGGCGGGGGCAGGGCGGGGCTCTGTTTGCGCGGTGGGTCTCCCTGCTCCGTCCCTCTCCGTCCCTAAGGCGCGGGGAGGGAAGAGGCAGCCTTCTGGCGACCCTTTCCATGGGGAAGAGGGGCGTGAGGCTTTGCGCGCGCTCTCTCCTTCCGCCTGGAAGCGAGGAAGGAGCCCCGGGGGCCTCGGCAGCCGCCTGCAGTGCTGGCGCGGAGCTGCCGGGTGACCCTAAAAGGCGGTCCCCGCAGGGCGGGAGAAGACGCTCGGAGAGGTGCTCGGAGCTGCCGCCAGGGGCTGAAGGAGGTTGGGCGAGGGGACGGGGCTCGGTGGGCGGAAACGCCGAAGGGAGCCGAGAGCTCGCTGAGGGCTGCCGGGGGTCTACGTGTAAAAAGCGCTGTATCGCCGCGCGGCCGTCTGCGTTGACCAGCGAGACGGTCGAGCGGATTCGAAAACGGATCCCCGCGGTGACCGGGTGGCTTCCGGGCTCCCTGTCAGCGGCCCAGGGAGTCCGTCAGGCGGCGCTGGGGCTGCCCGCACGGCGGGCGCGGGGCGCCGAACGGAGCTTGAGCCCGGGCGGGGCCTCCTCGGGGAGCCGGCAGGCAGAGCGGGGAAGGAAGGTACGCTCCTCGATGGCAACAGAAGCAGGAGGAAGGAAGTGCCCTCCTCGCTGTCCGAGTGTCAGGGCTGAAGTTGAAGGGTAAGGCTGGTGATGTTTCTGGTGTGGGTCCGTAGAGACCTGGAGACTGTAGGGACCCGTTTGGCATTCCCTTACAGTGACTGTGCGTGGTCTGATGGGCTAATTTTATTTTTAACGGGTCTTTTTATCTGACAGTACTCTGCAGAGAGAGTGGTGGTACTGGGGACTCCAGTTTATGCAAATATTGTGGCTGGCATTTACGTTTTGAACTCCTGGATAGGACGACAGTGCTCAGCATAATGGATATGCTCTGCACTCTGCACAGGGAAATAGAATCTGGAGAGGTGCATGGGTGCTGGTATATTGGAATGAGGGAAGGAGGGACTGCTGGTATCTTAGGTTAAAATGCAGGTAAAGGTCATTGAGGTGTGGAGAGGGAGTAATGGGACAGAAGAAAGGCATGTAAAAATGAGTTCAGCTTTGGGCTTCTGTACTTGGATATTTTTCAGAAGTTTTGATTCACTGTTTGTAATATCTGTTTAAGTTTGAGCTAATTTTTATAGAAGTAAATGTGTGCTTTGCTGTGACTTCTATTCAACTTTTATTTTGATCTTATTTGCCAGAAATAATCAGGCTGCATTGTATGTCTTGGTGTTTTACTGGATGGTATGTTTCCACATGGTATGTAATGTACTCAACTCATGTATGAAATAACAGGTGTGACATAGGGGATAGACTTCTGGCTCTGGACTGAAGGTTGTTTGGTGGTTTTTTTTTTTTGCCCCTTTTCCTGATGGTCTTAATACAGTGAACAAGAGGAGGGGAAGCCAGTTTAACATTACACTGAGTCTGGGGATAAATAGAAAATGTGATCTTGAACACAGAATTGGGTTCGCTGCTGGTGAAACACCTGAGTTACTGGCTAGTTCATTACATTGTATTGAACATGCCAAAACCTTTGTTAGCCAGTGCAGGATGATCATCTTTTACAAAGCAGAACATGCTGATGGAGTGGAGTGACTGGTTAGCAATGCCTCATAGGAGTGTTTTCAGAGTGTGGGATGTTTGTTCTATTTGGTTTGTAAGGGAGCAGGAACTTTAAAAAGGTGTGAGGGATATCTGTACTGCAAGCAAAAATGTATGAAATCTCTGTACAGTTACGCTTCTTTTTTTCTGAGCTGTTTTGGAGTCTTCTTTGAGGAAGAGACATCTAAAATACCTGGAGAATGCACCTTTGAAAAGACATAAAGACATCTCTGTCTTTAATTTATGCCCTGAGAGTGGGCTCTATCTGCTAAATAAGATTCCAACAGTCTGCAACTGTGAGGTCTTCTGCTGCTGAAGTTTTGTGCTCGTGCACTTTAGTATAGTTGAAAGATGGTTGTAGCAATAAATAACCCAGCACTGCTATATCCGTCGTGATTCTGGGGGAAAACAAATACACTTTTTTTAGGATTTCAGGACGTGTTCAGCAAAATTACTCTTTTAAGGGAAAATGGGTAGCTGAAATCAACCTTTACCTATTGAAATTCAATTTAATGTTTTAACAAAGAATTCAGTTTCACCCAACTTCCCTTGTCGTGACAGAAAAACACATTGGCACATTCAGGTTGATGTATCTTGGCTGTATGAGGTAAACAGTATTATCTGCAGCATTGTCAAGAATAAAGCGATGCTCAGATGTTTTGAAATTATTTTTAGGATTTGGGTCAGTGTTTGTACTTCTCTGGTGTTTACGCATTTGCCTTACTATCCCATCAGTTTTCAAACCTGCTGATAAGCCCTTACAATTTGCAAGGTTGCATGTTAATAAAGTAATGTTCTCAGGTCCTTGTAGTAGAACTTAAATTCCCTTTTGATGTACACTTTCAGAAATGAAGTGCACTAGTTGTGGGTGCTGGGGATGAGTGGGCTCGTAGCACTGACATTGGGCTCAGGAAGTGGCTGATTTACATTTCTCAATAACTGAATGTAGCTCTTTGTTTCCTGGAATAGTTCGTGTTAAGTGGAGATAGAGAGTAAAGTGATTATAATAAGCATGGAAGTAAGTTATAAGTACTTTCTAATATGGCAAATGAATGTTTTCCAATACCTGTGTTTTCAGAAATGTCTCAAATATTTTGCATTACTGAAGCAGTGATTATATTTCCAGGCACATTTTTCAGGGCATGTTTTCACTCTAGTCACATCAAGCGTTGTCCTCAAAACATCATCACAGAAATTATTCAGCATTCCCAGAAGACATTGTCTTGTCACTTATTTCACACTTCAGCAAATGTGTACTGTGTTGTAATTCTTATCAATGCCACTGTTATGTATGAAGGTTGTGGGTGGTCACATTCTTTGTGTGAATATTTTTTAGAACAGCGTGCCCCTAGAATTATGTTAGATTTTGTTTAGGTTTTTATTGCATTTGAGCTTTATTGCTTTTTCAGATAGTGGGTGGCTTCTCTGAAATTTGGAAATCAAGAACATTAGACAAGCATTTTGCTAAGTCTGGCTAGAAAACCAGTAGTTTTGAATTGTTCTTATGGCAGTAAACATGTACTTTGTATGAGCGTTTTTGTTCACAAGATGTCAAAACAAGACCTTTTTGTTTTGCAACATGAATAGAAGTGATATTTGTTCACTAGCACAGTATCAAATGTAATGTGGAAATGACAAAACTTACTTGGAATCTGCAATATAGGAAGATGCACTTGAATGACAACTTCAGTAAGTACTTGTGTAAATGCTGCCAAATATTCATTGATAGAAGAGAGACATCATTTTCCTGGGGCAAAATGCTTCTTCCAGAACACAGTTAACCAGTGAGCCTGAAAGAGAGACATCTTGTTTCAACATCTCTGATTTCAGAATCATGTTTCTAAGCTGAATAATTACATACAAAAGTACAACGTGACTGGAGGTTTTCCCAGTCTGAAATTTTCATTAATTAGAGCAAATGGATGGTTGTGTAATGATCTGTTATTTTTTGTGTTGTTAATCCAACTCATTGTTAAGATTCTTCATTGCTTTTTGTCATTCTCGATAAGCATGTGATGCAAATGCATACACATTTTTATTGAAGCAGGAAGATAACTTCATTTGTGACTGGAATTGAATCTCTTCATAACACAGGATAGGTGTGATAACATACAAGTACTCAGCTGTGAGATGTAATTTCTGATGCATGTTTTCCACATGCGTGGCAGTGCACTTAAAAACAAGTATTAATACTTACAGTTCTGCTAGATAGAAAAGTCTTAGAATCTTGGATCTCCTCCTCTATGACCTGGCTTTCTGTGTGCTCTGGGTTGTGCTAATTTCATGTCTTGTGGCCTTTCCTTGTAAATTGCTTTTTGACATCAAATTTAGTCACATCTTCTGTAAGCTTGGCTTCAGATTTCCTGCTGCTGAGCAATATAACCGAACATTGCAAAACATCTTGCAAAGAATGCAAGAATGCTGTGTGCTTATGGCAGGTTATTCGTTTTGAATGGGAAGCTATCAAATCTATTTGATACCAAGGAGTAATTTTGTCCACATTGATTAATGACTGATTAATTCAAGCACATGTTTGTATACATTTATAGATGAGACTCTCATTTCATATCACTTAACTGTTCTCCTCTCCAAAGCCTAATCCATTCATTATACAGATGCTTTTGATGCTAAAATGCCCTAAAATTGTTTGTACATTTTCTTTGAAATTGTATGAAAGTAGGCAGTGAAAGGGTATGTGAAATTCCCAACTTGTGCTGAATGAGAGGGCAAGAATGGTTAGCACTGCTGTACAGAAGATGTGTAGGGAGGGGTGAATGTATGCTAGGGCACGGCTGGTACCTGCCATTGCTCTGCAGAGGAGGGAAAAAAAAAAAGGGATCTGTGTGTAGAGAAAAGACTGAAGTTGGCTTAAGGCAGTGGATGATGCCACACAAAGCTCACTGGGATACTAAGGTATTTGAAGCTGATATAGGTTTTCATTCTCTGTGAGGCAGACTTTTTCTGTATGTTTGTTGGTAACGTTTTGTAGAAGTAACTAAGTAAACAAAGGCTGCTCTGTTTTTTGAGTAATAATAAGTATCTTTACGTAGGACTTGAATATTTCCGCCTCTGTAGTATGTTGAGTGCTTAAAGTTCAAGCTTATTTGAGCTGGAATTCTAGTTTCTGGCCCTGAAATAATCAGGGTTTATTTCTTATCAAGCTATTACAATTGTATCACTGTTGTTTATTTAGATTAGATTATTTATATATGTACAATAGCTGCTAGCTAAGTTATAGCTAAAGATAACTCCTCTGGATCCCCTATTTGAAATTACTATAAGGTTTTTCCTGCACTTTTTTTGCTTTCTTGAGATCTCTATTCCTGCTTATTTTTGCCTCCTAGCATAAAAAATACACTTTAACTACTGGACTTTCACTATGGGCTGTTTTTCACTAAAAATGGCTGAGTTTGGCCAGTGTTTGCTGTCTGGGCCAAAACCCACTTCAAAAAATAAACATCCTCCTAAGTTTCCAGAGCTAGGTATATAAAAATTCTGTTTGTTTTGAAGACACTCTAAGCAGGTATGTGAAAGTAGTTAAAATAAGCCTAAGCATTGATTGTCTTGTGATGTGCTTGGCTCAAATGCATGGGTAATGATCATCCCATTAAACTTTTAAAACAGCGCTGCGGGAGTAAAATTGATCTGAACTGCTAATGACTGTAACTAAACATGTCAGGCTGGGAGACTCTCTCTTAAACATAGCAGTTTATTTGTGAGATAGGTGACAACAAAGCCTGCTTTATGAGGTGGAGAAAAAAGTTACATGAAGTCAGTTAAAATGGTACTTGCATCGCAAGAAAGGACAACTTGAAGCTAATGACTGTGCTTCAGTTCTCTTTCTCAGGGATATGATGAAAATGACCTTGATTGTGTAGTCAGCCCAGTGGCAGCTGTTACAAAAATACTGGTAGTTGTTACTTTTTACTTTTTTAGTATTACGCATTATTTATTTTTACACATTGCTGGTAAGAATCAACAGTGGCCATTTCTTTGAAGAACTGTCTCTTCTCTGCTGGACTAATGTTTGGAAGAGGAGTGAATCCACAGGTTAATGATCTTTGTTTTACATCTGATGTAAGGCATAATTACTGTAATACTTCTGGAATGAGAAAAATATAATTACAAAGATGAGTTATACAGCCCTTTATTTTCTTCACTGTGTTGTAGATATAAAGGACTTCTGTGTGCATCCTCATTCAAGTATTGTTTGCTGATAGCTCAAGATAGTCTGATTTTGTTGGTACATGTTTCATTCAATGAAATTTCAGTTTTTCTACATTTCTGTTTCAGATCAAGAAGTATCAAAATAAAAGCAGTAAGGGGAAAGAAGAGTGTCAGGGAACTATCAAATAGCTCACCATTTTAAAGCATGAGTTTCATTTAAATGTCAGCGCTGCTTTGCGTTCTTAGATTGTACTTGTTTTGATTCACTGGTGTGAGAGGATGTTCCAGACAGTAACATGAGCACCGGCTGGTGTGATACTCTATTGTGTTGGAGTGGCCCAATGAGAGGCAATGCATTGCCTCTAATTAAAGCAGAGTTGCACCTGTGTCAGGGCTGCAAATGTTTAAATTTGATGTTTCTTTCTCTGCGTAGGAATTGCCTAGTAACATCTTGTATGCTTAACAAGGGTATATTTAATATTAATTAATCCCAGCTCTTCTCCATATTCTGTGTTTGTATTCTGTTTTGCATAGTCCTATATGTATAATGCCTTCTGCACTGCTCTCCAGTGTGACAACAAAATCAGCGTGTAGTAAATGTGGAATGCCTGCATTCTCATCTTTCTTCTCAGAAGGTTGTATGCCTGTGCTCTTTTCTGGTTGTTACCTCTGAATCTGGTGGGCAGGTTTACAATGCTGTGTGTTTGGGGATATGTATATTTGAAGAAGGTAGGGAATGTAGTGTGTTATGCAAAGCTTTGTGTGACCAAAGTTTTCATGTTGGTGAGCACTGGGAGGATCAGGTCTGTGAGTGTTTGCTACGCTGTTCTGTTTCTGAAAAACTAAATCTTCCATAATTAACAACCAACTTCTGTAATTCAGAAGTGATGCAGTCTTTCTTTCAGAAATGCTAGCATTCCCAGCTGTGTTAGCCGGCATTCATTATGAAGATCAGCAACTACGCTACGGTATTTTTCTTTGATAATTATTTACACAAATACTAACCAAAAAAATCCAGAATAACTTCAGTGGAACAATGTAAGCTTTGACTAATATTAAAAGGAAGTGCCTATAAGTTGGCTGCAGAGTTGTGAGCAGCATAGTTGACAGAGCCTAGACTTGTCCAGGTTGAAAAGCACCTTGGAAGCTCTTTTTTGTGTGACATTTTGCTCCAAGAAGGGTGAATTCAGGCTAGGTTGCTTAGCACTTTGCTTAGTCTAGTCTTAGTCTGAGAGCAAAGATTCTACAACTTCTCAGCGCCTGTTCCAGAGGTTGACAATCCTTAGAGAGAAAACCTTTTTTTCTAGCCTGTTGGAACCTTCCTTGTTTCAATTTGTGCTGTTTGTTTCTTGCATTGTTCCCTCCCACAGACCTCAATAGGCAAAGAATCTTCCATCTTCTTGTTAACCTTCTCTTGTGAAGGCTGTTGTTGAATTCCCTTGACACTTCTCTTTACCAAGCTAAACATGTCTGGCTGGTGGATACCATGGCTCCAGCCCATTGACTTTCTTCTTCTGGGGAGCCCCAGGCTGGAGGCACTAGCCCAGGTGTGATATAACAAGTTCCAGGCCCTTCGATCAGCTGGCTGACCTCTTTATGGTACAGCTTTGAAGTTTATGCGCTGGCCAGGATACCCTGGATGTTTGGTTAGGACAGCTCTGCGCAATTCTGCATAATTACAGCTATTTTGTTTTCTTCTTTTCTAACTGCTGACTTTGCTTTGCAAGATCTAATGAAGTTAAACTCTGTTTTTCTTTCTATATAGAGAAAGAAAAAAAGCAATGAAAATGTTAGTGATCATTTGAATATTTGCTTTTACTGCAGGGAACTAAATGCAGCACCAGCTGTTTCCAAACCGCCACTGAAAGAAGTTTAGATTACTTTGAAATGCATATGCACCTTTAGTCTATTTTCAACTTGAGTCTCCTAAAGACTGATTGAAAAGTGGTTGTATTTAAAATAGTATGCAAACTGTATTTCATATCCTGCTAGACTTAGTTAAAGGGAGAGGTTTAAGAAATGTTATTGTTCACTGATAACTGCATTAAAATTATTTCTGGAACTTAGGATGGATTAATTATGTTCATGTCTTGTATCTATAGTATTGTGTGTGGCTTTTTCAGAACAGATGAATCACCTTTGCCATCTCTGCTGATTACTGGTATAGATACGAATGTTGGCATGATTATAATAATTTGAGCTTAAAATAACAAATATTTTGCACCTGTGCTTTTGTTTTTTTAGACATTGAAATTGTTATTTTGTGTAGAACGGACACTTTTATCTAGAGTGCTTTTTTGAAACTGATCTTTATGTTAACTCTTTTTCTAGGAAGTAGAGTTCTTGACATCTTTTATCCAAGAACCTAGGGTGAAGAGGTTGTACAATGCGAAGACATAATCTGCAAGGTAAGTTAAGGTCCAGTATCTGACAGTGATCTGTTAAAGTGATCAGTGATCAGTTGAAGGGAAAATGTTATCAAACTTCTTCTCTGTGTGCATTGAAATGATTACTGTGGCCGTAGGTGTTTTAGAGACACTAGACAGCTCGTAACTTCAGTACTGAGCAGTGATGAAACTGTACTCAAATATTCAATGAAATAATAATTCTACAGATTTTGTATGTCACACACAAAAAGGTGACACTAGAGTTAAGTTCTCAGAGTGTTCATACTCTGAGGAGTATAAGTAGTAAATTGTGAATCTGCTTACCTGGTCAGTTTAAATGTGTATGTATATTTATATCTACTTATCATTTTATACTGTGATGTTCTGTCAAGCAGCCTGGTATTTCAGGTAAATTTAAAATGTCAGTTCATCACAGTGAGTTCCTTTGTGAGCAAATTTTATATTGAGATGTTTAGAATGTAGTGAAGGTAACCTTTTACTGTGCATTTGATGACAGCCTGAGTGCTGAATTATTTAGAATTGTTTTGTATTGCCCACTAGACTGTTAGATCATTTTACACTCTAATATTGTTACCACATAGGAGAAAACACATGCTCAGCAGCTCAGTGAACTCTGAAAGGATAATTTGTTTGGGAGTTAGCAATATGGCTGACATTTTACCAGAATAGTCTGAAATAAGTAAAATTAAACAACTTCAACTGAATTTGTTCTTGAAACCCTTTTTTTCAGTTTCTTAAGAAAAAAAAAAAGAGACATCATTGGAGGTTGTTTTTTCTTTGTGTCTCGCTTGGCACTGAGACTAGATCAAATGTTTGAAAAAGATGTTAACATTTAAGTCTGTAGATATAGTCAATGTGAATTCTTAGGTTTAGGTTACTTCCATCTTGCACTTAATTCTAGATCACAAAATCCATCTTATTTGAGGCTGTTTGATTGTTGTTTTCAGGCATATGTTTGGTCGAGTACCAGAAAAGCTCACTTTGTGTGAAACATGATGAATTAAAATAGTTCAGTGAGAACTCTGATGTATTCTAGACTATGTTTACTTGGCACATTATTTCAATATCGTATTTACCCCCAAAACATTAAATATTACTAATACCACCTAAACAAAATGACCGTGGTGTTTTTGAAAATTTTAAGTATTCTTTTAAAAAGTATTTTGAAATATTGGATGTAATAATGACTGCTTGATTCTCTTGTAACCTTTCTGTTTTTTTGTTTAGGTGTTCAAACTTCTGACTTGGCCATCAAATATTAATGGAAAAAAAACAAAAAACAAAAAACAACCCTGATTAATTAACATAATTCTGGCTGTTTGTTGGTTGTTTTTTTTTTTCCTTCAATTCTTTGGTGTTTGATGAGGAGAAATTCAAGGAAGATTTCAAGGAATGGAGTTAGCTCACAGTTTACTACTCAATGAAGAAGAGTATAACCAGCTTGACGAACATCAAAAAGCAGAGTTCATTTTTGAATGGTTACAGTATTTGGAAAAGCTTTTACCAGTTACTAGCAGGGTAAGTATAATGTGATTTGAAGAAAAGCACGTTGTTTTGGTTTTTTTTTGTTTTCTTATAAAAAAGTTGTATTCCATTTCCGTTGCTTTTCTTGTCTTTTACGTACTGTTGCAGATGATAACTACTGCACTACATTCATAAAAAAGAAGCAGAAATGTATATTTATTGATATAAAACTGACTTAACGAAGCTTAATTGCAAATAAGACAGTGCATTAACAAGATTTGAGATGGTAGGATATACTTAATTTGCTACTGCATAGCGGCTATGGTAAACACATATAGGATATTCTCCCAAAAGTCATGAGGTTCAGAGTGGACCCACTTTCACCACAGAGGTGTGGCTGGATCTTCTCCTAGCCCCCAGACTTGGTCATTTATTTACATTTGAGGGGTTATTTGTACACAGTCAATCTAAGATTGAATCTTAGTCAAGTTTTAGTCGAGAAAGCTTAAAACAAACTATTAGTAACTTACTTAGGATCTATACCAGCGAGGTGTCTTGATGTCAAGGTGTAAAAGATCTCTGTGCAAATGTAATCTTCAGATATATCCCTATTCAAGCAGAGATCTTGTTGTGCAGCCAGATGCCATGCAGAAGAGCAAGTGGAGTTCTTGCATTGCTCGCTATTTATGGATAGAAATAACTGACTCAAAGTGAGTTTTTTTGTTTTCTTTTCCAAGCGTATACAGTGTCAGCTGCTGAACCTTGTGTGTGCTACCAGTTCTTTCAGCCCCCCTCTGTGGGACAGATCTGTGGTGGTTAATCTGTCTTAACAACAGTGTTATCAATGCTGTTACTCACTGTCTTCCTGTGCAAGGCCTTCTATGCAAGTCCAGGCCAAAGGAGGGAACATGGGAAGAAGTTGGGGTGGGGGGGTACTGTGGAGCACATGGTCACAGGTACTGTATGGCACAAGAAGGCAACAGCTGTGCCTTCTAATAGGATATTATGGAACAATAGCAGGTAACAAAGAAGGAAATTTGGTTTACCCTTTCCAAAAGATGGTGACAACTCGAGAGGAGTGTAATCTCTATCCAGAGAGGTGTCACTCCCTCAGCTGCTAATCCTTTAATAAGGCGGGTGGATGGGGGACGGGACAGACGTTTAAATTTAACTACTACTGATTTTATTTCCAGACTGATATAAAAGAAAACCAGAAGAAACTGGTTGAACAATTGACTTCTTTATTAAACAATTCACCAGGACCCCCTACCAGGCGGCTTGTTGCCAAGAATTTAGCTGTACTTTATAGCACTGGAGACACTTTTTCTGTTTATCAAACAATTGAAAAATGTAATGAACTCATTCGGAGTAAAGATGATTCACCAAGTTATCTGCCTACAAAACTGTAAGTATTTTTCATTAGACTCAGACTTCAAATCTGGTAACGACAGAGACAAGTGTGATGACACATAAGATGTGAATGTAGGGGAGGGCATGCTCCCTCATTTTTGCTTGTTGTCCAAATAAGCTCTGTGGCTTAAAACACAGACTTTGAAAGGCTCCTTGATTAGAATAATTATTATGGGTGTGCCATAATAAGAAGTAACTTTATTTTCCTCCAAAAATCTCTGAACTTTTCAGACTGAGTACTAAAAGAGGAACTAAATTCCTTTGAAAACTGAAAGCAAATTCAAATTATTTCCTTCCCTCTAGACGCTGTAAAAATTATATCTTAGTCATTTAACATATGCTGCCTTTGAGGCAGAATTGTGAATGGTTAAGGATTTGTGTAGCTTTTTTATATATCTCTTTGTGACTTCCCTGGAAAGTTTTGGATAAGTTCAGCTGCAGGTTGTGAATAAAGTCAGCTCAGTACTTTATAACACGAATTACCCTTCAGAGTTTGATAGCTTAAATATATTTTTCATCCTTATTTAAGATTTTTTCTTGTTGCAATTCATATAAATACAGCATAAAAACAATCACATTAAACATGTTTAAATCACGTTACTTTTGAAGCATTCAACACAATGGTAATATGGCGTTTGATAGGAGTCAGTAAGGATTGTGTGCGTTAGAATAAAATTTGGCTTACCAAAATGTTTCACGTTTACTGGATCCACTGGAAAAAATGCACTGTGTGATCTGAAAGCTAAGTTGAATTAACTTATTTGGAAATGTAGACATGTTAAATCTGTATGCATGTGATACCATTTAAAGTTATAAATGACCACAGTATGCTTTAACGTAATGGAAGAAACTAAGGACAGTTTTTGCTTTATGGTTTTTGAGTATGAGAAGACAAAACGAGCTTGCAGTGCATATCGTTATATGGAAGCAATTCAAACATTACCTGTTAGAAAAGAGCTTAAGAAAGCTTTTAATATATTGCTTATTTTAAACTTAGTTTAAAAAAAAAAAAAAAAAAAAGTATTTACCTGACATGATAAATCTGAGTTCACTGCCACAGGACAGCTAATGAAAGAAAGAACATATTGGTATTGAATACTGTATATGGGCAGCAGGAACCTGAACAATAGAAGACGGTGATTTCCAACCAGGCAATTGAAAATCAGGCCTAAGAATAGCAGCAATGGATGACAGAGTAGGAGTGGGCAGGTGTTTAAAAAACAAGAAGGTGGTAGTATACTACTGAGAAGAGCAACAAAACAGATGAATACAGCTTCAAGTGGAAAATGCAGTGACTGAGCAAATTTCTTAAAGAGTTGAACTGAATGTAATTACTTAAAAGCATATGAAATATTTGTAATTAAATGCCTGAAGATGGCCAAAAGAACAGAGGAATATGAAATGTTTTTACAGGACACAAAATCAAACCTTAAGATATAGAAATACTAGGAATAATTTTTTTCTGGTACACTGTATGTCCTCCACTGTAGTAAAATAAAATAAAATAGAAGTAGAGATAGGGAAACATCATTGTGCATTATTAATTATACAGTACACATAGCAGATCAGAATTGGTTATTCCCCTTTTGTTTGAGTTGCTAATTGTGTTTCTGACAATCCTTTTCAAATGATGTTTCCTGGAAACAGATTTTTACAAGGAGTCTTGTCTTTTCCAGTGCTATATTGTTTTTTGATTCCTGATTTCAGTTGACCTCTTGTACTGTCTTAACAGTTAAGAATAAGCTCAGCTTAAGGAGTTTTAGTCCTGCAAAGTAAATTACTGCTATAGTACTGTTCTTCAACAGTGAAATGTGTAATTAACCTTCTAGGAGAGTTCAGTGTGGCACAGAACTCTACTGGTTTTTCTTGCTTCGGCTGCAAGACAGTTGCTTTGGAGGAAGTGAAATGATGTTAGCATAGCAAGGAGGGATGCTGGAGTCCATTGCCAGCAAAGCAAAAGTGACAAAGAAAGACAGAAATGGCAGAGATGGAGAGTAAGAAGGTAGAAAAGTAGCTGGAGGAGAGAGAAGAGGCAATGTTAAGAGTCCTGATTGGCATGAAAACAGAGGTGAGGAGAATGAAAGAGGGATGATGTGAAGAAAAAGGCATGAATAAATAATGGATTCAAAAAGGAGATTTCTTGTGGTATTGATGCTGAGGCACTAGGCTACGGAAAGGCATTTGGAATAAAAGCTTTATCTTGTGCAGCAATTAAGTGGACTACTTGGTGTCCAGTGAAGAAAGGCTGCTTTTTTTTTTTTTTTTTTTTTTTAATGCTTACTTTGCTTTTTTAAATTTTGACTAAAGTTTTGTCTGTTTGTCATCTGTTCTTGTTAATTTAGCATACATGCCCACATTGTCTGGTAGCTTTCAATCATTGTTAGCAAATTCTGATTCACCTGGAGACTCCTCTAATGACAGTTTCCAATGAATTGTTTGTTTATCTCATGATTTACTGCTTCTCTACTTTCATGTGGGTGGAAGATGTTTTAGGCGAGCAATTTTAAAAGAGAATAGCCATCATCTTCTACTAAAGCAGAGTGTGATGTGAGTCCTGTTATTGAATCAGACAAATATGTCACGTAGCATGACTTAAAGTTCCAAAGTTTTGAAAATATTCACTAGTATTGTTTTTAATCTGTAAGCGTTGTAAAAAATATTTGGCTGATCAGGAAACTTTCATTGCTGATCTCATTGTTAATTTACTACTTTTGAAATCTTACTTTTGCATTTATTGTTCTCTTAACAACTGTATTTGGGAGAGGTAGCAACTGAAGTTTATCTTATAGAATCATAGAATCACAAGTTTGGAAAGGACTTACAAGCTCATGTAGTCCAACTGTACTCCCATTACCCTTGCTACCACAAGCACTAACCCATATCTTGTAGCTCCTCATTCAGGCACCTCTTGAACACTGCCAGGGATGGAGACTCCTCCACCTCCCTTGGCG
Organism: Lagopus muta; assembly: GCF_023343835.1. NCBI lineage: Eukaryota > Metazoa > Chordata > Aves > Galliformes > Phasianidae > Lagopus > Lagopus muta. The sequence continues at coordinate 34,263,336 of NC_064438.1, read as the reverse complement.
GGCCATTCCAGTGTCTGACCACTCTCTGAGAGAAAAAGTTTTTCCTCATGTCTAACCTAAACCTCCTTTGGTACAACTTGCTACCATTTCCTCGGGTCCTGTTTGTTGCCTGAGAGAAGAGGCCAAACCCCTCTTCACCACAACCTCCCTTCAGGAAGTTGTAGAGTGTGGTGAGGTCTCCTCTGAGCCTCCTCTTCTCTAGGCTAAACAATCCCAGCTCCCTCAACTGCTCCTCATAAGGTTTGTGCTCCAGATCCCTCACCAGTTTCGTTGCCCTTCTCTGGACATGTTCAAGCACTCAGTGTCATCTTGTAGTGAGGAGCCCAAAACTGAACACAATACTCGAGATGTGGCCTCACCAGTGCTGAGTACAGGCGGATGATCACCTCTCTGCTCCTGCTGGCCACACTATTTCTAATGCAGGCCAGGATGGCTTTGGCCCTCTTGGCCACCCAGGCACAATGCCAGCTCATGTTCAGCCAACCATCAACCACCATCCCCCAGGTCCCTTTCCTCTTCACAGTCATATTTAAAGTCATTTAAAAACACTGTGCAATGTGCTGCACATGATTTTTCCAGTTTTTCCAGTTTAAAATATGTTCAGTATGAGATGTTAAAACTCCATACGTAGTACTTAAATTCAACTGGGGAATAAGTTTAAAAAATGTTTTCTTGATGGTGATGCTGAGCTGTGTCACTGTGCATTACGTTGGTCTGGCCAAAGAGCAGAAGGGTGATTAAAGAAATCAGGAATTTTTTCCTTGTATTCAACAAAAAAAATTTACTCATAGATGGATCAATACAAAATCCAACTCTTAAGTAGTCATTGAAAGGAGTGCATTATTTAATTGAGCAACTATTTTTTTTTTTCCCCATCAATATTAAGCAATTTTTGCTTTTGCTAGGGAATTGCCTATGAGCATGCAGAGCACACAGACTCCAGTTGTCAAGTTATTTCTCCTAGAAACTAAATTCAGAACCTGTGTATAATGACAAGAACATAGATTTAGAAATCTTCTGTTCCCTCCAGAGTGTTTCCACGGTACATATGACTGTACACGCATGCCACAATTTTAACTATTTGACAATTTGCAATCTCCATCATGTTGTAAACAAACTCCTTCTTGTCTGCTTCTAGCTGCATATACAGTAGCATGATGTCATAGACTGTGATGCAGGCCACTCTTAGTTAGAAATTCATTGGTAAGGTTTAAGGATGGATCATGATTAAATGTTTTTTGATTGTAAAATGTGTTAGAGGTTTATCTTCCCAGCCCCTGTACCCTCGGTTCTCTTGTAGTGTGAGTGTGTGCCCCACACTCATCTTTTCTTTTTTTTTTTTTTCTTTTGATAATCCACTTACACTTTTGAAACATTCTATTTAGTTATTTTGTTACTTGTCAATTGATTACATTAGTCTTCTTAATCCCTTTCATCTGTTGTTGCATCCATTTTCATGCGTTTTTGGATTTGCTTTTGTTTTAGTGCTGCGGTGGTATGCTTGGGCTATTTATACAAAAAATTGGGAAGAATTTTGGGAAACAGTTTTACTGACACCGTTGGGAATGTGCTTAAAGCAATGAAGAATGCAGAGGTATTGGAACAGCATGTTTAAAAAATGATTGGAAAAATAATAGGATGTTTACCATTGATAGACCAATGAATAGGAGAAATTGCATGATACCAGTGTATGTAAAAATTGTGGTGAGTCATAGGATAAAATTCAATATCTGTATTCCAAAGAATTACCAATGGATTGTTGTCATAATTGGATTGAAGTTATTCTCATGCTGCTTTCATGAAAGAACTTGTTAATCTAGAAAATTTCATTGCCTTTACTAATGAGAACATTTTTGCTCCAGCTTGTTTCATATTTTGAATATTAAATTGCCCATGAGTACCTTTTCATAGAATGCAGAATCTTTTATCTTTACTTGGTTATAGTGTTACAGAACGAGTTCTCTAGCTCATTTCAGCATAAACAGATTTCTAACGGTGAAAAAAATCTCATACATTTGTTTACTTGTTTTGTTAGGCACCATTTTCTATTTCCAAGGAGTTTAGGACTATGGAACTGTAACATTTCTTCTTTTTCATTTTTCAGTCTCAAGGTCGTTATGAAATCATGCTTAGTTTACAAAATATGTTGAAGGGTTTAGGAGCTGCTGCTGTCTCTTGTCACAGAGATATTTACAAGGCTGCCCGATCATGTCTGACAGATCGATCCATGGCAGTCCGCTGTGCTGCTGCAAAGGTAAAGTGCTCTCATTATTTGCTATTTATTAACTCCCTAAACAAAGCTTTCATTTAATGGATGATAAACACATCAGTAAATACACTTTTTGCTTGTCTGTATTTCTTTGACATTGCCCTGGCAGCAAAAAATCAAGTAATTTTAGTATGAAGCAACACGCTTATTTTATTAGGGAGAACTCAGTCTTATGCTGCAAGCTAAAATCTGTACTGAGTGCTTTTCCATAACAAAACATTAACCTTAGGCATTTTTACTTCCTTTTCTCTCTTTTGTCTAGTGTCTTCTAGAACTTCAGAATGAAGCAGTATTTATGTGGAGTACGGATCTGGATAGCATTGTGACTTTGTGTTTTAAATCTTTTGAAGGTTCTAATTATGATGTACATTTAGCAGTTTCAAAACTTTTAGGCACAGTACTGGCTAGAGCTTTAACATCTAAGCAGGCAACAGGTAAGGTATGCACTTTGGTGATTCGTCATCTGTAAAAATCTTATCAGATGTTCTGAAACTCTGAAGTTCTGAAACCTGAAGTAAAATCACCATGTAAACTGCATCAAGCTGTTTGTATCTGTTGTTTGATCTTTTTGTTAACTTTTATTCTCATAACATTTTTTCTCATATAATACTGTAATGTTTTTACTTGTGTTGCACAACTATATACACTCACAATAATAATAAACAAGAAAAAATATTTGGTAAAACTAGTTTCCTCTGTTAGAAGAATATTGTTGTATTTTTGCAATGTGTAAGGAACACTAAGATGTGGTGGAGTATCTGCCTGTCAAACTGAAGAGCTAAGGATGGGTTTTTAAACTGTTTTTCCAAAATTGTCAGTACCATTTCTGGATTATATAGTGGTACAGACATGATCTGAAGCAGGAATGAACACACAGCTCTCTTAACAGAGCACGTATAACAGTTTCTGTTGACAGGCATCCTGAGAAAAATTTAGCATCTCAAATCTTTGGTATCATTCGGAGTGGGCGTTTTTAGTCCAGTCTTAGGAGCCCAAAACTAAACTTCCAACTGTAATCTATGTGAAATATAACATGATGCAGAGTGAGTATGATTCTTCAGGACAAGGGGAAACGGCGGGAAACTGCAGCACAGGAAGTTCCGCACAAACATGCGCAAGAACTTCTTTATAGTGAGGTGACGGAGCACTGGAACAGGCTGCCCAGGGAGGTGGTGGAGTCTCCTTCTCTGGAGACGTTCAAGACCTGCCTGGATGCCTACCTGTGCTACCTGGTGTAGGGAACCTGCTTTGGCAGGGGGGTTGGACTCGATGATCTCTGGAGGTCCCTTCCAACCCCTACAATTCTGTGATTCTGTGATTCTTTTAATGACATCAAGACTTTGTGTGCGATAAGCAGAAAATGACAAAATGAAGTCATTAAGCCCAGCTTACTGCTTTTTCAAAATTCTTGAGGTTATCTGCTTACTTTGAGGATTCTTAAAAATCTTGTATTCCGAAGATATTTTTTAGAAAAAAAAAAAAAATCTTTAGAGAGAAAAAAACAATTAAAACTGGTCTTTTTATATTAAAATAGGGAGGGGAAAAAACCTTCTCAGTCCTCTTTATAAACTGTTTTCTTCTTCCAAGCAATCTAGTTATATAACCTTAACACTTCAGTAATGCAAGAAGCTCATCCAGCTGTTTTGTTGGTTATTTTTAGTAGTGAATCCTTAGGTTAAAAACAAGTTAGATCTGCGTGAGATGGAAGCTGGGTTAAGGCTGAAATGGGCTAGGGAACAAGAGGAGGGAGCAAAACATGAGGGAGTACGTAGCTACAAAATTTCTGCTTTGAATGTGATAGCCAATTAGCAGTGGGGATTATGATTACTGCTTTATTATCTAAAGTCGTCTTAGTCTCTATCTCATCAAAATATGAGAAATGAGTGAAAAACAGCAAAAATTTTAGATTGCTTAGTTCACACACTGTGCAGTAATCGTGAAGTTTGCACATGCACAATTCCTAGCATATATTTTAAATGGATATTCTGCCAGGGAATGAAACAGAATAGAAATCAGAGATACTTTCTTTCCGGCAGATTGTAAACATGTTCTATTACTCTCATTATTTTGGGGAATTGGTACTAAGTTAGAAGGTTTTTGTTTCTAAAAATACCTTTTGCAGTGTCCGTATCTGGCTAAGTGTAACAGGAAGGTAATCTGTCCTGTCTTGAGTCTGGAAGAGAAAGTTATCTTTAGTGAGGTGGATGAGTTGGTCAGGGCTTTCGTGAAGCTTAAGATAGCAGGAGTAGGCTATACAGACTGTTCTACAGAGAGGGCCTAGATTTGATGGTAAATACCATACAGAGAGGATGTGTGCATATGCATGTGTATGTGTGTGTGTGTGCGTTTGTATATAAAATGTTTCAAGCATGTTTGGATTTGGTTGTGTTACTGATTTGTTTAAATCCATCTTTTCTAAAACGATTGGAGTCAAAGCTTTACCTCTGAAATACGAATAAGTTCTACAGAGCTATTCCTCTAAACAATTATATCTATTTTTAGTATCCACCAAGCATAACTCCCGCAGAATCTCTTTGGAAGAAGTGATGGAGCTCTTAGGAACTGGATTTCTGCGTGGAAGTTATGGATTTCTACGAGCCAGTGGTGATATGCTGAAAGGGACCAGCTCAGTCAGCAGAGATGTTAGGGTTGGAGTCACACAGGTTTGTGTTACATTATTTATGTTGTTCTAAGATTGCTGAATATTCCTACAACTGTTTTTATATATCCCTTATTTCATCCTTGTTTGTATCTGTGACAAAATTTAATAATAAAAATTTTCACCTTGAATTGTGCTGGAAAGAAGATTTCTAATGTTTCTTGTTGTTTATATGGCAGTTTGAAACTTTCAAAATGAAGCGTGTGTTACTAGTGAAATCTTTAAGTGACTTAAAAAAAAAAAAGTGATATAAGTAATTACTTTCATCAAATTGTTTCTTATTAGTAATTTACTGCCTTGTGCCTAAAATTTAGAGGGGGAAGGTGCAAGAATTTTTTAAACATGGAGTGGTTTCCTACTATACAACCATTCTCAGTCCCATTTTGAAAGAATGAGTTCTGCTTTGAATAATTAAAAAATAAAAAATAAGGAGAAACAGTTTAGTGACACAAAGCAAATATTTGCTGACTGGTTTTGTTGTGTTCCAGAATGCTTAGTTAAAGGATAGAACTTTAACTGAGAAGAGCTGAAGTCAGAATGTGCAGTGCATACTGGTAAAAAGCGTAAATTTTTGAGATAAGCTAAGTGCTTGTGAAAACCTATGTATTCAAATGTTAATGGTATTGATGAACATTTACATGTCTAACAGTAGTGATTATTTTAATGTTACAGTCTGTACAAGTATTTATGTCAGTATTTGCCAGTAAGGGGATTTTTAGGCATTTCAACTACTGTAGTGCAAAAAACAATCTCTAAATTAATTTGAATTACTTATGGAAGCTGCCTGACTTTGCATTGGAGAAGCTAGAAGATATTCACAGATTGTCTTCATGTTCAGCTCATGTTAGGTGGGGACATGAACTTCTGGCAGAATGATAGATAAGCCAGGGAGAAATATTTACCTAGAAAATGCATGCCAGACACCTAGGGTTTTCTATATATGCAGTCATTTCATTGATTTTTATTTTTATTTTTTTTTTAATTCTTTTTTTTCCAGGAATAGGTATTTCACTTCAGTATTTTTACTTCATGTACTTTCTAAAAAAAATTGTTTCCATTCTTCATGCATTTCTAAGCTAATGCATACCAGTTCTATATGGTGTACTGTTGCTGTACTATCACAGTAAAATCAGTGATGTTTCTGTAAGAAACAGAGTTTTGTGTATACCGATGCTTGCAAGAAGAAAATGCTTTCGTTTATAAAATGTATTGGTTATTATTTGAATTACAGTTTGTTATAATTTTTAAAATCTGTAAGAATTCTGAAGATGGCTTCTTATATATGGAAGAATAATTTGTATTTATTCATGATATGGTCAAGTTCAAGATGTAGCCGTGGCAGTATGAGTCTTTGCAACCCTATTCTGTTAAATTCCTCAGTTTTTGAATCTGTAAAGCAGTGGTAATGTACTGGTACATTATTAAGCCTAAGTAGCATTTGTTAAGAGCTATTAATTGTCAATAGGATTTTCTTGTTTCTCCACCTGCATTACATCACTTTCTTTTGTGTAAATAGTTTAGTCATTAATGTTGTACACAAGTCACAGTATATAAGAAGTAAATAGAGAAGTTTGTTGATGGGTAGTACTTGTGAACTTTCTTTTGAGGACTATTGCATATTGGATTGCATATACTCATTTTATGGCATTCATTTTTCTTGGTGGTAACACATCTATTCATTAAAAAACCCAGCGCATGCATACAGAAGGCATTTATAAGGGAGTGTATTCTGTAGCAAAATAAATGGTGTTCTGGTAATTAGATTTGTAAAGTGACACTGCATTCTTTCTCTTTGTTGTGATGTCCACAGTCTTTCTATAGTACCTCCGCTGCAAAGCAAACAATGAAAATTCATTGAGATTAAGAGCAGTGCTTGGGGGCTGCAAATGTTCCCTAATTCCAAGCCTGTAATAACAAAATTCTCTCAGGGTTATGGGTTACAGTATTGTAACATAGTAGTTCTTAAAATGCATTCATACATTAAATTTGTGTTCCATGTGCAGAATATTAAATAGCTAGGAGCTGTTGTTCAGTGAGACCAAACACAGTGTTTTACATAACAAGTGCCTGTGCAGGGTAAACTGCCATTTCTCACACTCTGGAATGAAATAAAGTAGGCAAGCAACTTGAATTAACTTACAGTCAAACTAAGCTGTGTTATTGCTAGAATATTTTTTAGGGCTGCATTTTTCACCTTCTACCTGCAGGTGAGAATGTACCAGATATATGAACTCAGTTCAGTGATTTTTGTATTTCTGGAATTGCAGAGGCATAAATAATTATGTATGTGGGATAGCTGATAGCAGTTCTCCAGATGATTTTCCTCTAAAATATGACTTCTTTTCAAATCTTTTCCAGGCATATGTGGTATTTGTCTCTACATTAGGAGGACAGTGGCTTGAAAGGAACTTCTCTGCCTTCCTTTCTCATATTCTAGATCTTGTTTCTCAGTCTCACCCTAAGGCTATTCAGAATCAGATGGAGGCTATCGGCTGTCGCTGCTGTGTTTCATTTATCCTTCGAGCTACAGTAGGAGGCCTTCTTGGGGAAAAAGCTCAAATTGCAGCTGCCAAGGAGATTTGTCAGGCCATCTGGAAACTGAAGAAAGTTGTGGGTATGGATCTAACAAGATTATCCATTTGGGCCTCTTGTTTTTTTCTTTAAGTGGTTTCTAACTTCCTAATCCAGAAACTGCAGAAAAATAACATCTAGTGCTGATTTATTACCATAATAATTTAGAAGGGTTTTGGTAGTGTGTTTTGTTTTTAACTTGGGCTGTTTCATTTTTTTTGTTAGTACGTGTGTAGATATTAACACCTTCTTTTTTTGCTTTAGCTACTTACTCACTAGCAAAATCACTCTAACCACTTACAAATATGACAGTATTATGAATCTGTGCAGGAATGAAATGCAGGCAGTATTGTAAAATGACAGTTGACAGTTGATACACATCTAGCCACGTTCTGCTTTCCTGTTCAGTACATATGGCACTACTGATGGTTTGTTCCTAATTGTAAAAAGGAGTATTTCTCCTGAAGAAAACAGGTAGTCAGGTACATAGCTTCCAAGCAAACTGCTGATCTCCCACCATCATCCTTGTTGGGAGGATGAAAGAGAGTACTATACTGCTGCATACTGTGTTCTGTTTACGTATCTAAATGATAAATGTATAAACTGACTTGATAATTTGTGTCTCAAAAGATGAAATTAGGAAACAAAACAAGTAAACATTTTTTTCCCATTTTTATTTCATCCCTATTACTGTGTCTATCCTTATTCTCCCCCTTCTTGTGCCTCATTCACTCTTGTGCTCTTTCTTTCTTTCCTGTGATTTTTTTTTTTTTTTTTTTTCCTACTACGTGTATAATCTGACAGGTTATATTCATTCCTTGTCAAAACATGACCTCTTAAAGTCATCTTTGGGAAGGCTGGGAATAGCATGCTTCTTTCTAGCCACTGTTCTCATCAGCTGTTTGGTGTTGGTGTTTTTTTTCCATTTTGTTTTTCTAACTGTGAGGGCAGTTATATTTAAGTATATACTTGCCTTAATGAAGTAAACCTTTATGAAAACAATTTGATCGATGATTAAAATGGTAATGATAAAAGTTTGTTTAGTAATACAAAGTACCATAGCAAAACCCTTTATCTGATTGCTTTGTTTCATTTATGGTAGCAATTTCATGGAGTTCTTCCTATGTTGTGTTATCAGATGCTTCAGTGAGTGACAGTAACTTGGAGACACGAATTAGTACAACAGATGTAACAAGAAGTCAGCATGTGCTTGTGTGTGCGCTTCAAGAACTTGGAAGTCTCATCCATGGCTTAGGAACTACAGCAGCACCGTTACTACAGGACTCCAGTACTGGTATGTGCCCTGAATTTTTTTCATGTACGAGAGTATAAAATATATTCCCATTTTTACTATGATCTATGATTGCTTGTGGCTGGACTGTTAACTCTTTAAAATTCATTGGCATGGGAAATAATCAATATGTGCAGTTTGTAGCATGCAGTCTCTTTACCTGGTCCTCTTTAATTCTGGACTTTCTGTTTCTTCTAACAGATAGGAAGAAGAGAAGTTAACTTTTTGCATGCCATATGAAATTTTCAGGCCTTGACCTACGATATTCAAATTATCTCTTGTCTGCACTATTATGTTCATTTCAGAATAATAGATAGGAAAAAAGATTAGTATCAAATTTAACTTCATTAAGAATTGTATTTAAACAGAGTCAGTTTGATCAAGATGAGTGTCTTTATCTACTTTTCTTGCTTGCAGTGAGAACGTTTTCATCTGTATAGATTCATGTAGGTGTCATTTTTCCTTGAATGTGTTTCTGATTCTTAGAGAATGATTACAGAGTTTTTAATTCGCGTTGGTGAATAACCAGATGATGTCTTAAGGTTTTTTCACTCTCTTACTTTTTGGGGTAGTATTTTCTTTAAAGAATTGTAGTTTTTAAATTTAATGACAAATACATTTTGTGGTAAAATCAACAGTACTTTTAAAAGAGAAGTACGGAAATTAGATACTTGATAATTCCTTATATGTTTTGCTTGTTGACATCATCTTAGAGATCATCTGTTTGCCAGCTTCTTAAATGTATTCGTGCATTCTATTTTTCAGGAGTTCTGGATGCAGTAATTTCTGTCATCCTTCATCCCAGCATTCCAGTTAGACTCACAGCAGCTTGGTGTTTACGCTGCATTGCAATAGCATTGCCCTCCTACGTGTCTCTACTGTTGAATCGTTGCATTGAACGTCTGAACGCATTGAAATCCTCCCCAGAAGCAATAACTGGCTTCAGTTTTGCTATTGCTGCTTTACTGGGTGCAGTAAAACACTGTCCTCTGGGAATTCCACACGGAAGAGGGAAGGTATGGTCTGAATATTAGGCAATTATTTGATTTATTTATTTATTTATTTATTTTTGCATCAATATTTGCATGTGTTCTTCATCACATGATCACAAAACCCAAGATCCTGATGTGGTATTTTCTTTCTACAAGAAGGGGATTTCAAAGCACAATCATGAAAAAGCAAGTCAGATATGTCAGAATTTTGTGGGAAAGTTCATTAGTGATTTTATTAACCATTCACGCTGATATCTTTTTGTTGTGGAGGAGATTGTTAGGTATTTCTACCCTAATAGAGGTCAGTTCTCTGGATCTATGAGGACTTAAATTTAACAGCTCCAAAAAAGCAGTTTACCCAAGGAAAACATTTCTCGAGTGGAGTTAAGTTTTTCAGAATTTATAAGAAAATTATTTTCAAATGACAAAATCTTCTGTAATTCTGTAGTTGGGCTAAATTAGAAAGCTATCATTTTTCTTGCTTTTTTACTCAAGAAAATGGTCAGCTGAAGTGCTGAAATGTATCAGACTTTGCCAAAGGAAGAGATTTTTCTTTTAATAAAAAATTTAATTAAACAGACAAGTCCTATTGCATGCTACAGTGTTAGAAGTAAATTTCCTGAAAGAAAGCTCATTCAAACATAGATTAAGCCAAAGCAATATTTTCCAGTCTTAACAATGACCCTGCAGTGTTCACTTTAGTCAGGCACTACACCAATAACAATAATTCTGTTTTATCTTGAAAATGCTTAGTTAAGTCCAACCATTTTTAATCAAATCTGACCGATATACATTTTCTGATTCCTTCATAGGATTTAACAGAAATCAGTTTCTTGTGTAGTCTAAGATAGCTTTGCTATTCTCTCTGTTGGCATGGATAGGATATACAGTGCTCTGAAGTTTGGGGGATATCCAGATAGAGAAATGAAGGCTGGGAAAAGAAGCTGTTTCCACCTCAATGACTGTTATATCCACAGAGTTGCTCACAGTTGGAAAAACATGGTGCAGCACAAATATCAGCAGCACATGCTAATTTTCTGCAAAATGGAGAAACTTACCTTCTTGCTTCTTGTAACGTCCATTGGCTCTGATTGAGATATTTTCAGGAGTGGCACGTTTTGGTGAAAGGGCTGTGGAGTTTGTATTATTACACCTCTGTGAAATGAAAGGAGTGCTTTAACATAATAGCACAAAATTACTCTTGCAGTGATTCCAGGCCACCTGTCCAGTGTTACAGAGCTCTGCCAATTCCATACCAATCCTCAGCAGACTTTACTGCTAATGGGTCTCTGATATTCAACTGATATTAAAAAAAAAAAAAAAAAAAAAAAAAAGTCCATTTTCTTCATTTTCTTTAGCTTTTATAAACTTTTTCTAGTGATAGATTGACCAGGGGCTTTCTCTTTCAGGGGGAGAGAACAAAATGAGTGTTGTTTGCCTGCTTGTACAGAAAAGTACTATTCAATACTGTACACCTAAACAGAGCTACAGTATCTATTTGATGGGGAAACTTACTAATTTACAAAGCTTTCTTTTAGAGAAATAGAATAGAATCAAATAGTGCCAAGATGAGGTAGGTATGGGAAAGCAAAGAAAAGTGTGGGAGAAACAGTGTATTTTGTACTGAGCTGGCAGGGAGGGAGAACAGAAGAGCTAACAGACGTCCTTCTCCATTATTTTCTAGGAGCACTGCCAGATTCCAGACTAATTTTTTTCTGAGGAACTGAAAGAGAGCAGTGTCAAACAGAGCAGTTTTGAAAAAGAGATGCCAAATGTAGGCAGTAGTGACCTGGACAGAAACTGTTTTAAATTTAACCTTTGATAGTGATTAGATTTACAGGTAGAATCTATTCAAAGAAAGGAAATAATTAGTGGGTTTATACATAACATTCTGTACTAATGCTGGTACTTCAAAAAATCCTTCAGAAATATGTATTAGTACATGAAGACAGAAATTATTAGAAATCATTAGAAATCCTTTCTAGAATGCTTCTTTATCAAGTAATTTGAATATAGTAAATGATTAGTCATTTTTATTGGTATGATTTAGCAAGGGTGCTTTTTTAATTAGAATCAAATACTCTAAATCTATTAAATCTATTTATTCACGGCCAATAGCACTATTGAGGAAAGTAATATTTTACAGTATGTTAATATCTAATGAAATTCTGCATGTATACAAACAGAAAATACTCATGAAGCCAAATCTCACGTGCAAATTTTCATGGCTTTGTAAATGTGCAAATAAATTATAGAGAGCTATTGTCTGTACTGAGGCTTTTAATGATAATATTGGTAATGATGTTTCTTATTAGTAATACTAATTTGTAAACAGTTTGTTTTGGCACTCAAATATAATGCAGTAAGGAAGAAATACTTTTTAACACTTAAGAAATATGTATGTAAGAGGCCAACCAATTGCAGAATACTTTTACAAGCTTTTGCCATACTGTGGGCTGTTGTCCGTGGACATATGTATGATCTATGAGTTCTTTTAACAGGTGCAGATTATCACCTTGTGTTTTGCATATCAGAGATCACATGCAATTATTGTGGAGAAGCTGAGACAGGATTGATTTATGTCTTGGCATGTCCTGCTTTCCTGCTTGTTTATTCATACTATTTATTGATTTAAGTACTGTCAGCAAACATGGTAGGACATATTAAAAAAAAAAAAAAGACATTTTACTCCTCTCTATACTTCTTCTGAGCTGTAATTCATATGTCTCTCTCTGCTTTTTTTTCTACGTAATGGCATAAGTAGGATATCAGAACACTTTTATCCTTCCCTATATTTGTATCAGAGTTATCAGCTCTTACTTCAGTGTTGGTAGAAGGGACAAAAAGAGGCTAAGTAATATACCTGGCTCCCCACAGCACATGTTCAAGCCATCCTAGACTAGTACTGCTGTCAGTCATTGTGGCTTCATAAGACTAAGCGTGAGAGGAAGATGAGGTTCTCTTTGGGGATAGTGAAATATAGTTAAGTATTGCAGCAAATGCAATTGGAAAAAAACATCTGATAGTTTCTAGGATGCTGATGGTCTTTTTTTTTTCCCCTCTCTTTAACTTTGAAGGTAATCATGACACTAGCAGAAGATTTGCTGTGTTCTGCTTCTCAGAACAGTCGTCTTTCAGTACAGCGAACGCAGGCTGGATGGCTGTTAATAGCAGCCCTCATGACATTAGGTAATAGCTGTGTACAATTTTACTTAAGCTGTTCTATGTGAAAAGGCTGTTAGTTTCAAATTTATTGTTAGATCACTGGAAACAATATTTGAAAGGCAGTGACTGGGTGGGACCGCAATTAATTAGATTTAGAAGACAAGCTTAAAAGTTTAATCAAATGTTATTGTGATTATGAATATTTACAGTGACTTTATTTTATTTTTAAAAATATCTTATTAATTTTGTGCTGGGATAGAACAGTTTAATTCTCTCTAAATGTTACTGTTCTTTCTGATTAGTTATCAGGTTATTGATTCTAGAGTATGTTGTCAGTTTTGTTCATGTTTTTTCAGTCACTTGTTTTCAGCTATTATTTCTGCCTAACACTCCTAGGGTTCGCTTGGATTAAAGAAAACACACTTTGTACATTAACCTATAGCAAACGTTAGCTTTTCTGAACATTGCTGTTACATATTAAATCTCTTTTATGCTGGTGATCCACACAGTCTGTGCTTGAGACAGAAGTCACAGTTCATTATCTACTAGTAAATGTATCAGTGGGTATGTAGTCATGTATGAACGTGGAATATCAGGTAAATTTCCTGTCTATGAAGCATGAGTAGGCTGGAGAAATAGCATAAGGATGTGTTTGCAGCTGTAATGATTTTGTGAACATAGTAGAAAGAACCAAAGAGAACTCTTTGGATGTTTTCGGGTCTTCTCATTGGCATGACAGCTGTCAATACCTGCAGGTCCTGCAGTTGTCCAATACCACCTTCCACGGATACTTTTACTGTGGAAGTGTGTCTTTCCATCATCTCCTAAAGACCTAGAAACAGAGAAGACGCGAGGAGATTCATTTACATGGCAGGTAACTCTGGAAGGCCGTGCTGGTGCTCTCTGTGGTAAGTTGAATATACGATTCTTCATAGTTAGACTTGTAATTTGCTTTTCCTTCTGAAAGATCGAAGATACTTCATATTGCTTTTTTTTCCTTTCCACTGGGTGATAGAGGATAAATTTGTCCCCCAACATTACACGCTTGTGTGTGTGTATATACATATATGTATATATGTGTGTGTATATGTAATAGGCGTGTGTGTGTATTTACCTATGCATATCTGTGTATTCTCTCTACAATTACTTGAAGGGAAGTTGTGGTGAGATGGGAGTTGGCCTCTTCTCCCATTTAGCTAGTGACAGGAGAAATGGGAATGGCCCCAAGTTGTGCCAGGGGAGATTCAGGTTGGACATTAGGGAAAACGTCTCCTGAAGACTGATCAAATGCTGGAACAGGCTGCCCAGGGACATGGTGGAGTCTCACTGTCACTGGAGATGTTTAAGAAATGCCGAGATGTACCAAAGAGCATGGTTTAGTGGAAAATATTGGTGGTAGGTGGATGGTTGGACTTGGATAATTTTGGAGTCTTTCCAGCCTTGGTGATGCTGTGTGTACTTTGTAATTGTAAAAACAAACCAAAAAAATATTGCTGGTAGAGGTTTTTGCTCATGTTCTTCAATTCAGTTGACCAGGCTGTGGATGACATAAGGAATGCCTCTCTTCCTTAGCATGTATATCACATAACATCTGAAGAACCAAACCAGGATACGTTCTCATCTCCACGTTATTATATTTAGTGAATATCCAGTTCTACTTCCTAATAGCTGACTTACTGTAAAATAGATTAACTGTATCAGTCTAGCAAATTTGCAAGAATAGGAAGACTCAGGTAAAAGTTACAATTTGGCTGCGGTCTGGTAGGCTGCCTGTTTTTTTTTTTTGTTGTGAAATATTGGGAATTTGGGTTTCTAAGATACTGTTTCACTGCTTTTGAAGTACTTAATGTGTTGCAGTCATAAATTCTGGTATGCTATAGATCCTTTGCAAAGCAGAAGCATGGTCCATGGTGTAGCAATCCAATATCTTTTACTGTTAAAATTTGTCAGGATGTGTAGAATTCAACATTAATTACTTAGGTTATTTGTAAAATAAAATTAACATTTTACTATTGTGGAAATAGGTCTTTTATGCTGTATATTTTCTGGGTACCTCTTGAAATAGTAATTCAAATTTAATTTTTTGTAAATAATAAAAAATACTTAAGTACATGTAGGCTGTTTTTTAAAGCATAGTCATTAAGTGAAATTTAAAGAGAAAAGTAGCAATGTAAGCCATAGGTAATCTAATAATCATACTTCTCCCATATTTTTTTTTTTCCTCGTTGCTGTTATTATCATGGAATTATCATGAAGTTGAGTTTTGTTCCACAATTCAATTCATACCAAAAAGTAAAAAATGCTTTCGTACAAATGTCTGAGCTGAGACACAAAAACAATGTATTTGTGCATGTGTTTTTTTTTTTCATTTGTGATTTTATCAGTTTCTTAAGTTACTATTCAAAATGCCTTTCATTTTTTTTAATGCTTTTAAAAATGGAAATATTAAAATTTTAAGTGAGGTAATTATGCTTTTTTTTTTTCCTGTGTATGTCACTTTAATTAAATTCAATTTTCTGTTTTAGCAATCAAAAGCTTCGTTTCCCACTGTGCTGGTCTTCTTACAGATGAAGTTCTTCAGAGACTTCTTCCTCCTCTCCCAAGTGCTGTTGATTTATTGACACAGTAAGTGTATCAAACTGTTAAATGCCATTCTGATTTTGAAAAGCTGCAGGGGAATTCTTTTGCATTTCATTTAGTGCAATTTCTAAAGAACTTTCTTTTCAGAGCACAAAAATTAGGGTGTAGGATTTAGCAGTGTCACGACTTTAGCTGGCACAGTAATGTGTATTGCAGATTCCAGAACTGTGTAAAGAAATTAAGGGAAGAAGTTGTTATATCCTTTTATTAAATTAATGCGTTTTTTCTGCTTCTTTTTTAAAATCAAACTTGCACATTCGTTTGTATACATGATCATTTTTTTTAATACAATAATACACTGGGACAAAAAGATTTATAGATAGTTATTTTTTATACTTAGATTGACAGCTAAGCTGGAAAGGATTTCATAATTTAACTTTTGCCTTGTGTCAGAGTAAGTAGTGATTTAATGTGCTGAACTCTACCTTGCTATACCTTGCAGACATATCTGCAAAAAATTAGCTGTAATAAGTACAGGTGCAATCAAGGACAATAGAAAGCTTTATTTATTTCTGTGGTATTAAATTTAAAAGAAAAGACAGGAAATGTTAACTGAGAGGTTCTCTCAGATCATGTGAAATAGTTTAGCTTCTGCTATTGCTACTGCAAATCAGAACAGTCTTTATAACACATACAGAAATGATTTAGTAGTTCTAGTACAAATAGAACCAGACTTACTAATCCTTGAACTCTTTAACATCTCTAATGCACTTTTTATGTTTTAAGGCTTTCTTCAATCTCTAAATCTTACGGAAATTCTTTAAAAACATCATCAACGGTTTACAGACATAAACTTTATGAATTACTGGCAGTATTGCCTCCAAAAATGTATGAAGGTATGTATTCTTACAAAGAACATCCTTAGAAACATAGGTGCGTGTTTGAAATTGTTGTTCAACATGTATTCAGCTAGCAAGATTTAGTTTAACCTTTTCTAACACATTTTATTCCTTCTGTTTATATTTCATGAAGCTGTAATGAAGTCACAATGATCTTGAAAAGCTAGTGTTTGTGATCCTTTTTTCCCCTCTCCTTTTAGAAATAAAGACTTTTGTGCTGCTGTTAGTTGAAACTTGAAGGTGGACAACATTGTGACTTTTTAATTATTTGGGGAATGGACTTGTTTTGATACCTGTTTTACTTCCTTAATTCTTAATCCAAAAAATATAATTTCAGCGTTAGCCAATCGAATGTGATCCATTGAAATAATTCAACAGGCTCACAGAATGGCTGAGTTTGTAAGGAACATTTGGAAGTCATCTGTTCTAATTCCTGCTCAAGCAGCAAAATGTAGAGCAGGTTACCCAGGACCATGTCCAGACAGATACATTAAACTTATCCTTTTCAAGTTGATGATGAAATGTTTGCTTTTAAAGAAAAATGTGAAGAAAATCTGAGGACAGATTCAGTGTTCTTTAGTAGAACATAATTTACCATATTTCAAATCTAATTTTCCAATACAGTGACTAATAATAGATCAACTAAAACATTATTTTTTTGTCATTTTAAAATTTCCATGTGAATCGTTTATCACTTATTGGACTGAAATAAGGAACCAGAGTGTTTGATAATTATGAAGTACAAGAGTATTTCATCAGGACAGAGAGATGTGCCAGCCAGTCATTTAATTGACTGCATCCTCTGTATCATGGAGGGAGTCCTCCTTCAAATAATCTGCTCCATCTAGTGGTAAATGCTCCTTGAATTCTCATAAGGACAAATCCCTGATTTCTCTGCTTTAAAGCTGTTGTCACGTTTTAGGTCTGAATGTAACAATTGCCATGTATGCACTATACTTATGTATACGCTATGTGTGTAAGATTTGTTTCTGAATTTAAGCTTAAAATACTGGACGTGACAACTTCATCCCTCAGAGCAAGTTTGTTCTTTTTTCCTTTTGTTACAGGAGATCAACATTTTATAGAATACAAATATTTGAGGTTGAGCAGATTTAACAGTTCTTTGGGTTGAGATTTCTATATATAGTCTACCTATTGAACTTTCTGTTTTGCAGCATGACTTGTAAAGCCTGAATCTTGTGATAGAGCAAGATACTACCCGAGAGTGTTATAATCTAGAGCCAGTAAATAAAGTTAAAACATTTCAGGGAGCAGGCTGTGGTGGGCAGTGGGTTGTGTTGTTTGTTTTGTTTTTTTTTTTAATAAATAAATAATAGCCTTAAAATCACAATGCTAAATTAACAGGTGTAAATTTCAGCATAAATACCTTCATGCTCACCAAATTTCACGTTGCAAGTAATTAACAAGAATTTAAAAATTCTTTTCATTTAAAGGAAGTTTCCATGCTGTTCTGAAAGAGTTAGTGGTGGACTTAACTATACCAGATAGCCAGATAGATGCCTCTACGTTCTTGCTTCCACCCCTTTGTCATGAGGATGACCTCCTTTTACTTGGTCCCTTACTGCAGGAGACTGACCACCAATTTATTGAAGAGCAGGTACTTGTATACTGGTAGTATTGTATTTTCATTCGGTTCTGGTTCTTTAGGTCAGTGCACGTTATGGCTTGATCACTTGTATCCCTCTTACAGCTCCTTTTAGGTAACAACGTAGCTGGAGGCAGCCTGGAATATGACCCTTACTCCATATATGAGAAACTTGCAAAACGTGATTCAGTACCTAAACCACTACCTCCCACATTGTCTGTAATTGGTGCAGCAACTGGTCTTTTTGGAGTTATATTTTGCCATATAGCAGAAACTCACAGGTAATGTAGTAACTTCAGCTGTTGAGAGATTTGGGGGATGCTGAAACATGGTCAGTGTACTTGAGATCAAACAGTAAAAAACAATTCTGAGGCAGTTATGAAAGTGAATTCCATGAACCACATGAATAAAATCATTAGGACGAGAAAATTATTAGATGTTCTCTTTGAAGTTGCTTGTGATGAAGACACATCCAGAAGTAGGTTACTGTAATTATGTTTGTAGTAGACAGCTACTTGATTTATTTCACCTCACTTTTTCAATAAAATAAAATGGAAAGCTGGATTAGTTTTCTTCTTCTTTTTAAAAAATTCTCTGAGGTTTTTTTCTATTTTTGTTTAAGGCTCCAAGTGTTAGAACAGTTGTTGAATTCTATAAAGCAAACAAAAGGATCACGACAGCAATTAGTGCAATTAAATGTTGTGTCAGCCTTTTCTACGTCTTTAAAGGTAAATCTCCTCTGTTTCTCTCTTTCCCTTCCTCTCCATTTCTGAAACATTGCTTCCTTTCATTCATATGTCTATGTAGACGTTCTCATTCATCAAGTTAACCAGCGTTAACCAGTGTTTTCTGTGGCAATATTTGTATTTGTAATATATTCCATAAGTGCCACAGAGTCATAGTTAATTTTTTTCCTATTTTTTAAGATTAAAGGATAATGACAAAAATTTGTAGTATGCTACAGTCTTTGCTACTGTAATTCAAATAAGGAAGAGATGGGGAAATTGTTTCTATCATTCCTGTCTTTATCCCTGTTTTTCTCAGATTTCTTACTGTAGGGGAAAAAAAAAGTAAAGATTTTTTTTTAAACCAAAGGCTGTCATTTTTTTGCCTTTCCATGATACTTTATGTGTATTTTCCTCTATTCATGTGCAGTTTTCATTCTTTCCTTCTTAGGCTTTTTTTTCAAACTAAAAATGTTTTCATGACAGGCAAGAGCTTTAATAGTGCAATATTATATTTCTGGCAAATTTAATATGCAATTCAGAAAACTGCTCTATTTTTGCAATTTTTTTTGTCTGAAATTCAATTAAAATTCTAATTCTTGAGGAGCAAATAAAAATTGAGGAACGCCACAAATAAGATGGAAAGAAAATCAAATTCCTTCTTCATATCTTGTAATTTTTGCATGACTGACAGAAAAACATTCTGATTTCTGTACTGAAGTTTGATACATCTACTATCTATTTTTAGCACTTGGCTAACTGCAAGGGAAGTTTAGGTCCAGAAGAAGTTAGAAGATCTGCCCTGGCATTGGTTCTGAGTGCCTTGGAAAGCAATAATCCACTTCTAAGGTGTGCTGCTGCAGAGAGTTGGGCCAGGTTGGCTCAGGTGGTTTCTGACAGTGCCTTTACTGCTGGATTAGCGCAAGTTAGTTTTGACAAGTAAGTTCAAAGAAGTACAGTAAATTTTTGTTTGAGTTTATAAAAACACTTAAGAAATATTGTGATAATAATTTAAAGAGAAGTTGTAGAAACTGATTTCCTTGATGTTCATTTTTGAAGTAACAAGAAAAAGCACTGTTTGATTTCTGTATGCAGCTCCTAGTTTTTCTGTT
The DNA here is from genome assembly GCF_023343835.1 of Lagopus muta. Taxonomy (NCBI): domain Eukaryota; kingdom Metazoa; phylum Chordata; class Aves; order Galliformes; family Phasianidae; genus Lagopus; species Lagopus muta. The sequence continues at coordinate 34,243,467 of NC_064438.1, read as the reverse complement.
CTTTAAGATTATAGTCTTAAGTAAGCACGTAGACTTTCAGATAAGTTTAATGGCCTGTTGTCCTAGCAACATCAGTTAAGTATGTCTAAAATATTTTTGGTACTCCTTTCAGATGATAGATGATTAACTTACAGTTTTGTCAGTGTAACAATGTCTAGCCAAGTGTTTTACTTACTATGTACTAGAATTTTCATTTGTAGTTGTGCTTATGTAATATCAGTCTTCGTGATACATTGACAGCTTTCTTTCCTTGTAATTAATAGGCTAAAATCTGCTAGAGATGTGGTATCAAGAACAGGTCACTCTTTGGCACTGGGGTGTCTGTATAGATACTTAGGAGGAATAGGTTCTACTCAGCACCTGAATGCATGTGTTGGGATCCTTTATACTTTATCTCAGGACAGTACTTCTCCTGATGTACAGGTACTTGTCACTTATCTAAAAATGTTATGTTACAAATTAACTGATTTATTTTTTAGCATAAATGTTCGTTCTTATAACATTTCACAACCTGTTAGATGTATCTCACAGTTTGATGAGTGCAGTAGTAAAAGCAATGAAAATAGCCCCTGGTCAAAATCTACCTTTCAAACAAGACCTACAATGAGATAAGAGAGGTTCTTATTTTGATGATCAATGAGAGTGATAAGGCTGAGCTAAACTGTCTTTATAAACAAGATCTGATGTTTTAGGAGTTGATTAATTTCATATTCACCATATCTTGACCTTGACTAGATGACACCTGCTTTTTTTTTTTCTTCTGTTCTTAGCAGAGGAACACTGACACAATACACTCACAAAATTTTTCCATGAAGGCATATGTAGTAAATAACAGAGTTTTGAAGCCTGAATGCTGTAGAACATAGTCAGTATAGTTCTTTGAGTAAAGCAAGATGTTCTGAAGATTAATTCAAATGATTTCTCTGTGGCTAAAGCTGCTTTCTATCAGAATACTTTAAGAAACATAGTGCATATTCTTTGCGTTTGTGTAAGTCTTAAAAAATTTTTGTAACCTCCTCTACAGTGTGTTTACTTAAAGTAGCACTGTATGTTGACGTGAAACAGATTTGATCTCAATTACTTTGCACCAGTAGCCAAAATGTTTCAACTGCTCTGTTATATTAACTTTGTTAACTATTGTTCTTGTACGTGGAACTATAAAATGTTTTACAAACAGTGTATCTGAGGAATAATACTCACTAATAAATTAATTTACTATTAATTTATTTTTTAATAAACAAGGACAATTTTAAAACAGTTCTTTCATTGCATAACAAGTTCCTAAAATATATATATATATATAAATACATTCAAAATTGAACACGTGATTATTGAAAATTCTTTCTAACACCTCTCAATTTGCCTCTTTGTAACCTAAAAGTGCAACTTTTGTTACATTTATAAATTGAATTTCTTTGAACTATCAAATTTTTAAAAGGTTTTGTTCATCAGACTTATGTTATGTGACTGCTTCTTTTATTTCATAGGCATGGGCACTACACTCTCTGTCTCTGATAGTAGATTTAGCTGGCCCCTTGTACTATGTGCATGTGGAACCTACCTTATCTCTTGTTCTCATGTTGCTGCTGACTGTGCCTCCTACATACACTGAAGTTCACCAAAGCCTTGGTCGCTGTTTAAATGCACTTATTACCACACTGGGCCCTGAGTTGCAAGGTGAGCAATGTACAATATTGTCAGCCTTTTTTGGTTTAGCAACAAAGCTATTAAATACTATTCGAATGTATAATTAGAATCTAATATGCAAATATTGAGTTTTTTCTTTCTTGCGGACAGTATTCCACAGGCCATGAGCTCATGCAATCAAGATGACTACTGTTCTTCCAAAAACAGTGTTTCCTTTTGACATCTTTTCCTTGCTTTGGAACGGCTCTCCAAGCTGTGTCTTGGCTGATAATTCTTACGTTTAGCATGAAAATAGAAGGTATTCAAAGCTCAAATGGAAGATACTCAAAGAGTTTGGAGCCAGTCTGTGTCGTAGCTGTGATGCAGATTTGTAAAATTTCACTGGTTAGTGGTGCATATTTTACTGGTGCAAGTAAAAGATTTTTTGTTCAGGTAACCTGAACACTGAAATTTCCTGAGTGTGATATCCCTCAGGGCAATGATATCAGAGTATAACAGATATAGGCAATGTTCTTCAAAGGGATGAGTAACGGGTGGCTTAGGAAAAAAGATGAGTTATCGTGTTTTGAAAGAGAAGTAGATGTTTTTAAAGAACAAATGAACAAAATTAACGTGTGGGGTGGGTTTTTTTTTTTTTTTTTTTTTTTTTTTTTTTTTTTTCTGAATATAGGCAGCAGTGCTACAGTTTCAGCCTTAAGAACTTCCTGTCTCCTGGGCTGTGCAGTGATGCAAGATAATCCTGACTGCCTTGTTCAGGCTCAAGCCATCTCTTGCCTTCAGCAGCTTCACATGTTTGCTCCTCGACATGTCAACTTGTCCAGCCTTGTAAGCTGCCTATGTGTGAGTACATGTTTACTCATCCATATCAATACGATGCTAGCTATATTTTAAAATCTTGTGTTCAGAAATGCTTTAAAAATGCAGAAGTTTTCTTAACTGGCGTAACTGATCGTTGTGATGGTGGGATGTTTCATATCCCCTATAGGCATGTATTCTCTGTGTTTTTAATTATATACTCAGTTTCTGCTCCATCTTAATGAGAGCACATTCTGTAGAAATCTTGTTCTTCTGAACTACTTGAAAGTGTGTTCTTATTGAATCCAACTATCTGGCAGAAAATACCATCCATTTCTGCACTGGATTTTTATCAGCTATTTTGTCTTTGGGGGGGGGAAGGAGGGATAGAAATCGTCAGTGCGTGTACTAATGAACCACAACAGTTCTCAGTAATCATTTTTAATGATGGTGAAAAACTGTAGATTCCTCTATTTTGTAATTTCTGTAGGACTAATTATTTAGAGTGTTAACTTCTTGGTAGTCAGTATAGCTCTTTTAGACACAAGTAATAGTCTGAAACTAGGTATTTGAGATAAATAAGCACTATTTGATAGAAGAGGTGGGTTTTTTTTTATTTCCAGCTATTTATTTATTTATTTACCCCAAAGTGCATTTTTAATAGCTGCTGTTCCCAAACACTTAGTTCTATCAAGAAAACAACAATATTTTTCCAGTAGCTATTAGTTAATTGTGTCTTTTTAGGATCTAGGGTTTTTTGCTGTTGTTTGTTTGTAAATAAAACTCCATCTAATATCCCTGTAAATCAGAGCTGAACAACAACAACAAAAAAAAACAAAACAGAAAAGACAATAAAATGATTGTTGTTTTGTTTGTTTGTTGTTTGTTTTTCAAATTTATGTTGTCTATCACCATTCTTATTTGTATTTCCCCCTAATTAGCATTTGTGTATCAATAGTAGCCATATAGACCATATATTGGCTTTGTATAAAGTTCAGACACCTTCTACTTATCTTAATTTTGCTTGAGTGCAAACATGATAAACGTGATTGTGGGAGGCTGGAAACACTTGGAAGGACAAATTCTTTTAGCCTCACATTGACTTAAGCATGAAATTTGCTGGTTACAAAAGAACTGAAACTTATCTGAAGTGTTCTTTCTTTTAACATAAAACAGCTACAATTTTTTCTGGGTAAAGTGCAGGGGTTTTTTTTGTTTGTTTTTTGTTTTTTTGTTTTTTTTGTTTTTGTTTTTACATTGATAGAGTCATAACAAATCACTTGATTCATTCTCTTGCACAAAGGATGTGTTAGCATTTGGGATCATTGGAATGTCCATGGAGTTTGCAGTCTGCTTCCATGTACAGTCTGATCTCTTTAACTAATAATAAGTAGCTCCAAATTAAGAGGAGGTCATAAAGAAGTCTTCCTGTATGTATGACATAACTGTCAAACTGTCAAATTTACAAATTGCCTCAAAGTACCAAATAGTGTACCTTATGAATTTTTATATGATATGTATTACTAAATTAAGAAGAAGCGTGTTTCCTTGCTTCTGTATATGTGTTTGTGCATCTGTAGAAGTGTCGATGTTCATCTTTATCCCAGAAGTTATCAATTGTACAGGAGAGGATTTCACTGAAGTCAGTGGTCTTAAATGGACAGACTTTTCTCATTGTAAGAAACTTGTTACAGAACTAAAACCAGTGTTGCTGATTCTGACGGTTGAGGAAATGCCATTCATGAGTGTTAGAAGCAGAAAATGTTTGAGTATGTGCTTTGCAGATCTGTGAGAAGATGGTTGCACAAGCAAACTTACACATTTACAAAACTCACCATCTTTCCCACGGAGTTTCCTCTTGCTGCATCTCCATCTAGGTAGGGAAGCAGAGCAAGTCATTGAATTGGCCCTGAGATCTGCCTTTGACTGTACTTGGCATGCAGGGTGACTTTTGGCAAGTCATTATCTGTAAGTGCAAATTTTTACATGTCATGAACAAGGTGTGACGCCCTGTATTTTGGAGTCTTTGAAGGCAAGAGTTAAAGCTAGATATGAGATACTGTGAATATTCACCATTATTTATTTAAGACAGAAAAATAAGAAAAGTAAAGGATCTGTGGTCAGATAAGTGATCTTTAAACTTGCTTCTCTATCCTCTTCCCCTGTGATTTCCAGAAAATGTCTTATTTCAAACACGCTTGCATTAGGCTTGTCAATATAACTGATGTGGCAGCTGCAAGCTACCTCTTCCACCTGTGTTTCCATCCCCTAGACCAAGACATCTCTCAGGACTCCGAAGTATTTAGGCCATTGATCTTGTGACTATTTTAGCACTGATAAAACATGACTCAGGCAAAGGCTTCACCACTTTTTTTTCTTCTTATTGTGTATGTGTTTGTTTGTGTACGTCTGTCATTACTAGCAGCTCTTCTACAGCTTCTTCAAATATCCCTTGTTTGTCAATTTGATCTTTTTCCATGAGACTTTGCATCTGACAGATGCTTATCATATCAGTTGAGCTCTTTGCTCCAACAGAGTAGAAATTATACGCTTTTCATCATGCCTACCATTAGCTCTAACAATTTTTTTAAAATACAGACTTCCAGAGACCTTGTCTGTGGAAGTTTATGATGTACTGAACATTAATTTTCAGCTGTTAGATGATGAAGATATTTTGAAAACATTGATATGTCAGTATGTTGTCGTAGTTCTGGTCCCTTTAAACGCTAATTTTAAGCACAACTGGCTTGTGATTTACAGTTTTTAATGTAAAATATAACTGAATCAAGCAAAATAGGTTTTTGGCATGTTTGACATAACATTCTGAACTTTAATATATATTGATTTTACACGTAACGATCTCCTTGTGTGGTTGGTATCACTGATATTTATATTTTTGGTTTTGTCATGACTGGTTTGTCATTTGTTTTTGTGCAGGAAATCTTGTTGGATAATTCTGTGTTGGTAGGTCTCTGTGCCTTGTTAATCCTGAACTTTAGCAGTTTGCAGTGTTGTTTTTATATTTCATCATTTCTCTTTTCCTTTTAACCATTTTAATGTGATTTCTTTTAGCATGTCAGTTGACATAGGATCTTCACCCTAACCTTCCTAACTTTCTGCAAATGACACACTTATATTTCATTTATGTGCTGAGTTAGGCATCATTTTAATCTTAACGTGTTCAGTGTGGAAAGGAAACAATTTGTTCATTTAAATTTGTATGTGGTGCTTGCATTGCTGTGTCTTGTTTAGTCATGTCCTACTCAGACTGTGGGAGAATGAGAGAGATGAAAAATGTGCATCTTGCTGTGTCCTGGGCTTGAATCAAATCCTCTTTTTTTTCCCTTTTAAAAATGAGCATGCAAATTATGCACGTCCAACTGGCAGTAGAATGTGTAGCCTGCTTGCATAAATGTTCCACTAAAAGCCTCATTTTTTGTTTTTACTGTTTCAATGGAAGTATTTTGCAAAAATACTTACAGAGTCAGGTTACTTTTCCTTTAGAAGTATGCACTTCTATCTACATGTGCATTGAATATATTATTTGGAGTGTTGTAGATTTGAGTGCATGCATGAAAATTCGTAAGATGACACTTAGTTTTGTGAAATAACAAAGCTGAAATTCTGTACCACTTATTCTTTGTGTACTGAAGTTGTTATTTAAAACAATGTGTTAACTAATGTATGTTAGTTACTTTGACTAACATATGTTGACCTGTTGCTGACTAGTGAGCAGCATGACCATACTGCAAGGTTTCTCTGCAGCAGACACTCAGCTCTGTCAGTTTTAGTTAAAGAATTGTGATGACTTTTACTCAGTTGCAGCTTTGCACAATTTCCACAAGGGTACACAATTGATTAGCTGGAATGCATTCCTTTTTTTTTTTTTTTTAGTTGTAACCCAAGGTTAAATTAGAACAAGTTCCTTAAATATTGGTGTAGCCAATGCGTGACCACATAGCTGGTTCATTAATCTTTGGCATCCCCATCCGAAAGATCTTAAAGCTGCGTGTAAGCAAATTAAAGAGGCAAAATGCTCTACTCTAACAAAAAACATTGAGGCTGTGAATTTTTTTTCTCTAGATGTTGGTTTTGTTTTGTTTTGATTGTTTAAGAGGTTTTTCTTGTTCCTGTATTAATGAATCTATTCTCATGTATTTTTTAGTATTAAATAGCAAACAAACGCTAAGCTGGTGATGTTAAAAAATATGATGATATAAACTGCTTTTCCTAGAAACTGCTCAGGACAGCTGATTTGTCTCAGTATGATGCATTCACCAGTAACTCCTACCCTTCCTCTCACCTTTTCTAGAATAATTTAATGTAATTTGAGAGTATAATATTTTTTTGTGATGGATTTTGCAGCCGTGTATTTTGTTCTTTCTTATAAACATCCTTGTAGGCATGGAGTTCAAATTTACTAAAGTCTAGTCAATTGGCTCACCCTTGTTTACACTGGAGTATACCTAGTTACTCAGGAAGGTGATTTAAGTATATTTCTCTTGCATTGAGATTTCAAACCCATTATGTATACTTTGGTTAAGGAATACATTTGTACTTTGAGACTGTAATTCAGCTGTCATTGAAGTTAATGGCACCTTTCTACTGATATCAATAGGAATTTAATCTGGCCCTAAAACTTTCTTGTAAGTTACATTTAGAGAGAAAGTATTTAAAATACTAATATATTATAATTCATTGTAGAAGTTACAAAATCTTTCATTTGAGTTTAAAAAAAAAAAGAAAGAAAGAAAGGCAGCTGAGGAAAATTAGCATCAGTTCCCTGCTTACTGATTTCACTTATTTTCACCACTGTAATTATTCAGGAATCACTGGCCTTACAGAGGTATGACTGTAAAGGCTTGTTAGCCATCTCACTGTTTCTTTTTGCGTGTTTCAGGTGAATCTCTGTAGCTCATACTTGTTATTGAGACGTGCAGCAGTAGCTTGCTTGCGGCAGCTTGTGCAAAGAGAAGCTGCTGAGGTATCAGAATACGCTGTTGCATTAGTTAAAGAGAGCAGAGAAGACTTTACTCCAGGTACTGTACTGAAGAGATCCAAGAGCTTGACACACTCATAATGAATTTTAAACACATTCTACTATGGTTATGAAAACTTTGCTATGTTCTTGTTGAAGTCTTGAACCCCAAAAGTTTTTTTTCTTCAGTTTTCTATATATTTTGGAAGCATCCAAACCCTTCTGGGTGATAAAATTAATATACTTTTGTTTTTCATTTATTGTAGATAGTAAGGGTCGTTAATCTAGAAGAGGAAAATGCAGTTCCAAAAAAATTGAACCCTGACTACCCCATAGCTTCATATTCCTGCTTCTCAAACACCTGGCTTTGTAGTCCTTACACACCTTACACGGTTTTCATAATTAGTTTTATTTTCATATATAAATCTCTTTCTAAACTAAAAATCTGTCACTTTGAGAAGGTATACAAGAATTTTTGATGAAAGTTCTGAGAATTAGTTAAGTAATGATTATCAGGTGTCCCTAGAATTTTTAACTATCTTGGGGTTTTGGAGCAGTTTTTGTTGTTTTTATTGTTGGGTTGTTGTTGTTGTTGTTCTTTTTTTTTTTCTTTTTTTTGCTAAGAGGTCTGAAAGTGATCATCTGTATGTACCCTTCTATGAGCATGTGGTGGTGATAAATTATTTCACTTTGGATTTCAATTCACACTGGTTTGCAAATTTTCAGAAGATGAGTAATAATAAAAATGTAGGTTTTCGAACATTCTTTTTCAGGAGCTCAGATGCTGTGCTGATTGTAGTGCTGCAAAATTTGGAATAGGATTCTTGTCATTTTCTCTGGGATAACTTTTCCTATTGGTAGTATCATCTGTAAAAGTTCAAAGTTGGTTTTGTACCCAGGTGGCTTAGACATGGCATTAAAGCAATATAGATTATTATTTCAAAAATATTTAATAACTAGAGGCTTGTCAAGCTACTCTGTGCAGCCTTGACTAGGGTTTCTGTGGTCATTACTTAGTTTTGGGATGAACAACATTAATCTCACGTTGTTCTTTGCAGATATTAATATCAGAGAAATAGGCCTGGAGGGGGCATTGCTGGGCTTGCTGGACAAAGAATTGGATCAAAGATTGTGCCAGGATATCAAAGAGACTCTGAGTCATATGCTTACTTCAATGGCAGTTGAGAAACTCTCTTTTTGGCTGAAGCTTTGTAAAGATGTTCTTGCTGCCTCAGCTGGTAAGTACTAATTGACTTCAGTTCAGAATACAATAAAAACAAAGCCAGCAACAGTACATTATGTCACTGAAGAAAAGTATTCTTCTTGAATGTTCATGAATGTATCATCCTCCATAATGAAACACTGGTCAAAGGTCTAGTGTTAAGTTAAAGGTAACTTAATTCTTTCAGAAGGAGTGACTTCTTCCATTTGTATTGCCTTTTCACTATTGAAGATGTTTCTATAAACATTTTAGTATGTCTTCTGTGATGATATTCTAGCTGTATTATTGTCCTAGTGTTAACTTATTTCCATAACAGGACGGGAAGCATAATACATCTGAGCTTGTGAATCCTGTGCAAGTACCTACAAGAAAAATACTCAGACCATCTATTCTGTGGATGATAGGAACGACAGAGACCATAACAGAAATCAGAATGTTCATATGTTAATGAACATTCCAAGCAGATGGGATTAATTATTGTGCTGAATATTGTGAAAAGATTTTTTTCTCCTCTCTTTCTCTATTGCTCTCTCCCAATCTGTGATAAAGAAGAGAAACTTCTTTGCATTTGAAAGGGCAGTAGTTTCATATGTGTCATTTATTTTAAAATATTTTTTTCCTTCACTTCTTTCCTGCAGTTCTTTGTTTACTTTCATCATACTGATCTTACTTTCCAGCAGGTAGTACTAAAGATGTGAAGACAGCCTTGGTGCACTTTATTTTTAATTCTAGCATTGACTTTCAGACAATGAAATTGAAGAGATTCATAGTGAGTTGGTGGAGGCTGCAGACAGACTTTAAAGCGATTCTCTTATAAATCCTTCTGTAATTTTTAGCTGAAGTAAAAAAAATAAAATTAACTATTTTTCTTCTTTTTTTTTTTTTTTTTCTCCTGTGTCTTAACAACAGATTTCAATACAGTAGCATCAATAGATACCACTCAAGAAGAAGAAACTGCCAAAGTGGATGATGCATCCATATTAACATCTGAAAGTGACGAGAGGTTCCATCCTTTCAGTAATCCACGGTGGTCCACCAGGGTTTTTGCAGCAGAATGTGTTTGTAAAATTATAAACCAGTGTGAAAATGCAGGCAGTGCCCACTTTGACATGACTTTGGCTCAGGAAAGGAAACAACGTGATTCGAGAGGTACATCTGAAGCACTGAAAGAATTTCAGAGAATGCAAAATATGCTTAAACTAAGTGTTCACTTTTTGCATCTTAATCAGATTCATCATAAATGTGTTGTTTGTACTGCAGTTAGAAGAGTACATTGATTAAGGTGTAGAACCACTTCAATTAGTCAAAATAGTGGTGTGTCACTGCAGCATCTATAGTCATTTTTCTGGTTATAGCACTGTGGCAAATGTGTATGGAGCTATTATTTCTGCATAAGCATTGGCAATCAGAAGTGATAGCTGGCACCAGTTTGCCACGATGCAATTTGGCTACCTGGGAATATGAAAAAAAAGTGTCAATTTTCAGTACTTCTCTGTGTTTATTTAGAAATGTTTTCCAAATAAATAAATAATAATTAAAAAAACAAACCAACTAGAAAATCTGTCTCATACGTGCTTACACACTACAGTTTAAGCTGAAAAAGAAAGTTCCCTAAATCAGCTAGTATGAAGCATCCAAGTAAAGTTGTATATGTAAAATGCTCTAAGTTAAACTTTAATGTGTTGTAAAATGTAAAATACAGATTTGGAAAATGTTGGGAGCAATATTATGAAATACGTTGTGTGTATATTTAAATGTTTTGAAACTGTTTTTTTTTCTTATTTCAGATGACTTTTTAGTATTGCATTTAGCTGACTTGATCCGAATGGCTTTTATGGCTGCCACAGATCATAGTGATCAACTTCGTCTTTCTGGGCTTCAAACATTGCAAATTGTTGTTAGAAAGTTTGCAACTGTTCCAGAACCAGAGTTTCCAGGTCATCTAATTCTGGAGCAATATCAAGCCAATGTAAGCATCGTTGCTATTGTCTAATGTTTTCTATAATAACAACTAAGAATAGGTGGGTAGTGGAGCATTTATCCAGATTTAATTAGTGATATCCTGAAGTCTTGTTCAGAACTTCCTTAAATGAATTCTGAATTTTAGAGGATCTTAAGAAACTATCATTACCTGTAATTAAAAACAACTATTTTTCATTTGTTTTCATAAACTAACAACAAACGCTCATAATTCCTATACCTGTAATATGCTGAGACACATCACCAGCTAAGTGTACTTATCTTCAGCAGGCTTTTTGCAAAAATCTCAATTGATTTATCATTTGGCTTTTGACAAACAACACATTGACATTTCATTTTCAATGTCAACTCAAAATAGAACTCTTTCAGTATGTCCATAAAATGATGTAGACAGTGATCACTAAAATTTTTCTGTAAGTTCTGGGTGAACTTAATTCACCCAGTAAGAGACTCTAAAAATGACATAACTGAACTGAAGGCCTGAATTTACTCAGGGATCAATTCTAGAGTTTAGTTTCATAAATTATAAGGACCAACATTTGTAGTAGTACTTACTTATTTTATATATATACATGTATATAAACCACTGCAGAGGCTGATGGTATCAGTGAGGATGGTGCCATTGCACTTGACATAGTTTACATAATCTATTATACTTTATAATTTCATTCTAAAAAGCATCTGGCTTAAGTCTGAATGTTCCATTGTCATCTAAATCAGCAAGTGAAATTTTCACTAGAAAATAGCTTATCAATGACAGTAGGTGAAATCTCTGTAACCTGGTGTGTTCTTTATTAGATAAATGGAGTTTATGTTTTCTTCTTCTTTCACTTTGTGAAGCTGTTTCTTTCTTTCTTTCTTTCTTTTTTTTTTTTTTTTTTGAGTAAGGAAATGTCACTTGATGTCTTGCAAGTCAGTAGTGGTTTGGAGCAGTGGTTTTGTTTTTGTTTGGTTGGTTGGTTTTTTTTTTGAGTGCTATTCATCAAGTTAAGAACTCAGGAAGGAAGAGGATTCTATTTCAATTTTAGACTGTGCAAAGAAAAGGAATTACTTTGAGCACTCCTTTCAAGGAGCTATGCTTTCCATGTAAGCAAATCAAACAGCATAAAAAGTATGAATGCAATTGTCTCCTTGTTCTTGAATCTCACCAAAAAAGTGAAAAATGAAACAGGAAACTATGTTTTATAAAGAAAATTGCAGCAAAGCTTGGCTATGGAAAATTATTCTTTACTTAGCTGTTTCGTGTGTATTAAATGTTGTATAACTTCTTTTTAGGTTGGAGCAGCACTTAGGCCTGCCTTTGCTCCAGAAACTCCTCCTGATGTCACAGCAAAAGCATGTCAGGCAAGTGTTGAAAGTCAGAAGTCTTAGGTAATAGACCCTCTGAAATTTTCTTTTTGCTTGATACATCACACAAGAAAAGGGAAACATTAAATCACGTAGTCTCAAATTCTCAAGACAAACAAAATAATGTCATGCAGGTTACCTGTATATTATAGCATCCCAGATTTTTAGTGCACTTCAGAATCTTTTGGGAAACTTTTGTAGCGGCTAATACTTCAGTTATTTAATTCATCCCTCCTACTGTTTTTGGCTTTTGTTACTTATATATGCTGAACTGTAATTCAATTTAACACTGGTTATTGTCTGAGAGATAATTATATCTCAATAAAAATGAAAAAAGTTTGACATTTTACAGATGGGGGAAAAAGGAGTATCTAGTGGCATTTGTCTTGTTTCTAACTAACTTTTACAATGCTAGGTGTGCAGTGCCTGGATAGCAAGTGGTGTAGTAAGTGATCTCAATGATCTTCGAAGGGTTCACCAGTTGCTTGTATCCTCTTTGGTCAAAGTGCAAGCTGGGAAGGAGACACAAAGTCAACAGTATAATGAAAGCACCTCAACTATGGAGACATTGGCTGTGCTTAAGGCCTGGGCAGAGGTTAGTGTGATAACTCTGTAACAGTAGTCTTGATTTTTGGTAGGTGGATTAGAACCTTTCAGACAGAATTGTTTCAAAGATCAAAATACATGCTTCATTAAATAGAAGTTTGTTCTTTGCTATGCTTTGCTATCTCTAAATATATCTCTAATAGTACATAAACACCAGCCTAAGCCAAGTTGAAAAATAAATATAATGAACGAAATGCTTGGTAAGCTTGACAGTGGCACTGCTGTGTAATTCTACACACGTAGTATTATACTGTATTTCATAGTATTTCATAGAATCACAGATTCATAGAATTCTTACATCTTGTGATGTTTTGCTGTTAATTTTAAATTGATGTGGTATAAATTGTTATGGTAAGGTAGTTGTAAATAGTTATCTCTTTCATTTGCTATTTAATTTTATACAGGTAGCTCTTTCAGCAATGTCAGTTCAGTACTGTCTTGGCTAGCTGCCTTAAAGTCAGCTCACATGAATGCTTATTTTAATATACGTAAATGCAAGGTTAGGTATTTAAAAATAAAAATGTGACAATATATATAACCTCTAAAAGATGTCTGAGAAAGTGCTGATGATGAACTTGATGGAGGGAATGGATAACCAGCTAAATAGGATCACGTGGTTGATATGGTATTTGTGTAAGCAGAGGGATGTTTTGAAGAGAGCGGGCAATAGATGGCATTTATTTGACAATTTATAGAAACGCACACATCTTCTGGTGTCTATAGTGGAGAAAGGATATGTTAGCAAAAAAGGGATACCATCGGAGAAAAGCTAGCAAAGGGGAATAAAATTCTTGAAAATATGTTACACTAGAGTTTTAAGTAGATCAGCTTCTTTTATCTATTCAGGACAAGGTGCCTTTTATCAATTTAAAATGATTACAAAGAGAAGTTTTTTTACTGGCATATAACAATAATTGTTTCACTGGTCAGAAGCTCAGGCAGAATTCAGACTGGATTTAGTGTTAGTCATGATGTTGTAAGAGTTAATGGGCATAAATTGAAACACAGGAAGTTCAATCTGAACACTATGAAAAAAACTTACCTGCTTTAAAGGTGACAGCACTGGAGCAGGCTGCCTGGAGAGGTTGTGGAGTCTCCTCTAGTGAAATTCAGAACCCACCTGGAGGCTTTCTGTGCAACCTACTGTTGGGAACTTACTTTAGCAGGGAGTTGGACTTGGTGATCTCCAGAGGTCCCTTCCAACCCCTGCAATTCTGGGATTATGTTAACTTTTCAAAGTGAACGCGTGTAGATTTTTTTTATCTATACATAACAGCCACAGGAAATCTCTAAAGTAAGAGAGTCTCTTCAGCTTTCTAGTGGATTTGAGATATGAGAAACTACTACAAAATAAACTGGGGGTAAGTTTTTGTGACCTGTAATCAAGTAATCTACACCTACTAGACTTGAAGCAGGGACAGATTCTAGGAAATCTTATCATGACCGACTGTTGAGCCAAGCATCTTGGTAGCTTTCCAAGTATTAATATTGTAAATGTTTCTCCAACTATATAAACAGGTTTACATAGTTGCAATTGAAAAGCAAAAAAATCGAAGTGATTTGCACAATTACTCCTTGAAAACTGCGAACTCTGCAGAAGAAAGCTACCGAGATGTAACATCTTCAGCCAGTGGTCTTGTGGACTTAGTACAGGCAGATCTTGGAACACTGAGCAAACTCTGGCTTGCTGCACTTCAGGATTTTGCTCTCTTAAATTTGCCTTCAGAATATGCATCACAACTGCCTGCTGAAGGTAAGGAGGTGAATAAATTTTCTTTTCATAGCTCACTTGCAATCATTGATGTCCTAGCTGACTTGTGTTAGCTTTCAATAAGATAACATTGCGTAGAGAATGCACATACTTGTGTACTTAAATATAAATAAAGTTTGCTTATGAGGAAAGAGCTTTCAGTGATGTGAAAAGTAGTTTGTTCAGTATCTGTGTTGGTTGGATATTTTTATGGTTGAAAGAAGGAAAAGATAATTGTGTTCCATTCAAGTAAATCAAAATAGATTTCCATTTTTAGCCTAAATTTCAGTATTCCACATTTGAAAGAAGAAAAAATATATCCTTGAAACGTAACTTTTCTTTTTGTAGGTGGTGCATTTTATACGGCAGAGACCATAGAAAGTGCCAGACCTCATTACTACAGCTCCTGGGCTCTGATACTTTATGCTACAGCATTATGGCTTACTAGCACAGGTTTCATTGTTGCGGATCCAGATGAAGGAGTTGCTAATCTCTCTAGACCTGTCACCCCAACTACAATGTGTCAAGATTCTTCTACCAGGCCCTCAGTAAAATCTCCTGAGGATGTGAATACTGACAGGTTTCATCTTATTTTGGGTTAGTGTATAATCTGTCTTGATTCTGCAATACCAAGAATGTTTATCATTTTTCATTGATAAAGCTGTTTGCAAAAAGTATTTTATTATTCACACTTCACTGCATTGTTGAATTTTGATCGTTTCATAGAAAAATATAGTCAAGTGAATTTTAAGTCCTAGTGAAATAATTGTAATCTATTTTCCCAAATGTTTAGCTCATAGTTAGCTACTACAAACTCCAAAGTGCTTCCTGCTGTGCTCGTAAACATGCAATTTCAGATTGTGTGAACAAACTTTAGCACAGACACTTTCTATAGCACAGCAGTTCTTAAGTGTACATTGATAAGTTGTCAACAGTTTATGGGACCCACAGACCCATGCCCCAGGAGAGGGAGAAGGGGAGAAATGGGAAAAAGTAGAGAAATAGGCCTAAAAACAAAACAACAGCAACAAGCTAAGGGACAAAAAACTAGTTTACTACTTTACATACTAGTAAGTATGATATCGGAAGGCAAGATAACACAACATAATACAATATAATTGGAATTGAAGCTAATAAATCAAATGAAAGGAGAGAGTGATTGTGTCCAAAATCAAAGGCCTTACTCTAATGCTGAAGGTGAGATGGCTAAGAAGCACGTACCCCAGTGACGACTTGTAAAAGAAGGGCAGACTCGTGACTTGTGAGCAGTTTTCCCCTCTGAACAGAAAATGGAAACGGAACAGTGGAAGTCCTGAGGGATAGATGGTTCTTCTCTTCTGAGAACCAAGTACCTAGGAAAATCAACAGTTCATGGAAGTGGAGCACTAACTCGTTAACTCCCAGTGCTCTACTGGGATATTATGTTGTGATGTGGAATACCAATGACAAAAATCATAAAACCATGACATCAGTTTACCAAGTCATCACATACTTTGCAATTACAGCTGTAAAACTGAGTTGAGAACATGGATCAGAATTTATATGAAGTTTATCTCCAGTGTCACAGAATGTTATCTAAAGAGTCCTGAAACCTCAGAAAGAAGTGACCAATTTTATGTGGTCTGGAATGTGTGAGCTTAGGTCCGTGTAATTTGCTTGTAGCTGGTGATCCAGCTGTGGTGGTTCTAATTGTTAGCATTTCTGTAAGATGAGAAGGAAAATCCTCAGCCTTGGAGTTTATGAACTATTGTTAACTTCTGTTATTCTTCTTAGTTACATAAATGAATTCACTTAGGCAAATATTATATGTATGTGTTATGAATTTTTCTGCCTGTTGTGGTTTAAAACAGCAGTTAGCTGAGCACCACAGTCATTTGCTCACTCGCCTCTCCTCCTTCCCATGGGATGTGGGAGAGAACTGGGGAGGGAAAAAAAAGACAACAAAATAGAGCCCACATGTTGATATAAAAAATACTGAGGCAGAAAAAGAATAATAAAGGAATAATAATAATAATAAAAATAATAGGAATGATCATACACAAAACAAATGATACACAAACAATTGTTCTCCACCTGCTCACCAATGACTAGCCAGTACTGAAACAGCAGTTGCTTCTCTGGCCCACTTCCCACCATTTTCAGGTCGTTTTTTTTTTTTTTTCCCCACATGATTCTGTACGGGATGGAATATCCCTTAGACCAGGTGGGCTCAGCTGTCCTGAACACCACAATTTGTGCCTCCCAAGTCCCCTCACTGACAGGGCAGCATGAAAATCTGAGAAACCGAAGTCTCCTTGACTCTGTTCTGCACTGCTCAGCAATAACTAAAATGCTTGTGTGCTATCAGCATTGTTTGCCTCCTAAATCTAAAACATATACCAGCCACTGTTAAGGAAAAATAAATTCTGTCCCAGCTGAAGCCACGATAATGCCTATTCATCAGATCTAGAGTGCAGAAGTTTTACTTGGAAATTGTTTTAACTTATTTATGAGAGTTGTTTCCTCAAAATATTAACAGTGGGAAATGAATCCACTTAATATAAAGTGCAAATGCTATTTGTATGTCCACTCATCATACTATTAGATTACTTTCTAAAATTTTATGATTTGTTTTCTTTGATCCTTACAGGAATTAGTGTGGAATTTCTCTGCTCTCCTCGATCAGATGCAGCAATGGAGAACATTATTGCCTGCTTACATGCCCTGCAGGCTCTCTTTGATGTTCCCTGGCCAAGATCTAAGATAGGTGGTGATCAGGTAATGTGTTATTGATCAGAATCCCAAGCTAACTTAGAAGGATTTAGGAAGAAGCTCCTTATCATTTAGGTCACTCACATCCATACAGACTTGGTAGTGGACAAGACTGGGCCAGTCTTCCTGAAATTACCTTTTCTTTTCAAAGAATAAGTGGTATAATGCTGTAAACGTTTAGAGAAATGTGGTTTATTCTTAAGAAACAAATGTCATATCTGCTTATATCTGCAAAACTGTCTTCCTCTTATTTATATTTGTTCTGACCATTGAACTTTTTATATAAAATATTTTTTTTTACATCTAAATAGCATTCATCAAAATAAAAAGGGAAAATGACAAGAATGTTTCAAGAAGAGAGAGTGCTATAATCCAAGCTTTATGCTTGGAAATGACTATAGGACTGTTTTTTTAAGTTAGACATGATTGTAAAGGCCAAAGGAAAAAAAAAAAAAGCTTCTCGAGCAGTAGTGAGATCTGTTAGATGCATAGACTATAGTTTTAGTTTTGAAAATGGGGAAAGTAACATCTTGTAGACTAATCCTTCATACAATCTATAAAACAAGACACTGGATGTAAGGTTCTAAGCGTAAGTTTGAGACGAAGATTATATGCAGGTTGTAAGGCTGACTGACAGACCAGAAGCAGGTGCTATTCCTAAAAATGAAGGAAGTTTTTGAGAAGAGTGAAGTGCTAATTTTGAGCATGATAACCTTACAGACAAGCCAGATGTAAAGCATAACTTTGAGCAGTATCTCTACTCGTTGAATTAAGCTTTATACCACCTTTTGTGCCACGCAGTTCTCTAACACAGCACAGTTGATGCCTGTGGCTGTGTCTAAGTTCTGCTAACTATTGATGCTGCCTCCAAGGAAACGTACACGAGGGACTGTAGGCCCAATCCAAGATAGTATTCCTATTGTCGTGAGTTAAGAAGGAATTGAATTCTGCTGTTAGTGGCTATAGGACTTCAATAACGTGCCAGTTCCTGTGTTTGTGCCAAGAGTACTATTGTATTCCTTAGAGAAATCAAATCAATAAGAGTAATACAGTTTGCTCTAATTGTTATTGATCATTTGGTAAAGAGTGTCTGTTTCTAAAATTTCTGCATCAAAGTGGGTATACATTAAGCATTTTTCTTGCTGTAGGAGTTGGCTGTAGAGCTGCTGAATGTTTTGCATCGACTGATACTGACCAGAGAATCACCTGATATTCAGCTTGCTGCCCTTGAAGTTGTTCGTCTGATTCTTTTTGCAGCTCAGGAACATGTGAAGGAAAAGCGGAGAAGTGCGGAAGGTACAGTAAGGCACAAGATGCTGAATATGTGTTCTTAAGGGTACGGCAATGCTTTCTTGGAAAGTAGGATTCTTGGAGTTGGTATTCCAACACGTATCTTAATTGAAGTTCTTCACAGTTAGTGACTAATTCTGGCTCACTTAAGTCAGCCCAGGTGCCTGACTTCAGAAATCAGAGAGACTTGATAGCAGATGCTGGTGGACTAGAGGCAAGAACTGAGGAGAAAAACCTGAGAAACTGCAGGCTGTAGTTGGCATAATCTTGTGTGGTGACAGGGAGGAGGAATTCATGGAGGAAAGGGGTTCAATTGTAGTAGAGGGGTGGCCAGCAGGGACAGGGAGGTGATTGTCCCTCTCTACTCTGCTCTTGTGAGGTCCCATCTGGAATACTGTGTCCAGATCTGGAGCCCCCAGTACAAGAAAGACAGGGAGCTGTGGGAGAGGATCCAGAGGAGAGCCATGAAGATGATCAGGGGACTGGAGCACCTTCCCTGTGAGGTCAGGCTGAGGGAGCTGGGCTTGTTCAGCCTGGAGAAAAGAAGGCTGCAGGGTGACCTCATTGAAGCCTCATTGAAGCCTTTCAGTACCTAAAGGGAGCCTACAAACAGGAGGGGAATCAGCTCTTTGCAAGGGTTGATAACTGCAGGACTAGGGGAAATGGTTTTAAGTTAAGGGAGGGGAGATTTAGGTTGGATGTATGGGGAAGTTCTTTACTGTGAGAGTGGTGAGGTGCTGGAACAGCTGCCCGGAGAGGTTGTGGATGCCCTGTCCCTGGAGGTGTTCAAGGCCAGATTGGATGGGGCCCTGGGCAGCCTGGTCTAGTATTGAATGTGGAGGTTGGTGGCCCTGCATGTGGCAGGGGTTTGGAGATTTGTGATCCTTGAGGTCCCTTCCAACCCTGGCCGTTCTGTGATTCTGTGATAGAGCAATAGAAAGACTCTGCATGCACATGCACACACACAGCTGTTACAACCTGGATTCCACCAGTTTCTCTGATGATAGCTTTCTAAAGCTAATGAGAAAAACAACAAAATAAGATCATGTTGGCATGATACCTCAGCATGTTTGAAGTCTAAATCTATTGCATCCACTTCTCCCTTTCCACAATCAAAGCACAGATTGCTTATTTAGGATGGACGTTTGCCAGTTGAAGCTGAATACATATGCGCACACATATATACAAGTCAAGATTGTCATTTGATGATGATACAGTCTTAAAATGTAAACTTTTTGGAAACAAGGAACAGCCTGCGGATTTCTGCCATATTTTTTATTTCTGTTGTAGTTGATGATGGTGCTGCAGAAAAGGAAACGCTACCTGAATTTGGAGAAGGCAAAGATACAGGAGGACTGGTGCCTGGAAAGTCCTTGGTCTTTGCAACACTGGAGTTGTGTGTTTGTATTCTTGTCAGACAGCTTCCCCAGCTCAACCCTAAATTAACTTGTAGCCCTGCAGTTCAATCAGGAAAACATCTGTTACTATCAGAAGATGGAAGTAGGCTGGTATCAGCAGCATTACTAATTCTCTCTGATGTTCCTGCAATCTGCTCTCCTGAAGGTATGCTATTTCATCACAAGGAAAGACTAAATGAAAGATTATTGGGCTCTTCTGAGCAACCTGGTTACTACCTACTTTTCTCAACTGGATAAATATGGCAGAAAGGTTCATGATTTGCTTGTGACTGTCAGGTAACAGAAGTTACCAAAGCAATTGAAAGAGCCTTTTTTCTTTTTCTACTGTGTTGTTGCAGTGCAATTAATGGATTTCTTTTGTACAGAGGAGTGTACAGTAGATGCGTGCTTCTATCCTACTTTAATCTTCTGTTCTGGAACTTATTATACAGACTTAAATTTAAAAGGCAAACATATCATGTTCAATTTCACTCAAAGCTATCATTTGAACATTAGCAACCTGCTCTTAAGTAGTTATGGTTGGTTCTTCAAATTAATTGACTTTTACCCCATGATTCATTTTGAATGCACACCAGCCTTTAAGAGGAGGTCTTTTTTTCCTCAGCAATATTGTATTCATACACGTGATTCTTCAGTGCTGCTACAGGGTGATTATAAGCCATTTCTGGTGCACTCCTCCTTTCACACCTCAGGTATCTGTGTTATTCTCTATGCAAACTATTGCCTTTACCAGCTCTGTGAATTTCTTTTTTCTTCTGTGCTCTATTACAGAATCCTTTACAGGGGCTGGTGTGCTTCAAATGGAACAGTTAACAGTTCTTACTATTGTTCTATAGTACAATATCATTTCTTTTTTCCATCTGTAGCCCATTATGTGTCTTTTTTTCTTTAATATCAAATCTCCCTGAACTTTTCACTGCAATTAATATGCATTGTTTTACAGGAAGTGTTTCAGTTCTTCCTACTATTTTGTACCTAATTATTGGTGTACTTAAAGAAACTGCAGTCAAAGAGCAAGATGGCCAACTGCCTTTGCCAGTTGCTGCATCTCTACAAGCTCTTAAAGGACTTTTGTCTTCACCAATGGCTCGAGCAGAGAAGAGTCGGACTGCATGGACAGATCTTCTGCGCAGTGCTTTGGTCACTGTACTCGACTGTTGGGATCAAGGTAAGCACAAGTTCATTTTGTTTAGATTACATTTATGCATGTCTTATATAAATAAAGTCTAATCAATAGCCAACTAATTCTCCTGCAGGTAAGTACTGCTGAAACTATAATGCCATCCTGTCTCTACAGTTGACATGAGAAGTCACAATCTGTAAAGGATAAATGTGGAACTGTGGATGTACACCTGCATTACACAATGCCTCAATGTAGTTACACTGTGTGATGGAATAAACGGAAGTTGTAACTTCAGTGTAAGCGTAAAAGTCAGTTGTAGTGCATATGATTTCTTTACAAAAACCAATGTCTGTATTGGCAGCAAAGTGAATTAAAACAAGAGTTTAAGAAAGGCAATCAAAACCTTTTTGTCCTCATGCTAGTGTTCTGTGTACTGTTTCTTTAGCTTGCCCATTTTGAATTTTGGCTTTTGTCATTCCTTCTGTTTAATCTCAAAGCTGTAGCTGTTAGTGGAACATTTGTTTATAGCGCTGTTATTAATTTATTTGAACGAAAGCCTCAGTCGTACTGAAAAGGATGTATGTTTTTTAATGCAAATTGTATATAATTGTCAAAATAGGTTGTTGTATTCCAACATGTCATAGCAGCTTTTCAAAGATATTTATTGCACTGCCTACAAAGAAAGAATGGAGTAGGAGCGTGCTGGTATTTCTAAATATGCATGTCACCACTCCTGAATTATGATTTTGGCCTCAGTGTTTGTAACGGTACAAACCATAGCAGTGCATCAGAGTGTTGTGTA
Organism: Lagopus muta; assembly: GCF_023343835.1. Classification (NCBI taxonomy): domain Eukaryota; kingdom Metazoa; phylum Chordata; class Aves; order Galliformes; family Phasianidae; genus Lagopus; species Lagopus muta. The sequence continues at coordinate 34,221,758 of NC_064438.1, read as the reverse complement.
TTTGAGAGAAAAAAAAGAGATTCCTAGAGAGACCTAGACATTTCTATTCCACCTCTTTGTAACGTTTGAATTCAAAGAATTACTTCCTAATGCAAATCTGACAGATAATTTGCTTTATTGATAGCAGATGGTCTTCTCCGAGAACTCGATGAAGTGAGCCTGCTTACCGCTATCACAGTGTTCGTTCTGTCCACCAGCCCAGAAGTTACTACCATAGAGTGCCTTCAAAAGCGTTGTATTGACAAGTTTAAAGTAACACTTGAGTCAAAAGATCCTGTTGTAAGTACTGGTGAAGTTGTAAGAATATCAGTAGCATATTGAAGGCATTTTAGCCTATTTCCTGTTTAGTTGCTTTGTGTTTTGACTCCAGTTAATTCTGTCCTACCTGTATCTGCTGTATTTTGGAGTGGTTCGAACATGTTAACAAAACCATGCCCAGCAGTACATTTTGCCATTTTTTTTTATTCTGTCTGCAGAATATTCTGTACTCTTAACCCTTTTATTTCATTTTTATTTCCTTTTTCTGCATCAGACCCAGAGCTTCACACACTGACAGTGACACAGTGCTAATACATAATCTTAACACAAAAAGAATATTTTTTCCTTAACTCAAAAGTCTGGGGAGATGTAGGATTCGTTGTAAAGAAAGAGGGTGCATGATCTAGTTGTTGTTATTAATTTGGTTACAAGTTGTAATGCTTCTATGAATTACTATGTGTTAGCATTCTGCAAACTGATTTCTTTTTACACTGTGAGGCAGATTTTTTTCCCTCCCTGAAATTTTATCCAACAAACTGTGAGTTTTAAAACACTATGGCTTGTATTCCGAGGTATAACACTTTTGTAACTGTGAATTTGATTTTTCCCTTCAGGTACAGTATAAATGCTACCAGCTACTGCACTCCATCTTTCAGCATCCAAACAAAACTGTGTCATACCCTTATATTCACTCTTTGGCATCATCCATTGTGGGAAAATTGCAGGAAACAGAAAAATCAAAACCTGAAAATGCTGCAGAACTTCAGGTTGTTCAGGAGGGAATCAAGGTGGTAACAGCTCTTACAGCTGCTGCTGAGGAAGAGCACCGTAAGTTGCTTCCCTTATTTGTATCCAAAACATTACACACACTTAAAGTTGTCACAAGTAATAAATTAGAACAAAAGGATCTCTGGGAATTGACTCCTTAACAATAATCGCTAACAGAATTGTTACAATGTTGGTTCTTTCTAATATATATTTCAAATAACATTAGCTGTTTTGCAATTTGTGTTATATATTAGCTTGGTTTGTGAAATGCTTCTATTAGCAATGTGAAGCTGTTTTTAAAGAGTGTATGTTTTAAGTCCTGTTTTCAATGCTTACAGGTGCTCATCTGGTGACCTGCCTTCTTCCCATCCTTATTTCCTTTCTTTTGGATGAAAATGCCCTGGGTTCTGCTACAAACACAGCAAAAAATCTGCATGAGTTTGCTTTGCAAAATCTGATGCAAATTGGTCCACAGTACTCATCAGTTTTTAAAAAATTAATGGCTTCCTCTCCGACCATGAAAGCCAGGCTCGAGTCAGCTGTAAAAGGCAATCAAGAAAGCATCAAAGTGAAGACTGCTAAACTTGCAAAGAATCCTGGGAAAAGTTCGAGCATTCAGCTGAAGACCAACTTTCTTTGAAGTCTCCCATTTGCACTTTGATATCAGCAGCAAAAAATACTCCTTTTAATTTCTAAACAAAGGATTTTTGTGAGTTGTTCTTACATATTTTTCAGTTTGCACTGAAATATTATAGAAATCTTTTAAGAGAAAACAGAACTCTAGGTGACTGCCTGTTAGTTTAGCAGGCAGAGTCTATAAACAATATGAATAGGACTATCAGAAATAATCCAATCTGTTTCTGGATTAAAGTACCAGAAAAGTACATGCCTATATTAAAAGTCTTTAGTGAACTTTACGATAGATATATTTAGGAGCGGCCCACAATTAGCCAAAAAGTAAAATTTAATTTTGTTTTAAACTGATGTTTCTCAAAAATAAATTACCTAAATAATTTTTTGGATGCAAGTGGGATATAAATTTACTTGCAGGTGGTAATGTATCTTAATTACTAATTTAACACACTGAATTATTAAGTAAGCGGATTAAATATCCTTTTAAGCCTTACAATAAATTATTGTTGATCTCAAAAATAAAAATAAAAAAAATCAGTAAAGGTAATATTAATAGCTGTAATCTGAATAACTTCTTGAGCTGGCCAATGCTTAACAAATGCTGTTAAATACAGCTTTACAGTGCTTCTTCACTGAGGACTCAGTAGTGCTTTACACTGTGGGGCTGTTGTGCATCTGTTAGCATTTGCAGGCTTGGTGCCTTGCTGCTTGGCATAGTCTCACTTTTCAGGATGTATACTTGTGTTAATTCTGTACTGCATTAGCCAGGCAATTGAAGCTCTAATATCTTGTCCATGATGGGACAGCAACTTTAATATACTGTGCCTCAATTCAGACATCTATTCTACCTGGATGTGTGTTTCCTGATCTTTAAATGATCAAATATATACACACATCACATAAATCTATGCATCCCTGCAATGAGAGCTGGATGTACCTGAAGTCAGCTTGTCTTGTGTCAAATGAAGTACAACAAACTCGTAATAAGAAGTATTTAATTAACATTTTTATTAAGGAACATATTTTAATATAGAGAAATAACTATTAAAAATTGCAATGGCTATAAAATATTTTCTACATATAGTAATGATTTTTTTCTTAATACCAGTATTGTCTAAACCAAACACTATTAAACTGAGGATAGTATTTCCCTCTTGATTCTAATTACTTTTGAAAAAAAAAAAGATAAAAAGGAGAGGGAACTGAGAAACACACTGTGACTCAGGAAAAGTGTGATGTACTGTATTTTATTAAGTCTTGTATATAAATATAATTGTAAATTGTACAGAATTAACCATTTGACCAAAGCTCTAACAATTCATTTTTCTAATTTACATAAATAAAGCTAATTTTCTTCATTTAAGATTTGTCTTAGTCATTTTACTCAATAGCAGAGGAACTCTAAGGACTTCCGTAACAGAAAGAAATGTTTGTGTGCTGCTGCATGGAAACTAGAAAGGCAGGTCATGGCCAGATGCACCGAAGTTTGTGACCACATGGCAGGCCTTCCTCTGTTCTGCTCAACACAATGGTAAGTAAAGGGGATCAGGGAGATATGCATTATATATGTACATACCTATTCTGTGCCAAATGCTGGTATAGGTGATCTATGAGAAGATGGCTGAGATGCCTTCCATTTTCCCTGGAGAACCAGATGTTTTGTTCCACATCTTCATTGCAGTCAAATCTGTAGTGAGCACTGGCTGTCTCGAAAGAGAAGTATGTGAAGTTTGTCAGTTACTGATCTTGATCTCATCAGTCACTTCTTTCCCTTTACGACTGACTTGGTACAGAGGTTTTTCTGTTTGTGTGTTTTTCTCCTGGCCACTTACGGAAAAATCACAGACTTGAGACTTAAACAGCTCAAGTGTTGTGCTGACTGTGGAAGTGGCCAAGTGTATTGCTGAGAATGGTACCTGCTACAATAGCTGTATGTGGTTACTTTTTTGAGTTGTGTCATGTAATAACAGCAGCCACCTTTTTGACTTATACTAATTTTTTTGAAATATCATTAATAAAATCTGATAAAATCTTAATTTGCTTTTAAGAAGTTTGCTCAAGTTGCAAGAGCACCAAGCTACACCTATAAAAGCTAGAAGAGCTTTGTCTTGGATGTCTTAGGGAATCTCAGTGCAGGAGGTGATATTTTTTAGTCAGACTGCCAAGAGCCATAATTGTGTGTTTCTTGGTCAAGTCATGTAATGACATATGGCAAAGCTCCATTTTGAACATATCTACGTACTGTGAATGCAGAAACAAAAGCAAGATTCACTGAAGAGAACTGCTGCCAATTGTTAATGTTATCAGTGCTTTTCTGTAATCTGCAAAGTAGGATTATATGCATGGGTTTAATCCATGCAGATAATTTGTCCACATAAATAGTTAAAATACCTCTGCCCTGAGCTGTGCTTTATTATGTGCACTTAAAATAACAAGTTGAATGCTCACACGAATAATTTTACTTAATCATAGAATCATAGAATCACCAAGGTTGGAAAAGACCTAAAAGATCACCCAGTCCAACCGTTCACCTATTCCCAATAGCTCCTACTAAACCATGTCCCTCAACACAACATCCAGCCTTTCCTTGAACACCCCCAGGCTCGGTGACTCCACCACCTCCCTGGGCAGGCCATTCCAGTGCCTGACCACCCTTTCTGAAAAGTAATACTTCCTTAAGATTTTATTAATAAATGTTAGAACATTGTTTCAATTGGATATCAGATATCTTTGATGCAGTCTTGTCAATTTAATCAGTACCTATCTTTTTTTTTTTTTTTTCCCTGAAAAGGCAAGAAAGACCACAAAGTAGTTTTGGTTTTAATTCTATTCTTCTCTCCTAAGCATTGCTTAGCTCTGAACTTCTTATGTTCTTATGTTTAAAGAGACAAACATAAATAAAGAGCCAACCATATGCTTAACCATGAACAAGTCTCACTTTTACTATTTCAGCTTCCTGTGCCTCATGCCTCCTTGCTGATCATTCACTGGCTTTTTTTTTTTTTTTTTTTTTTTTGCCATCTTTCTATAGGCATCAGTAAACTTCCATCCAGTAATTATTCTGTGCAGCAAAAGTGGCCTGCACGCATGTTCATTTGATACAGCGTCCTCTAAAGCTTCATCCCTAATCTCTCTGCTAGGTGCAGTCCTTTTTGGCTTTGGCTTCTTGCAATTCCATTTTATTAGTGGATTATAAGGCTTTCTTCTGCAATTGCATACTGTTTCTTAACCAGTAGTGATTTAAATCAGTCTGTACCCCTTTCAAACTACTAATAAACTTGTGGTTGTTTTTTTTTTTTTTTTTTTTTTTTTCCACTGGAAAACTTGGCCAATGCAATTCCAAGTAAGACAACACAGTAAAGGGGGAAAATCCTTAGAATATGAACGCCCTTTGTTCAGTCTTTAAATAAAAGAACATATAGCAAGGTAGCTTATTCTTCTCTGCATTGTGGTGTCAAAGAACCCAGAAGTGTTGCACTGAATGTGGTGTTGCTCATCTCCTCTCAAAGGCTGTGACCCTGTGTGCATTGCTAGACACTGCTTTCTGCATAGCTAGCCATGTGGCCTGATCACACTTTGCCAGATAAATTTTCTCTCAGTATAGAGTAATAATGAAATAGCTGTTGAGTTGCAACCTCTGATCCTTAAATGTAGCCAATAAAATAAAGCTTATCTGTATTTCCGTGCAGCTGAGTGTTCAAAGATGTACTAAGAAGATACCCATACGTCTCTCAGCTTAGCAACATTCTGAGCAATGTCGCACAGGGCTCCAGTTAACTAAGCATTTAACATAAACAGCTCCTTTTCACATATGCTGCTCCAGCTATTAATGACAGCAGTCTATACTTTCAAAGACATAAAAAGCATGTCTGATGAACAATTAAATGCTTCATCTGTCCCGTAGATATTTTTAGATGTATAATACTGATAGTTGATTTATGTAGAATAGAATAAATGTGTCATCTCTACAAGGAAAGCTTAAGTGCCAGTGCTATGCCACTAAGGTTTTGTGGTGGTTCTCTTTGTTTTGGTGTACAGTCATAGATTTTTATTTGTTATTTTTTTATTCTCTGGATTTTCTGGAGAATAAATGGTTTGTTGCACAAGGGGAAGCAATATCAAAATACAGCAAAAGTAGTGCTGAAGAGTTTTTCTGAGAAACAAGGCAAAAACAAAAGCAGGCTTCCAAAATCTCTGTAAGAGATCTATGGTAGATTAACCAAAATTCACTTACTCTGTAGCTGAATATAATTTGAACTGCAGAATCAGACTCCAGAAGGCAGACAGTGGCATTTAATCTCTCTCCTCTGCGCCTGTGTTCTAGCTGCTTAGTGAATGGCAGCACTCGCAGAATGAAACAAATCATGATGATGAGTTCCAGACTTAGTAGAGCAGTTCTCCATAGGCATATTACTATTTGTGCCAAACTGTTCACTTACTGCACAGAAAAACCTTCTGTTTATATAGGTCAAGTTTGCAGGTCACAAGTTTTTTCTGAAACTTGGTGGTAGGAAGCTGAAACATTTAAAAAAAAAGTCCTATTATAAGTTGCCACATTTTATGAATCACAATTGTCTAGCCTAAAATTGGATTTTTTTAAGCCAATGTTAAAATTTATACGTTAAAATTAAGGTGAACTATCTCACTGCCAATGAAATGCATTGTGGAATTGCTAAGATGCCTAGTTGCTACATTTGGGAACTATTTATTTTGGAATGTTCTCTGGAGAAGATTTAGTTTATGGTATTTTTGTAAGCTTTTTATTTATTTATTGCCGTGTGCCTTGCTCCTCAGCATCTTTTTTTCCTGGAAAAAAAGAAAAATAGAAAATTTTGTATAAGATGTTTCCTGTGGTAGTACAGGCATTATGGCCTTAGGGAGTCTGGAAACCATTTTGATTAATGCCTAAAATAGAAGTTTTGTACATTTGAAAAGACAACCTATTGTTACAAAGGCAAATGCTCTTAACCTCATCTCCTTTTATGCAAGGTTCATGGCAAACAATATAGAAAAATAATTGTCAAAGTTGTACGCATGTTTTACAGGTAAAAGGTACAGTCATAATGGGATCAAACTTTTGTCACTGAATTTACTTGAAATATAGTTAGAGAAATTTTAAAAAAAATGTCTGCAGGAAATCTCAGTTTTTCTTTTATGATAGTTCATCAAATATGTTAAGTAAGCGATCAAGGATGGAACTGGGAGAGGAACAGAGATAAGAGAAAATGGTTTTTGAGACTGAATCTGAGACAAAACGCAATCTAGCTACATCTCACTATTTACTTGCAAAAACAGATGTGCTTGCCCAGTTTTTGTTTACCACTGTAGCCATCATTCTTAAACAGTCAAATTGCTGAAACTCTATTTTGATTTCATTTGTACTGTGACCAGTTCTGCCTGAGGCATAACTGTCTAAATAATACTACTGTCACTTGTGGGTGGTGGGAAGCTATGCTGACTTTTTTTATGCCATATTCTTTCTTGTTCCACTGTGAGGCCAACAAACCTGGGAATAACAAGAATTTTCAAGCTGGTTGGAGACAGATACAAATAAAATTGTGTGATCTTTAGCTGCAAGTGGCATTTTGTTGTAGGTCCCCTCTAAAAAATACAGTAAGAATAGATAGACATTGACCTCAGAACATCACAGGCTTCTATCCTGACTCTTCCACATCAGTTCGGAGAGATGGCAGAAAGGCCATGCACATATCCTTTGTAGGTGCAAAGAAGAAAGATGATCAGTAGGCGTAGGTAGGCATTGGTAGGAGATACCAAAGCAGTTTTCTACAGCTGAAGGCAGCTGAACTTGGAGAAGGTATGAGTGAAAACTCTTTTTTCCAAGTTGGCAATTGAAACCAGCCTTTCCAGAAGGTTTCTTTAAGTACCTGTTCACAACAGTTGCCTGGTCTGGGATCACACTGAAACACACAGCTCCCACAGCTCATGAACACAGAATGCATGAATGGTGCTCAGCAAATGCCAGCAGCCTGCATCCATGCCAAGACTTGGTAGTCAAATGCAACTGGACTTCGTGAGACAAGCTCCATAGATGTATAGACCTGAGCTTGCCTTCAAAGCAGTTTTCACTATAATGCAAACATGTCTCTCTGTCCCTTATGTCCTCCAGAGCAGTGTTTGTTGGAGCCCTGTCGTTCCATGTGTATTTATTTATTTGCTCGGAGTCCTGCTCAGTTTTGTGTACTTGCAACAACATTCAGAACCATGAACTTAAATGATTCAGGATAAGAAGTGGTGATTCAAAAACACTCCTGAAGCTTTTCTGATCAAGAGAGAAGTGGAGAGGGTTTTGGACTTACTAACTATAGAGCAGAGAGACTACTGAAGCAGATATGGAAGATGGGACTGTTACTGCAAAGCTTCTGTGAGGGAGAAAGTGAATAGGGAACAGGAACTTACCTTGTTTGCCAAGTACAAACTGAAGCACAAACTGACATTTAAAATCCAGTCTCTGTTCAGACTAATATCTCAGAAGTACATAGAACTTACTGCTAGAGATCATTACTGGTTATGTTTCTTACCTTCAGCCAGACAACACCCAGCTGTGACTCAGTCAGTGACTTCTGCTCAGGAGAAGTGCTGGAGGGCAACGTGCCCCAGACAAGTGAAACAAGACAGTCTCCCATGAAGGTGGGAGGCCAGAGGCAGGCCACTGGGAAAAGCAGCAGCAAAGACACCATTACAAAGGCTGCAGAGGAAGCAACAATATTCTTGAGGGATTCTTTTTCAAATCAAATGAATGTTGAAGGTAAAGAACAGACAGAGAGGAAGGAAGGGCAACGCAGAACAAAAGAACAACAGACGCTACGAAGGCATCTGCAGTAAGAGAAAGAAAACAGTAATTAAATCAGTTACTTGGTAAAGCCATTGCTTCAAAATGGCCTGTGTGAGATTCATGCCACCCACCTGCTGATGTAACAGCAAGTCAGAAACTCTCCTACTCATTCTCACAAAAGGACACAAATTCTCAGGAAGGACTGTCAAACAGGCAAGTACTTGGAATCTGACAATCAGTCCAACATATTCTTGTTTCCCACTGTACCAAAACAGGCGAGTGTTCCTGTAGGGCTAGTTTACCCTATAGATTTAAGATGCCACAAAGCTTTTTGTGGTGTCATATTAAAATGATTATTTAATTTCACCTGATTTTTTTTTATATGAAACACATTTCTGATTTACTCACCTAGGATGTGATGAGCCACATTAAAATCCCATAATCCCAGTGTTTATGAGTCTACTATTTAACAGCTTCATAGCTGACTAGAATCCTATACATACTTTACATATGAAACTACACAGATTTGTAAAGTTTCCATAATTTTATTATATGTTACCTGTGCTTGTTCTGTTTTGCCGTGTCCATTATTCATCAGGAAATAAAAAGACTGTCAATCAGCCCTGTAAATCAAAGCAAAACACTTTGTACTGTGCAGTGCAGGATGAGGCAACTTAATGACATTATTATAAGAAGTAATGGAAACTTACATACATGCAACACTAAGAATCTATATCTGTTGACAACATATATAAGCAGCTGTAAATTGATCATATTCTCTATGGTTTCTAAGCAAGCTACAAAAACAGCCAGAATACAGACAGAAGCTTCATCAGAATGCTGTGCTACTTCCACAGAAATATGAAAATGATTAAACAGTATACAAAGCTGGAAGAGAAGTTTGAAAATTATGTAACTTACCAACTGCAATAGCAGACACTCAGTCTTGTTCTCATTGTCTTCTGAGTATTGGTTACAACATCCAAACACACATACTATATGTTTTCACTAAAAGATTTTGAAACTACTTAGGAGGAGTTACATGAGTTGCAAAATTTTGCCGCTGTTCCTAGATTAGGATTTTAACCTCAAACAGCAGTTACTCTCTGCATTTTGGATGATTTTCAGAGATCAGAAAAAATTCAAAGAGAACTGTGAAGTGCTTGCTATTGTTCAGTGGCAAATGAGCTTTTCTAGGGCAGGTAGATGAGAACAGAGTGCACTTACTGGTTCCTGCTTATTGTAATCCCAGGGGAACTGACAACTATCTCTAATTGCTGGCAGCACCTCAGTTCCTTGAGGGCAGGTAAGAGAGGGTAAATATCTCTAGTCTTTAACTGTGACTTGTTCTTACTCCCCTCTTCTGAAGAAATTTAAACTGTTAGTCTGTACAACGTGGGGCCTGAGAGAGAAACTGATTTTCAAAAGCACAAATAAGTGTGCAAGCCTCCCTTTTGGATGAGAGGAGAAGTAGAAAACAAATCATGGGTATATAGGAAAAAGCTTTCTGTGAAGACTGAATATTGCTGTGCCAATGTCCATTTCCCAACTAGCACCCCTAGCTGAAAAAGTCTAACATAGCAGCAAAGTGACAGCTTTGTGGCCCTTTATAGAAACAGATCGAGGTCACAGGGACTGTTGTCCTGCAAATAACCCCACAATGGATATAGATTACTACTAGAAGACAGCAAAGAGTCAGACATTCCATTTATAGAAAAGTTGTGTATCACTTTATAGTTATGAATGTTTTGATGCTTGCATCTTCTAACCTTTTTAGGAGACATGGAAGTATCAGGATCCTTTTTCTTACTATTGCTGTTAATCAAGATAGAGAGGAAAAGCAGATAGGGCTTCAATCTTGAAGTCTGTCATCATCTTTATTATTTAAAACATGATATCCTGTTGCTATAGCATAGTTCTTGCTGAAGTATACATGAATTGCCTAATGCTGAATACAGAAGTCTCATCTTTCTTACCTGACACCAAGAGAAATCTCTGACTTTCCAGCACACTTAAGGGCTAATTTCTGCACCCAGTTACATGTAAAAACATCTACTGATTTCATCTTGAATTTCATATATTGGTAGTGTACAATACTGTGATGAAGAACACAATTTACCTCTAAATATGTCTTGAGACTGCTTCCTGAGACCACCTGTGTGAGATAACCGGCAAGTATATTTGCATATAACCTCTGTAGCACATAATCAGCTTTTTGAAAACATTGCTTATTGCTTTCCCATAGAATTACTATTAATGCTACAGGCTGGGCAGTCTTGCTTGGTAGAGGCACCAGCCCTGCCTGTGAGACTGGACTGGATTCTGGCTTTGATTTGTTATCTCAGTTTCCCAATATGGAAAGAATCTCTGACTTGGTGTAAACTGGAAAGGCTAGTTCCTTCCTAGCTGTGCTCCCCTTCTTTCCAGCACAGGTAGAGAATCTTTCCCTCTGGGTATGTCCTCAGTGTCTTGGTGAATCATCCCTGGGCCGTGAGATGCAAGCTGGCTTATATCTACCCTCTACTTCACTGCAGATGCAACTTCTTCACTCCTCTTGGCTTTCTTTGCACAAGGAAAACTTTGTTGAGTATAGCTGGGAGATTACTAACATGTGGAAGCGGGGAACTCTGGGACTTCAGAGTTAAAATACTAAGCAGCTTATAAGAGTGGACTATGTTAGTCTTAGATCTGCTTTTAACCCCTTCTATGAATTTTCTGTTTACAGAACGCTGTGTGGATACATCTTTTATCATACATGTGCAGGAAGGCTTAAACTTCAGCAGAGGCTTTTCTATTATTTTGATAATAAAAATTCCTACCGATGATGTAGATTCTCCACTAGTGAATACCTGGGAATCGGTAGCACAAGATTCAACAGCCCTGGGCTGAGCAGTGACTGGGACATAGACTAACCATTTTAGTTAAGAGCTATAATTATATACATGAGAAACTACTTCAAAAATTAGGCAGACAAATATTTCTAATAATTAAGTTGGCCCAAACCTTATTGATACCAAGTAGAACCGTATTTCTTTACAATAATTTGGTCTGCTGTTTTTAAGGCTGACACTGTATGAAGAAACTGGGTAGAAAACATCATTGCTTTGTTGCAGGCTCAGACACACAGTACTTAATCATTTTAATAAGTTACCTGTGTTCACTGTGACAAGTGTTTACACAGAAAATTATATGAACAGCAAAACCCTAACAAGCTAATATTTTATAGGAAAACAACAACACCCTAACTCTGTAACATAGAAAAAATAGTAAAAGCATGTACAAAATGCTTGCCTAGTAAATCAGTGCTGGTGTCTTACCATAAGTAACTAAGAGTCAATGAAAACAGGTCACTGAGAAAAATCTTTGGCACAAGAACTTAGACTGGGCATTAGATGACAAGCACTCTATATCTAGCTTCACTTTTGGGAGGTATTAATATTAAGTACACAAGAACTGAAGTACAAAATCCTGTGCAGTAGTTGGAGTAACTTTGAGACTTATTAATTAAAATCCTGTCATACTGGTGTAAGTTAACTGGTTGCCAAATGGTATAAGATACAGTACAGTAAGAAAAATGAGTATGAATAATTTATCCTGTGCTACTCTCTCACTCACCGCGTGGATCTTAGAATTCCTAAGGAGTTGCAACCCGGCGATGAAACTTCTCAAAAATAGGTCAATAACCATGTGTTACATGCCTTAAAAGGTAGGAACCCTTATCATCTTCATTATGCTTAAGCAGTTTTAGATACATGAAAGCTCTTAGGAAAATAACCTTATATTGATACCTGTTTTCTCCTGACAATAGTTTTATGTATGACTTTTCCTACAAACTCGCTGGTCTGCCACAAAACTCTCTATGAGATCAAAACCATCTTCTTTAATTGGCCTGGATTACATTTTGAAAGGCAGTGAATGTGGGTAATGTTTCTGAGCCTTCATTGCAGCATGTTCACTTTTTCTTATTGCCAGAGATGCTCTTCAATCCAATACAGGCCTGGTATAAATACAGCTGAGATGTAAAGCTTCTCATTCAAAATCTGCTTCTTCTCAGATTGTTATCTAAACAGAAAGGTATTAAATTACTTTAAATATCTCAGGGAAGGTTATGTTTCTCATTCTTTTTCTTACTCGAGTGCTGCTCCAAAAGTTGTGCCTCCTATTTTATTCTGTTGGCCCGTGATGTCAGAGGTGGATGTTGGTGGTATGGCAGTAGAGGTTGAACCTTCCCACCAGTATTCCATTACACTTTGTTGCTGTGTGACAGATGCCAGCAGAGAGGGAGACTGACAAAATGGTGTCTGACGTGGAAGTCCATATGAAGCACCACAGTGAGTGAAGAATAAAACTGGATGCTGTTGAAGTTCATAGAATAGCATAGAATCTGCCGTCATGAGCAGGGACACCTCCCACTAGACCAGGATGCCCAAAACCCAAAACTACCTGACCCCCAGCCAAGAGGGGTGCCCCAGCCCTCTGAATCACCTCCTTCAACGTGCTGTTCATCCTAAGTTGAGATTCTTTTGTCTCTCTTTGCAAAATCATGCTCCCATTTTTAGTCAGTTCTATTTAATACATTTGTCACTTGTGAACAAGTCCAAAGGTTGCAGTGAAGGCCAAATTCCAAAACAGATACAATTTGACCTGTAATAATTAAAAAAACTGAGTTAAGAGATACACAGACTACTACTACCTGTAATACATTCCTTGGGAACATAAGTACAGGAATAGGACTTGAAGGCCTGCAGAGACCTATTTTCACCTTTCTACTACAATTCTAAATTAGGTAATTTCTTCACTTCTGACAAAGATTTAAGCTGTATGGACTGGCAGCTTTCCAGTAGACCAACCAATCTGAGGTTTAATTGAGGACTACACATCACATGTCCAAAAGAATAAACCATCATGAAACTACAGTACTTTCTAAATTTTTCCACAAGATTCTAAGGCAAAGCAATTTTTCCTTTTTAGTAAATTACACAATTTTTATGTTGTCTGTCCCAAGTGCCATAGCACTTCTAGTTCTAGTATTGAACTTTGCCATGTTCCAACATAATAGTGAGTTATCTTTTCCTGGTTTGAATCAAGAATGCTTTTACAGTTTAGTAAGTAATCCAGTAATTCAGGTTTTAAGAATTCAAGCTTGTTTCTTCTTTTTGCATGTCAAAACATTTTACAGTGGTGAATGAGGCATAATTTAATTATAAGAAAAGTAGAAGGTATTAGAAAGGTTTTAAGTCTGCAAAAATTGCACTCTTTCCAGCAAAACTCCACGTAGCTTTGGGCTTTTAATCCACAAATATAAAATAACCATTCGATTATCAAGACCCTTCATTCTCAGTGCGCATCTTCTGATCATTGAAGTTTATTTGTTCATTCATTCATACTTTGGGAGTCACATCAAAGCTTGGTAGGGTTACATGCATGCTTTAGTCACATAACAAGGGAATAAAACTAGAAGGAACAAATCTCAAATCTAATTTTCTGATTCAGAATGTAATAACCTAGCACTTGCCATTAAGAATTTTTAGAAATACTATGACCTGAGATGCTGATCTTTGCTTGCATTTATCTTGGATTTATATTTATTGGCATTGCATATGTTACTGGTAGATGGAGTACAGTTACACCCTGAGATACAGAACTGCTAATTTCTGCCTCCCTTTCCTTTTGGCAATCAGATGTGCAAGGGACATGAGTAATGGCAGGCTGTGACAAGGGGTTACTTTCTCTTGTATGTAAGTGATATACATAAACTAAGATAAAAGGAATTAAGCAGTATGAAGCTCACCCACTTCTCACTGCCTAGCCTTGAACAATAAAACAGTGAATTTATGCTTAATAAAGAAATACATCCACAAAGACGAGTTAACTTAGGGAAAAAAGCTCTATACTTCATATGGTTTTGAATCATTTTACAAAAAGAAAGAAAGGGTAACACTGGAGTGTCTGCAGTTTTCCAAAATCTATGTTCTTTTGTATGTTAATTCTGACAATAAGAGCATCCCTGGAAGTTGAAACTGAGGAAGAGTCTAACAAAAAGAGCAATGACTCAGCTGTGTGCTTTCATAAACACCAGTATGTCACTCATACATTTACCACGTCAACATTAGTAACATGCTCACCACATCGACATGTGTAATTGCAGCATTTGAACTACCAAACAGGCAACCTCTCACACAGTGCTTGTTACAGTGGATTGCATAAGACTGCACAAAGTAAACACACCATGCTTTACAGCTCGCATACAATTGTTCTGTGATTGCCACGGTTGCAAAATTCAGTACTTGCTTTTGGAAAGTCAAGACGCTGACGCCATGTTTGTGCTCACCTGACTTGTACAGCAGTGAAGTCGCTAAGAAGGGAAAATGATAATATAGGAAAATTAAAATAAAAAGCTTTCACCAATTGCATTTTACTTAAAAAACAAACAAACAAACAAACACCCTCTCTCCCCCCAAAAGACCACCTAAGTTTTCTAGAAGAAAATATTTTTAACAATACGCTTACGAAGTAAATTAGTTTAAGTAACCAAATTCTTTAAAACTAAATCTTGCTTGTTACAGCAAACAAATTTCTGTCCTTGGTAATTTCCGGCCTCCTTGCTTTGAAAAGTGTAGCCAGCATTTATTAACTTTTTAAAAGTATAACAGTCATTAAGAAAACAAAATGTGTAGTGTGGAATTACATTTTGTCTCAGGAGTAGTAGGACCCTTCTCTGTTTCCTACTACACTGCTGTGTGAGTGGCAGAGAAAAATTGTTAAAGCAAAAGGATAAATAATCTGCAAATATCCTGTTTTATTTGGCTGGCCTTTAGCATAAACGACTCAATTACATTTGTGGAGGTGTGCAGGGTCTGTTTATGGTACATTGATCTATTTACCCTACAGGACTGATATTTTTGGAAACGTCAGCTTGGCATGAGCACAAAGCTAGGCAGCAAGGCTAACAAAAACAGAAATTACACTAGGCTCTACCTTCCATATAAATTAAAAATACACAGGAATCTGAGATGTCTTGTTTTGTTTTAATTGTAGGTGTACTTCACTTTGATTTTGGCAAGAGCTTTATATTTTCTGTATCAAAACACTAATCATTCCCAACCCAGGTTTACAATCCTTACAACCACGCTGTGACATCAACATTATTTACAACAGACATTTCCTTCTGCAACCAGTAACTCTTTATAGAAAACACCAGCTTGAATTAAAGAAAGAAAAAGAAGTAATAAATATTTTTTGAGCTTCAAGTAATATAAAGATAGTATTTCTCCATCCTGATATTTTTCTAGTTATGTAACTTCTTTTCAAACAGAACCAAAACATTCTGAGAATACCCAAGATGTCTTCTTACAAAGTAACTGTCTCAAATTGGCTGTTCTTCATAACACACATCAGAACCTTTCTGCATCAGAAATTCTCCAATCCCTGATCTTTGCTACCCTTCCATGACATCCTTCTTTGGAGTTTGTGGGTCCACAATATAATGTTATGCTAGCAACTGCACTGACAATTTCTTTTTTAAGAGAAGTCTTAATGCTCAGGATTTTCAGGTAAGCTTACAGCAAAACTGATGGTCGCTGTCATGCTCTATAAAGCTTCACTCCCTGTGTCCTTGTTACCATTTCACAAAAGCATCCTCACTCATTTACACACGTGGTCTGCTCAAACACTGAGGGATTTTCTTTTACAGTGTTTAAGACTTAATACAATAGCATGTCTAAGCAACTCAGAGTTCCATGTTAAGATATTTCTGACGCCAGCCAGCATTATGATCTGGGTATGCTTTTTTGTTGTTGGTTCTTTTTGTTTTGTTATTGTTGCTTTAAATAAATAAGGAAACAGAGACATGCAGTGACTCAGGGGCTTGGGCAAGGTCATACATGTGTGTGTCAGCTCATGGCAGAACTGAGGTTATTTTTTAACACAATGAGTAATACGTACACTGTACACGTAGGTGAACAGCACCTGTTTTTGCAGGTTTCACACAAATTTCACAGTAATCTCCAAAGAAGTTATGACACATCAGCTCCATTAGTTGTCACTTCAGTATATGGCCTTATTTCTGTTTCATGTCTGACTATATAAAAATCCTTCTCACCCAAAATGCTTCGGCCTAGCACTAACCAAATGAACTAGAAATCTTGGTTTTTGAACTTTGTTCATAAGAAAATTACTATGAAAACAAATTAATTCCATAAAAATGACTTAGGCAATTATTATTTCCTTCTTACCAGCTAACTGTAGTCTGATTTGATATGATTTTCCTCATATTAAATAACAGAGAGCAGTCATTTCTGAAGTGGCAGTTCCAGTCTAGTACAGAGAGGAAGTTTGACAAAGCAGCTGACGGGCAGTGCTCTGCGTAGTAAATCCAAATGGAGGATCCTCTGACAACTGCTGAAATTATTGGGAATGTCCAAACAGTACATGACACTGAAAGTGTAAATCAGAACTTGAATACATATAAAAAGTATATAATCTATGCAGCCGAAATTAGGTACTGAGCAGTTTGTTGTTTTTTGTTTGTTTGTTTTACTTTTTCAGATTTAATACAAAGGGAGGAGAAATCTTCTCAAGGAGGAGAAATCTTCTCACATGAAAGACAAAACATTAATTAATTCTTATATATTACAAATGAATCACAATGAGAAAAAAAAAAATCCTAATCCATACCTAAAGCTGCAATGGACCTTCTTTAATATTATATATGTATATATACACACATATTATTTACACATATATATTATCTATATATATATATACACAAACACATATTTATATCACTTGGGGAAATTAATGCAACAGGTTGTGCAAGTATTTTAGACATTTAGGAATGAAGATGTACGGCACTAAAAGCTATTGCCAGTATTTTTAAGCACCATACTCCCATTAAACAGTATTTTAAACACATCATTTCTGTTCCTGCATGTACAATATTGTTATTTTTGTCTTTGCTCCATGGTTGGTCTCTAATTTGATAACCTCATCTTCTGCATGGATAACCATGTACCTACCACAAAGCAGGAAGCAGCCTGCAACAACAAGAGCTGTTTGATTTTAGTTCTCAGTAATTACAACCGAAAAATACCATTTGACTTTGGTCTTCAGGTGAAATTCATAACGTTGCTTTACTTGAAACCTGTCTTCTTCACAGTAAAAAGCAAACTATCATGCGACAGGAGTAGTAAGGTCATGTAACAGATGCAGTTCTCACAAGTTTGGCCTAATTCAGCTGCCACTTCTGTACCAGTGAAAGTGAAAGAAGATCAAGCTTCTAAATTTAAAGACTGCAGACTCAGTTGTCCCAGCGTCTCATGTCCTTAACTTTAAGCCTTTAAGTCTCATTCACCCCTGAAGGACGAGCATACATGAAGGAGACACTCCTAAACCTCATCAGGACTGGAACAAGTGGCAGTTAAGAGGCACAGTACAGGAAGATACTGAATTGTCTTAGTGAAACAGAAACAGGAACAAGGGAACTATTGTTTCCTATACTGAGGAAGAAAAAAAAAGTATTAAAGATAAAACTTTCTGGGGGTGTTTTTACAACACCAAACAACAAAAATGTCTGCTTTTGGCAAATTCTAACAGAGCATGCTTGTTACTGCCTTTTTGTTCAGTGTGTAGTCTGTCTAATTACAGGAAATGTCTATGATGTAGGTAGGAATGACATACAATAATCTTATTTACTGTATTTATATTAATAGGCTTAAATTCCTTAGAAAAACACACGTGAGCATACAGAGATGGAAATCGTTTTACATTTCCTTCATACTTTTAGTCCTTCATTTGAGGCATGCTGCAGCTTGCTTCATTTTCTGGCAATATGCAAAATAACTGCACACCTTAGCACAGCAAGCAGCACAGGGAATTTTCTGAGAACTGCCAGCATCCAAACACTACAGCTGCAATACCTCAAACTCACTACAAGATATGGGCAAGTCACAACTCGTGCTCCTAAGGACCGTTACTGCTACACTTACACCCGTCATGCCTGCCACTCCTAATGGACGTGCTGCAAGGAGCAATGTAAGTTAATGAGGAGAAAAACAGGAAAAAAAAAAATGGCGTGAGTTGAATCATTCCGTAAGCGTAAAACGAAAATCCCTACGCAGGCCGACAGAGCGGCAGGGCCAGGCTCCCCGCGGCAGGCCGCACGGGCACGGCAGGTCCCCCAGCCTGCTCCTCGCCGCCGAAGGCAGCCGGGCCATGGGGAGGCCGAGGCCAAGCCCAGGCCCAGCCCCAGGCACCGAGGCCGCATCCCGCCGAGGAGGTCGTGGCGCGGTAGGAAGCCGAGTGTGGGGCTTCCTCCAAGCGCGCGGAGCTCAGCCGAGGCCGGGCACGGCGTCACAGCGGAGAGCGGCCCCGCCAGTAGCCAAAAGGAAGCCGCAGGGCTCCAACCCTGCGTTCCGAGAGGCCGCCGGCCTCGAAGAGGCGCCGTAGCGCAGCCCAGAGGCGGCCGTGCCGGCGGAAGAGCAGGATGCTGACGCGGCCGTACGAGGCGGTGGGGGCCGTGCCGGCCTGCAGCCGCTCCCCCGCTTCAGCGCTTTAGGGGCGACGGGAGGCGCGGGCCTCACTCACGGCGCCCCTAGCGGCAGTACGGCCGGCGCCGGCTCCTCCCCGCGGCCGCGGCGCGGCTCCCCCTCCTCCCACCAATCCCGTACCGGGCGGAGCGCCATGGATGCCGCTGGCCGCCGTCTGCTCCGGGGCTCGGGCCGTCGCCGCTGCTTCGCCTCTTCCTCCGCCTTCCCGCGGCGCTGAGGAGAGGTCGGCTCTGGTGAAGGGGCTCCGCAAAGCCGAGGTGAGCGACGGGGGTGGGAGAGGCGCGGGGAAACCTTTATCGGCGTCTTTCGCGAGCCGCCGGGCCGGCTCACCCCGCGAGGCCTGCGGCTCGCCGAGAACTCGAGCGTCGTCTCCCGGCCCGGCGGTTCGGTGTCGGCGGGCCGGGGGGAGCGGGAGCCGAGGCTGAAGCCGCGGCCGAGAGGCGGTGAGTCCCATCCGGGCTTCCTGCGGGAGACCGCGGGGCGGTGCCGCCTGGAGCCCCTCGGGCCGCGCGGGGTGGCGCGAGGAGGCGGCGCGCGGGCCGCTGCTGAGCGGGAGGCCGCGAAAATCCCCTCGCTCTGGGCCGGGGCCGCTGGGGGTGCGCGCGGGCCCGGGCCGTCGCCGGGTGTGGGTGAGGGCCGCCGCGGCCCGGCCCCTTGCTGGGGCCGCCTTCCCGGGAGCCCAGCGCTGCCCCGCTTGCTGCTCGGCTCTTCGCTGCCGTCTGCCCCCGGCCCCGCCGAGTGCGCGGACGGCAGGTGCTGCTCTAGACTTAGCCCGCTCTCGCTGCCTCTCCTATGTGTCTCGTTTCTGCTGCCTTCACCTTTTCTTCCCTCCCTCCTCCCGTGCCCTAACGCCCTCAGCCCCCCATTTGAGGTTAATCATTTAATCGCCTTAAGGAGACTGCTATAACTACAACGCGATCTCGGTTGTTATTTTATTTAGTCTAGAACAAGAAATACGGTCTGTAAAGTGCTCGGTATTGTCGGCAACTTTTTAAGTATAGAAAACGAATTTAGTAACACGAATTACTTTTTACAGTTTGCAATCCAGCAAGATTGGAGCAAAACCAAAATATTTGTAGCAGCAAGCAGTTCTTGAGTTATCTGTAATGTCTTTATGGCTTTAAATGGTAAAAAGTCTTATTTATTCTGCTTTATTTTTGTCTCATCTTGGATTCTAAGTTGTTGTGAAGCAGTACTGCTGGTTCCTTGTCCTTTTCTCCGTGTAACACCAATATCTGGCTTTGTATATTCTTGTCTGCCCTTGGTGGAGTTATGTTTTAACTATTAACTCATTAGCAGCAAGTAAACAAGTCAGCAGACTTTGTCCGGGTCTGGCCGCTTCCTCCCTCCTCTCCCACACGTGTGAGGGCCCCGTCCAGTATTCTGTGCTTTCCCATGTGTTTGCTGAACTTACCCTGTTTTTTTTTTTTTTCTTTTTTCTTCTTAATAAGCTATTCTAAAAATCTTTCTATTGTATTTAGTTTGAAGTTGGTTCATAATCATGAATTTGTTCTAATTTTTATTAAACACTATGGTTGTGCTTGCTTACTGATCAGAAATACTTCCTAGCATTTTTAAGGGACTTTTTTTGGTCTTCAGCTTGCATGTACAACTGTGGCACTGGGCCAACAAATAATGTTGTTTTCCTTATAAGTATGTGAATTATTTTAATTATTCATTGTGCTTAAAAAAATGTGACTTGTGTATGTTTTTTTAATTAAAAAAGAAACTTAAAAACAGAAGTGATCCTGGAATTATCTTTTTTCTCCTTTGACTTAAAGAAGCTTCTTTTGATTACATTTCAGAGTTATTTTATTGGATGAAGCTGAATTTGTAAAGATTTTTCATCTTTAGTCATTCATCTCAATTTGTTTTGGTGCCGTGTAATTTTCATTTGAAATATGGCTTTTGGTGTCTTTTTGTATTGGAATACTTGAGTGGAGAGAGAATCCATCTTCCAGAAAGTTGGGTGGCTTATGAAAAGGATATATTAAAGGGAATGGAACAGACACAACAGCAGTGTTTGTCTTTGTATTAGCTCTGAGAACATACAAATAGTTAAGCATGATTTTTCTATTTATATTTTAAATTTTGAGTTATTTGTAACAGAAGGCTTTAAGTCTTGTTTGTCAACTGGATCCAGAGATTTGTTTCCAAGAAAGTGGAGCAAACATATTACAGTTGACTCATAAAGCTTGACAAAGAAAAAAAAGAAAAAGATTGCTGGTCAGATATTTGGATGTTGTCTTCACGTCAGCCTGAAAATATGCTGTATGTTTTAGAGGAGAGCAGATGTGAAATACTATAAAGATAATTGTTGGTGTGTTTTTTTTTTCTCTTTCCAGGTGAAAGCTGCAGGAGCCTGGGCCTGCTGAAGAGAGGGATTAATCACATTCAACTTTATCTGACTTGAACAATTAAAGGATATTTTTGGTACTTTTAAATTTAAGCAGAGGCGGCTTTTTTTCTTGTTGGCTGTTTTTTGTGGGTTTTTTTTTGTTTGTTTTTTGGGTTTTTTTTTTTGGTAAGCCATGGCAGATGTGGACCCAGACACATTGCTGGAGTGGCTGCAAATGGGTCAGGGAGATGAAAGGGATATGCAGCTAATAGCGCTGGAACAGCTATGCATGCTACTTCTGATGTCAGACAATGTGGATCGCTGTTTTGAAACGTAAGTAGTTTTGCCTTTCATTTATGGTGTGCTGTTTTCCTCTTTTGATAGCCCCATATAACCTTAAGCATTCATGGCATTCAACATTGTTGAAATTTAACATTCTAAACTTGAAAAACTTTCAATTTTGAAAATGGTCTTACAGTCCAAACCTGAGTATCTGTTATGAAGTGTCTGCTAATGTGTAAAGTACTGTTTTCTAATTACAAATGTAGTGCCATGTGAATGATTCACAGTGCCTGTTCTGACTCATGGTTTGACTGTTTAATTTAAATAAATGTATTCAGAGTTGCAAGGAGGAAGAATGTATTTTACCTAGCGCTGCTAGAGGAAAAAAACTTTTTATGAGTTACAACAATCATGATATATATAAAAGTATCCATGCAGTTGCAACACTTTTCTTAAGAGCTTTTTTGAGCTCTGCAGACCAAAACCACAGATATTATCTACTTTTTACAGAAATACTTTGTCCTTTCTTTGAAGAAGGTTGGTCTTTGTGCTGCTCTGTTTCTTGTCTCATCTGTACACCAAGTATCCAGTTCTTGTTCTCACTCCTTTCTTCTATTTGTCACAAAGTGCTGATGTAATCACTTCTGTTGCTGTGTTTTTGTTACACTACTTCCTGTGAGTAGTATGGAAAGAGGAGGCAGTAAAAACAATTGGAGATTTTAGTATTTATTAGCAGTGTTGTTACTTTTTTGTTTGGATTGGTTTTTTGTTTGTTTGTTTTAGAAATCTTTCCATCATCCTCCTGCATCTGCTCCATAATCTGACATGTCTTCTGAGATCTGTTGTGTTGGTTAGTTTTTTTTTCTTCCCTGGTTCATATTTTGATCTTCTTGCTTCTCTCCTCCTTTCCATCTTTTTGTTCTCAGTCACACTTTCCTTTTATTTTTTTTAGAACCGTTTTTGAGAACCTTCATGATATGACTGGTATCTTTCACATTTACTTTGCTTCGTAGGTGTATAGGTTTAGGAGCATTTAGCTCTTCTAGCCCTATAGAAGAGAACAGCTCTCAGACTGTTATAACTTCATAACTTTCACTTCATAACTGCTTTTATTTCAGAAAGTGTAAAATTTGTGCATCATACATAAAACAGGGATTTCTGATAGTTGCGGAATGCTGATCAAAGTCTTGTATGCTGCTTTAGAACTTGAAATTGGCTGAGCTTGGCCTTCAAGCCTCGTGGGTGAAATTTTGGAATTGAAAGGGACAGTAGAGTGATGCATTGGACTTTGTACCTGTCCCTGAGGACAGTGCTATGCTTTCAGCTAATTTAGTGACTTATTAATTTACCTCTATTAAAAAAAAAAAAAAAAAAAAAAAAAATTTGATAATTCAGAATGATTTTTTTTTTTTCAGTCAAATCCAAGCGAACTTTCCACTTGAACTATTTAATCTTGAACACAAATACAATTATGGGAATAAACATTTGAATAGATATCTTCTGTATATTTGAAAATCAGGAAAAAAATGTCAGCTTTTAAAATACAAACTAGTAGTGGTGGGTTTTATATCTTTTTTTGGAGCCGACTTTCATTTCAAAATGAATGAATTCAGTAGTCTGAAGTGGGTTGGTTGTTTTTTTTTGTTTTTGTTTTTTTTTTTTGTTTTTTTAGTATATGGAATGCAGTGCTTTAATGTCACGGTGCTATGGTTTTAAAGTTAATTCTAATCTATGACAGAAACAACATGGAAAATATCTTTTAGCATTGTTTGTTTGTTTTGAGTTTCATTATAATTCTGCTGGTCTTCTAACTAGTTGGTTTTATGTCTTTTACTGTTGTAGACTTCCCTCAAACAGAAAACTGAAGAGAATAAAATGAGAGTTGGAAAGATGTTATCAGGGTGTGACTGCCAGTTTGTATGATTTTTGTTTCAACTGCTCCTTCCAATTGGCACTGTTAGTGCACTGGTTGTGGTGGTTCTGTGGTGTTTGGTGTGCTAGCAGTTCATCACCTTTCAAAGGAAGGGCTGCTGCCCCCATTTATCATCACTTGCCGCTGCTCATTACATGCGCTAAGGAAGCTGGACAGTTTTCTGCTCTTATAGTGCATGAAAGCAGAGTATGGAGGTGGCTGATAACCGCTAAAGGTGGAACAGTGTGACTGCAAATGTGGGAGAAGTAGAGGGAAGTATACACTCTTCAGTGGAGAGCTTTTCATTAGGCTGTATCACAGCCTACATTTCAAGGTTACTCTCTTTATTTTGAGGCTCCTTGTAAGAAACTGAAAAGTATTTTT
The DNA here is from genome assembly GCF_023343835.1 of Lagopus muta. Taxonomy (NCBI): domain Eukaryota; kingdom Metazoa; phylum Chordata; class Aves; order Galliformes; family Phasianidae; genus Lagopus; species Lagopus muta. Next base: position 34,197,843 of record NC_064438.1, on the reverse strand, counting down.
AAAATCTTTTCCAAATGGGTTCAAGAAGTCAACGTTGTCACATCCTGAAAGAGAGTAATGAAGATAATATCCAGGATTATTTTAAGGTTGCTATTCAGTAATGCTTTTAAAGAAGTAAGAGTAAAAGGGACTATCTGACAGCGCTATTGCCAAACACGTTTATCAGTAACTAGTTTTCAAAATGGTTTCAACATATGCATGATTTAGAATGTGGTATTCTAGATTACCAGATTCTGGTAATAAAAAAAAAAAACAAAAACAATCTCTAGACATTACTGTTTTCTGTTCTGTTAAACCAGGAAAGCGTTCCCAAACTTTTGTATGCCGTGCAGATGTTGTTTCAAGATCTTTAAACTGTTTATTGCTGTTCATGACACTGACTAACAGACTTCTAAGGAAATATTTCATCTGTTGAATTCAACAACCAAAAGGTGGAATTTAGAAATGATTAATTTATTGGAGAATAAAGTAAAAGTTATTTCAGGCATCAGTGAGATGAGTGACTTCAATTATTTAGCACCAGTCCTCTTTGACACACGAAATTATTTGCTTTTACAACATAAGAAAAAGTTCATACTTCTACTGAAGTGTATCTGGTGATTAAAAGCTGCATATGGTAAGGGCTGACAGAGTGAAACAGGCACATGAAAAATATCGACATGAACGCTGTGCCTTTTCCTTGAAAGCACAACATTGTTTCCAGATAAATTTCTGCAGTCTTTTATGAGCCATTGTATACAGTTATCACTTAGGAGGAATAATCATAAACTGAAATAACTACAATAAATTTTAAAGAAAAAAATGATGGGTTCAGAACATTATACTGCAATTTTGAAGAGAAGTAATAGAGCTGCTTTGCAAACGCTCTCAATGAAATGAGATGTATTTGATGTATTCTAAAATTAATAATTTGTGTGCAAAAATGGGGGATATTGAAACTAATCTTTCAGACCAGATCACAAAAATGAAAGTGGTCATAACTGCCTGATGCTGTATTTTGTACAGTACTGTGGCAGTATCACAACGTGTGGGGTGTGCATCCTGTGTGAGATAACAGTACCAAATAATTGGTGTTTCTTTAGTTTTCCCTGGATTTAAAATTGCATCTAATTAAATTGCTTTTAGCATTACTCATGTGTTAGCGTTAAAATCAATTGGTGGCATATTCATCTTCTGGTGATAATGAATCACAGCCCCTATTAGTCATTTTGCATCAAGTATGTTTAACATTTCCACAGCAGCAGCAGCCAGTAGTGTGAGATGTGGAAACCCAATGAGTGACTAGAAGTGGTTTTGCAAAGTCATTGAATGTGGGAATAGCAAAACTCATTGTGATTAAGTGTTAGTCCCAAATGGTGGTTAAACAGTGTTGTATTGCATCAACAGGATGACCTGCAGAGACTATTAGTTACAGTCCCCCATTATTACTATAGGCCTTCTCCAAATAACATGTGGCAACTTTTCTTCTTCCCCTTTAGTTTCACTTTATTTTGGTGAAATAAAACGGAAATTCCTCAGACATAGGTTTTGTGATGCTGCTTTCTTTATCTGTAAGAGTAATTACCTAGTGAGAAAGATGCTATTTTCTTAAATTCTAAAAAAAACCTTATAAAACAAGGCAGTAGTGTAACAATCAGTAAAGTCTGTGTGAAAGCTTTCCTATTGTGTGAACAGATACATAGGCCAATTAATGCATATGTGCAGGTGTGCAGAGGAGTGTTGAGCTTGGAAAGAGAAGATGTCTTCCATTTTGGCTCCACCCTGAGTCACATCTGATTTGGTCAACAGGAGGTATCAGGAGTTAACTTATTTCACAGATATAAAAAAAAAAGTTGCAGAAAGGATTGGAATTTGGAGTTCTAACATGTAAAACAGAAATCATTTCAGGTTTTGGGTGGTTTTTTGTGTTTTTTTTCTTTTTTTTTTAAGATGAATATGTTAGTTTTAATTTACATTATATGTTGTTTCAAGATCTTTAAACTGTTTATTGCTGTTCATGACACTGTCTAACAGACTTCTAAGGAAATATTTCATCTGTTGAATTCAACAATCAAAGGGTGGAATACATTATACCTTGTTCTTTCATGAAGTGTTTATTCACTAGAGACAAGGTGCATTTCCGCCACGGATTTGTTAATGTGTAGTAACAAGTGTAAGATAAACTTCTTGTGGAAAAAGTCTCCTTTGGTATGACCTAGTGAGACTGTGGAGAAGTTCAGCTCCACATCAGCCTGATGGCTTACGAGTACAGACTCCTTTGTTTGTCTTGAACTTGTTTTAGGCTGCTTAACTTGTAACAACAAAAAAATTTGCTTGGTGTTGCATAGTGGAGAGAAAATAACAAAATGGGAGAGCAGCTCAGTACTGTGTGTGCTATTTTTGTTCAGTAAACAATTGTATAACCCCAGTAAGTCAAAATTAGATACAGACAGAAAAGCAATTTTTCTTGTAGGGAAAGGGATAAGAATTTGAAGTGCTATTTTTAAAGTTTGTTTTGGCTTTAGAAGTATCTTTGTAATTTAGACAATGGTAAAGTGCTCTTTCACAGACCTAACAGTCATGATAAAACTGACAGGCTGAGAGGGCAGCTCTACCCATATGAAGTTTGAAAAGTCATTCATGATGTATGTCTCTTACAGGTTTGCCAGATGTTTTTGGTGGTTGTTTATTTGTTTAGAGTTATATCACTCCTGTATGCGGTTTGTGGGGGGGTTTTTTCCTTTCTTTTTTTTTTTTTTTTTTTTTTTAATGGTTGGAGTGCAACCATAAGTAAATGGGGATAAGTATTGCTGTCAACTATAGGCTGCCATTTTTTGTTGTTTTAAATCATGCCAAGCAAAAGGTTGTAGTGAATTATTGGTTTGGGCTGATGCAGCTATATTGCTCAATAAATGAAATACTGTAAGCTTTACCGTGGCAACATTCATGGGATTCCCATTAACTTGTTGCCTTCTAACAAAGGCGGAGGATGTAGCAGCAGTGAAATGCCAGTGCTGCAATTCCTCATTGTGTGGATAGACTTCAGTGTAGTGGGATCTTCAGCATTCACAGATATCCTTTCTGAGATGGGAAGTACAGAGATAGTAGGGGTGTGTGTGTTGTATTTTTCAGGGGGCTGTCATGTTACAGCACAATGTTTAGAGTTATTTCTGACTTTTAAGGCTATCTGTTTTTTGTTGGTGCTTGGTTTGAATTTTTCTTGTTTATTTTTGCAGTGGTAAAGAGTTTTAACACACTGACCTCTCTCTGGTTGCTCTTTGTAAAATGGGAATTATGGTCTTGTTGTCACGGGTGCTACGGAGATTAACTAGCCTTGTCTCGTCATTTTGAGAACCTTCATGGTAACAAATGCCAGACAGGAATTCTAGGTCAGCTAAATACAACATCCTTTGTAATGTTGTACATCCCTTTATTTCTCTTGGATACCCCTGAATTGAGCATCCTGTTTGACAGAATCACTTCATGGAGGTAACACTCCCAAAAGGGCTGGCTGTTGTGGTCTGCCTGGGCGGTTGGTGCCCCTTTTCCTCGTGGACTGCAAGTCAGTCACATTGTCACTGTGAACATACTTGCATATATGAGGATATAGTCAGCTACTGATCTTATTCCTCCTCTCCAGCTCTTCAGTCTAGAAGCATTTTCCAACCCTGGCTTCATCCATGCTGTTTACAGTAGTACACTTTTCTTACTGCTACCAGAATTTAGTCAGGTGTTTATAAAACATTGTACATGAAGCACCATCTTAGGTATTTCTCTTCAGAGTTGCTTTCCAGGATGTGATTCCTCACTTTTTAGGTATGACTTGATATATTACCTAGACTAAGATCAGAAAATAAGTCATTTATGTGTTTTTTTTTTTTTTTTTTTTTTTTTTTTTTTAAGTGTATTTTGTTTAAATGATCCTGTGCTTCTGAGTAGTCCAGACAGTGTGTGCAGACGATGTGCTGTTAGGACTGAGCACAAGTGCTGGCAGGCAGCTGAGCTTGGTTTTCTGCCATAAGTCACATGTCTGGGACCAGGAGTCTGAAGCCAAAGGCTTTGTCAGGTGGTGAGGACTCTGTGTCAACTGAATACAGCAGTCACTTGAATTGGCTAACGCACCGTAATGCTGGAAGCAGCAGTATTAACTGTTGGATTGGAGGAGTGAAGTGGCGTGGTTTCTTGTTTAAACTCAACAGTAGTCTTTAAACTACCAGTGTTGTTGCTGTTCTAGGCAAAGTTTTTGGATGTGCTTAAAATATGAAAAGTAGTTACAGAAATTAATTTACAGCAACTGTTTTTTACTTCCTGTGTATCTTTGTAGTCTGGCAAGCTGCAAAAGAGCTGAGTCACTTCATTTGTGTTTAAAGGCTTATAGCAGGAGCTTCCTGCTGTGGTTGTATGAGAATTGTGCATTCTTATGGATGCTCCTGTTTGTGAAGGACAGGGGAAAGACAGGCATAAGCGTTGGTGTATGGAGTTGTGCTGATACGGTGCTGTACGTTTTCCTAGCCTTTCTTGACATCTTGTCAATATGATTGCATTGTTTTGATAATGTTTAGTTCTGAATTTTAAAGCTACATATTAACTTATGTTAGGCATTATTTTCTCGTTTGAAAGAATAAAAGCTGTTACAAAAGGTGTTTTTTTTCTATACTAAAGAAAACACTGACTGCTTTTTGTTTGTTCCATTGCAAACAGACAGTCTGAACAGAGTTAGTTTTTCAACTTTGAAGATGCACCAGCAACTTATTTATTTGCTGTAGTAATTTCTTTTTTTCTGCTATATGTCAATTCTTTTAGTTCACACACACACGCATACACAGAGTTCAAATGCAACATTAGGAAATACTGCTTTTCTGAAAGAGTGGTCATGTGTTGGAATGGGCTGCCCAGGAAGGTGGTGGAGTCACCGACTCTGGAGGCATTCAAGAAATGTTTAGATGTCGTGTTGAGGGATGTGGTTTAGTGAGAGCTGTTGGTGATTGGTGGACAATTGGACTGGATGATCTTGTAGGTCTTTTGTCAACCTTGGTGATTCTATGGTTCTGTACAGCCTATATAAAAGCAACATGGTGAAATCAGTTTTGATACTGGGATACTTTAAAATTAGGAATGATGTGCTTGCTTATTTTTCCCTCGCTAGGTGTTGAGGCCTGTGATAATGAAAGGTTTGTGTTCTTTTCTCTTAAATCTGCAAAGCACAATCAATTGGAACCTATAGTTAATACAGTTGTGTTGATTGCTGTCCTGTCCTATCTGTCCATTTAGTGCAATAATTATGTCCTCAACTTCTCTGCTGCTGAGTATTCAGCAGTCTTATTCTTCCATTGCTTTCTAGAGGTGAATCCAACAAGTGGCCACTGTGATACAGATACTCCTGAATGCCTTGCTTTGCTACATATCAGAGGAGACTTCTGTTCTGAGTGTGATCTTAGATGGAACAGCACTAGGTTCTATGTAATTGAATGGTCTAATCTTCAGTAGCAGATATTTAACAGGTCTCTTTCTTCTATACTAGCCTGCCTAAGGAAGCCAGGATCCTTAAGGAAGTAAGGATTTATCTTAGACTTAAAGCTTAACATACATGGCTTGTGTGACTCCCTGTTTGGTTCCTGCTGGGGTCAAGTGTACTCTCTGACCCAATTCTGCATTAAACAAACAAACAAACAAAAAACCCTATAATGCTGATAATTAGAAAATTCTCCTCTAAGGACCTGGTTGATAGAATTACTTCCAGATGGGCAGTGCTCTTTGTTGTGCTGCATTTGCTTACAGTTCAGTAACAGTATGTCTGTCTGAACTCAAGATCTGATTGAGGCAAAGCTCAGAAACTGCTCATGGAACCTGTTAGGACATTTTGATGCATAGAGACCATCCGCTAGGTCTCAGGTGTCAAGTGCCAATAACCTGAAATTCACAGAGCTGCAGAATGGAAGGCCACTCTTCATTTCTATGGACGTGACAGGGTTGCATCCCTTTTATTTCCCTACTTGCTGCTGCTCTCTTTTCCCCCTTCCAGTCCTTTCTCTTGGACCACTCACATAGACACATTCTTACCCCTTAGGCATGTAGGGCAGATTCTCGTAGTTGCAACCATTAGAAACCCACATAATACTTTAATGCAGATTTTGGGATTAGAGGGAGATCACTATAAAGCTCACCGAAGTGCTTAAATTTGTAACACTTATCCACACCATACCTACAGTGAAATGACTGAAGTTGTTCAAAATGTGACAGCTGTGTAATGTTATGCTGTAATTATTTTATCCACATGTTTGAGATTATTGTAGCTCAAACAACTAAGGATGTGTTCCCTGTTGTGCTGTTTCGGACTAACAACACTTAGATTCTGTGTCAGTGGCAGGATAGCAGAAACTTCAGGAGCTGCTAAGGCCTGAGAGAACTTAGCAGACAAAAAAGAATCTGAACTCTCTGTATAGGAAGTGCATGAGTCCAGTGTGAGAAAACGTTCTTCGTCCAGTGGAACACCTGTGTGTTTTTCCCCAGAAAATAAACACAGCCCTATTTTTACTGTAGAATATTGAAATCTGCTTCTCCTCCACCCCCCAATATGAGAATGTTTTACAAGATAGTCGCTCTGTTTAAAACTCTGCAGTACTCTGCAGTAGTGGTCTATCAAGCAACAAACATTCTCACTGTGTTGAACTGCTGCTCTTGATTCTACATTATCTTCCAAACTTAGGCAAAATACTTTGGTAGTAGATGTATCTTCATTACAGAACCAAGTTCAAAGCAGGCTTTGTTCTTTTTCAGCCTTCAGTAAGACTAGTAGTACTTGGCGTGTACGTTCTATGTCCTCTGCTTGTTCTAAATATTATTACTCTGAGTAAAGCAAAGCAGGACATCTTCCTTACCCTGTTTTTGCATGCATGTGCAGAGTGGCAATTTAGGTAGCAGCTGTGGGCCTAATGAGAGCAGAGCAGTTCATTCTTTTGATTTCTCTTGGAGAAGCTGGAATAAAACAAAACTTTCTGTAGAGGCTTACTCTTGAAAGCAGAAGATGCTGGTGATGGCACTGCATGGGTAGTAATGTACTTTAAAAATATGTGAGGAATTAAAATATGGAAATCCAATGCAAAGATGTAATACATTAAACAAATCACAGTTCTAAAAATTGCTGAGATATTGAGATAAGATTGAGTAATGTGGGGTGATGAGTTTGCATGCTCATCTGTATCTGTCCTTTTGTTCAAGTAGATGCTAGGTTTTCAAGGATGGGTGGAGTCTGTTCATTTTGTTCTTTGCTCAGTGCAGTGAAATACTGATCTGCTATGAGAGCCCTCGTGCTAGAACATGACAAATATTATTAACTTGCATGTCACAGGCAGTAGATTAGGAGGAGGTGCTAAGCAGACTGTTAGGAACTTTTCAAGATAGGTGCACATAGTGTAGTAAGGAGAAAGGCTCTGAGTGAGCCATGAGTGAGACTCAGACTTAATCTAACATGTCTGATGTCACAAGACTATAGGAAGAAGGCAACATCTAAAACCTACAGAGGATGTGTACATGTGTTTTCATTCCCGCTGGCTTGCTTATATGATGTCAGTGAAAGTCAGTCAATGATATTTGTCCTCAAGAAGCTCACACTAGTTTGCTTGATTTAGATCAGCATAGAAACATCTTATTAATCGCAATCCGCACCATCAAACTATTGTTTAAATTAAAAGAAATAATTTATATTTTGATAATCTTGGGGTATTATGACCCAAAGAATGAAAGACTACTTCAAGTGGTCTTTGGACAAAGCTTCTTGAAGGCGTATTTCAGAAATGCTTTTAAATATAACTTGATAATTATGTTTCCATAGAATTACAAGAAGTCAGTAGCTGACTTGAGCAGCTGTTACATGTGAGTAGTGAAGAACCTTGTAGGCTTCTGTTTTCCTTCCACCTGTAGCATTGTAGGTTACAAGTGTTAAAGGCCTGTGCTGCAAGAAACGAAATGTAGCGATGTGTTAGTCTGGACCAATGTTAAAGAGCAGTGAATGGATATCCTAGAGATTCTATCTATGAAAATTGCATCTCAGGTGTTGTGGATTGCGTTGATCAAATCTTTTTCTGTTTTATATGAGAATGCAGATGATGACTTCAGTTTATTTTGAAAGTTGTTTTCAGTGATGCTGTCATCTTCTGGACTTGAAAAACTTGATATGTTGCCAGCTATGACCTCATTTAAAAATATAGAGTAGTTGCATATTACAGATTCTTAAGGCAGTGTTTAGAAAACAGTAATAAAACTACTCATGGTAGTCTTAATGGCCAAAGTGTTAGTCCCAGGGCCAGTGAAGCATGATTCTGTCCGTTTGACCCATCTCAAAAATACTCCAGACTTCTGCACGTGCCTTTTTCTCTGATGTAACTTTAGGGATAATGACTTCACTTGCTTTACTATATTGTGTAGAACTTGAGCCGTATTGTTTGAGTTGAGAGAAACACGAGGGGAGAGAACATGACACAACTCTACATTTCCTGTGCTAAGGAAGTGAGAAGAAACGTGCATTTGTTGTCTTGGAGTTTAAAATGTCTGGTTTGATTTTTGCTATGTTCCCAGCAACAACATCTGAGTAAAATGAAATTTGTACTTTTGCTAGTTTTAAATTCATATGAGCTGTAATAGAAGCTTTTTTTTTTTTTTTTTTTTCTTTTTTTCTTTTTCTTTTTTTTCTCCTTTACATACATCTTATATGACTGATACTTCATGAACCATCCTGGTTTTCAGTGTTTTGTTTGTTTGTTTGTTTGTTTTTTAAACGGATTTCTTATTGCACATAAACAAATCTATCAAATCATCTACTTTACATTTGGTTCAGAGCATTGCATTGGAATGGAACTGTTACAAGAAACACTAAGTACACAGAGTTCAGAGGCTGAAGTAGCTTGCAGGAATTTTCTGTGAAAGCTCTTGTTAAAATTAGATTGGTTGCTATTTTCAGAAGGGATAATTTTTTTTGGAACATAAAGTTCATAGCATTACTGCTGCTCTTACAGGAATTTAATGTGCTTTATTGTAGTCTTCAAATTTTATCTTAAGACAGTAAGCTTTTTATCTTTCCAGAACAAAGTAATTTCCACAGGTTAAGTATACGACAAAGCTTCTGTTTCTTTTTGATTCCCTATGATGCAACATAGTACCCTTTTTGGAAGACTGGAAAGCATTCCTTTAGATCAGAAGACAGATGCTCTAGCAGTGAGAGGAGAGTGTTGTTGTTTGCCTCCTGACTGGAAAAGCATGACTCCTGACTACCTAGCTACCTAGCTAGATATTTTGGCAAAAAGTAATTAAAAACAAACCAAGAAATGAAGTTTTTATCAGTAATCCGTGTTTTTACAAGAAAAACATCACTGTCATTTATGTACTGACTAATAATTCGGTATAAATGATAGGCACTTGGTGACTTAGTGTTTTTTCTGTGTCATCTGTGTTCTCCCAGACAACTGTTTTAAGGACAGAAGTGGAGTTCTTTCAAGCTTTTCATTTCCCATTTTCAGAAAATCCAAGTTGACATTTGTGCAGTGTCTTTTTATAAACTTGATTGAATCATAAATCTTCAAGCAATACATGGGTAGAGTGTGATAGGATAAGTAGGAATAGTTTTAAAATAAAAGAGGGGAGACTTAGGTTAGATATTTGGTGGTGAAGCACTGGAACGTGTTGCCCAGGGAAGGTGTGGATGCCCCATCCCCGGAGGCATTCAAGGCCAGGTTAGATGGGGCCATGAGCAACCTAATGTATGGGTTCCAATCCTGTCCACAGCATGACATTGGAAGTGACTGGGCTTTAAGTTCCTTTCCAACCCTAACAGTTCTGTGTTACCTTATGTTAATGTATCCAACACATAAACCATGTTATTCTAAGTGTTAAATGTGACATTTATGTCTATCAAGGCTTCACTTATTCACATCACTAAGGATCACCAGGTTTTGGATTTGTTGCACATTATTATTTAGTCACTTCATATAGCATGGTTGGATCTTTAAGGAAACAATCAGCATTTTGCTCTCCCAGAATTTGATGCCCTTGTGTTTGAATCACTCACTGTACATACCAAGTGGTGTATTGAGTGACTTCTGGGTTAGTGTACAGAATGATTAGCCAGTGAGTACTTCACCTGTTTACCAGACCAAATACATGCTGTTGTTATTGCTCTGTCTGGGTTTAGACAAGTTTTAGGACTGCTTTTCCAGACCAATATATAAAAAAAAAAAAAAAAAAAAAAAAAAAAAAAAAAAAAGTTGCAGTACTTGTTCTTTTCTTACATCTAAGAATGAGGTATCCAGTTATTGTGGCTAATATCACAGTATGTGGCCCCTTCAATTGATTCCCCATCGTCACCTTTGAAGTATTTTATTTCTGTAGTTGAACAATTATTATATGAGGTCATTTAATGCTAAGTGGTTATATGATGTTGGAAAAGAATTTGCCTTAAGTATAGCTCAAATGAGGGTTGGGGGAGAAGAGGGAGAAGGTAAGAAAGGATAAAAAACAAGTGGGTATGTTAAGAACGTGAAGAAAGGCCAGACAAAGCATCAAATTATATAGTGTACCTGAGATCTGTAGCTCTTATTATTGCATGTAATATTTCATGATTAATTGGTTATCTCATTATAAACCCTGAAGATCTGTTGAGGAAAAAATAAATTGATTGGTGAAGCAAGATTAAATTCAAAAACAACTTTCTAAGATGATACATTTTTCCTAACATATGCAGAATTTCAAGAATATTTTTATTCTTCTGGGTTTCCCCTCTGTTGTGGCATCTTTTTAGGTTGCTGATTTGAATTTTGGGGTGTATGTGAGATACCTGCATTTTATCTGAATGTTTTCGACCAACTGTAAACTAATCTAGAATCTCGCAATAGCATGAAAAGCATCAGTCATTTAATGTAGAGATGTATGAAATCTCTTAATGTGCAGGATCTTGTACAGTGTACTAATTAATCTTTTTTTCTTCTTCAGATGTCCTCCTCGAACTTTTTTACCAGCACTGTGCAAAATTTTTCTTGATGAAAGTGCACCAGACAATGTATTAGAAGTAACAGCTCGTGCCATCACCTATTATCTGGATGTATCAGCAGAATGCACCCGTAGGATTGTTGGAGTTGATGGAGCTATCAAGGCACTTTGTAATCGTTTAGTAGTTGTTGAGCTTAACAACAGAACCAGCAGAGATTTGGCTGAGCAGTGCGTGAAGGTATGTTTTCTTGTAGAAAAGGTAGAATTTTGTCTAAGAGTGATCTGGAAAACTTGCTGTTCCAGAACAGTTTGCTTGTATTCAAATTCTGTATATCATCAAAAAGAAAAAAATGAAGCAAAGACATGCGTAGTATGTTGAAGTTTACATGCCAGCTGTGCTTCTCAGCTTTATTGTCAGTCTGAAAAAGGAATATATCAACCTACACAAAAAAAAAAAAAAAAACCAAAAATTCTAGAATAAAGTTTTCCTGTTTGTCTAAATTGATAAACATGCTGAGGGCTAATTTTATAATTCACCTACTGTTAAAAGAAATTAAATTGTTTGTTGTCTCTTCCATAGTATGGGGCATAGCTCCAGAGCAGCCTTGTGAAGTTTTCAGAAGAATTTACAAGGCCCTCAAAATCTTTTCCATACAGTGTAACTTGTTATGTGGCAGCACATAGGCCGTAGTAATCGAGGACTAAAACTAAGACTTTACACATGCATTTCCTATTTATGCTATTCCAGGTTACTTGAAAGAGTGTCACTGAAGTAACAGGATTTATGGAAGTTTCAGAGCTTTCAGCTGTGTGTTACCTGAAACTTAATAATCTCTCAGAAAAAGATGATCTTATTCAGCCTTCCTTATGAACACTTCTTAAAGAAAAAACAAAAAAACCAGCAACAATAAAACTACTGTAGGGGGGATTTTCTTGTATTTGGTCCTGTATCGTAAAGTAAAACTGTTGGTATGCTGGAGGTTTTGACTCCTTATGGGTTTTGAAGAGAAGGTTTTGCTATGTTTTTGCCTAGTTAAGTTCTGTAGGTGTATATACACAGCTAACAGCATTTTTATCTACTGTATTTATATTTCATTTCATTTTAGGTGTTGGAATTAATCTGTACCCGTGAGTCAGGAGCTGTATTTGAAGCTGGAGGATTGAACTGTGTCCTGACATTTATTCGTGACAGCGGACATCTTGTTCATAAAGATACTTTACATTCTGCTATGGCTGTAGTATCCAGGCTGTGTGGCAAAATGGAACCTCAGGATTCTTCATTAGAGATCTGTGTGGAATCACTGTCTAGTTTATTAAAACATGAAGACCATCAGGTAATGTAACTCTTGGCTCAATAAATTGTGAATTTAACATCCATTGTGTTTAATAAATGAATGGCTTTGTATTTTTATACAGTCTTCATAACGAGGTGTTTACATAGTAGTGGTTATATTTGGATATTGTGGTAGTTTTTTTTACAGTTGTGATGACAAGAGAATATAAATACTGCTTAGTGTTTAACTGCAAGTGCTATTGTGTGAATATGATCTTATCCTGCCTCTGACAATTTATTTAGAAATGTCCTGGTGACTTTTTCTTGGAAATAGCATCTGAAGTAGTTGATCTATATCTGTGCTTCAGTCAGTATTATACTGAGTATAAATAAAATGTGAAAGTTTAGTTCGTTTTTCTGTTGCCAGACTAAGGGAAACAACAAAAACATCCACAGTACATGTTAAAATATAGTACTGGAAGCCACTTAAACGGTACTACTAAAGACCCAACATCACTTTTTATCAACACTTTTATAAACTTGATGTAATGTAAAATCTAGGAAATAATTCCTTTAATTTTAATTTTCCCACTGGTAGCATTCTTTTGTGTATGTCACATTAATGCTTTCCCATAGCTGTTTAGTCAAATTTTTGCTGCATCCTGGCCAGATTTCTTGTCAGTGCCATTTTCACCCCACCTTTGTCCCTATTCCTGTCTTTACTCCACCCCAATTCCTTATTTTATTTTAGTTAGACTCCCAAATATGACATGGTAGGTCTTTTTGACTGTGTGCTATGTTGTATTTTCAGATCTTTTTGAAATAACCACATGTCAGCTGGCTGCTGCAAATGAACAAGCTACTTTGGTTTTTAGACATAAAACTTTAATAATCACTGATCATCTCATGCAAGCTAACTCTGAAGTTTAGACCATAAGTCTGTAGTCTTTATTTCTCAATTTAAAATGTGGAAAAAAAAATAAAAAAATAAAATTTTTTTTGAGATTGTTGGAGATCTGAGCAAAAATTCCAACTTTCATAAACTTTGTCTTTTAGTATTTAATGCTTAAAGATGAGTTTGCTTAAGCTCAGAGAGTCCATTTGATAGTAAGTGAATTTGAGATCTGTATACTTTCTGTGAAGGAAGCTTCAGGATTTATGACGAATGTTGATCTTTGTTCTGGATTTGCCCAGTAACTTCCTGTTATTTTCTTTTTCTTTCTTTCTTCTTGGTAACTTTGTGACCAAGTCTGGGTAGCCAGTGAGTAATTGCACTTGATTAATAGAGTTCAGGCCAGATGAAATGAGGCCCCAAGAATAGCTTATGTATGTTTGCTTTTTTAACCTTCCTACTTCTCTTATGATTTGTGAGGAAAAAGTATAAATATCTTCCACAGTATAATTGCTTTGTTAACAGTACTAATGCCCTTCGTGCAGGACTAAAGAAGCTGAACCTTGCTTGTGTATTTTTGACAGGGCAGTTCTGGTGAAATTGGTAAATTGTTTACATTATGATTTACATAAAGATCGAAGGAATTGTTTATAGCCCTTGCTGTTAAAGAATGGCAGCAAGATGTCAGAGGACGTATCTAGTCACCATTGTAAGATAAAGAAAAAATCTCTTATGAAAGTACTGATAAATCAGAATGTTTGGCATGCAGGGACTATGCCAGCAAGTGCTGTATTTAGTCATGAGAATATTTGTTTTTCAAGTCTTCAACTTACTGAAGATTTAGGATTTTTAACTTAATATGGTCTGGCTAAATGGCTAATAATTCCACAATCTGTGTAGCAACTGTCTTTAAGGCCTCTATATGTGATAATCAATTTGAAAATGGGCTGCACTAGAAATTGGTGTCACTTTTGGGACTAAGAATTGTATTAAGTTAGAGTTTGATGATGAATAGATACTGGGGTTTTGTTTGTTTTGGTTGTTTGTTTGTTTTTGTTTTTACTTAGAGAGGCTGGTTTGCTACCTTATGTTTAGGAAAGCAAACATGCCAGAAGCAGCTCGCATTGATGTGCCTGTGCAAAGTCTGTGATACGATGAGTAGAGACATTTCTAGTGTAATGTGCAGTATAGATAAGAGAAATTCAAGGCAACCCCCCCGTTCTGTTTTCAACACAAGCATGAAGAGAAATTGGATCCTTTTCCTGGGCAGTTTGCCAGAAGTATTTTTTGCTGGGCTGTTAAGAGGATCATCAGTAAGCCTTATTTCCACAGTGTCACTGTGGATTGCATTTTTATTTTTTAAACTTTAGTGAGGAACCTGAATTTCAGGTTTTGTATATATATGTATGTGTGTGTGTATGTGTTTTTTTTTGTTTGTTTGTTTTTCCACAAAACACTCAACGTATCCCTGTCAGATAGATGGGGTTATTTAAATGTTGTAAACCACTTCTGCCAATTAGTCCTTTTTGTAGGCTTGGGACAATTGCAAAATTTATTTTACTGAAGAGAAGCGTGTAGACTTTTAAATACAACTTAGCTATCAAATACTTAGTAAATTAATGCTTTGGCAGTTCTGAATTAGTATCTCAGCTAATGGCTTGTTGCATGGCATTTCTATTAAAAGAAAGCAGCAGTTTAATGTAACGTAGTATTAGTGTCATGAAATTATAACATAGTAGAGTATCTTATCAGTATATGAAATTCAAATATTTTTAAAATTGTCCTTGTACCTTAAAAGAATAAATTTGGAATTCAGTAAATGTCTAAAAGCGGAAGTAAAAATTCAGTGCACTCTCTTATTTTATTTCTTTTTTTTTTTTTCCCCTTTTGCAGCTTAATTAGAAAATCAGTTCAATTTCTAACATCAAAATAACCAAAATGTTTTGCACTCAGTGCCTAAATACCAAACTGCAGGTTGATTTTTTTTTTTTTTTTTTTTTTTTTTTAAACTATGTTATCAGAATAGACAGTTGCTATTGGGGATTATAAGTAGTTCTATCTCTTGTAAAAAGAACATATATAACTATGTGGGGGCTTAAAGACTTTTAAATGTATTTAATAAGCAAATTTTCTAATTAAATGTTGCTGTATATTTATTGTGTCTTTGTGTGTGTAGTTAAGGAGATACAATACTGAATTTTACACAATTTTCCTATACAATTATAAGAGAGAAAGAGGTAAGAAAACAGTACAATCCTTTAGTGAGTGTTTCAGAACATTGTTGTGTTCCAACTTTGAACTGTCTCCACTCATTAAATACCAAAGTAGCTTGGGGAAATGAGCTTTTTTGTTTGTTTGTTTCTGGAAAAATCCTTTTAGCACCTTAAGTGACAGATTATTCATCTTTTCACTTACTTCTTTCTTAGGTTTCAGATGGAGCTCTGCGATGTTTTGCTTCATTAGCTGACAGATTCACACGTCGTGGAGTTGACCCAGCTCCACTAGCTAAGCATGGATTAACTGAGGAATTGTTATCTCGCATGGCAGCTGCTGGTGGGACAGCATCAGGACCATCTTCAGCTTGCAAACCTGGCCGAACTAGCACTGGAGCACCATCTACAGCTGCAGACTCTAAATTAAGTAATCAGGTGTCAACTATTGTAAGCCTGTTGTCAACCCTGTGTAGAGGCTCTCCAGTAGTAACACATGTAAGAAATCATTTTACACTACAGCTTCTTATTCTCTTAGGGCTTTTTGCTGTACATATTCCTTTAGTATATGCAAAACTTGTGTTGCTGTTCTATGTATACATTTATAGGCTATGAAAGATATGTGTATATATACACACACATATAGGTTATTTATCAAGAGGAGGAAAAAAAAACTGAAACATTTCATATGGAAATGAAACCCAATTTTGATAGTATTTTCTAAAGCCCTGTATATTTTTTATTGTTCAGACTTTTAATTATTTCCAGGATCTCCTAAGATCTGAACTTCCAGATTCTATAGAAAGTGCGTTGCAGGGTGATGAGAGATGTGTACTGGATACCATGCGGTTAGTAGATCTTCTTTTGGTGCTACTGTTCGAAGGGAGAAAAGCCCTGCCAAAATCCAGTGCTGGATCTACAGGCAGAATTCCAGGATTGCGAAGGCTGGATAGTTCTGGTGAACGTTCTCATCGGCAGCTGATAGACTGCATCCGCAGTAAGGATACCGATGCATTAATAGATGCTATTGACACAGGAGGTAAGCAAGAATTGTCTGAAAAGGAAATTAGATATTTTATTTATCTTTCTGTTTTTATAATGTATGGTGCTGTAATACTTAAGTGGTACCTTGAAATCGTATATACAAGTTGATTTTGTTAAATGCACAACATTTCCTGTTAGTAATAATTCCAGTGCTACTTCTTCCTTTTTTTTCTGGTTAAACTTAACAGTATAATTGCTTTTATTGAAGATGTTTAATTTTTTTCAGACCTACCATTTGCTTAAGGAACAGTGCAGAAGCATAATCTTTTAATATAATATAATTTCAATTATTTTTAATTGTGTCTTTTAGCTTTTGAAGTAAATTTTATGGATGACGTAGGACAAACTCTTTTGAACTGGGCCTCGGCTTTTGGAACTCAGGAAATGGTAAATAGATTTCAGAGAATGTTAAAAGTTTAGGTTATTTTTGTAAAGCAAGACATGAAAAAACTTGTTTGATTTTTCTTGTTTTATAGGTAGAATTTCTCTGTGAAAGGGGTGCTGATGTTAACAGAGGGCAGAGGTCATCCTCATTACATTATGCAGCATGTTTTGGAAGACCTCAGGTAGCAAAGGTAAGATTTAAACTGATGCTATTAGGAAGCCTTATGTACTGAATTTTTTGCTTTGTTCTATATGTAAATTATTTGAGGCAGCATCTTTAATGTGTGTACTGTCAAATATTTGCTTGTTCTTTACTGTGTTTATTGCAATATACAAAGTTTTGGTTACAGTAAGTCAGTAATATGAATAAAAGTAGTTATCAATTTTACAGATATAAGAAGCACATTGTATTCTAACTTTGCATGAAAGCATGAGAGAAATGTTGGAAGAATGTGTGGAAAAATATATTTGTATCTTTGGAAGAAGAAATCTTAGTATTATTTAATATTTGATAATATATGTTCTCAGACTCTCTTGCGACATGGTGCAAACCCTGATTTAAGAGATGAAGATGGGAAAACTCCTTTAGACAAAGCTCGTGAAAGGGGTCACAGTGAAGTAGTAGCTATTCTACAGTCTCCAGGTGAGTGCAGATTTTAATTCCTTGCCCTTTTAATTCAGTTATCAGAATATTTACTCAAAAAAAAAAAAAAAAATCATGAGAAAATAGTGTTTTGTGACCATCCTTTGCATGTAACATTTCACATCTTCTTGAGAGAAGGGGAGCTACAGAAGAAACTTAGTGGACATAAGCAATGCCAGAGGTACTGGTCTTAAGCTGTTTGCCCTGTTTCAGGACGTGTCAGTCTTGCTAGCTTCTGTGGCATCCTTTCTATGTGTAAACTGCACTTTCCCTGCCTGTGGGGCTCTTCTAGCACTTTAGTCATAGACAGTTGTTTGTTTGTATTTATTTTAAGTAGTTTGAGCTACTCTTGTAAGTGATGTTTGGTAGTACCTTACCTCATGACTTTCTTTACAAAGACTTGACATATACGTTTCTAAAAAGTAAAATTTATATTACTGTTCGGACAGCCGGATCTTAATAAAGAAAACTTTTCACTTATATGTGAAGGTGTTTTTGTTTGTTTATTTTCCAGGGGATTGGATGTGTCCTGTTAACAAAGGAGATGAGAAGAAAAAGAAAGATGCAAACAAGGATGAGGAAGAATGTAATGAACCCAAAGGCGATCCAGAAATGGCACCTATATACTTGAAAAGATTATTGCCTGTATTTGCACAAACATTTCAACAAACTATGTTGCCTTCAATAAGGTAATAGGCGGGATTGTCAATTTCCCTGCATATTTTTTCTTTTTTTAATAGTCTCCAATGAAGATGTGATGGTAGATTAAGGTTTTTTTTTTTTTCTTCTAGTAAAAATTATCACATCTGAAAGGTGGAGTAATGCAAGTGATATTTTAACATGCTTTTGTTCAAATAGAAGTGATGGTTTGAAAAGCTTTGAGTCTTATTTTTACATCGTATTTTATATAGCTAAAGTGGTATCTTGAAAGGAATATGATCAAAGTGGGAGAGAGAAAGGCATACTCTTGGCTACAGGGAGCATTATGACACAATACTGTGTTCTTATAGTAACTTGCACTATGGATACTCTACTTGGCTACAGCTGCTGTAATGGAAGTACTCTTTTAGGAGAGGAAAACTAATGAAGTGGTACATACACGGGAGAGCTCAGACTGGAAAAAGTTATTGTAGAAAGCTTCTTCATAGCTTAAGTGTTTATCAGCTGGGAAAGATGCTTGTCACTGAGAGAAGGCAATGTAATTCGATACTTAAAAAGCAGTGTTGTGTGTGGCATGCTGTGTTTGTGATAAATTGTGTCTCACCTTAACCTCTCAGCCTTTTATGCTATAAACATAATATTTGTTTACTCTCGTACTTGTGATCCCAGTGTATGGGTACTTCTAGGTAAGAAGTGCTTTGGGGCAGCTTAAATTAGGCCATTTTAAATAAAGGAAAAAAGAAGCAATGTTAAGCAGTGTAATTAACTGCTGTTGAAAACTGACACTTTTCATATTTTAAAGTTTTCTTTTCAAATGTGGTTAATCATTTGTTTAAAACTCACTTGAATAAAAATTCATCTTTAACCATACACAAGTAATTGACTTCTGAATTTATTTTGCTTTTTAACATGGAAAGTGGAATGGTCTAATGGTAATTTTAGACTTCAGAACTCTAGGGATCTAACCGAAATGCTGAAAGCATGTGACAGGCTGAAGACTGAAATAGATACCTAAGTGTCAGATGGTGCATGCAGAAATGAACTGCCATCACTAAGAAGGCAGAATGTGGAATTGATTTGACTAGAGAAGGGTGGAAAAGGCTGGAGTATGTTAGAGTGTCATAGTATTGTAGAATTAAGAAGATCAGTAGATGGATTATTCTTGGAGTTAATCTGGCACTTAACAATCTGTTCCAGAACTGGGACTCATTTCAAAAAACTGTTTCTGTAAACTTGCATAAATATATGCAAAAGCAATTATATCTTGAACATTTTTGTTGCCCTGAGTACTGCTTCCTTTCTTTGTAAGAAATCTTTTTCCTGTCATCTGTTTTAAAGGAAAGCAAGTCTTGCTCTCATTAGAAAAATGATACATTTTTGTTCTGAGGCGCTGCTGAAGGAGGTTTGTGACTCTGATGCTGGCCACAATCTGCCCACAATACTGGTTGAGATAACAGCTACAGTTCTTGATCAAGAGGTAGGAAGAAGTAACATTTCCCAAAGCCACTTTATTTAAAAAAAAAAAAAAAAAAAAAAAGATTATGCTCATCAATTCCACATGCTTATTAATTGTGAATGTTTTAGTGTTCATAGCATTCATCTATAACTGGGTATGAAGTTCATCCTGTCAAGATATTAAGTAAAGAGATCTCACTTATTGTTTCCTTTCCATTTTAATTTATTACAGGATGATGATGATGGCCATTTGTTAGCGTTGCAAATCATAAGGGATTTGGTGGATAAAGGCGGTGATCTTTTTCTAGATCAACTGGCTAGACTTGGTGTAATCAGTAAAGTGTCAACTTTGGCAGGACCTTCATCTGATGATGAGAATGAAGAGGAGTCTAAACCTGAGAAAGTAAGTACGGAAATGCTAGATTTATTTGTTCCTATAAAACCAGCACTTCTACAATTATCAGTACTATGAAGGTAGCTAGATAAGTTACTAAATTAATGCTTATTGTATTCCAGTTTTTGAATTGTTTCATTGTTGTTGCTATTGTTTTGTAATTTAGTTTCCTCTAGCATATTGTTACCTACTGAGTATTCATATTTGTACGTACTTAGTTCTGTTAAGTGGACACTGATATTTGCTGTGCATCTTTTTCAGTGTGCATGTATCAGATAACTATAGGTGGTTTTAAATATTTATATGAAATATATCAAAAACATAAAAACAAAAATAATTCTCTACATGATGAATAGTTTGAATGCATGTTGAAGTTGTTTGCTGATTTCCAGTAATCAGTAGTTTAGAGACAGCTCAGACACTTGTATTATTCATTTAATCAAAATTTGTTATGCCTTAAGTTTTGATGTCATCTGCACATGTTTCTAGACAGCTGGTTCTAGGTGACCCTGCATGTGAGCAAGGAGTTTGGGCAGGATGTCTTTCAGAGGTCTCTTCCTGCCTTAAGCATTCTGTTCTCACAAAGCGAGTTTTGAAGAGAGGTAGATGCCCAGTCAGTAGACTGCTGTTATTGAGTTGATCGGTATCTGAAAAGGGACTTCTTTGAAGTAGTTCTGTTAATGAATGCTTTCAAAGATGTGTTTTACAGGCAGAAGGGTTTAGTTTGTTTTATACTTAAATCTTTTTAAAAAATTTTGTATTGCGTTTTTGTTTTTCTGTGGTGGTTTTTGTTTGTGTGCTTTTTGTTTAAATACTTTTTTTTTTTTTTTTTTTTTAACAGGAGGATGAACCACAGGAGGATGCTAAGGAGCTGCAGCAGGGTAAACCATATCACTGGAGAGACTGGTCAATCATTAGGGGAAGGGACTGCTTGTACATCTGGAGTGATGCTGCAGCCCTGGAACTGTCTAATGGTAGTAATGGATGGTTCAGATTTATCTTGGATGGAAAACTGGCCACAATGTACTCCAGCGGAAGCCCAGAGGGAGGATCTGATAGTTCAGGTAGTTTTTTCTCAGTTCAAATCTAAGTTTTGAGATTATTTTATTTATTTATATGATTTGATTGGAGTTATTTTGTTTTGCAGGAATTGGCTTACTAAATAGTAAAGGAAGTAAACAGGTGGAAGGTGGTCAGTTAATTGTGATGCTTTTCATGAGATAGCATGTGACCGTAACTTGACTTCCTTGTTGAGTTGTGTAAAGTGAACATCTTGCCAGTGGAAGTGTATTAACTTTGTTTTGTTTTGTTTCTTCTTAATTTTGCATACTTAATTTTTCACCCCAGTCATTAAAAGCACTTTGTAGTGGCTGTCTGAGGAAAAGCAGGTTGAAATGGCAATCTGTTGTTTGCTTCTAGCTAGCAGAATGAAATTGCATGTGTTTGGAGATAAAGTAACAGAAAGTTTCTCATCAAGACTGGGAAACAAATTACAGTGTCTTAATTGTTTGTTGGAGAGATGATAAGGGGACAGACCTTATACACTGGCAATGTACAGTGTTTTGTTAAATTTTCTGTACAGAGTACGCAACTTGTTATGGATGCAACTTGATATGGTGAAAATATCCCTTCCTTTTTGTTTAATCTTTTTTGCAGCAGTTCATACGTTTATGAACCAATTGATGTGAAATGCTTTATGATATTATGTTTTCAACAAGCTGTAGGGTGAAATAACAGAACATGTTGTATTACGATTCAGGACAGAAATGAAGTGCCAATGTCACTTTCCCTCAATTTTTAGATGTGAAGACAAGTTGAGATACCGTGTGTTTCTAGATTATAACACTACTGGAAAGCACTTCTAAATTTTTTTTGACAAGGTGTATTCTCAAATCCTTTAAACAAGGCAAACAGTTGTGTTGATAGACAGATCTAATCATACAACATAATTCTAAGAAAATCAACGAGACTCATATCTTAATCATCATATCTCCTGGATGAAACTTCTGCTTGCTTCCTTCCAACTAGTGGAATGGGATGGAATTCTACTGTTTCTATAGAACAGTAATTGAATAGGAGTGAAGAGAACTTAGATTGTCAATTTAAGATTATATGCCTGTTCCTATCAATCTTTTTTTTTTTTTTAAAAAAAAAGTTTTTATTTTCTTTAATTATTGAGTAGATATACCAAATTTTTGAACAAGATCTCTAGCATGGTTATTATGGAAGAGAAGTAGCTAAACTAGGGTTAAATTAGGCTTTTTTCTATTTTTTTTCTGTCAAGCAGATGTCTACTAAGGAGTGCTGACGTTGCAGTGTCATTGCTTGATGTTTAACCTGTTAAGCATGTGCAGCAGCCTCTTTCTCTTGAGATACAAAACTAGTGTTTAAGATTTAACTAAAAATCCTACAACACAGCATTGATTCGGAATAGCTTCTTTAAGTCTTGAACTGTACAGTATGTTGTGCTGTCCTAAATCATTGCTGATTAATCCCATGGTATACTTTCTAGTAATTCAGTGGCTGGCAGGAGTATAGTGGGTTGACTAATGGAATTTGTTGGTGTGTATTGCATGACGGGGGGAAACGTGGAGAAATGTGTGTACTTCAAATG
The DNA here is from genome assembly GCF_023343835.1 of Lagopus muta. Classification (NCBI taxonomy): domain Eukaryota; kingdom Metazoa; phylum Chordata; class Aves; order Galliformes; family Phasianidae; genus Lagopus; species Lagopus muta. Next base: position 34,175,318 of record NC_064438.1, on the reverse strand, counting down.
TTTGTGGAAGGTCTTTCCCCACTGCTCTCTACCTTAGTTTAATAATTGTCTGTTTGAATTCTTAGGGAAAAAAAAAATTCAATGCAAAAATTGAAATTCAGTGGCAGCTCTTTTGAATGAGTTTCAAAATTTTGTCTAAAGGATCCCAAAAATTATTTGCAACTATGCATAATAAATGCACTTTCAGTGTGATGTGCAATATAATAGGTAAAAATATGCTTAACAGAAATTTGTAAGAGCTTCATTAACAGATTTTTATTTCTTTTTTAATTAACTTCACTGGGTGCTACAAATTTTAAGCACTAAAGAGTGATATGCCTCAGTAGTGCATATTTATTTTTGCATATAGAAGACTGTAGATTTTTTTTTTTAAATGTATTAAGTAGCAGAAAAAGATGGCAAATTTAAAAAATATAGCTTGTAAGTCATTGCAGCAGACAGAAAACAGCAATTTTATGTATTTATGGGTTACAAATATGATTATGATTTCATCAGATATTCTGGAATTACGTTAACTAGCATTTCTACTGTCGCATGTGCACTCTTTTGATTATGGCAATATCAAAATATAATTTAAAAATCAAGTAGTTCAGAATAGTTTCAAGCTAGATGACCTGCACATCCAAAAAGTAGGATATGAGCCTGTTTCTTTATCTGTTATCTCTATAAAAATACCTTCTTCTAATCAGTTCTCATTTGGTACCGTTAGATTTAGTTCGTATTTCTCTCAGAGGTGGTGAACATAGAAATTCTACAAAGGAGATAATTTAAAACTTTAATATAACTTGTAAAAATATTTTGTTTTGTTGATGTGACAGATAATCTGAACAAGTAGCCATTATTTAAGTTTTAACACATGTATCATCATGTTCTCTCAAGTTTTTTTGATATTTTTTCCATTTTTTTTTTTAAATACAGCTTCAATGTTTTTTTTCTCCACTTGCTCTAAATGTAGTTGATTGCTCTTTTCCAGTTGGAAGATTCATTTAGTTTTCTTTTTCAGAAACATGAGTAGTTCATGCTGGCAATGAGATTTAAATTATTTTAACGAAGCTTATCATGGATTTCTTTGATGTTAGTATAAAGAGTTGTGGTCCATTTTGATGTGATTGGGGAATGCATCACTGCTGGAATACATAGTGGGAAGTATTTTAAAATACAGCTTTTAATTTTGAACTTAATTTTGCATTGAATGTGGTCAGTTATTTTGCTTTTGAGAGATACGTGATAGTGAAATCAATTGTTAGAAGAAACAAAAAATATTTGTTTTTTTTTTTTTTTTTTAACTAGAAAGTAGGAGTGAATTCCTAGAGAAACTGCAAAGAGCTCGAAGCCAAGTAAAGCCATCTACTGCAAGTCAGCCAATTTTATCAGCACCTGGGCCAACTAAACTTACTGTGGGAAATTGGTCGCTTACCTCTTTAAAGGAAGGAGAAATCGCTATCCACAATTCAGATGGTCAGCAAGCTACAATATTGAAAGAAGATCTGCCAGGCTTTGTGTTTGAATCTAACAGAGGAACAAAGCATTCATTTACAGCTGAAACTTCTCTGGGTAAGTATGTAGGTATGTATGATGCACAGGTAGGAGCACATATATACCAGGTAGTTTCTTTGTTTTACACACCTGTGGGAAATTGTGACGTTTCCAAAAATACATTGCAGGATCAGAATTTGTGACTGGTTGGACTGGCAAAAGAGGAAGGAAGTTAAAATCTAAACTGGAGAAGACAAAACAGAAGGTTGGCAAACATCTATGAGTTTTATATTTAAAATTTAATTGACTTTGTTCTATTTTTCATTATGTGTATGAGATATAGTTTTCTCTTAGGGGTTTAAGATACTCTTTAATTTCAGCTATACACAATTTAAGTTTGAAGGGGACAGCTGGAAAACCAAACTTACAACAAAGCAGTTTTGCAGCTGCTCTAGTCCAGAGCGTTTCATTTGCTTTACTCTTTTAAAGAAAAACAATTTATTTTTTTTAAATTGTAAGGAAATCCAGTTCTGCTGGTGTTGCGATCAACTTAACTATCCTTTGTGAATTTTTTTATTCTTATTTTTTAAAGTTACTGGTGTATATAATGCATGATACATCTATTTCTTGTTCCAGTTGTTTTGAATTGATGGAAGTTGTGTAGTTTGTTGGAATGTTTTGGTGATTGTTAAAGCTTAATTTCTGTAACTTTCAGTAAGATTCTGCTTATTTCCTTATGTTTTCCTGTGTCATTTATCCTTTCACAGCCTTTTCATCTTATGATGTATGTTGTATGATAGGTTTGTTTCTAGAATCTTGAATAATAAAGAGGTCTCATTCACATAATGAAAATCCTTTTGTAGGTACGCACTATGGCAAGAGATTTATATGATGATCATTTTAAAGCCGTTGAAAGCATGCCTCGAGGAGTTGTTGTAACACTGAGGAATATAGCAACACAGTTAGAGTCTGCATGGGAACTGCATACAAACAGACAGGTAATCATATCTCCGTTATTCTATAATATGTGATGTCAGTAGATTTCACGTACTAACATTTAGATTCGTCTATGTAATTATGTAAAAGAAAGGCACAGTGTGATTACTGAACAATGTTTTTGTAGTGGGATCTTGTGTGCAGGGTGGAGTGTTTTGGTGAAGTTTTTTTTTCTTATTGTGCAGTTATGTGCATTACTGGGATATTACTTCTCAAAAGACCCAGGTGAAAAAAATGTTGCCTTGTTTCACTGTAATTGTCATCTTGTCTTTCAGTGTATTGAGGGAGAAAACACTTGGAGAGATTTGATGAAGACTGCTTTGGAAAACTTAATTGTACTTTTGAAGGATGAGAATACCATTTCTCCATATGAAATGTGCAGCAGTGGATTAGTTCAATCGTTGCTTACAGTTTTAAATAATGTGAGTTTACAGAACATAAGTCTCTGAAGAAAAGCTGTTGAAAGAATGTGTAGACGTGGGCCATAATTTAAAGATCTATTATGTCTTTTTTTTGTCTTGATGGAAAATCAAGTGGCATTGCACCAGTCAATGATCTGACCCATTAATTATGTACTATCACTACAGATTGCTTCAGTTCAAACATGCTGCTAAATGTCTTTCAGTTAACCGTGATCATTTCTAATGGCTGGTATTGTTTAGCTTTAGAGATAAAGGTTTTTGAAAAGAGAATTCAGTAAGCCTAAACGGGTAGTATGCCAATATAAAGAATGAATGTGTTGCACTGTATTAGATTTTTTTTTTTTTTTTTATATATATATATATATATATATATATATATTTTTTTTTTTTTTTAATTAATTTATTTTTTTTCTCTCTTAGAATGTTGATTTAGATATGAAACAAGACTGTAGTCAACTAGTAGAAAGAATAAATGTATTCAAAACAGCGTTCAGTGAAAATGAAGATGATGAAAGGTAGGTTTAAAAGAAAAAAAAAAAAAACAAACCAAAAAAACATAACAAGCATTTGTGATTAAAGAATGTATGTTTAAAAAAGTTTGAAGGCAAATTCGATATCTTTCCATTACAATTTTGTGATTTCTGTGATTAAATAGAGAATTGGTCTTAAAAGACTGTATTTATCACTAAGTATTGAAGTGGTAATTAGAAGAAAAGAAAAATTTAATTACATCCATCTGCAAGAGTCAAGTGATGAATGTGCATCTGTTGACACATACAGAGGTGGCATTTTTTGCTCATTACTATTTGCAAGGTAGTATTTTTCTTACTGTGCTATAGCCAGACTGGATGCCAAAGGTGAACAACTCAAGCTACACCAGTAGAAATAGCGTATTGAAATATTTGCTACATGTAGACACTATTCACTGAAATATTATGGATTTTTTTTCTTGTATATGTGATAACCTAGTAACTGTTCACCTTCACAGTCGACCAGCAGTTGCATTAATTCGGAAATTAATAGCAGTGTTAGAATCTATTGAACGTCTACCTCTTCACTTATATGATACACCAGGATCTACTTACAATCTTCAGGTAAATGTACAGTGATATCACACAGTATTGTATATTGTTACACAACTGAATATTTTATGTGGATTTCAGGAAGAATTGCATGCATGAAAATTGTATGAGATACACTCTTGTAAATTGGATAAAGTTAACTAAATAACAACAAGGTTCTTAGCATTTGATTGCTCTAATACCTTCCCTAATGTGTGGATCTTCCTCTGCTTTGATTTACTTTCATATTGTGAAGTAATAGTGATAGTGATTTTTTTTTTTTTTATTTTTTTGTCCTTGAATGTTCTTTTCATGTAAGAATATGTTCCCCAATGAGTATCTTCATAACTAGATTGTAATTGTATTCAAAAAGAAGGGTTTGTTGAAGGCAACTATAAAACAAGTTCATTTATGATGCCTGAAGATGGGCTGTTATAGTTTAAAGGTCTCCTGTATGCTCAGTATGGTATTATCTCAGCTGTATGATTAGTAGATTTTTGTACAGGAAAGCTTCAATTTGAAGGAAAAAAATATATGTATTTTTGTGTGTGTCTGTATATAAACATTACATGAATTTCTTAGAGTCATAGAGTGGGTTGGCTTGTAAAGGGCTTTAGAGACTGTATAATTCCAACCTCCCTGCTGTGGACAGTCATCTTCCACTAGATAAGGTTGCTCCTGATCTTGAACGCTTCCAGGAGTGTCACATCCACAGCTTCTCTGGGCAACCTCTTCCAGTGCCTTCCTGTTCTCCTTGTGGAGAATTCCTAATATCTAATTTATACGTACCCTGCTTTAGCTGAGAGCTATTACCCTGTCGCATCCCAGCACTCCCTGATGAAGAGGCCTTCTTGGTGCTTCCTTGTAAGCTACCTTTAGGTCCTAGGAAGCTGCTATGAAATCTCCCTGGAGTCTTCTTCAGGCTGAACAACTCCAGCTCTCTCAGTGTGTCTTCACAAAAAGGGTCCTCCAGCCATCTGATCGTTCTCATGGCCCTCCTGTAGACTCACTCCAACAGATCCATGTCCTTTTTAAGCTTGGGGACCCCTGAGCTGAACTCAGTATTCCAAGTTTTCTATTATTACTATAGGTCTTATAATTTGGAAATTAAAATTGTGAACAGACAGGAAATATGAAAATATTTACTTGATATCTAGTTAGTTGACTTATATGTTGACTGTTATTGAAGAACTGTTGGGGCAACAGAAATGGATTACCTTTTAAAGCACAAAATTAGAATATAGATTTCTTAAATTGCACAGAAATATATCTGATAAGCCACTGGAACTGCTGTAGTAAAATATACTGCTTTTCTTAAAACTACAAAACTTGAACAGTAAAGCTTGGATTAATGTTGAGATACTCTTTCAGATATTGACAAGGCGTTTGAGGTTTCGTTTGGAACGTGCTTCAGGGGAGACATCCTTGATAGATCGAACTGGCAGAATGCTAAAGATGGAGCCATTGGCAACTGTTGAATCTCTAGAACAGTATCTTCTAAAAATGGTGAGCAACATACTATGCACCCAGCTCAAAGGAATAATTGCATTTTTCATCCCTAATTATTATTATTATTATTTTTGCATTTATATGTAGGTTGCAAAGCAGTGGTACGACTTTGATAGGGCTTCATTTGTTTTTGTACGAAAACTACGTGAAGGCCAAACATTTGTATTCAGGCATCAACATGATTTTGATGAAAATGGAATTATTTACTGGATTGGGACAAATGCGAAGTGAGTTTCTTTAAGCTAATTATTTTGAATTCCTATGTAATAAACAACATCCAGTGGGGGGAAAATGAAAATTTGTAATGAAGTCTGTTACTTTTGTGTTTTGGTTTTTTTTTTAAGAAGAGAGTTATCTTTGCTTTTACTGTTGATCAGTAGAATTATTTTTGACTCTTCTTGAATAATAGAAAAATGTATCTGAAGGCAGCTTGAAAATTAGTTTGTATGAATGGGTAAAGTAAAATGAAAGGGTGGGGATGGTTGGATATTTGTTAGCTGCTGTAGCAAAGTAAAGTGTTTGGATCGTTCTAGATAAGTTTTTAAAATATCTAAGGTGATATTAACTTTTTTGTTTGTAATAAAATGCTGTAGTCAATAATTTACAGTAAACTGTCAAATGTTAGTGATACCTATGTTTTAATGTAAGTAATAATTGAACAGTACATTTCTCTTTTCAATATAGAACTGCATATGAGTGGGTAAATCCAGCTGCCTATGGGTTAGTAGTGGTTACATCCTCAGAAGGAAGAAATCTGCCTTATGGCCGTTTAGAAGACATCCTAAGCCGTGACAGTTCAGCTCTCAATTGTCATACTAATGATGATAAGAATGCTTGGTTTGCCATAGATCTTGGCCTTTGGGTTATACCATCAGCTTACACATTACGCCATGCTCGAGGTTATGGACGATCTGCTCTCAGAAATTGGGTTTTCCAGGTATCTAAGGATGGACAGAACTGGACTACTTTGTATACTCATGTTGATGACTGTAGTCTCAACGAACCAGGGTATGTCAGTGCATTTTACTAGCTTTTATGAAATTGTGCTCAGTTAAAAACATACTTGACTGTGTTCTAATTATATGCGCGTCGTGGATGCAATGCGTAGTTACATAAAGGAGTGACCTAGATTATCAAGGATGGATTGGAACATAAGTGATTCATAAGTTCTGTGTATGGTTCATGTAATGTCATTTATATTTCTCTGTCATTCTGAATTCACTTTTTGTAATTTTTTTTTTTTTTAAAGAAAATAGTAACACCAGCACTCATCCAGAATTTGGTCCTAATGTTACTTTCTTATTGTTATTTCTTATGTTCTTGGCAGCTTTATGATTTTTATCCATAAAGGATCAATGTTATGATTTGTTTGATACTAATACTGAAGTGTTATGCTTACAAAAAAAAAAAAACAACAACAAAAAAAAACTCTTTACCCATACTTTTTTCTAACAAATTTGAAGGTCTACAGCAACATGGCCTTTAGATCCTCCAAAGGACGAGAAACAAGGTTGGAGGCATGTTAGAATAAAACAGATGGGAAAGAATGCCAGTGGGCAAACACACTACCTCTCACTGTCTGGATTTGAACTTTATGGCACTGTGAACGGAGTATGTGAAGACCAGTTGGGTAAGAAAAGTGATGTGTATATCCTCTTTGTTCCCTTAAAATACTAATGAGCATAAAGTGTACAAATAAGATAAAACAAACAAACAAAAGGCTGACTTTTGCATTGGAACTTGCTTAGAAACAAGCTCAAAATTATTCCCTGTTCAATATTACTATACTTTTCCAGTCATTTAATTCCATTTTATATTTCTTGAAGGAAAAGCTGCTAAAGAAGCTGAAGCAAATCTGCGAAGGCAGCGACGTCTGGTCCGTTCTCAAGTTTTGAAATACATGGTTCCAGGAGCTCGAGTAATCAGAGGAATTGATTGGAAGTGGAGAGATCAGGATGGAAGCCCACAGGGTGAAGGCACTGTTACAGGAGAGTTGCACAATGGTGAGTACAAATTGTCTGAATTCGTAAATCTCTGTTGCATGACTTTTTGATATTTTATTTGCTATCTGTATGTGGAATTGGTAACATCATAGTATTTCTACTCTAGTGCCTTGAGGAAGTTGATACTTTTGGGGAGGAGGTAGCTAAGTACTGTAACTGCAGTGGTCCATTTGTGAAATTCCGTATTAATGCATCGAAAAGAAATCATTGTTGTAAACGAAATATTTTTAGACCTTTAGTTTTTTTTGTTGTTTCTTTTTTTGTTTGTTTTGTTTTTGTTTTTTGTTATATTGGCATTCATTACAACACAGTAAAAATATGCCAGGTTGGTTGATGCTTACTGATTAATCTAGCTTTGGGGCTGCAAAATCTGCATTTACATTCTTCATTTCTTCTAGCTTAGCATTTGCAGTATTTCTTCACTTTTGTTGTGTTCTGTACCTTTCCTGCCTTGCTAGCTTCATTGGTATTGAGTTGTTATTTTGTTGATTTTAAAAAAATGAAATTAATAAGGGATCAAAACTGAAGCCTGCAACAGCCAAGGGAAGTCATTGCTCAAGAGGATGAGATATTGAAAGGTCAACAAAAGGGGCTGTGAACATACTTTCCCAGTTTCCCTCACCTCTACCCCTATTTTGGTGTACATAAGACTGACCTTGTTTCTGAAACATTTTAAGTCGTTCTTAGTCAGATCTTTAGGTGTCATTTCTTAAAACTTTGAGTATTGTCCAACATACAATGATCTAAAATGTTTTGAAAAATTGAGTCTTTTTAAAGCCATTCAGTGTAGCCTGTAGGGAACCATCCTGTCATCCAGATGTATAGCTGCACTCTCACTTTTAAGATGTTAACTCTAATTTGTGAATAGTGTATTACTAAATTAATTTTTTTTTGTTCCTACATTCTGGTGAACTTTTTCCATTAAGTATAGGTGAAATGGAGGTTCATTTGTGAAATGATGCCAAAACATGAAAAATCTGTCAGCATATTATTAGTCCTGCCACAGTTGTCTTGCAAATAGAATTTAGAAATTAATATCCCATTGGCTTTTCTGCAATTATTAACATTTTTAAACAAATCTTGAGTTGTTTGAGGGCCATAATAATGAAGTAACAAGACTAAAAGGAACAAGCACGTACTACATATTTTAAAAAATTGCGCAGGTTTGGAACTGTCTGTGATTAATATTATAGAAGGAACTGTACAAAAAGGAATAGTAATTTAATTGTGCTTTTTCAGAATGCCTAATCCAGATACACATAAAGAGGAAAAATCATACTGTTTAACTGTGTGGAACTTTTTTTTTGTTTGGTAAGAAATAGCACTAAAATGTAGAAAGATACTTACGCTTCTCTTTGGCAAGTTCGCCTCTCAGAGCTTCAGTGGTGTGAAACTACTGAGATGTAGGTCATGTAGCTGAAGTAAAAAAGAAAAATGTGATACAAGCCTGCTTGCATGGGGCTGAGATGTCTACTTCTGTGGAAGCTTTATCCTTTTTTTTTTTTTTTTTTTTTTTTTTTTTAAATGTTTTTCCTCCAGGGTGATATTTATAAACAGAAAAATGCCTGTGATCTTCTATTTCAGTCTAAAGTGATGATGGAATAGATTAGAGTAGCGGCACAAGATTTGGTAAAGTTAATACACAATAACAAAAACTTGAAAGAAGTGTTTTAGATGACAGAGATTATAGTAGGTGTCAGAGAAGTAAAAAGATTTTTTTCCTCCATTTCTATTCTAGTTAGCTAAATTTTACATGTTATCCTTATCATTACAGCTTTAATATGTTTAACTTACAACAATTAATGAAGGAGTTAAAGAGGAACAGCATCTCTTTTTAGTGCTGTTTTGAACCCAGTATAATGTTTTAACTTTCTGTGAAAAGAATTCCTCTTGCAAGCCTGAAATAAGTAGTCCTTATCTGCTCTGAGACTTTTCCTGTGAGTAAGAAATACCTGAGTTTCTAAATTATTGAGCCAAAAAGCTGTGAATCATTAAACTCCTGTGTTCACTATATGGGAAAAAAGTATCAAATCTGAAAGTAACCAATTTAATAAAATGCTCGTATATCAAGTATTGAACAAAGAAAAACATAAAATATTCATACAGGAATTACAGATTCTTGCCAGTTACAATCAAGTTACATTGATATTGTTTCTGATGTTAGAAAATAAGAAAAATTTGAGAGATCTTAGTAGGTCAGGTTCATTCCTGAAGCAAATTTTGCTTTTGGCTGGATTCTGGGATCCTGAAGATAGAAGCTGATCATGCTTGCTGCCTTAATTTTCACAATACATTGCCAAATTGCATAATCATTCTTCCTTTTTAATTGGCTTTAAGGGTTATTCAGTAATTTTATCAATTCAGATGTGCAGCCCTTATGAGGAGCTGATCCCACATTGTGGAGCTACTGTCTGACGCTCCTGTCTGCTTTCTGCTGGATCTCACAAACTCCTGTCCCTTTCCAGGCTGGATTGATGTCACCTGGGATGCTGGTGGCTCTAACTCTTACCGTATGGGCGCAGAAGGAAAGTTTGACCTCAAGCTTGCACCAGGGTACGACCCTGATTCAGCGGCATCACCCAAACCTGTTTCATCCACTGTTTCAGGCACAACGCAGTCATGGAGCAGCTTGGTGAAAAACAACTGTCCAGACAAGACGACTGCTGCTGCAGGCTCCTCAAGTAGAAAAGGAAGCAGCAGTTCTGTGTGTAGCGTGGCCAGTAGCAGCGACATCAGCTTGGGTTCGACCAAAATGGAGCGGAGATCAGAAAGTGTAATGGAGCAAAATATAGTTTCAGGCACTGACGTCCACGAACCAATTGTTGTTCTGTCTTCCGCTGATAATGTACCTCAGGCTGAAGTAGGGTCATCTTCCAGTGCCAGCACCAGCACCTTAACAGCGGACATGGGAAATGAAAATACAGAAAGGAAGTTAGGTCCTGATAATTCGATACGTACTCCTGGGGAGTCCAGTGCTATCTCCATGGGAATTGTTAGTGTAAGCTCTCCTGATGTTAGTTCAGTTTCTGAACTGACTAATAAAGAAGCAGCATCCCAACGGCCTCTAAGCTCCTCAGCAAGTAACAGACTTTCAGTTAGCTCTCTGTTGGCTGCTGGGGCGCCAATGAGCTCCAGTGCAAGCGTTCCTAATTTATCATCTCGAGAAACTTCGAGCCTGGAGTCTTTTGTACGAAGAGTGGCAAACATAGCGCGTACCAATGCCACAAACAACATGAATTTAAGCCGAAGTAGCAGTGATAACAATACTAATACTCTGGGAAGAAACGTCATGAGTACTGCGAGTAAGTAAGAAATATTTACTTTTGTATTTTAAGTTTTTCTTTGTTTCTTTGGTTTTCAGTGAAGGAGTGTGGATTGTGTTGGTCTAACAGAAACACACAGGGAGCAGCCTTGTTAGTATGCAAGTTTGCAGAACTGAGGAAGAGCTCACAAGATTGTAGATAATGGGAGAGTGTTCTATGGCCCCTTGATGTCAGATTGCACTGTGGTACCATCAGATGTAAAATAATTGGAATTTGGTGTTTATTTCATGATGAAGAACAAAGAGTGGCAGTGATAGCTGGTGTGGGATATTCTTTCTGTCCCATCTGTTCTGCAGAATTTGTACATTCACCTTCTATCTTCCTGTTTCTGTTATTTGATTTTTATCATTTACCTGAGGAAATACAGGTTTTTCATATTTCATTTGAAATTCTTTCATTTCAAATTCATTTCCAATTATTTGTCTGAAGTCAGGAATGAAGAGCAGAGTAGAAAGAAAAAGTGATGAAATTTTTCTAATTCCCTGTTATCTAGAAGGCTGAGTCATCTACTGTACACAAATACTGTCCATGTGTTCAAAAATGCCATTGTCATGAAGGTTTAGATTTAGCAAATCTTTCAGGCATGTTAATTTTACAGATATATGTAGTTAATGTCATTTTAAGTAGGATTATGTACATGCTTCAACTTCTTTGTTTTCTGACTCAGATTATATGTGAGACTAACATATTAGCAGTTAAACTATAAATTTATTATGAGTTCACTCTTTTGAATTTTAAGAACACTCCCATCTGAGATGTTACTTAACCAGCGTTATATTAGGTATGATATTCAGTGTTTTGTGAGGTAGATGAGTTAGGTAGATTAGTTAGTAAAATTACCGAACCAGAAGGAAGCACTCTGTATTTTCTTATCAAGATTTTATGCTTTCCTAAAATTTCTGTTATTTGCTTTTAGTGGTTTTTAAATTGTTGATAGTGGGTGGGTTTTTTTTGGTTTTTTTTTTTTTGTTTGTTTGTTTGTTTTAACTTGAGGGAGGATTTTAAAATGTATTTACACATTTGTATTATTATGATACTGGGAGAGAAAAAGGCTTGTTAGCTGCATTAAACATGTAAATAAAATAGCAAAACAAAAGTCAGATTGTGAGTTATTTTAGGCAGATACTCAGTGCCTTTAATTCTGAAGTTATGTGATTAATAGCATATTGGTCAGATTTCAAGCATGTTTGGTATGATGACCATGTTAAATTTGGAAATAAGTAGTTTTGGTGTTTTATTTTGTTTGTTTGTTTTCTTTTTTTTTTTTTTTTTCCTCCTGTATTCTTAACATTAAAAATAAATCAAATCTTTTAAACTACCCTTCACGTAGGAAATATCTACAAATAGAAACTGTAAATCAGAATTCATGTCCCACAAAGATTAGATTCTGAATTTGAGCAATCCCACCAAAGTTATACTGCTGCTTTGTAAAAATGAGCAAATTCAAATGTGTTACAAATCATGATGTGTGATTTAAATCTCTTCAGATTTGCTGTAGTAATTGCATTTGGAATCATTGGAAACATTTGTCAGGAGTTAAATGGTAGCCAACTTCTTGTTCTTGAGATCCGAGCAAATGAAATGCTGGCAGTGGCTTTTTATGTTTCTCTCGCTTATAAGAGCAGACAGTTTACTGTTATTAATTTAAGTAGATGAAAGATGTGTATACTAAACAATTGACTGTCAAGTTCTTAACGTCAATGGAAAAAAACATTCCATGCTTTCTTGTTTACACAGATGAGTATATGGTTTGATAACTTACTAAATCTAAATTATGCTCCTTTCTGCCCACATACAGAACAAAAAAAATCAAATGCAGTACCTGCCTTTGCTGATTTTAGTTTGCATTTTTAAATTTTATTTACGTATTTATGTTCTTACAACAGTATTTGACAAAACAACAAAAATATATGATGTTTGTTTTTATCAAAAAGCTATCAAATGCTCTTGAGGGGAGAGTTCTGGTTTGCACTGTACTGTCTTTCAACAGTAGTAATCTTTGCAGACATCAATAGTCTGAAATTATACTTTTAGTTTTAGTTATTAGCAACACTTCAGTTTAGATAAGTTGCAATAACAAAAATGTTTACTTTTGAAATGGAGAACTCATATTTGATAAATTTTAGAAAAAAATAGGTAGAAAAAAAGTACACGTTAAGTTTAAATTCAGGTGACCCCTCAGATTTTCATTTGCAAACATGTGATTCACCATCTGTGTTTGCAAATAAGAATGCAAGAAGATGTTCTTAAGGTTGGTATGTAAATACATAATTATGCATAACTTCTACTGTTTCAGATCTGTACAGTATCTGAAATTTGTTCTATTGAGTTTATAGTGAATGGAATTTTCTTTCAATCGTTAACCTAAAATGCATTTACTATGTTATATTTGAATGTGCAGTAAGGTAACTTGTTAGTTATTGCTTGTTTAATATAAATCATCCAACATGAATTACTAAATTCTGTTTTTCACAGTACTGCTAGTTCATCATGAATATATGCACTAAGAATTATGTGAAAGATAACAAGCCAGAGTTGCTTTAAGAATGTTAAGGAAAATGCAAAAAAAGGTTTCAAATTTATCATATGTTCTGTTCTTAATTTGTTTGTATGTATGTGGTTAAATTCTTTTCTTTGTATAATTTCGTTGATGTTAGTGGTTTAAGTAAGATGTAAGGCTTTAACCAATATTGGAGTAACAGATTTCAGGAATACTTTTCTTATGTTCATGTAATTTCAGATTTACAGTGGGTATTTATTTAATAATTTTATTTGTTTTAACTGTACATAAGAGAATATGCTCAGATATGAACATCTGCATTGTAGCATGCACTTCTGCACTGGGAATCTCTTCCCATTAAGTCTGTTATTCTTAACTGTAAAATACCACATCAGATAATTTTTCAGTCCAAAATATATTTTTCAACACAGGACTCATGCATGTGAATTGTACTCTTCAAGTCATCAAATCATTTATTTTATCTTACCATATCTTTATAGCGTCTCCTCTTATGGGTGCCCAAAGTTTTCCTAATCTGACTACAACTGGTACCACATCAACAGTGACCATGTCTACATCCAGTGTTACTAGCAGCAGCAATGTAGCTACAGCAACTACAGTTTTATCTGTTGGTCAGTCGCTTAGTAATACTCTAACTACTAGCCTAACATCAACATCTAGTGAGAGCGATACAGGGCAGGAGGCAGAATATTCTTTATATGGTAAGTTTCATTTTTAAATGATGTAAATAGACTTCCCATTAATGGTTTTTCCATTTTTCCCATTGTTATGATTTTATTTTTTTGTGTTTGGTAGTCTATTTACTGATAAGAATTTGGAAGCTGAGTTCATGTGTTAGTTTTGTAAAGCAGTACTTGAGTGCTTTGTTAGCATTATATTATTTATGATTTCAGGTCATGAATTCGGTAATTTCTGTATCACGTGATGATTATTTATGGTATGGTTTATTTTGGGCGCTTAATCTTTACCTTAATCAAACTGTTCTGGTTTTTGATGTAGTATGCATGTAAGCCTCTACTTAAAATCACAGTATTCTTTCTCATTTAACATGCTATGTGCTCATTATGAGATACATTCTAGTATTCACTGAAAAATATCCAACCATTAGACATGCTGTACACTAAAAATTGTATCTGAGGTTCCAAATGTCTCCAGTCCATAGTAATTGCAAGAAATTGGAAAGAGCACAGAAATGAAATTGATGCAAAGAATACAATTGTGATTTGAGGAACAAAATTCAAAGTTGTATGGAATTTATATGCTAAATTCAGGCATTAGGATGGAAGTTATTTGTAGGATATGAATGATGTGAAAGGGGATTGTAGTAACTAGGCTGAATGATAAAATCAGGAATTAAGTTGATGAAGTCAAGAAGAACTAGGTGCAGGAAAGTATTTCTAATGTGAAGCTCATTGGATTGAGGGAGATTACTGAATGAAGAGATACACAAATTGTGTAAAAAGTTGGTTGAATGAGTAATTAGAAATTGTGTTTTTTTCTTGTTTATCATTAAGTCTGTTCTGGCTGTTCAGATTAGCACCAGATTAGCAGGGCATTGGAATTGAGCCACTTGGAGTTGGTTAAGATATCTACATATACCATCTCCATTTATTGTTTTAAGTGTTGATATTTTGATCAGGTTACAAGTCTTAAAATAGAAACAACTGAGCAATTATTTTCAGAAGTTACACTAGAGTGTCTGTTGGGGAATTAACAACAATTCAAAGGGTATTTGGACTGTTTATTTGTATAAAGAAAAATGCAATATTTCCCTATCTTAGTTTGCCTTGGATCACTGTGAATTTCTTTTCTGTTTTTGTTTATTTGGGGGAAATCCTGATTTTTTTAAAGTGTTAGTACTAGGTGGGTGAAATTGATCTTTGTATCTAGCTTCTGCTTTTAGTTACAGAAATTCAGTAACAACTAAATATTCAAAAATGTTGCTCTTAAAATGTCCCTTACAGTATAATTTGAGATGTAACCACATATTATTGTGGAAATTGTCATTAATGTGCTTTTAAAACTAAATATAGAGTCAGACAAAATAAACTGGTTTACTAATTTTTACAGTCTTTCATAATTTAAAATGAATGGAATTATAACATGTTTGATAAAAGCAAATGAAAAACCGAGCACTTTCTGCTTATTCTTAATTACACTATGTTATAGGCTTCATGTGTTAGATATACTGTATCAGCAGTGGTTCAATTCACTCTTTTTGTTTGTGAGAATTGTTTTTTCAGTGTTCTCAACGTTAAAGATTTTACATTTTCATAGGTTGTCTTAAAAAGATCTTTTTTTTTAATTTTGCAAATAAATATATAAATATATATGTTATAGATTTTCTGGATAGCTGTCGAGCTAGTACTCTGTTGGCAGAGTTGGATGATGATGAGGATCTACCTGAACCAGATGAAGAAGATGATGAAAATGAAGACGATAACCAAGAAGATCAAGAATATGAGGAAGTTATGGTATGGTATAGTTATCTACCTTAATTATCTGTACTAACAGATGCATTAAAAATCCAGATATTTTTGGCAATATGGAGTCTTAGCTAGATATTTTTTAACCTCCCTTTCAACTCCAATCATTCTGATTCTAATTTAAATATGTGCATTCAGTTTTAGGACTACTAAATTGGAGAATTGCTTAAGAATCTCTTTCTTTACTGTGTAGCTGACTGAGCATTGACACATTGCCTGGAGAAGTAGTGAAGTCTACCTCCTCATGTTTCTTCAAAGACCTCAGATACACATGGTCTTGGGCCACCTGCACTGGGTGACCCCTCATCCAGCAGGAATCACAGGTCCCTTCCAGCCTCTGCCGTTCTTTGGATCTTCGATTATGAGTACCAATCCATTGAGGCTCTAAACGAAATGCCAGAGATGAAATCAGCTTATGCTTCTCTGGCACTGCAAACTGAACACCTCTTCCAGAAGGCGGTTCATTGTGCCTGTTCTTGTGTATATCCTGAGTATTAACAAAAGGTTTTCTTACACGCATGGATACAGTAAAATTGTGAGGCCTTGTTGGAAAGGATAGCTAAGTGGGCAGTCCCCTTCCTGTGCAAATTTGATGAATTGTACCACCTTCAACATTTCTTCAAGAGAAAAATGTTTTTGAACATCAGCACACTCTGAAACGTTATAGGTCAGAACTGACATCTTAAAAAGCATCCTGGAAACAAATTGACAGCAGAAGTGATGGATCGCCATTTCACTGGCTGATTTAAATGGTGTAACTTTGTGGATGGGCTCCTGTGTTTTTTTTTTTTTTTTTTCTTTTAGTGATGCAGTTTGAGTATGTGTTTACCTGTAGGCCTGTGTGAAGCAAATTGTAAAAATTAAGTCTGGTTGGTGGAATATCTGGGAAGAATAAGAAAAGCAGGAAATTAGTCCCACAGATCTTGCCTATATTATAATGAATCTTGGTGCTTTATTTAGTTATGCATGCTTGGTCTTCTATCACCATTGAAGTTGATCTGAATGAGTATTGAAAGAGGAAAAATATAGGCCTTCACTAATGTTAGTTTAATACTTGCTGCACAAACGTTAATATTTATTAAACTACAGAAGCTTCCACTTCTTAATATGCTGAAATCGTAAGCATTTTAACCAAAAGTAAGCATTTTAACATACTTATGCTTTTCATGGAAATTCAAGTACGTCACTAAATATTTAATTTACATTCTGCACGTGATGCTAATTTAAGAATGGGAAAGCCAGCACTATTTAAATGGAGCTACAGTGCGAACGATAAGCACAATTTATTAATTGTTGATCACTTTGCAGAGTTGTTTAAATTAAGTTGGTATTGTTTTTCATGGGAAGAAGTAGAAATGGAATGGTAAGTTAGACTTTAAGATTCCAAGAACCAGATCTGCAAATGAAAATGTTCCTTCCCTGGGTTTCCTTTCATATTCATTCTTCTCAGTGAATAGCTGAACAGATTAAAGGCTTGTTTTAGAAAAGTAATAAGTAGTTAATATTTGCAAAGGCTTGTTGAAAATCAGATTTCTTCCTGTCATAATAGTTACAGTATTTTGGAATTTGATTTCATCAATGGATAAAATGCATGCATATTATAGAGCAACGTATTTATATATTTAGAAAAAACCCTACTTTATTCAGAAAAGTTAATGCATTTATTTTGACATTATTTTGATTTGAGTCTTTGATACTCCAAAATTTGTGCAATACACAGAATATTTACACTAAATTTGCTGACCTGCGTGATGGTAAATTTTCCTGTGTCATTTTGGTGCTTGACAAAAATTTTCTTTTTTTTCCAGAAATTGTGAAGATACCTATTCTAAGTTTAGCCTACCAGTGCAGGTTTCTATATGCTGGTAGTTCTGCTTAATTCTTTTGATTCCTGCTTGACCAATTAAATAGCTGGCACTTAACTGTGTTACTTCTTTTTTTTAATCTTTTGTCATCTTTGTGTTACTGCTGCATTCAGTGACTAACTTTTATGCTTTTGATAGAAGTTTCTCTGTTACAGAATTTTTATTATTACAGTTCCTTTTTACTTCCTTTATTTTAGGAAGAAGAGGAGTATGAGACCAAAGGAGGTCGTAGAAGAACATGGGATGATGATTATGTATTGAAACGGCAATTTTCTGCTCTGGTTCCTGCTTTTGATCCAAGACCTGGTCGAACAAATGTTCAGCAAACAACTGATTTAGAAATCCCTCCACCGGGTATGTTGACAAGGTGTATTTGTGATATGTGATCAGGCTTTATAAGGGCCTTTGGGCTCTGGGGATCCTATCACTATTAGCCAGTACAACATGCTTTTGTGTCTGTGTGGCTTGTCATTGTTTGAATGAGAGCTTCATTTGCTTCTGCATGTGCAAGCATTGAGAAATAAGTAAATTAAGCACCGTGTGAAATAGTCACAGTCTTGAATCTTACTTAAATTATTGTTAGGTCTCTTGCTATCTCGGTCAACCTACAGGGAATAACGTCTGTATTGAGCTGCCTACAGTAGCTTTGATTGGAGAGGCCTTGCTGAGGCATTCCAAAGCCTAAGTGATAGGAAAATTAATACAGTCATTGAGGAGTCTGTATGACAAGCAGCATAGCATAGGTTCTTGTTCCTTAGTTCATTCTTCTTCAGCTCTGTAGGCATAGTCTCAGTGTTCATTACGGAAAGGAATGCATATTTTTAGGCTTATGTGGAAATGAATCATTGTTGATTTTGGTGAACTGAAAAGAGTCAATACAAAAGGAAGTTACCATGTAAATAAATAATTCATGTGCTATAACTATATTAAAGAGAATATTACTGATGTGTAAGAATCAATATGGATTTCAAAAACAGATGGTAGCTTTACTCACATAGAGAAGTGGTATAATTATGGCACTTAGTAATAACTCATAGTTTTAATTCAGTACTTGCTAAACTTGCTGGCCTGCATGCAGGAAATCTTTTATAGTTCCTTATTAAACCACTTTATTAACATTTAAGGCAGCTCGTCATGTTTTATGTATTTTATGTTAACATCATGTCAAATGATTTTTCTTTTGCAGGTACACCTCATTCAGAACTCTTGGAAGAGGTTGAGTGTATGCCTTCACCACGCTTAGCACTTACATTGAAAGTTTCAGGTCTTGGAACAACTCGAGAAGTAGAACTGCCACTAACAAATTTTCGATCCACAATATTTTATTACGTACAGAAATTGTTACAGCTTTCCTGTAATGGCAATGTGAAATCTGACAAACTTAGACGTATTTGGGAGCCAACATACACGTAAGCTCACAAGTTTGTTATTCTGCAGAAAACACTGTGTGACTGATTAGGAGACAGAAGAAAAACAATGTTAAGATCTCTCCCTCCTCTGTAAGAAGCAATGCTAGAGTTAGATTTTTTCCTTACATTTTTGTTCAAATGTTTATATCAGTTTTGAAGGTAGTACTATACTACTTCAAAAATAATTTAAAAAAAAAAAAAAAAAAAGATAATGATCTCTAATGTTCAACTGTGACAGTATTAGAGAGAGAAGAGGGATCTGAGAAAGCTGGTTGATTACTTTATTGAGGGATTGCTTATTCCGCATTCAAAAATGATCTGTCCCAATGTGTGGGAAGTCAAGCAGAGGCAGTAGGAATTCTGCATGGATGAAGAAACTCCTGAAAGAACTCAAAACATTAAAAGGAAGCATTCAAATGATGGAAGGAATATCAAATGACCCAGGAGGAATATGGAGACATTGTCTGAGCATGCAAATAGAGGGAAAGGAAAATCAGTACCAGCCCAGAGCAGAACCTAGTGAGGAGTGTGAAGGGCAATAGGTTAGGATGCAGCACTGCTGCTGACTGGGTGCCATCTCGCTGGAAAGTAGGTTGGAGAAAAGGGCATGAGTGTTCTGGTAGAGATAAAGTTGAACATGAGCCAGCTTTGCCCCCTTACAGCAAAGAAAAGTCATCAGCATCCTGGGCTTTGGTAGGAAGAATGCTGCCATCAGTCTGAAGAAAGAAATATTTCCCCTCAGTGCTAGTGAGAGACTTCTAAGCTCCTGAGAGCCTATGAGAGATGAGGACCCAGAGCAAGTTCAAGCAAAGGGCATTTCTTATACTTAGAAGGCTTAAAGGGCTTAAGAGCATGTATGACAATACAAATGGAGTCCATTCCAAATTCAGCTGCTCTCTCTATCCTAACTTGTCTTTACTTGATTTATGGTAATAGGAATTCTAAAACTGTAATTGTGCATGTCTCATTTAGCATACCAATATAATTTCTATCTAATTGGAAAATTAATACATATGAAGACAACAGCAGTATGGTTGTTGCAGTTCTTTAACTTTGAATATTTTTTTTCGGTGTTTGTGTTACAACTATTGTCTGTGTTGTCTTGTGTCAAAAGTAGTGTTTTGTGTTTAAAAAAAAAAAAATACTGGAAACAGAAATATTTGTAAATGTGCAAGTCTCTTAAGTTAATACATACATGTAAACTACCGTAGAATTTCAAGCTTCACTGAGCTCATGCAATGAAGATCCTAAAGCCATATTGGGAAATTTGAACAATAAAGTGGTTTGTGCACTCAAACCTGACTTAAAAAGATGTAGTTATCTTGCAGAGCGTTTAATTTATAATTTATTCACACCATGAAAATTAAATGCTTGCACTAGTTTAAGAGCTTTGTTGAATGTTCTAGGAAGTGAAAATCAACTTGCTTAGTTTTTTTTTGTTTGTTTGTTTTTTTGGGGTTTTTTTTTTTTTTTGGATTATGCTACTTAAGTGTCATTGTGTCTAACAACTCAGTGTGTAACTTCACATTTTGAGGACATGCTTATGAGTATGGAGTACTAATTCATTGTTTTAATATCTAGAATCATGTACAGAGAAATGAAGGATTCTGATAAAGAAAAAGAAAGTGGAAAAATGGTAAGACTTCCCTGCCTTTGTTATGTTGTCGTGGCTGTTTAAACAACAGCAAAGTAAGTCTTATTGCAGTTTATGAAATGCTACATTAAAAAAACTAACAGTTTTCAATTAGCTAAAGGATTTGTGAGCATACTGTTCATGCATGTTCATTTCAAATATATAATGCATGATGAAATTTTTAAGACTTTACAACCAGGAAAAGCCAACACTTGGTGGTTCCTGTTGTAGGGTTGCTGGTCAGTAGAGCATGTGGAGCAGTACCTTGGCACTGATGAATTACCAAAGAATGACTTGATAACCTACCTGCAGAAGAATGCAGATTCAGCTTTCCTGCGCCACTGGAAATTAACCGGCACTAATAAAAGTATTAGGAAAAACAGAAATTGTTCCCAGCTCATAGCTGCATACAAGGTATATGTCTGCATCCAATCTTTTTATTTATGTGTGGCTGTGTGCTTTGTTTTGAATGTTCACAGACCAATAGCAAGTCTGTTTTGCTTTTTTTTTTTTTGTCTTCTGTTAAATATAGATGTGTTAAAGTGTGTTTGAATCATGATTTGAATTATCAACAATTGAACTAAATGCTCACGTTGAACACAGTAACCATTGTGATTTTTCAGTGCTCATTAACTTGGGAGCACATGAGCATAAGGACGGTAACGTGCAGCTTTCATTCATAACGTTTTTTTAATTATTATTTTTTCTCCTTAGGATTTTTGTGAACATGGATCAAAATCTGGATTAAGCCAGGGGGCCATTTCTACTCTTCAGAATTCTGATATCCTTAGTTTGGCAAAAGAGCAACCTCAAGCCAAAGCTGGCAGTGGGCAGAACTCCTGTGGAGTGGAAGATGTTTTGCAGTTACTTCGCATTTTGTATATAGTTGCTAGTGACCCTTACACAGCGCGAACTTCTCAGGAAGGTATGTGAGTTATGAAGCAAAGTTTTTCAAATGTTTTAGTGAACGCAAAATAAATGAATTTTTTCTCTTCATTTCAGAAGGAGATGAGCATCCTCAGTTTAACTTTCCACCAGATGAATTCACAAGCAAAAAAATTACTACAAAAATTCTGCAGCAGATTGAGGTAAAACTGTTTCTTGCTTAAACAGTTTGAATGTATTAGGTTTTTTGCTGACTTGCCTTTTGAATTGTTTCATACAAGTTATTTTATTTTGGATGAGTAAATTCTGCAGTAGCAGGCTAGTCTGAACAGAAACATAGCAATGAACATTATGATTGTTACGGTTAGCATAAATTTTTCCATCCCAATTGAGACAACTGTTTCAAAGTGATAGCAGTTATGATCCCCAACACAGGCCGTGATATATATAAAATGATGGTTTAGTTTATGTCTAACCATCTGTGAAATCCTCTGGAAGGTGGAAGAAGGTGCTTATCAGCTTACTGTAAATGTTTTGTTTATATTAGATACTCTCTGAACTATCTTGGTTGACATATAGTCAGTTTAGTATGACTAAGTCAAGCTTCAGTATTTGTTCTAATGAGCTGGTGGATTTCATTACAAAATAATGAAGAGACCTAATGACATGCTTCCAAGTAGTTGCTCTGACAGGTTTCCCAAATTAACTCCATAGACATCAAGCTTCCTCCTGAAAATCAGAATTGCAAGTTTTTTGTTTTTGCTAGAGTAGTTCCTCATCCATTAGCAAAAACTTGAAGTTATTTTAAATTGAAAGTCACAATTGGGAACAGGAGTATTATGATATGTGGTAACTGAGCGTAGGTTGTCTTGACAGTATTGCTGCAATCCTGGAATCTCCAGTCTCCATTTGTAGGGCAGGAGAGGATTTGCAGGGGGGGTTATTTGATGTCATATCTTCCACCCTCACCATCCCAGGTAATATTTGGGGATATGAAATTATGCTTCAGTGGAACTACATCTTTTTTTAATCTTTATTGAAGAAAATGAAGATTCCAAATTCACTTAGTTCTTTTCCTTGTTTGCTTTTTGAGGTTGTTTAGTTACAGTTAAGTCACCCTAATTATTGAAGCAAGTTTGTTTTTCATGGTCTTATGAAGGATGTTTAGGCACCCAAATATCTTTGTGTAATAAAATAATTCTGGCAGTCTTTGTTACATTTGTATTTTAGAAGAGACTATAGTAGTATTTCAGTATGGATCATCTCTGCTACCACTGAATGTTTTGTGGTGTCTTCCAGAATTAAGTATTTGACCACTTTTGAGCAAAATTCAGAAATAGTTATCTTGATAATTAGGTACTGTTATTTCCCCACAATACTTTGACCAGTAGGTATCCCAAGGATTTAGTGCAGATCTTATTGTATGTGCCAAAGCATCCTGTTTCCACTCAAACCCTAGAAACTCAGGGAACATCTTACATCTTGGTAGTGGCATTTAAGAAAAAAAAAAAAAAGTTTGCTAAGAAGCAAGGAACTTGCTTAAGAATAGATGAAAACTCAGCCTGTGTGTATCAGGTGTCTGTTCATTAGTTACAAACTTGCTGGAACAAACTGAGCTTAATAAAAGAAATACTTTCTGTTCTTGTTTCTTTCATTAAACTACAGGAACCCTTGGCACTAGCAAGTGGAGCTTTGCCAGACTGGTGTGAGCAGCTAACAAGCAAGTGTCCTTTCTTAATTCCATTTGAAACTAGACAGTTATACTTCACCTGCACAGCATTTGGAGCATCAAGGTAAACAAACAAGTGGAAAAAAAAAAATATCCACCTCTCAGATTTATTTTATTTTATTTATTTTTCAAAATAGCTTTTTGAATTAGTAACTCACAGAAAAACCTCATCCTAATAAGATAAACTTGGCTTTCCAGATTTTAAGCATTTTAGGCAGGTAGCAGAAAAAATGGGAGGATGCTGGGAAGCTTCAGAACTTTGGGACACTTCTAACATTTCTCATGCATTGTGTTAGAAGTTTATAATGAGTGGCTTACTTTTTGTCTGATATTCTCCTGAATTTGAAGAAATGTCATTCTTCAGCATGTTATCTGAAGACATGGCTGGGTTCCTGTAGATAGTTATACCAGGTAGTAATTCAATTGGGCTGCAGTTCATTGCGTAATGAACTAAAAAACAAAAATAAAAGAGCTTTCTTAAAGTAAATCTGAATTAAATGATTTTTGAAAATATAAACCAAAGCATATAACTTTTATTTGTTCTTGTTTTTGCTTAGTAGAGAAATAGTAGAAATGTTTGAGTTGGAAGGGACCTTTAGAGGTCATCTTGTCCAGCTTCACTGCAATAAGCAGGAACACCTACACCTATGTCAGAGTCCTGTCCAGCCTGACTTTGAATGTCTCCTGGGACAGGGTGTCCACCACCTCTGGGCAAATGTCAAACAAAACAACCAACAGATGGTAGATTTGTTGATAGATGATAGCTGCATAGATGAAAATCCATACAAGAATTTTGAACTTTGCCTTCGTATAAGTATTGTTATTAGAGGCAGTTGTTCTTGCTTAATTGATATGGGTCTTTTGGAGCTATGGAGGAACAAAAGACTCGTATAATTCCTGTAACACTAGTAATATGTTGGAATTTTTTAAAGTAAACTTTTTGTACTCTTGCCCGTAATTATATAGGTAAGAGTTTCATTATGTTATTATTACTCTAATTATTATAACTTAATGTCATTTTATATGTGAATGACTGCACTTAAGCTTTGGTTTAATGCTTCTCTGATTATTATGTAAGCAAGTAAGTTGTGCTGTAGAACTTGGTCAGTATTAATGGGCTCATGTAGAACTGTTCTGCAGTATAGTGCAACCTGTAATGGCCAACTACCATTAGAAAGAAACTGTAGGGTTTTCTGCATGTGTGATACAAAGTATGATGCCCTCTGTTCATTCCGCTGTGACGTTAAAGCTATAGTAATTCAAATATATATTAAATGTTTTTGTTGCTATTTATTATATTAGACATTGTCTGATCTTTCATAGTAACAAGAAATTATTTAGCTTGCTAAATTCATAAAATATAAAGCAGCCCATATTTCTGCATTTTGGATAATTCTGAAAAAGGTGATTAGTACTTAACAAAGGAACTTTTTAATAGTGGATACTTTCAAGTTTCAAGTAACTGTTTTGTGGGGCTTTTCTCTAGAGCGATTGTGTGGCTACAAAACAGACGCGAAGCCACTGTTGAAAGAACAAGAACCACGAGCACAGTGCGACGTGATGATCCGGGAGAATTCAGAGTGGGGCGCCTGAAGCATGAAAGGGTGAAAGTTCCGCGAGGTGAATCCCTGATGGAATGGGCAGAAAATGTCATGCAGATTCATGCAGACAGAAAATCTGTTCTAGAGGTAAAGCATATCTGCCTAGTAGAGTGAGCTTAGATAGCCATTTCTAATGTGCTGGCCAGGATATGGAATATCCTGTTGCATAACCCACACTGAACATTTCACTAGATATTTCTTTTTTGTTAATATTCCTTGTGGTTTTTTTATAGGTTGAGTTTTTAGGGGAGGAAGGAACGGGCCTGGGTCCTACCTTGGAGTTTTATGCATTGGTAGCAGCAGAATTTCAGAGGACAGATTTGGGAGCTTGGCTTTGCGATGACGATTTTCCAGATGATGAGTCTCGTCAGGTCTGTTTCTGTTTGTCTGTTAAATTCTAAGTGTTCAAAACTTATGTAAGAGAAAAATGAGCTAGATAGCCAGGAAGGAAAGAGCATTTGATCACTGAGCAGCCACTCATCATCATCAGGAATGACCACAGTGTTCCATAGCTCCTTCTCATTTTTTTTCTTTATAACACAAAAGTACAATAATAGTAAGTTAACTAGCACAGTCATATGATTAAATTCACCTTTATCAGTGTTATTTTTATTTATGCATTTTTAATGCTAATGTTTATTTTCTGTCTCTTAAATCAGGTTGATATTGGTGGTGGATTAAAACCCCCTGGTTACTATGTACAGCGATCATGTGGACTCTTCACAGCACCATTCCCACAAGATAGTGATGAACTTGAAAGGATAACCAAACTCTTTCATTTCCTTGGAATTTTCTTGGCTAAATGCATTCAAGACAACAGACTTGTGGATTTACCCATTTCTAAGCCTTTTTTTAAACTCATGTGTATGGGAGACATTAAAAGCAATATGAGTAAGTTGATATATGAATCGCGGAGTGACAGGGACTTGCACTGTACTGAAAGTCAGTCAGAGGCTTCTACAGAAGAAGGGCATGATTCACTGTCAGTAGGAAGTCTGGAAGAAGACTCCAAATCAGAATTTATTCTTGATCCACCAAAACCTAAACCTCCTGCCTGGTTTAATGGAATTCTAACATGGGAAGACTTTGAATTAATAAATCCACATAGAGCAAGGTTTCTAAAAGAAATTAAGGACCTTGCAATTAAAAGGCGTCAAATTTTAAGCAACAAAAGTCTGTCAGAAGATGAAAAAAATACAAAACTACAGGAATTAATGCTGAAGAATCCATCAGGTTCTGGGCCGCCGCTTAGCATAGAGGATTTAGGGTAAGAATTTTCATATTTATAAGTAAACAAACCATATTGTATTAGAGATGAGCATTACCACATCTAATAAGAATTGAGATTTCTTTGTTTTCAATAATACCATTGTGAGGGGGAAGGTGCAGTCGTTAGAGATGCAGCAAAATCCATTTTGCTGTCTATAAGTAGATTCTAGTTCCTTCTTGTTTTTAGGGGTTTTCCTTCTTATCTGTTCAGGCTTTTTTTAATGTTTTAACTTAAATATGGCTGCACCATGATGCCACTATAACTCTGTAGGAACACCTAAATACTTGCTAAGACCTTTACAAAAATGTGAATCAAGCCATTTGTTATGACAAGTATTGAAATTTATTAAACTTTTTGGAGAACTTTTAATGAGAACCCTTTGAGCTTTTCTGAAACGTGGGTATGTATTAATAGACATCAGTGCAGTGTTGGAAGATACAAAACTAATCATACCTGTGTGATTTTGAGTCAGGATGTCATCTTCTGTGGTTCTAAAATATTTCTTTTCAAACAACACTTGTAGTGTGAGTTATTCGTAAAAGTCATCTTCTGTCACAGGAGATGTTACATAGTTGGGGCTCGGTAATTGCTTATGGCCTTGTTGACTTAAGTGTAATGAAAGAGAGAATGAGAAAAAGCACAAGTACCACCACTGAAAGGCCTAAGTGTGTTAAGTGTCTTCATAACTATTAGTATTGGAAATTAATGTAAATGATTATCTTTGAGTTCATGAACTAAATTAAGCTGCTCAAGTTGTTTTGAGGCTGATAGTTTAAAGAAAACTGCAAGATTTTTTTTTATCGCAAAACCAAGTAAGTAGTGAGCAAATACACATGCATACTGTAGACAGGAGATATCTATTACTTGCAAAGTTCATTACCAATTGTAGTTTTATACTGTGGTACCACTTTTAGGTGTATGCAAAATGATCCGCAGTATTTTGAAATGGAAGAGAAGGGAGGGTTCATTAATCTTGAGTATTTACAAAAGCAATAGCAAACTTGTTTCCAGTTAGCAACTAACGATTTTTCTGTCTTGAAGTTTAAATTTCCAGTTTTGCCCATCATCCAAAGTGTATGGATTTACAGCTGTAGATCTCAAGCCAGGTGGTGAAGATGAGGTAAGGAATCAACCAACTTTCAGAAATCTCAGCAGTAATTGTAATGCACTGTGAATTCTTAGAGTATTTATATATTGTTTTTACAGACTGTAACAATGGATAATGCAGAGGAGTATGTGGATCTCATGTTTGACTTCTGTATGCATACTGGTATACAGAAACAGATGGAGGCATTCAGAGGTAATTTTAATTATGGCAGAATATATATTTAAGTGGACTTCCTGATGTTTAGGGTGTCCTGGTTTGAATTAGTGATGTAGAATGGCTTTCAAAAACAAACACTTGAGGATATAGCAGGTAAATAAGAGATTTGTTTCATAACACTTTTGCATTAGGTATACCGTTACAAACCTTGGAGAGATTCAGTTTTGTTAATTTAGAAAATGTTGGTAGATGTTTACTTGATTGAAGTAGCTGATGTTATTTCGTTAAACATTCTTTTGGTGTGTGTTCATAACAACATCTTGTATATATTAAAGATGGCTTCAACAGAGTCTTCCCAATGGAGAAGCTGAGTTCTTTCAGCCATGAAGAAGTTCAGATGATTCTTTGTGGAAATCAGTCACCTTCCTGGGCAGCAGAGGATATCATCAATTATACAGAACCTAAACTGGGATATACACGGGACAGGTACTTCAGTTCAAAGTGATTTAAAAATCACTTAGATGTATGGTTGACAAAACACCTGGGATGTTCTTAGGTAAAGATGCAAAATGGGAATTGACAGCGATTGAAGAACAACTAATTGCCTTAACATATATGGAATAATTGTGTTACAACAGACAGATTAGAAGGCACTTGGTGTTTTCATGATGAGAATAAATAACGAAGCAAATATTTAAGTGTCAAACTAGCGGAAGTATAAGAGCAGCTTACTTATACATGCTATTAAAATGCATCACTTGAGAATTTTTACTTCTGTCTGTGTTGTTGGTGGCTATGACTTCAGTTGGCTACAGTTGATATTTGTCATTTATTTCTTATTTCTTCTTCAAGTGTAGTTGAAACAAAATGTACTGTGCAGTCAAAATATACACTGCTGTTTGGCTACTGGGAGGTGGTCTTAATGGTTTGTTTTCGGCTACTCATCTTTTTTAGTAGCTGTAACATAGAAATTAGGTGTGAAACTATGTTAGTATAAGCATTCTGTGAAGGATCCTAACCAGCCTGAGATGCTGAGTGCAGCCTGCCCTGCATACGAAGATACAGCTGAAATTGCGGTGTCTGATACCTGTGGGCATGTTGCAGAAAGTAATACTTTCTTCATACATGCCCTCTGGTCCGTGTTTTTTGGGCTGATACAGATGAAAGTGGTGGTATCCAGAGAATTCTCTGAAGATCTGTTGTGGTCTGTTACATTTTTTTCATATTTTGTTTTGCATGAAGTTTTCAGCAAGTTAGAAGCAAACTCATATATGAACATGAAAGGTTTTAAGCTTAGTCAGATTCTTCAGAGAATAGATTTGAATTGTTTTCTTCTGTAGGAACAGCTAGAGAAGATGGCCAAATAACGCTCCAGGATAAGTAAGGAGAATTTGTTATTAATCTACCTGCAATTTTCCTTGTAGTATTCAGCAAGAAGAGTAAAAAAGTGTTTTTATGATTTATGATGTTTTATTCTTAACTGACTACTGAACAGAAACTGGAATCTTATAGTGATTACTTAGGCACTGCTAAAGATGCTGATATTCATGTCTGAAGAAAAATTGGGGAGGGTAGCAGAACATCTGTCACAGAATGTTATCATAACTGATCATTTCAATTTATTTTAAGCCCTGGATTCCTTCGATTTGTGAGAGTTCTGTGTGGTATGTCTTCAGATGAAAGAAAGGCTTTCCTCCAGTTCACCACTGGTTGCTCAACACTCCCACCAGGAGGACTGGCAAACCTACATCCCCGACTGACTGTTGTACGCAAGGTGTGGTTTCTTCAAGTTACCTTTCCAAATCAGCTAATTTGGCGTTTGCATGGAGGCCTTGCTGCATTAACAAAAATCATTGGGTTTTTTTGTTTGGTTGGTTGTTTTTTAAATCTTCTTTCCTTTTCTAATCCATGTTGCTATGCCAAGCTTTCAGTGCTGGGTTTCAGGTCCATTCTCTGATATCTCGTTTGCTTAGAAAGGATTTAATGTACATACAAAGTAGATACATTTTTAGGTCTGTAACTTTCCAGATGCCATTGTTTTTTGGCATCCTTATGTTACATAAGCACATGAAGTGAACAACTGCAGCAGCAAATGTTCTTTGTTTTCCTCAGGTTGATGCTACAGATGCCAGTTACCCATCTGTGAATACATGTGTGCATTACCTGAAGTTGCCTGAGTATTCTTCTGAGGAGATTATGAGAGAGCGTCTGCTAGCTGCTACAATGGAGAAAGGCTTCCATCTCAACTGAGTTGTTGACTGCAATATTGGACATCAGAAAGTGTTTTTTGATACTAGCAAAGCCTCTTGTGTTTGTGTGCAGAAAAATATGATCTCCACGCTGTGCTCTGACGAGACTTGCCTTTTTTCACTCGTGAGGAACATGTGGAATAATTTTGTTAGCTGCTAATGACAGAATAAATCCTTGTAACTACACAGCCAGCAAGAAATTGGCACAGAACACTGTGTGATGCTTCAAGGGCTTGCACAACTGGAAATTAAGGTGGTTCTGTTTGACTGTTCCAAAGAACAGATCATCAGATTTTCAGTGTTCACTGATACAAATTTCTAACAGTGTATTTGTGTAAAGTTTGTCATTTAATACCTTGTACACTACAGTTGCCATCACTGATCCCTGTTTTGCTGGCTTTAAGCTAACTGGTCAGAAACTTGCTTCCTTAAAACTTAGAGTTAATGGGCATCTCCAGCTTTTTTTCTTTTTTAATGGTGCCTGCACTATTGGAGTATTTTAGTGGGTTTTTGCATATAATCATGCACAACCTTTTGTTTTCTTTCAAGTGGGAATATATTTTGATTTCTCAAATCCCCTGCTACGAAGATCAAATCCTTAAGTGTATTTGTGCAGTTCAACAATAAAGCTATTAAAAAAAAAAAAACACAACACTGGTTTCTAGTGCAAGGCACACTTAAAGCAAGTTTTACTTTTGGTTGTATTTTCTTTGTATATTATAAACATTTATTTAACTTGTTGCAGTTTGAAGTTTAAAAACAACAAAACACCCAATGTGTAAGCTCAACAGTAATCATTAAAATGTTTGCAACATATACTGTCTCCTCTGAATACCTTCTTAATTTTACTTACGTTACTAAATCTATGTATGTGTTTTGAAAAAGAGGCCATACTTTTGTCATGGTTTAAAAGAAATCCAAGGCAATAGTTAATGTCATTAACTCATCTGTGTACTCAACTCTCAACATTACACAGTGCAACTGGCAGTGATAAGTTTGCATGTGGCAGGGTTTGGTGCTTTTCAGTGGGCCCATGGTCTGAGATTTTAATTCCTTATTACATTGGAATGAAGACTGGTTCCCATGGTGTGGCAGGTTCTGCTTTACTTGAGGTGGAGCACCTATCTTGGTTTTGTCATGTGGTGAGATGTTTATTGGCAGAAAGCAGCTCATGGCAAGGCAAAGCAAATAAGGTGTCATTTAAAGTAATGTGTCTTTTAAACATATTTTAATGCTCACTTTTCAAAAAAGAAAGACTTTAGTTCTATCTGTCTGCATGGTATGTTTTGTTCTGTGCCAGCTCTCTTTGGTAATTGTTCTTGCTTGAACTCCTGAGGAAAGGCTTGCCGAAAGATTCTGCCTCAAATACTGGCCTAAGGATCAGGTATTAGAATTTGGATTTCATGCTGAACCTAGCAAGTTTTCCCCATATAGTTAGTTCTTTATGGATGGATACTTTGTGGGTTTTCTGCTTTCATCACTGTTAAGTATTTTCATTGTCAATTAAAGGAAATAGTTCTGTATGTATTTTTAAAATGTATTTAATTGTAGCATTGTCTTGAATTGAGAAGAATATTTATGTTGGCAACCTGCTGAGATATAGGACTAGGCTGCAGTCTGCTGGCACTGTATGTATAATTAGAGATCAACATACTAACCTTAATTGGAAGTTTGTGTGATAGTTTGCAAGAAATGCCTATACTCTGTGTTGTCTTCAGTTTGAGAAGTTTGAATGCCACCTGTTTCTCAGGATGCTGAGGTTTCCTGGCTGGTAGGAAGAGAACTTGGAAGTTGTAAGCTGTTAACGCTTCTTCTCCACTACACTTCACCAGGCCTTGTTTTCTGTACAATTTAATTCTGCAGCTTACTGTTCTGCAGCTGTCAACGTGCTTTCAAACACAGTGCTCTCACAGTACTCTTTCTGTTGCACCTAGCACTGGCTTGGGCGTCACAAAGAAGGAACCTGATAACTTCGTTCTAGAAAGGTAAATTAAAGTAATTGGTGACTTCAGTGATTTAAGGAATGTAGCATTTGGATGCAAATGGATATTTTGTATGCCTTGTGATTAGAAGTTACTGTAAGCTACTTCCTACTGCAGACTTGATTTGTTACATAAATGTTTTGAGAGATGTGCATGTTTCTTCTTGATCATCTTCTATAGACTTTAATCATGATGGATGGGAATAATAGGGGAGAAAACAAAACACTTAACAGTGGTGTTCCAAAATGAAAAAAATGCTGTGTGATTTATGAAGCAAATGTGTATTATAAAATATCAAACCTTTTGATTTTACTGATTATAACATTAATAAACTATTTAAGTGTAACTTCTAGTTACAACTTAACACAGCATGCAGGAATCTTGCATACATCTACACTTATGTTATTTAAATGTATTTTGTAACCAAAATCAGAGGATCTCTGGTCAAGACAACCAGCTTTTTGACTAAGGCTGAATCTAGTTTAAAGATGGTCATAAAAGTTACCGAACTTTTACACACAGTGTACATATGAATGAAAATAAAAAACCATATTGTTGTTTTAAGAAGTGTCACTGAAAGTTAGTTTGAAATTGTTTTTCCATATTTTCTGTCTTTCTAGGTCTGGCAGAATGCTGCGTGATTCAGAGCAATACCTACACAGTCACAAGTAAGTTTCCATTGCTTTATTCTTAGTTTGTTTGAAAGAAAAAACAATTCTTGAGGAGTTTCTTTTTCTAGAAAGGTTTCTGCTGTGTCCTTAGCAAGTCTGAAAATAAAGTTTCCACTTTGTGGTTCTATGTCTTTTTCAGGGTACAGGAGAAGCAGGAAATATTTTTCAGCTGATTTAAATATTGCACGAGTTGGTCTTGCAAAATGAGAGGATTGCTTGTTGGTATGCTCTTGAGGATTTCACCATCTTTTGCTAAATGCTTCAGTCAGTCTTGCATCTTCCTAGCTCTCCGCCACTTTGTCGAGCACAAACAGCGGCGCAAGAATTCTGCTGGGGTTTGTTTCCACAATGCAGCCATTTAGCACCATTTCATCCAGTATGATGTGCACTCTGTCCAAATTGAACATGATCTAGAAACGTTACAAGTTAAGTATATTTTGAACTACATTAAAAAAAAAATCAGAGAAAAATCTAAAAAAAGAAAAATTTAAAGAGTAGGTATTAAAGTGTGCTAGTTATTTGTCTATTTGTAAGGAGACAGGTCAGGCAATGCTTTTCATGGGCCAGCATTGGAGATATCTGAAGTTGGTACTAGGGTTAGGGTTACATCTTGCACTATCACAACACAGAAGTAAAAGAAAAGTAAACTTGAATGTAGATGCTGGTGATTAATTTTACTGTTGGCCTGAGAACCATTTATTGCATAAATATAAAATGTTATCAAGGGATAATGATTTGAATGTGAAGATGCCTATGTCCTGTATTTCTTCTAATCAAACTAATCAAACAATTTGAATTCCTAAATTCTTAAAATCTGATTCTCAAGTATAATTTTCCTTGCCATGAATTGTTGACGTTATTTAGTTTTCTTGAAAACAGCTTCTTAACTTTTTGAATCACATTACTCTTAATGCATTAATCTAGTAATAAATCTTGAAGAAGGCTAAAAGTAAATGGCTTGTATTTAATTTACACACTTTCTGAAAGATATTTACAATCTAACATTCAAGTAAAGGAAGATAATCTGAAACTGAATGCATACCTTCATGTTATCTGAAATTTATCCATAACAATGGATATTCGTTTCCTTAATGTTACTTACCATCTGTCTCAAAAAGTGATCGTGCTTTAATACGTCCGTGGTTCATCAAATAGTTTCCAATTTGGCAAATTTAACCACCTAACTTAATTTTAGGTTGTATTTAAATTCCGGACCTCTTTCTGAATTTGACTGTAGGCAAAGTTGCTTCTAAATATCAGACTCAAGCCTTTCAATACTGAGGAACAGTACTGTCCTTAAAACATGAACAATTTCAGTTTCAGAGCCAAAGGTTTTTGTGGTCTTTTTTGCTTTCCTTGGCAGAGTGAAG
Organism: Lagopus muta; assembly: GCF_023343835.1. NCBI lineage: Eukaryota > Metazoa > Chordata > Aves > Galliformes > Phasianidae > Lagopus > Lagopus muta. Next base: position 34,141,593 of record NC_064438.1, on the reverse strand, counting down.
ACTTAATTTTTTTTTTTCCTATATTCCACTTTTCACACAAATTGATCTTCTCACAAATGTTTTATTCCGATTAGTTATGGCTTCCTTATTACTGTGATGTGAGAATTTTTAGGGAGAGTTGTTCTATTCCTGCTTTGATCAACTGTGACACTGACCTACATAGGGGCAGGGAGGATCTGTTCACAAAGCTAGATAACATTTCATTCAAGTTTCAACAGGCAATAAAGCTAACACCTGCTGGCTTTTAATTTTTGCAGTCTACTAACTTCACTGATAACAACACTACAGTTCCCAGAGAGTGGCATCACTGACCCCCTCCTCTCAACCAAACACAGGCTTCCTTCTTCAGTTGTGTTCACACCTCACTTTACCATGCTGTTCTTGGCAAACAGTCAGACTTGCATGGTGAATAATCTTGGCTTTTTTCCCCTTCCTGTAAGACTTATGACTCTTCTCTGCTGTTACATCTTGACATAAAACACTGCTTAGCCATTCAAGTCTGCCTGCCCTGCCCAGTGAGAGATGTCTCTGATTTTCAGCAACACTCATCCTCTCCACCTGTCACTTGTTTGGCAATTCACCCCAAATTTCAGGGTTTAAAGCCCTGAAGTCATAGATCCACACCCAGCTGAAAATCACCAGAGCAAGCCAGTTTGAGCAGCTGGCAACAGGAAAAGCTGTATATGGTGTGTACTGACATGTACATCACCCAGAGCTTTTCATTTATAGTCCTGCTTCCTGTAAGAATAGTAAGTACAGTTTTGGCCATTAGATTGGCAGTAGAGGTAATGGTACCTACTAAAATTGGTATTTAAATATTCTGCTGGCTATTGGTAACTCCAAGAGCTGCCATTATGAAATACCTTAACAGTACTTTTTAGTCTCACTAGGAGTTTTTATGTGGCACCCATACTAAAAGGAGATAAATGTGACATAATCCTGTGTCTCCTTCCCTGAGACAACTTAGAGGCAAATAGTGAAGTGGGGAAGAAGGGAGAGAAAAATGCTCATTCAAGTCATATAGAAACATTTTAAGATATCTCAGGATATTCCAGGCAAGTAATTGAGGGTGTGTACAAGCTCAAGACATTACAAAGTACAACCAACACCTTGTGATCAGGTACCACACCCAGGAGCACAAACAAAATCTGTATAGATTATAGTGTGAGTATGTATGTGCTTTGCTACTGAATATACATTATTAAAGAACTTTGATTTCTGTCTGGATCATTCATCTTCATTCATCTAAAGGTTAGTTGAAGCTGCTGTTTTTGGTTGTTTTTTTTTTTCTTCTCTTAATCTAGATTCAAGCAATACCATGTATTGTCATTTTATCTTTTCAGATGTTTGCTTTAGGTAATTTCTAGCCTATCTAACAGCAGTTGATACTCCAGGATAAATTCTCTGAAAGTCTGCAAGGTGGCTGATCTTCTGTGAGCACATTCCCTAACATTACGACCCTAGAAAGAAACTTTTCCTTAATGAACAGTTTTAAGCTAATCCATGTGAGTTTCCATTTCATCCACTTATTTTACAGTTTACTAACTTGTTTCCTTAAAAATTGTCAATATAAATTCATAATTCAATTTTTTAATTGTGTGCCATGTTCTAAAAGTGGACAGAAGAATACACTTGACTCACATAAAGTATTCCCTGTATCAAAGCTTTTTTTCTATCCTGGAAGAAGCAGCTAGCTGCAATGGAATGTAATGTTCTTTTTTGGATCTAAGCAACATTCTTCAAATACTTGGTTATAGAGAATGCTCCTTCTTTCTCCCACAAGGAGAATGTAAATATGTTTCTTCTTACATGTTACTTATGTGTTCAAGTAAGCACTGCTTCACCAGTCCAAGCAACACAAAAGTCAGCTTTTTGTAATTTTGTAAAACTTTCACACTTAGCAGCAAGTTGTTCCCCACAAAGCTGCTGCAATAACACTTCTATTTTTATGGTCTGTGATAATCACACCAGGAAAGGAGCTCCTATGCTACCTAAGCTGTGGTTTTAGAACTACTTGAAATTCCACCCACTTATTTAATACATGAAAGAGAGGCTTATATAGTGATATTAACACATTAGGAAGAAGCATCACTGGGACAACTTGTTTATTCAACTAACAAAACTACTTAATTAAAAACAAAACCAAAAAACAAACACACACAAAACAAAAAAAGCACAAATGTTACTTATTTCCATCTAAGGTAAACTCAAATGTATCATTGACTGCTAGAATATACACCAAAAAGAGGTAAACAAATGGCTTTCTGATACCAAAAAGGATACATCTAATTCACTCTGAAAGAAAGAGAGATAAACATTAATCACGGTCTGATTTTCATCTCATAGTCATTGAACGTTACATATCCCTTCAGATGATAAAGTCTTCAAAATAGAGATTAAAAAAAATTAGGCTGATTAATATTCTTCTATGGACTGCACAGTTCTGTGCTCTTTACTGCACTGCTCCTTTGCATTTGATGTATTACCTACCTCTAACAAAAGCTAAGCTTCTGAAAATCTTACTTAAAAAAAAAAAACCAACCCATTAAAGTCACTCACAAGTGAAAATGAGAGTACATGCAGTGCTGTCGCAGAGAATAGGCAGAAAAACAGCACCTCTGCTTATGGCATCTTCAGCCCTATAATCTTTCTTCCTCTGCAAAAACAAGATGGCAATGCAAAGTTTATAATTTTTATAAAAACATGAGTGTATACCCGTGGTGGTGGCAGCTGTGCAGGACACATTAGGACAGACAGCAACTCTATGCACTGGAGCCCTACCACATACAGCTCTTGCTTCAGCCCAACCAACTTCATTTAAGTGAAGTGTCTGAGCTAGCAGCCCTTGTGGTCTCTCTACACTCAGCACATGAGATGGGTATCTTCAGCACTTGTCTCAGCAAACTTGAGACATGACTCACTTTCTAGAGAAACTTGTTTGTCTCTCCCTGTAATGGGAGCATAGGATGACCAGACAGCTAACTTGGGTGCTTCAGCTAAATGTTTAAATTTAGAAACAATTAGTCACAGCCTCAGATCCCGCACACTTAGAGTTGAACTTCCCCAGTCTCCGATGAAAGAAAAATGTTCCCACAGAATATTTTTATCTGCTACTAAGGGAATTTACTATATTTGTTGGTATGGATTCCACCATTCACAGACTAGCCCTGGAATTTTAGTTAGTTTTCACTGATAGAAGTACAACTTCTTCTGTGGTCCAAGGATGCTCTAAATCAGACTGGTCTGCAGGTCTGCACTGAGTAACCTTGCCATCCTTCGGTTAGAGATTTTTATTCATCACAAAACTCTATTTTAAGAAGTCTAATCAGTTTGAACTTAGTATTAAAAAGCAGTTGAAAACATTGGAGTGTGTATTCTAAACAGTATGCATGGTTCTTCCTGAGCAGCTATAATGGAAGCGAAGGTGATTCAGAATTACGTACCATAGCACTCACAGTTAATTCTGTTAATATTTGTGCTTATATTTTAATTCAAGCTCTGTAAACTGCATCAGACAAAAACAAAGTGTGAAAATATTTGATACTCACAAACCTAAAAAATAATAGATGAAGTGTCATTCTAGAGAACAGATGTTATTTCCTTTGCCAGAGTTTTGTTTCCATTGTTGTCATAATTTGGTCCTCTAGAATCATGCAAATCCTAAACATTAATCCATAACTGTACAAACTTAAAATATTTTTTGCTCTGGGGTTACTGACAGAAACCCTAACTAGAATTATGGCCACCTTCAGTGTTCTACCATGTATATGCAGTTGAAAATAGAACACAAAGAATGGCATGGAAACTCTTTAAATGGTGAAGAGTTTAGGAGACTTTTTCAGTCATGCCCTTGAATTCATACAGGAAGATCTGCCACATCTACTTTGGATCTACTACATAAGCACCATAAACATTGTGTGATGCTCTCTTGTAATTACCAATGTAATACTCTCAGACTGATGGACTATGGAGGAAATTGTATCCACCACACTTTAATAAAGCCAATCTAAAATTATGCTTAAATATTATTCAACTCAAATTTGTTTAAAATGAAATTATTACAAATTCTGTATTAAATAGTGCTGGAACTGTAATAGCAGTTTAGGACTGTGTTCCTACTGAAGTCATGATGAAGACAGTGTAAGCATTAAGTAGGGAGCTGTCGTTACTCTCACTGAACAAAATTAGAGGGACAGAGCAAATGAAATCTCAAGAGCCAGAATGTTCTTGTGCCATCACTCTACAGAGGCTATCTGGTACAACTGCTTTTGTAACGATGTAGGAACATAGTCCTAAACTGCTTTAAAAAAAAACAAAAAAAAAAAAAAAAAAAACAAAAAAACCCCTTTTGGAATATAAAATGCCAGTGGCTATTTTGAGAGCAATGAGCTAAAGAAATCCCTGAGTATAAGCATATAAGAACATGCTTTCCTCTCAGAAACATTTCTGGTATTCCTTGTCTGATGATAAATAGACCACGCATGCTTTTACTTGTCTGAAAAATCAACTAATACTCTTAATAATTTTTTTCTTTTTTTTTTTTTAAACAGTAGTAACATCATGCTGCTGTTTTCACAGTGATATATGAATATTAAAAAAAAAATAAAATTCTTTTCTTCCCCTGAAAAGACATTCTCTAGAGCATTGAAGAAGAAATATATCACAGTAGATTCAAAGTCTCACTCACCACTCTGCTGAAGTATTTGTCCAGAACCTCCACAAAATTATGAATTAGTTCATATACTGCCATCTCATTCTGAAAGTAAGTTATAAACAAATTAATGTCTTCAGGTGTAAGCTTAAAATTAATTTTCAAGAACTGTAAATCACTGTGAACACTTCAGTTCAGACTCAGTCCTCAAGGCTTATTAAGTAACAGTACTTAGTAATTTTCAGTCAGATACTTCTTTTTTTTCCTTTTGTTTTAAAAATAAAATAGCATCTTTCTAGGTAACGTATGGATTTTCTTCCTTTGTCCAAGGAAGCTGAAAACAGGGAGCAGCTGGGAATTCACTACACAGGAGACAACTGAGCTGCCTGCGATGCTGATATTTGTTAACAAAACTCACCCCACAATTTTAAATTTATAGAATCACAGAATAGATTGGAAGGTTCTTTAAGGTCATCCAGTTCCAACCCCCCTGCTATAATCAGAGACTCCTACTAGACTGGGTTGCTCAAAGACCCATCCAGCCTGGCTTTGAATGCTTCCAGGGAGGGGGCATCCACAACCTCTCTCGAGTGTTTCAGCACTGGTCACGGAAAAGAGTTTCTTCCTAATATCTAGTCTAAATCTACCAGCTTAATCTTCCAGTTTAAAGCCATTTCCCCTTGTCTTGTTGCTACCTGCCCTTATAAAAAGTCCCTCCCCAGCTTTCCTGGAGGCCCCCTTCAGGTACTAGAAGGCCACTATAAGGACTCCTTGGAACCTTCTCTTCTATTTACAAGAAGTACATATTTTTTGTCATGTCTAATTGAAGCTCTCTAATATATACTGCAAATTCCATACTGGAAAAAAAGCTTGAGTTCTTGTCTTTGATTACTAAAAGCTTATATTTAAAGACTGCATATAACTTCTTACCTCTGTCTCATTGATTCCAACGACTACGAAAAGGGCTGCATACTGTCGGTATACCAACTTAAAGTCCTTATACTCAATGAAAGAGCACTAGGCAAAAGCAGAACTTGTCAAACTTAGTAGCTGCCAGTTAAGCTTGAAACATTATTAATCTTTCCTTCATATAAAGCACATAAAAACAAATGGTTTTCCCAGTGTCCAACAGGTAATTTTGATTTAATATAAGTTTAGGGGGGTAACTTTTAAATTAAACCTTTCATCTATTGACAGAAAACTTAGTATCGCTTCTTATATGGATAAACTAGAACATGTAGAACTGAAAGAATTTGTTCAGGGTTTTAATGCCAGGGCAGTCACTATTCCCTCTAAATTTTCAATTAGAAGCACTTACAAAAGAGGCAACTGAAGATCATTTTCATATTTAAGAATGGTCAATCTTCTTATAAATGCTAAGTGTACTAGATAGTCAAATACAAGGGAAAAATCCACTTGCAGTTCACCGCCAGTCAGGAGCCAGTAGATGGTGCTGTTACACACAGCTTTACAAATAACCTTTTCCTAAAATTTTGCTCAGTCCTTGAAATGGCAGCATGCTGTTAATTCTTCTGGTTTAGTTTCTATTTTGACATGCTCTTGCAAGCAGGGTGGAGGAGGTTAATTTCTTCAGTTGCTGTTAATTCTGTGAATCTGCAGTTTATATGGGTTTTTTGTATGATTTTTTTTTTCTAGAATTAAATGTGTTAAGACCACTGTTCCAAGACACACAATTAATGAAAAATAAGCTGAATTCAGAACACAAATTAAAAAAAAAAAAAAGCACTCACAGTCACATTTCTCACCAAATGGATCTTGAATTTTTTTGCTAAGTTTGGTACTTTTCTTAAAGAACCAACAGCTCAATTATGTGAGCCATAAAAATCTCAAGAGCAATCTAACAGAAATTCCAAAAGCTGAGTTTTCTCACTTTCATGCACAATGTTTAAAAACTTTGAAAATAAAAGAAAAAGAAAAAAGAAATAAAAGCCTAAAAATGATTTTTTTGGCCCAAGATGGCTGAAAAATATGTTTTAAAAAAAACTCAAAAACCCTATGTTTTAGGTAGTACCTGATTTGGAATCTTCTCTAACAAGTTTTTTGTTTAAAATTGGAGCTGTCCATGCTATACCTCCACCCTTCTTGGCAAAGAAGACTAGGGTCTATCTATAGATCACTACTAGAGAAGCAATAACAGGAAAAAATAAATTATTCCTGGACTTCTGAACTCTTTCAAGCAAAGGAAGTCTCTTCTATGACAGTGATACAGAAAACTCCAAAATCATTATAAGCTCCACAGAAGCATTTATTCAGTACAGAATAACAGCTCATCTACATGAACACTATGGAGAAACATTTTTGTTCTTCGTGGGTACAAATGAAATAATGACCTACAAAGAAAACTGCCACGTTTCTGGAATTACTTATGTGCAATAAAACAACTAGAGAGTTAAAAAACTTACTTGATCCTTTGAACGAGAGAGACAGTTTTTGATTACTTCAGCTTCCAACATTGTCCGCTTATGAATTTCTATATGCTCATAATACCTGGAGAGCCTAGTTTGACCTTGTTTGTTCACCATAAGAAAAAATTTTATCATTTTTTTTTTGTTGAGTTCAACAGTCAATTTGAATGTAGGAATCTATAGGATGTAGGAATTTATAAGATTATTTCTGTGAGGAGAGAGAAGGAAAAAAAAAAATAAATCAGTAAGCATAGGAGTTATAAAAGATGTTCAAGAAAGACTGGCACTGAAAGGAAAGGAATGAAAGGAAAGGTAGGCTCTGCAATTTACAAAAACTACACATGGGGCTTAGGAGAAATTTCTAAGGAGAAATCTGTTAGTAGTGTTAATCACTTAAAATAGCTTAATCTCTAAATAAGTATTAATCCAATCCAACATTAATACAATGTTACTGAAGCACAGACACGGACAATAAATACGCCAAATACAAAGTACAATGAAAAAAACTATCAAAAAGAACACAGAATTTGCTTACCATACAAAAACAGGAATTTTTTCATATTATTGAAAGCAGGCAGAAAAAGGCAAGCTGCATATATATATATATATATATATATATATATTTTTTTTTTTTTTTTAAATGAGGTTTTTTATTATTTTCTTCAATGCTACAAAATGGTTACTGTAACATTTTCTGTCTGACTCTCCTTGGATCAAGGATTTATTGGCCCTTGTGTTCTTGAAGCATACACATTGGCAAAACAGCAGCTACTGCAAAAGTTATTTCTTCATTCCAGTTTTAAAGACTTGCTTCTTGCCTAGTGCTTTAGAAGTTATAATGCAAATACCCTTTCCTAACATCTCAGAACTCCTGAGAACAGAGAAGAGTACAATGCAGCTGTGTAAAAACCATGTATCTTGGAGAAAAAGGAAAAAATAGAAAATCTATTTTATCTATAGATAAAATAGGTATCTATAGATAAATACCTATATCTATTGATATCTATCTATCTATTTTATATGGTAGAGATAGGAAAAGTCCCAACATCTTGTGCTGACATCAATTACTGCTTACTTCTGATTAATAGTATCCACTTAGTTATCTTCTGAAAGAAAAGCCATCTCTGTTAACATCACTGCTATTTGAAGAAAATGATCACTTCATGCTGTGGTTTACTCCCTAAACAAAGAAGTTTAGATTTCTATATTAAATGCATCTACACGATAATGAGAATTTGTGTCTTAACGAAGTGAACAGTGATAACTTTATGTTAACTACAGTTTCAAAAGCATTGTCAGTAAGGAAAATGAAACCAGAGGAAACACTAGGATTGCAACTGTAAGAGCTAATTAAATAAACAAAACTTATTGTCAAATATGTATCACTTTTACCAAAAGTGATTAGAAGATGTTGTAGAGGCATTTCTTATCCTTGGTTAGAAATGTTTTAAAATGCCATATGTTGAGAAAAAAATCATACACCAAACCCACAAAAGTCAGTCAACAATAAAAGGAAAAAATCCTGCCACTGATACACAGCTTCATACAGACCTACTTCAGAAAAGCGGCCTGGGAGGAGCAATATTGCCTTAAAGAAATCTTCACCAAAAATATTTTTAAAAAATTCTTTGACTGGATTCTTTTCTATCAGACATACTGCCCTTGGAGAAAAAAATTGCTTTAATTGTGACTTACAGTTAGAGATGATAACTTTAATCCTCTTCTTCCCTTTACTGTCCTCTACACACAGCTATTTACACAGGTAATATATTTGAAATGGAAGAGTAGATAAGAGAAAATACCAGAGGATGCATCAGCTATCAAGGAGAGCTCTTCCTTTGCACTACCGTACATCTGCAAGAAAGCTTTTATCCCTCTTACTCTGAAAATTCCTTTTTTATCTGCTCTTGTGTAGGACACCTGCAGGGAACAAGAGTCCAGAATCAATACAGATGACAATAGAGTCTGCTTGCAACCCTGGCAGTCTGTTTTCTCACCTCCTAGACAGAGTGAAGACTCTTTATGTCAAGAAGAGAAGTGCCCTCTTGTTGGTTCCCTCAGAGGGATGAGTCAGGGATGTCAGTAAGCGCTGCTGAAGTGCACACTGCTTGTCCAGGCTTTGCACTCTTCACTCTTCAGGGAGTGGAAACGATTCTCTGAGAAAGAACAAATGAGGCAACTGAGACACAAAAGGCCCAGATGGAAGTGTATTAAGGAATCTTCACTGTCAGGTGGCATTTCAGGCTGACATTTATGATAAAATGAGAAGGCAACTCCTATATAGTCTTCTCTGCATTTCGTGTATGGCCCTATTTTTTCCTATTTTGTATTGCTGCCTTAATTTACAGAGGAGCAGTAAGAAGAGATGCCTTAATACTCAAAGGAATAAAAAAAGAAAAGTATGCCAGTGAGATGAATCAGCCCTGTCCTTGAAGAGAGCTGGTGTATTCTAAGTTACCACTAAGGAATATCTAACAGAAAAAAAAACCCTTATGAATTGATGTACATGTATCCTATTGCAGGATTGCCCCTAATCCTAATTATTCTTTTGTTAACCTAATCTTCCTACGTGCTTAATCCCTTTCTGGTATTATGACTAATGCATCTGCTTATTCTTTCATAAGGCCTGTACTATTTTACCTGCAAAAAATACTTCAGACTCAAATTATTATTTTTTAAAATCTTTACAAATGCTCTTACCCAGAATCATTATAGAAATATGAATGAATTATGCTGTAACAGAGGCAGAGCCACGGTAGTAGTCAAATGTGTCACCTGTCATAAAAGACAGACATCATTCACAGTATTAGAGTAGGTGATTAACATCTGCAGAGGAGAGGCCTGCAGTATCACCTGTTATTTCTCGAAGTATTTTGTTGCCAGCCTCAAGCACGGCTTCTAACATTATTTTTTTCTCACACAAACGGCAGTAAAAGCACACAGTCTTCTGCAGAAATCCTGGAATACATTTCCTATCTGATTTACATGTCAAATTACATATATATATATATATATATATAATGTAACAGTATGCACAGCTGTGCATGTTGATGAGTGGAGAATGTCCCATTGTTCCATCAAGTTCCATGTATTTCAGGAACTAGATTTTATGTCCAACAAGCACTACTTACAAAGACAGTTCTGTTTCTTCCAATGCAACTCCTACATGCTTTTCTGTGCATTCTCACGTGCGTGCCTGCATGTGTGAGTGCATATATGCTCAAATCCAATATGAATTACTATGCCTTTCTGCTTACAGAATCGAGTGCTTCAAGAGAATTGGTGACAAGATGTGAGCCTTTCATACTGCTGCCATTATTTTGCTCATTTTAGTTATGAAAAGATGTTGCTATCTGAAGGCTGTTTGTCAGGAATGAATAGGCAGCCTCATTCCAGGTCAGCGGACAACTATCTGCATCACAAATGGGCTCAAGTATAGAAGACTGGAGGGGACTACCCAGATCCCCGATGGCCTGTCAAGCCCAGCTCTCCCTGTCAGGGTTAGCCATGCATTTGAAATTGTGTCCAGAATAGCCTACAGTATCTGCTTCTGTATCTGCGAGTACCTGTGATGCACTGTAACATCATGGAGACTCTGAGAAACAAACAAAATCCAAACCCACAAAAATACCATACAGAGAAGACATAAAACATCTTGAAATTGTGGTCTTTCCTTCCAAAGTACCGAAGTGTGAGCCACAGAGTGGCTTGTCTATTTCTTCCACAAGAGGTTTCTTCTGTATGGCTAATTTGGCATACACATAAACCACGCTCAGCATAACTCCTGTGATATACATGCATTGTTATACACTGTATTAGATCTCACCCTCATTAAAGTATCTCTTGCAGATAAATATCTGTGAGAAAAAACTGGAATGATTGGTGCTTGTGACTTACTGCAGCAGACAGATGCAGTATGTAGTTGTTGATGACCTACACCATAACTTTAACTCATTCTACACCAATAGATAAGCTGAAGATTCAACAACCCCCAGCTCACAAAGTGAGATGATGCTGGATTTTTCTGCCACTAAGCAGGCTCATTTTTCTCACGTGTTTGTATACATAACTCTAGCTTTGTACTCAAACTCAAATCCACCCAGTTTGCTTCAAAACACCATAATGGAAGCTGTGAAGGATGTGCTTCCAGGATGCCAGCTTACTAAGCAGCGTAACCTTGTGAGGCACCGTAGTGCAGACTGTCCCTGTTGATGAGTCACACCCCTCTACGTGTCTTTTCAGATACTTGCTGAGACCTCTTAGAGAGGCCAAGCCTGCAATACCTGTTCTGTGGATAAAAGGAGGTCTTACATCTCTGGTGTGGCCAGACCAGCAGATCTCATATGCAGTAATAGAAAACACATTTTAAACAATTTTAATTACATCTCCAGTAGCTTATTTTGACCAAGATTTCACCAATATCTGTACATACATACTCTGACACATAGATTATAAAAAAGAAACAGAACCCCAGTTTGAAACCTCAGGCAACAGAGTTCTCATTCAGATTAGATTTCTGTCAAATTAAAACCTCTCTAGTCAACATTCACAGATGTAGAAGTTATTGTGCTACATCAAAGTTCTCCAACACTTTAGAACTCTGACTTAAAGCATATTTAAGAGATCAAATCTAGCAAGCAAGAAACGCGTGGCTATATTTTTATATATTTGTTTTGACAAGAATTAAACAGAACTGCAAGTCAATAATTCACTGCACTAATTCTATAAATGAGTTGATTTTCTGGACACAGGTTTTAATTGTGTTTTGCCTGTACTAAATGTAAAACAAAATAGGTTAATTTGGAATTAAAAATAGCCAAGTGATAGAAGTGCAAGCAGAGGGGAAAGCAGGTGGACAAACATTTTTGAGGTATACATTGGTCTGCTCAACTTTCCAGCTACGAATTCATTGTGAAAAGCCATGTAGCAAATGAAGATAGTTCATACAATTGATATCTATGTTTTATTTTTGTTCTGACTGTGGACAAGGTTTTAACAAAAGTCATACCGATAAGAGTAACCATTTTTGTATTCTGGGTCTTAGTGTCCAAATTATTATCCACCTAGAAATGAAACAACTTTGTCAACGTGGCCTTGAAATAAATCACCATATTTAACTTCAAGATCAGGAATTTTAAGAAAAGCAACCTCACTGGTCTAGGGAAGCCAAGGAGGAAGGAAGCTGTAAAAAAGTTTTCCTTTGCAATGTGGTTGTCAGAATGCTTTCTGAATATAGTACTGAAGCTAAACTGCAGCAACTCCAAGGTATTCAGCAATGAGGAACATCTCAAGGGCTGGAATAAAACAAAGGGCTAAGCTGGCTGTGAGGTAAGGTGCAGTTTTTGGTAATGATTTGATACTGTCAGGGGACAATGAAAAGATCTGCTGAGGTGGAAGAGTTGGATTTAGACAGGCTGATCAGTGTGGAAAAGGGAGGACTGAGGAAATGATGGTAGGAAATGACTTAATGGAGAAAAGTCGGATAGGAACTGGTAAAACAACTGAAACAGCAACGTGCACCTGAGGAGAGGTCAGCAGAGAGGAAACGCCAGCACTGGGACAAGCGGGATTTATTTTCCAGCACTTAAGACAATTACAGCACCGTCAAGAATGAGCCCGTTAAGGACACTGTCCGTGTCCCTGCCCATATATACAGCATACACGTATTTAGGGAAGCAAAACCAAATCCCCCTGTTACGCGAGAAGAGGCGGCCTACAGATCCAACAGGATGTGGTGGTCACTCGGAAGCGCTGCACTTCGGAGCTGTGCAGTGCAGCAGAGGAGGTGGCACTACGTACATGCGGTGCCACCAGCCCGGGTTCAGCTGCCGTGGCACACCGAGCCCGCAGCTGCTAACGACGCGCCTGTCACTCGCGAAAGCACCCTCGTGCGGTTACTGCTCAGCTGGCTCTTCCCATCACGGAGGAAAAACATTACACAAACCCCTCAAACACTACACCACGAAGATGACCTTCGTTACAATACAGTTAAGATGGGGCACCACCAGAATACGCTTAGCCAACCTATTCTAGAATCACCTACTTGTGAAGCAAACCGAACGCCTCCGGGAGCCCTGAGCACTGCCCCGCGAGGCGCAACCGGAGAGGCCTCACAAACCCCCCCGCAAGCGCCCGCCGCCTCGCCTCGCCACGCGCCCGCACCGACGGCGACGGCGAGAAGGACGCGCTCCCCCGCCCCCGGGTACGGCGCTCACCTCCCACAGGCGCACGCGCGCTCCGTCGCCTCGACGGGCCGGGAGGAAGAAGCGGAGGGGAGAGGGGAGCGACTTCCCGGCAGGCCTCGCGCGCCGCGCCGCTCCCCCTTCCCCTCCCCGCCCGGCGCGGGTGGGTGGGCCGACGGCCGGGAGGCTGTAATGGCGGCTGGCGGCGGCTCGGCGCTGCTCTGACACCCGGATACCGCTCGGCGCGGCCCCCCGCCTCCCCGTACCCGGCCCGCCTCCTCCCACCCGTCCCAGCCGGCGCCGCTCGCCCCCTCCCCGGCCCCTGTTCCAGGCTCCCGCCGCGGGACGAGAAGGAGGGCTCCCCGCAGACAATGGACGAGCACCCTGGAGCCGGAGGAGGCGGTGGGATGGCGGCCGCGCCGAGGCCGCAGCAGCCCCCGCCGCAGAGCGGAGGCAACGTGAACCTGCAGCCGGGCGGGGGCTGCGCGGGGGCCGGAGCCGGCGGCGGAGGGCAGCAGCAGCCGCAGGGCCCCGCGGCCCCGGGCGGGCAGGAGGCGGCGGGCCCTGCCGAGCTGTCCCGGCCGCAGCACTACACCATCCCGGGGATCCTGCACTACATCCAGCACGAGTGGGCTCGCTTCGAGATGGAGCGGGCGCACTGGGAGGTGGAACGGGCCGAGCTGCAGGTACGGGCCGGGGCGGGCTCCGCGCGGGGCAGGAATCGGCCCGGGGCGCTCAGGGCCGCGCGCGGGCGGCGGGAGCGGGGCTGCCCGGGAGAGCGGGGCCGGCGGCTCTCTGAGGCCGGACCGGTCGCCGAGGACGGGGGCGATACCTGAGCGAGGTCCGGCGGGCGAAGCGATGTCGTCGGGCGACGGGGCTGGCAGAGGCGCAGCCCCTCACGGCCTGAGCTGGGCTCTCTTCCCTGGGGCAGCCATTTTGGTTTTTAGCATGGCGCCCGCCTGGGCTGCTGGCTCCGGAGCCAACCCAGCTCCGCGGGCCTCGGGGGCCGCGTTTGCGTCGCGGGCGCCGCGGAACGCCGGAGGAGGGCGGGCGGCCGCTGACCGCCCTGTCCGGTCGCGCGAGGTAGGGCCCGGAGCGCCCTGATGGCTGCCGTGCCCTCCTCGAGCACGATGACTCGGGGAGCCGGGCCCTGCTCAGCCCTGGGTGCTGCTTTAGGAAAGCCGCGGCCCGCGGGCATGGAAGGCTGCTGCTTCCTCGGAGCTGAGCGAGCGGCCCCTTCGGGGTAGCGGGGAGGTAGCAGTGCCGGCCGAGGTGGGAGAAAGCTAAGCGGGGTCGGGAAAACCTTCAAGCGACGGACTTGACCGGGTGTTCACGTTGGACACGGGTCCAACACATGCTCTCTTTCCTTCTTCGTTTCTTGGGAGACCTCGCGTGGGAGAAGCAACTGCTGAAGAATAGTGAGGAGCTGATGGGTCTGCAGTGTACTTGTCCTACAAGTACAAACTTTGTGTCAAGAGCAAAAATTGAACAATTCTAGAGGGCAGGGAGCAAGTGTTTGAGTTCCAGTATAGATCTCTCACCATAAATGCTTGCTTTTCGTAATGGAAAAGATCTATCATAATTATGTGTGCATGTAAAATAAAACCACGCATCGCAAACTTATCTGAAAGATCTGAATGAAATCTGCTTAATCTGAGGCATTTGTGTATGAGTAGTGTGTACTTTTTTATCCTGTGAAAACAGTTTAATTGTTCAAAAAGAGTATTTCTTGTTACGATTTAAGCATTGGGTGAATGCTTGCAGTCTTGAAGCAGCATTCCATCGAATTGCACTGTAACTACAGGTTGTGATAACATGCTTTAGCAGCAGCCAGTGTTTGTGAGATATATATATATATGCATATTATATATATATATAGATATATATACACACACACACACACACACACACCCCTTTAGACTGAAGAAGAGAGATCTTTACCTAAGCCTGGATGATTCAGGATTTCTAAACTCTTATACTAAACTTGTAAAGAAGTGTCTAATTTGCTGGGTTCTTGTTGTTGTTATTGTTACAGCTGTAATTAAGATAGAATAAAAGAAAACAAAGCAAAAGAAAACATCACACTCTTTCCCCCAAAAAAGAAAACAAAGAGATTTTGCTATTTATTTCACTTACTGTGTGTTTTACTATTTTAAACCGTACAGAACAGCTGTTCCTAAAATCGGTGTGGTGAATATGGGTAGGCATTTTCAGCAGAAAGTAATGGACTGGTTCTCATATTTTCTGTAGTGTCAAAGTAGTGTAGTACTGTGTTCATAGGGTAAATAGATCACTTACTGGTGTTCATTAGCAAGTAAGGCCATCTTGAAGTACTTGTTTTATGTATAGGCTTGTGACTTCACAGTGAAGTACCTCATTCTATAAATGTGAAGCTCAATTCTGAGATGTTGAAAACTCTGTCTGGAAAGTACTGGTTTGAACTTAGGTGCCCTCTAGATACTGTGATGTGTTTCTGCCAAGTCTGCTTTTTTTTTTTTTTTTGTAACTGTCATTTGTCATCCACAGCCACAATGTTTCATTTGCTTATTTCTTAATCTGCCATCCTAGTTCTGACCCTGGCTTTGTATGTGTTGCTTCACTCTGTGTGTGTGTGTGTGTGTGCGTGTGTGTGTGTATTAGGTGTATTAGCTCATGGGAAGCAGCAGGCATGCTCACTGCCAAGTGTGTATGCATGAGGAGAATTATTTTTTTTTTGCTAACTTCAGAAGCCCAGGATAGAAATGCGGTTAGGAATGAGGCAGGGAGAGTGTGTTCTCTTTGCACGTTAGATATCAACCTTTATAGTGATTAAGTTCAATACGAAACTGTGTTGAGAATATTTTTGGAAGACATGTATGGAAACCAGTCCTATGGTTTTGTATGTACGTGTGTGTATGTTTATAGCATATAATTACTTATTGGTCTTGCAACTCAAGTAATAAAGTCACAGTTTATTCTGTGACTAATAAAGCCCTGACATCTTGAACCCCAAACAACTGTTTTGCCCTTTGAAGCCACTGTGATTGTTGTTCATCTGTGAATGCAGCTTCCTGAGCTGAATAGGAAAAAAATTTGGTAGCATGACAGTAGCAATTAATATGGAAGCAAGAAGCATGAGAATTAAATTTCTTAGGTGCAGCTGTCACCCGTGCAGGTGGTTTCTTCCTTCTTTAGTAATTAAAGGTTCCTTCCTAAGTTAACTTGATAACTTCACAAGTGATACTTTATGAAAAGTATGTGGAAAACCAAATGACTTAGCAAAATTTTGTCATTTTATTTTCCTGTTCTGAACTGAAGATTGAGATTTTTCAATGAATGAGATTTTTCTCCAGAGTATGAAACTTATGGGAACTATTGAGTGATTTTTCCCACCTCTGTTTGTTTTCCCCTGCATGGTTTAGGTGAAAAGTAAGAGCCCTCTTTACAAATGGGGGCAAGGCAGATGGGCATACGGTCTGCCGTAAGCTTTTGTTTGTTTTTCGTTCTTGGATCTTGTAGTGAACTTTTTGATCCCTTATAGTACTTGTGTATGGGACATATCTTTAGAATTAATTTCAATTGCAAGTTGCTTCATCATCTTGAGGTTTATGCCACAGCTATAATAACTGAGCTTTGGTCCTTTGGATCTGAAGAAGTTCTGTACCAGCATACTAGTCCGTGTGTGTGTCAGACTCTGAACCTCACATGTTATTAGTTTTTCACTGTTTTCTTAAATTGTTCAGGTATATAGCTATTCTGCCTTTGTCAGTGATGAACGCTAATTATTTCCAAATCTGTGTGCCAGTCAGCATCAAGTATAGAAAAGTCAAATACTTGGATTTTAGTATTTAAACTGTAGTGTACTTTTCCCTTCACTTACAATACTGACTGCCACAGTAACTTTATTAGTGTTTCCTCACTGTTGCATAGGAAGGAAATATCTGGCCTCGCTTGGTATTTTGAGCTCTTGAATAGGCTGAATCTGTTCTGCAAACTAAAAAGAGGATGATTCTCAGTATAACAATATTGTGCAATCACAGCTGAAATTTCAATCTGTGAGTGTAATGACCTTCATGTTGGGTTGTTGTTATACTGAGATACATGCAGTTCATGTTGTCTAATACGTTTGTCTAACGTGCTTAGAGGAGTTAAAGCAAACCATTGTGGTTGGGTGTTACCTCCTAAAGGAAACAAGTTTTATATTGAATATGTAGGTGGCTTCACAGTTGCATTAAAAAAAAATAATCAAAAATTGTAGGGAAAGTATTTTGGAGTTGCACTACAGAAACTTATGGGAAGTAACAATATTGTGCCAAGGAGTTTCATAGGATCATTCTGCAACTTTTCAGGTACCCAGGAAAACCAGGCAATTTCACTTTGTAAGCTTGAAGGCTGAGACACTTAAATGGCATCCAGATCTTAGTTGTTAATTAGGTTAATTGGGCACTTTATTCAAACTTCTGAACTAGAAGATGGTAGTATCTGTGCTTTAAAATCATGCTAAGATACATTGAGGGAAACTTAGCAGTTGCTACTTCCAGGTGGTTTTTAACAGTGAGAATAAGAAACATCGATTCTCAGAATGTGTCCAATTTCAGTATGCTCAACATGCATCCTTCTATTCTTCTAACTCGAGTGCTAAAAATTGGTATGTTTGTTAGTGCATTTTCCGTAATATAAAGTGACAGCATCAGTAACATTTGGTTCCTAGTTCATCTAATTTTACAAGAGTTTTTTTTTCTTTTTTTTCCCCCAACTATTTATTGATATTACAGGAGCATTCTATTATTTAATGTTATGTATTTTTAGCATATATTTAATGAAAAGGTTATCCTTGAATGTGGCTTTTTTTTTTTTTTTTTTTTCTGGGGGGTAGAATTCAGATCATTAAAGGAATTTTATGATTAGGCCCTTTAGATATGATTGTAGACATGTAAGCATACGTAAATGTTTAAATATGGTGAACTAGATGAGAAAGTTTTCAGAGTATGTGCTGTGTTTGCATCTTTCAAAGCGTTTACAAATCATAGCAGTGAGCAATTGCTGAAACACTAGTCTGCATTGAACCTGGTTTTGCTTTTGTTACTTAGTTGAGCAATAGAATGGAAATGTTAGGAGTATTTTGTTCTTGAAGGGGTGGTTATTCAGATAGCATAGACATCACCTTGCTTTTTCCAAGCATGTTTCCTCAGTGGTAAATTGGAAGTGAAATAAGTGATGAGGGTTGCAGGATGGTCGTTATTTTCACGTTATGAAGAAAGAATCATTGCGCCTCAGCTGACATCAAGGAAGTGTGGTACAAAATCCAAAGTATTAAAAAAAAAAGACAGCTTTTTGGTAGCCCTTTATGTAGAGTGAGATTGTAGCTGCTGAAGTGTTCTTTGGTCAAAAAGTGTTTAGGTGAGGTCGTGGAAGAGAAGTCCTAGGGTGCCGGTACTCAGAGGTGCTGCTGCTTTTACTGGAGATTGGCAATATTTTTTGATGCTTATTCTTCTGTTTTTCTTCTATTCCCATGGAGCTGCCTGTTTGTCTGGGATTAAAAGTGGTATCCTGGGCTGTTGGTATGACTAGAGAGAGCCATTCTTTATTCTTTTGACCTCTAAAATCTCTCTTGATATGCTTTGTTTTTATTGTTTTTAAAATACACCTGCAGTGCAGTTTTTTGTTCTGTTTGTTTTGTTTTTTTTTTTTCTTAAATAACAATCTGGATGGAGATTTGAGAGCATTAAATGTGATTGAACACACAAAGGTTGCAGATGATACGAAACACAGATGCTACTGTAGCAAAATGCACAGCGTATTTCGATTGCATGCGTGTTTATCAGTTGCATCCCAACGGATTTCTGTTGGAAAAGATATGTAACTGACAAACTATTTTATGGCATCTTACAGATAATCACAGAATGTAATCTGGAGTAAAACTTACCTATTAAAACACTCCTTAAAAATATTTAAACAACACTGGTGGAAAGTGCAATGAAGTAAGTTGCAAAAAGTCAATCCACGTTCTTAATTGGGAGTACTTGTAAATGCTGTGAGGTATGCAAGTAACACGTGCTTTGGAAATGTCTGGCTTCTATTTGTGCCAGTCATTAAGGCATTTGCTGAAGCATGAGTGCTGAAGTACCTCTTTATGTAAATACAGGTTGTTTACTCTTACACTTTACTGTACAAATACTTAAACTTTGTTTTGTAATGCATTGTTTTCACTGTAGTGTACATAAGTTCAAAAACTAGAAACTTTCATTCATTAATCATTTCTCTGAGCTGATAGTGAGAGCAGCCATGTATGTTGTGGAATTCCAGTCCCTTTTGCTATTTAGTCTCTTTTTCCTTGACTTGAGAATTCTGTATATTTTGGGTAGAGAGAAGTGTGGCTTTCCAGAAGCTGTTCAGGCAGAGTTAGAGGCAGATAGCCCCTGGGAGAGCTTCAGGTGCCTCTGTGTGAAGCTGAAAGCCTGCTTTTCTGTGTCTGGGGTACATCCTGCCTTCTTCATAGGCTCCTTGGCAAGACTTTGAAAGGAAAACCTTTCAGAGCTGCTTCCTTTTGTGTATGAGTTAACTATACAGAGATGGTATGATTTTTAATTAAAAGGTAACTATTCTATAGCATGAGGAAGATATTTAGACAAGTTTGAAATGAGGAGATGTCTTGAAATGGTTCAAGATAAGAATTAAGGTTTTGTCCTGCCAATATGGATATATTATTAATATTCCATTTTGTTCATTAAGAAATTGGAATATCATTTGTAGCTCTAAAGTACTTTTGGGGTTTTTTTAGGCTTAAATGTTAACGTTTTTACTCTTCTGTTTGTCTAATCCTTCCCATAACATTTTTTTAAGGAATTTATCTGTATCTTTAACTTTCTGTATAATTCTTATTGCAAGATTCACCTCCTACAGGCAGGTGAACGTAACGGAAGAATTAGGATGCTAAGCTGTCTATGCAACCATGCAGAGGTAGAATAAGAAATACCTGGATGGCTGTGGTGTCTTGATGAAGGTGTCAAGCTGCATAGCAGTTGACTAGTTTTTTTTTCCTGGAATACCAAGTAATTCTGTCAGCACTGTGTGTCGAAATTATTTTATTATGTGATCATTACTCTTTTATAACTATTTGGAATAAAATCACACTTTAGCAGTGGAGCACTGTTATTTCATTAAGTTACTCTGATGAATTTTTCTTTTACACGCAACCTTGTTTTAGACAAGGCACACAAGACTTCTTGGGGGAGAATTACTTAAAATTTCACTGCCATTGCATATTTAATGACCATGTAAGAAATCTTAGTTTGAGGGTGGTGTTTTTTTTTTTTTTTTTTTTTTTGTGAAGTACCTGGTACCTGGTCATTTCTTACATGCTGAAAGTATGTGTTGAGATAGGGTTATGTTTCTTCATCGCTTTGTCATTTAAGAAGCTAGTGGAAGTGATAACAATGTCTTTTTGTCTTTTCTAATTGATGAGAAGGGATTTAACAAATCTTCAGGACGTGTACAACTTTGTTTGCATATCTGTTGGATTCCGGCACTCCAGCTGTTCTTGAATTATTCTAAACAGTGGCTCAATGGCATTTGCTGTTTGTTGATACTTTCTGCTTCATCTGTGCAACTCCAACATGTATTAGCAGCCACTTGCAAAGTTGTCTCTTCTTTGGGACCATTCCTGAATCTCCACCGTGAGTTCAGGCAGTCTGTAGGGCCTTTTTTTGTTTGCCATTATAATATTTTATGAAATAGCTGAATAGCATTAATCTGTTGTTAGAAATTGAGGATAAAGTATATATTTCTGGGTTAAATTCTACTTAATGTTACTGAGGGATACGTGTATTCCTGTCCTTTTTGAAGGGCTTGTGCATGTTTATGTCCGTGTTTGTGCTCTATGCATTCTGAAATACTGTGGTTCTTCGGTGCTAACTCAAATTTGATTCTGAAGTAGAGAATGAACTTAAGGAATTTCAGACACATGAAGTGCTTCCTGATTATCTCCCTTTTTTAAAATCTGTCACTTGCAGTAAAGTTTCTTTCATTCTCCTAAGTTGGTTGTATTTTCCAGAGCTGTGCTCACTCCTTGACTGGTAGCACATCTGGTGCTGATGATCATGCAGCACTATTTAAAAAAAAAAAAAAGCTTTGCCAATGTTACATGGTAGAAAATGCTCAGTTTCAGTAATCAACTCAAAGCTGTGATTTTTATCTGTGAAACAATCTCAAAATTAAATCTTCCCAGAGTAATACTATGATCTTTTGCTTGATGCTAGGGTTGCCACCACACAGCTTTTGCTTATATTTCATATAATGCACTATGAGAAAGTAAAGAATAAGCCCTAGTAAGTTAGACTAGACTCTTTTGAACTGTTGACACTTCAAGAGTAGCTAAACTGGAAAAGCTTACTTCCAAGATAAGAGTGATTTATTTGTTTGGGTTTTTGGTATATGCGTGTTTTGTTCTGTGATCTCAAATAAATGAAATTGTAGTGACCAAACTCATGAGTCATACTCAACATTTGGAAGCATTCAAGGAGAAAATGTAAACACATCTGCAAGTTTTACAAGTCTGGTTCTGTTTCATAGCTTTAGCGAGCTTTATACAGTTGAGTTGGCAGAAGGCAAGGCTACTGGCTGCTCCCTCTCTGATAAGTGGTGTAAATTAGTGAGCATTGGCACTGTTCTGTGCCATGAGGCAGGATTAACATTTATGAGCTGCAAAATACCTGTTCCTCCTCAACTTTCTATGGTACCTCTCATAAAATGTGTTATACTACATATATATTGTATAGAAGCATTTTAACTTTGTATTTCATAATTTTTTTCCCCATTAACTTGACAGCAATAGATTTAAATGTAATCAGTGTTGCTGTTGACTTTACGCTGCAAAGCTCTTCAGTTTCGGTGGTATTGTATCCTTTTGTGTATGTGTAGATGGCTTCTCATATTCTGACACCTGAAATTGTGGAGTTTTTTTGTTTTCAGTCTTCCCAGGGAATGTGTTACTGAACACATTCATGAGCAGTGGCACGAGTGCTAATGACTAGAGCAGGTTAGTTTAGCTCATTGTGTTGGATCTGTTGTAGATGTTAATTTCCCATTCCATATTTCTAAATGTAAAAAGTGGATATTCCTGGTTTTGGAAAAGGAGGTGTGCGTCCCTTAGGATGCTTGCCACTGTGGCATTTTCTCTCCCTTTTCCCCTCTCTGGTGATGGTAAATGCCTGCTACGCTACCAGGTGTGCAGCTTTGTTTTGATCTGTGTGCTGTTTTACTACAACTAAGAGTTAGAGAGAGCATAATCTTAGTTTTATTTAGTGTTAGGTGTCTAATGAACCTCTAAATGTGGCAGTTAATTACTAACAGCATAACTTAACAATGTAACTTCATTTTAATAATCTACCAGTATAATGATGTTGACAGCATAGATGTCTTTAATTTTAGCAAATATTGTCTTTTGATGTTACCATTGGTGTATAATTAGTCTTACTAGTTGTAGTGGTGGCTTTCATGGAAAGAAAACATTATTTCTATCTTAGATATATTAAAAAAAAAAAAGCCCTGCAGTTTTTCAGCAGGATTGGGTTTTCTTTTTAGCCAGCAATGATGAGATTTGTACCTTTTTTTTTTTTTTTGTAAGGTGGGACTTACGCTTTTAGGAGATATGCAGAAAGTACAAATGACAGTGACAGAATGAGAAACTGCATCGCAGGATGGAATTTTGCAAAAACAATGTAGAGCTCTCTTTCTAAAAAAAAAATATTCAGAAGTACCTGAATAATCTATTACTTTACAAATGGAAGCTGTAAATACAGAAATTGGAAAGTGATTCCTGTCATGTGATCTGTACAGAATGGGCAAGGGCAACACTGCAGTATAATGTCCCATTCTTTTGTAGTAATTTCAAGAAGAATGCTGAAAATTTGACAAAAAAAGCTGATGAAATAACATTTCAGAATGATCTATTTAGAGTTCAGTCTTGGTGGTTGGTCAAAATGAAGTCTTGGAAGGTAGCCTAATTCATCTCTCCCTGGGGGTTAGAAATATTCAGAAATATTCAGATGCTTTTTGATTTTGAAGTAGAAAATTGTTTAGTTTAAGGGGTGTGACACAGCCTGGTGCTCCACTTGAAAAAGAGAAAGCTAACACCTATCTCACTGAGGAATCTTTTCTATATGTAATCACAGAAGTATAAATGAATTGAGAAATGTGTTCCTCTGTAATCTAAACAGGTATTATTAATTTTGATGGAAAGAACACGCAAACTTAATCGTCATACTTAGATGCAGAACTGGACCTTTAGAGTAAGCTACCAATAGAACTATGGGATTTCTTTCTTTTTATTTAAAAATAAAAATGCTTTTGTCAGAGTTGTGATCCAGTACAAATGCAACTGAATGAAATATGGACTGTCTAAATGCTGAACTGCTTTAAGCGACTTAAGTTTTAAACTAATGTTACTTGTGTCAATGTTGGTTTGAAGATAAACTTTTCTGGGTGCTTCAATTTTCCTGTCAGAGAAGCCTGAAGATTTTACTTTCCTATTGGAAGACAGGATTTACAGGTGCGTTTTCGGTTGACTCCAGGATTTTTCTGTAAAATCTTGTGCATTCACGGTATTAAATTGCAATCTTAGAAGTAAAGTAAGTGCTATGTGTGCTCTAATAGGTGAAATGTACTGAATACAGCTGTAGTTTCTGCTCAGAAAGGCAGTATCTTTTCTATTTATTAACTAAAATAGAAACCCAAAGTACTGATTTCCTTTATCAAAGCACAGCAGCTTGCTTGTTTGTTGAGGGGTTGTTGAATACACCTCCCAGTGGCTGGTTTTGAAAAATTAAAAAGCAAGAAGAAAACCAACAAGAACCCTTGCTGTGTAAATTCTAAGACTTCCTTGAAGTTCTCTTATAGCTGCTCTGATTGCTTTGTGCTTCAGTTTGTGCTTGGCCCTCTGTAATTGACTGCAGTTGCAGCATGCTGCATTCGAAGTTGTGGACCTGTGTGTGTATAAATATAAATGCATATATTCAAGTGAGCTTTGAAGTCTGGTCAGAAAAATACCTGGGAGACTGATGTTGAAAGTGAAAGAGATCATTAGGGTTTACTTTAGCATTATTTTGCACAGGGCATATCAATAATTTGATGCCTTTGGTAAATGTCTTCGTAACAGTTGCTGTACAGTGATGTCACAGCCTTGGCTAGGTTATGCTTCTTTTGGTAATTTTTAATTTTTTTGTTGTGAATATTGTGGAGAAACCTTCTTGTTAGTTTGACAAAGAAACACTGACTAGAGGCTAATGTAGGAAGTATTTTGTGTTTGAATGTTGGCATCAATAACCTTCGTCTTGACAGATTAAAATATGTAACTGAGATTCTTGAAAGTATGTGTAGTCTCACTGGGAGAGATGATGTGTTGATGTGTCAAACTACATAGCATCTTACTATTAACTTTTGTCTGTAAAAGTCACATCAGAAGTACTATTTCTTCTACAGGTGATGCAAAATGAATTTAAGATATGAAAATAGACGTAGAGTTTATTTTGCATGACTTGATCTTCAGGAAATGCATACCAAAGGAAGGATGCATATGTATTCAAACAGCCCTAATTGTAAAGAGAGCTTCGTTTATATATTTGGTTTGCATTTGTTTGCTGAGCTCACTCAAACCCTGAAACATGCCTGCTTCAGAGTCTTGGGAGCTTCTATTCAAACACGTTTGATAGATCATTGCACTTCTTTTAGCAAGTGTGATATTCAGACTCTTCGTGGAGTAGTAATGATTCATGAGTAGTAAGAAATATTATTACTACTTGGATAGTCCAATAGCTAACAGAAATACAAGTGATGGCGTTTGAATTGATGCTTGTATGCAAAGGTGGTTGTTTCTTGGTGAAACTAAATGGATAGTGTTGAAGATGGAGTAACTATAAGGTTAAAAATGAAAGGTTTTTGTTTTTGTTTTTTTTTTTGAAGGTGAAAATGAGTTTGTTGGTATGCTAGATAATCCAGTGCCTGAAGGCATTTCTGTTAACTGTCCATTGATTAAAGAAAAAATTCTGTGTGTTAACACCTGTCAACTAAAAAATTACTGGGCCTTGGGTCTGCCCAGATTGTTGATGTTCTTGTTGATTTACATTTTAGGTACAAAGCAAAGTGCAGATTGGTTAGTGCAGGAGTTGTGATGCTAAAATAAAGTGCCTGCCAAAATTATCAGGTGTGGGGAGCAGTGCTGGCATGCAGGGACACAGATGCTGTCACTGTGGCACCGAGCATTTGAGTTATTCTGTTATGAGTATGTAGATGGTAACAGATTGACTTCACTTCTTCTGAAATTGATTTAAGTACTCAGTCTCAGGGTGTTAGTAGCTGCAACATGAAGAAGAGTGAACTATGGAGAGTTTGTGTGATCTACTTTATATCTGTTCACTTCCAAACCCTGTGTCTCTCTGTTTCTGTGCTTCTGGGTGCGCATACTGCCTGCTTTCCCATTGCAGCCTTCTCTGGGCTGCCACTCCTTTGAGTGGAATGGATCACTTTTGCCGAGCACTATGTAATGCCAGTAGGGTGAAGTGAGATGCAGTATTTTTTTTAGGAAAATGACAGGTGTTTTAAAAATTTCTGGGCACAAACTTACTTTAAAGTGCTATGCCATTGAAACATGCACAGTCCTCATATGAACAGTAGAGCCTGTCTCACCGCTCAGCTTTTTAGAGAATTTTACTTGAGACTTCAACTTGCAATTTAAAGCTTGATTCAAATAAATGCTGTGCAATTATTCAGAGTGGTCTAGCTCTTTTTTTGTCCCTTGCCCAAGTCTAGTTAACAGCTTAAGTATTAATTATAGTTAAAACACAAAGATAGGCGTCATCAGATTTCTATGGATATACTGAAATTCTTCTTATTGCTTTACATACAGCTGATTTTTTTTTTTTTAATTTTTTTACAAAATACTCTTTGGGAGAGTTATCAGTGTTTGCAGCTGAAATGAGAATGTGTCATTGTATTGGCAAATCCGTTAGAATCCATTTGCCTGAATTGTATGAAAAAGTGTTAATATTTCGAAAACATAAAATAAATTCTTTAATCAATCTTACATGCTTTGTCATTTAATTCAGAGTCCATGCTGCTTTTTTCTTTGATAGGTCTTACTAGGTTTGAGTTCTTGGTTGATTATTGTGTATCAGAGTTTAGTAATACAGTAAGATTTAAAGCTTACGTATAATTTATTAAATAACCTTTAGTTTGCATATATAATTTTACCTGCCCAGAACACTATAATAACTTTCCTCTTAATAAGTTCAATTGAGGTGAAGATTCTCTTGCAGTCAGGCTTTTCTGTGTGACTGGAGCAATAAAATGCAGGTTAAAGGGTAGCATATGAAATGCAGAGCAACAATTCTTAAAATTTTTCAGACCATTCAAGTTTCTTTAGAAACAAAGCAAAACAAAATTTAATTTTATTCCCAGAAAATGTTCCTTCAGATTTTTAATGGATCAACTTCATTGTGAAATTCTGATACTTGAATAAGTTAAAGTTGCATGGAAGTTTGCTGCCAAAGTGCTTAAAATGTTGTGTTATGTTTTGATTGAGGAGAGGAAGGGATGTGGAGTATTATAGGAGTGCGGTGTGATCAGTGATTTTAGCTCCTGGGTGGGGAGGACTTCAGTATTCTTGTTTGAGATCTTGGAGTTCAGTGGGTGAAATACTAATTACTTTTATTTTTAAGGGCTCTTATTTATAGAAGAAAAAAAAAAAAAAGCAGAAACCCTTCAGAGAAAATATCTAGTACTTATTTGTATGGAATTAGAACAATGCTAAGGTTACCAATATTAAATGTTAGAATTTCATCTCCTTTCATTTCTGTATCCCATAGTTATTTAGTCACAGCTCATTCTTTTTCATGGGCTCCATACCATTCAGGTGGTTGCTCAATAATTCTTTTTATCCTTGTGTTGTGTTCTGCCTTGCCATGTTTTAGGCTTAATGTCATGCATCCTTGCACAAACACAGAATATCTGCTGCCCTCTTTCTCAGTGCTCTTTGAATTCACTTTCATAAGAAAACTCAGCAAATTCATGTAATAGTACTCTTATTTACGGGTGAGGGCCAAGGTGCAGAGGAATCTCAGAGTTAGCAAGTTACTGTTTTCTGTAGAAAAATAGCAGATATCAGAGAGATCGGAAAATAAATATGAAAATGGGCAGTCTAATGAAAGAGGAAGAATCTGCCCTGAAAAAATAAGCGTCTGACTTGGTTTATAATTTGAAGTATAGTCCTGTCTGGATGGGAGATGTGGGGGAAGGATAGGAAATCTAGCAACAATACATAACTAAATTCAGCTATTTAGGTTTTTTAAGCCGAGGGAAATTATATTTTTGCATACAGAAATATTGTTTTATAGATATTATAATATTATTATAGATTTTTATTTGAATCTGTAAGTCAAGAGGCGAGAGGCTTGTCTTCTGAGTTTCCTGGACTCTGTACTCGTTTGGGACTTACGTGAGCTGGTCCTGTTATTATTTGATGGTCAGTTACTTTGGTATCCTGTTTGTATCCCTTGTGCCAGCCTTAAGTACTCCCATGGCCCAACAGAGTAGGGTCAGGAAACTGATGTAATTCAGAACTGAGTAAAAAATAAAGATTCCCTCATTAGACGTAATGTGTGTCTGCAAAAGCAGTAATGTCACCCTAGAAGAGAAGCAGAAATTGGAGGAGGTGAATTTGTAAACCTAGAGGTTTACAAATTGATTGAAAACAGTGTAGAGAACTGTCTTGTAGGGAGAAGGAGGGAAGGTGAGTAGTAAACTCTTTTGTGTCATTTTGTTTCCCAGTTTTGGTGCTAATCAGTCATTAATAGTCATAAATCTTAGTAGCTCCTACTCTCCAGAGAATCCTTTCGAAGGAAAGGAATACCTTAGGGTTGAAAACTGTATTATAGAGAACATTTCCTCAGTGTTTGTTTTTGTATGGAACTTAACAACTGTGGGAGACATCTGTTTACTTCATCTTTTGTGTTTAACCTCAGATTTACTGATTCTCCAAAAAATCACTGTTGGGAAATCATGTTAATTCTTGTGGCTCAGTGTTACACAAAATGTCAACTGATAGTTTTGGCAATCCTCACTGCTCAATTTAGGACTTGAGGAAAGAAGTTAATTAGCCTAGCTTAACAGCAAATCTGTGTAAGTTAATCTTATTTTTTATTTTGAAGGGAAGGCCTTGATGTCTAGCAGTATTCTGAAGGTCTTTTGTGCAGATAATTTCAATTAGTTTTTAACCATGTGACAGTTACAGTGGATAGAGGAAAAAGGAAAGTTCCCTACAGCTAGAAGTGTGTCTGCCAGAAGATATCAGCTACTATTGATATAAGTGACAAACTTTAGACAAACTGTCTAAAAAGTGCATTCTTTCCTGGCAACCTTTCTTTTAAACCATTTGGACCTTGTGTAGGGTGATATAAATACAGTTGTTTATTAAGGACTTATTTCTTGGCTTTTTAAAGGTGAATTTAAGTAAGAATTTAAGTGTGAACATTTAATTGTGTGTGACCATGTATCCAGAATTATTTCCAGCAGAAGGAGATAGTTTGGCTGTGAGCATGGAAGAGGCAGATGCAGCTACAGCGTTTTCTTCTCAGTTATTTGCAGGCAGAGGGTGAAACAAGGCCCAGCATTTGCACCTGGTGACTAAGGTGTGACAGATGGTTGTAAAAGGGTGCTATCCAAAGGAGGGAGACTGATAGGTGTGAAGACTATCACTTACAGAAGATCTGACTTAGGAGAAGAATCGCATACTGTTGTGTTAAAGAGCTGAAGAGCTTTAGTGACCATACTTCGGTGATGATTCTTGGAGTATTTATTTCTGGTATTATTTTTATGAGTAGACTCTATGCGGATACGGGAGTTTCCAAACTTTGAAGAGTGGTGCTGAGCATATGTGCATGTAACATACTAGTTTTTATTTTTCCAATTGCTTTTATTACTCATTTTGATTGTTTATTTATTGTAGAAGGGCATTATTTACTGAAAGTTTTGTCGTCTTATCCTCATTTTCATTAGTCAAGCCTGACAGGTTGGGCTTGTGGAACATTCTGGTCATTTGCTGCTAGTGGAATGCAAACTGTGTTTAGTTAGAATTGTCTTCAGAAGACTGTTCACTTTCTTTTGGATTAGAATCACTTCTACACTATTTTTTAAAAATTTGGTTATCATAGTTGCAGTTACGTACAGTTGTTGGGTTTGCTCGACTCCCTCCATCCCCTATCAGTGGGAAGATCTTTTGCTTCATATGGGATGGCATTAAAAAAATAATAAACCCTGATATTCTAATTTTTGACTGTCTTCATTTGTCAGTAGGTGAATCTGTAAAATAAATCTGCTTCTTGCATAGTTAATTTATTAAGTCTGTATCTGAGTTCTTATGCTAATTTCTTTTTCTTGTTTTGTTCAAAACATTTAAAACTAAATGGCTTTAAAGTATGTATCTTTTAATATGGGTTCTTATTCAGAAGAAAATGTATAAAAGAATGTATGCTAACAATGTCATAAGACAAAGACGTGCATTTATTATGATTCCTGTTTGTACCTCTTCTTACTACATTATACCTGTATTTCAATGCAGGAAAAAAAAAAAAAAAAAAAAAAAAAACAGCTGGCAAACAAGAAATACTCTTATGAGCCAAAACCAACATACAGTCTCCTGGGCAGAAATATTTTTGTTATTAATAATTGACTGAAGTGATTCTTACAGAACAGTTTCTCTTTTGTTTTATATTTTTCTTCTGAGCCAGACTTGTAATGCTTCGTTTTGGGAACAGAATAAAATAAAATAATTGTTTTTTCTTTTTTTGTATGTGTGTGTTTTCAGGCTCGGATAGCATTTCTACAAGGGGAAAGAAAGGGTCAAGAAAACTTGAAGAAAGATTTAGTGAGAAGAATAAAAATGTTAGAATATGCATTAAAACAAGAAAGGTATGTATATGTATTTCTTAAACTTTTATTATACACGTAAGATTTAACAGACTAGGAAGAAAGGTGCATTCACTTTTTCACTTTGTGTGAACAGTTTTTACTAGATTATTCTACTGTTGCTTTATATGCACTGTTTTTGTGGTGGGTCATCATCACATTGTGCCAACTGTCTGAGTTTTTGGTAACAATTACTGAAAAAAAATTAGTTATTGATAATTAAACAAAAGTGGCGTTTAATAAAGTGGTGTTCTTGTCTCATTTTTTCTGGTGATCTTTTGTGGCTGCTATAATACGAAGTTGCTCAGTTTCCAAATTGGTCTCATGTCTTAAAAACAGAAAGTTCAAATTGAATAGATTGTCTTTTCTGGTTTGAAGAATAAGTGCTGTTATTTCATGTGGAGATCACTAGAATTTCTAGTTTCAGTAAGTGTATTTTCTGTAGTATTAACATGATATTATAAAAAATTTGTCAGATCATAGAATGACTTGGGTTGGAAAGAGTTGCTACCATCTGATAGGGACTAGGCCAGGTTTCTCAAAGTCTAACCTGCCTTGAATGCTTTCAGGGATGGGGCATCTATCTCTTCTTTGGGTAACTTGTTCCAGTGCCTCGCCACCCTCTGAGTAAAGAATTTCTTCCTAACATCTAACTTACATTTCCCCTCTTGTGGTTTAAAGTCATTACTGCTTGTCTCGTCACTATCAGATAGTGTAAAGAGATGATCCCCCTTCTGCTTATGTTAAATATTCACTTCACTCCATGCAGGTTAATGACTTCCAAAGCTTCACAGTATCTTATTGGCTGTCAGTTTCAGTTGACCAAAGATAGTGCTTTATTTTGTAAAAGCACTAGGCAGACAGACTTGTCATATGCCTGTATTTTCAGTAATGGACTGAATTCTTTAATTTAATTTTATCTTATTCTCAAAATGAAGCCAAATCCAACTGTGTGAGCTTTTTAAGGGTCTGGCAAAAAAGTAGTCAGCATTTGTTTACTTTGATTTGTGGGGAATGTTCCTTCCAGTGTAAATAAAAATGTGTCCAGGTGAAACCTAACTACTACTGTGACATTTTTGGTTAGTTGTTCAAGACTGAACATGGTTCACATTATAAATTAGTACTTTAAGTAGCTAAGCAGTACAGAAACAACTGATTAGTCAGTTCTCTTACAAAAATCTAATGTAATGAGGATGACTGCATATCTCTGTGTGAAACATCCTGTATAAAGGTGTACTTCAGAACACAGTGTATGTTTATATTGCAGATCATAGCATCACCTCATGTATTTTCTGGTGAGGTAATAGTCTGCAAGGAGCTGCTTCATTCACTTCTGTTCTCAGGGTGGAAAGTAACTCAAGTTTCCTACTGGTGTAAGACTAAGAGTTACACTGTTAGATCATACCAGCTATGTGCAAATGACTCAATTACAGTCAGATGAGAACTGTGATGAGCAGGTGGTGTACTTCTCATTTAATAGAATGTTGAACAGTTGAAGGAAAACAGTTTGTTGTGTTTTTTTTTAGCAGTAATAAACTCTTTGTGTGCTGCATGTGGAGACTTGCTGCAAATATACGCTGTAAAGCTGTGGGGATTGCCTATTTACTAAGATAAATCAAAGACAGTTAATAAGAGCTATAGTATGAAGGCAGAATGTGCAGCTAATGGTTTTGTTGAAGACACGTTGATGCTTTCCCTTGAAATTAAACTACCTTTGTAGTTTGACTTCCCATGAAATTCCAGAATTCATCTAATGAGGAAGAAATTCAAAATCATACGTACAGCAGAAGAAACATACAGTTTATTTTAGTTCTTTTGGCTGCTGGATACAACCCAATGCTGTTTAGTTTTCAAAAGGTAAATCTTTGCTTAACTCCCCAGCCAAAATTGTCATGAAGATTGCTAAACACAGGAACTGAAACTCTGGCTTTGATTGGTGAATGAGTGGGAGGCAATGAGGAAGCTGTTCATCCTTCTTTTGCTGCTAACACCCAGTAGTTCGAGGGGATCTAATTGTACAAGTATTGTGATTTGATTATGGAGAGCAAGCAGCTACTGATTTCTTAGTGTGTCATCTAAGAATGATATGTTAGCTTTGGTTGTTGCTCTGAACGAAGAGTTCAAGGTGATAGGAGTTAGTTTTTTCTTGCCATTGGTGTTCTACAGGCGACACCAGCAAATGATATCAGCCTGGAGACAAAAAAAAAAAAAAAAATTCTGATCTCAATGTTGAGAACAATTATCAGTATTATACCTGACTTCTTCCCATACCTTTTTCCTTCCGTTGCTGAATTCCTCATGCTGTCAAATAGTTTCATGCAGAAATGTTAAATTATAGGGAGTTAAAAAAAAAAAAAAAAAAAGCTCATTCAGATTATGATGAATATCATGGTTTCTCAGATGAAGAACATAAAGTAGGACATTGGTTTGTAAGATTAAATAAAATGCTGTAGTAGCTGTGAAATAGTTTAGTATTTCTGGTATTTCTCTCCAAGTATGTTAGAAGTGTAATATTTTAAAGAAGAAAATTTTTGTAACTTTAATGTCCTTGATTGTTTTGGGTCAGCTTATGAATTTTTGTAATACTATGATACCTTAAAAGGGTATGTATATGAGATGGGATTCTTTTGTTTGTTGCTAGTAGATATGTCTTTATGGCACTCTGTAGACATAGCCAGACATATTCTGATGCATACTTTGAACCACTCTATTCCAATCTTAATTAATGTAGTGATAAATTAATAATACTTTCTGAGATGGTAAAACTATGCCTGTATTTTCATCTGTTTTTTTGGGTTGAAGCTACTACCAATTCTTGCAATTGGGTGGTAGAATTCAATAGATAAATGGCAGCAAACAATTAAATCCACTTAGAGGCGTTTTGTCTTCTCTTAATTTCTTCATTCATAGAAACCTAGCTTCAGAAGGATAGCAAGTCAGTACTCAAAAGATTCCTCTTGCAAAATTCAATTACTACGTGATATGGGACAGGAATTACTGTCACTTTAGTGATTTTTAAAGTATGTAATAATTTAGCCTTGGTTATGTGGAAAATATGGAGGAGTATTTCTTCCTGTAAAAATGAAGTTGAGAATCAAATGTGATGTGAAAGACCAAATAGATCTAATTACATGCAGCAGCATTTTGTGTTATTGGTAGTGGCTTGTTGTTGGTATCTAGATCAAATACTTCATTATACTCTGTAAGGAACAGTCAAAACAGAAATTTGGTTATGCATTGAAATTGTAGCTACAAAATGGAACTCAAATATCACTTGCAATGGCTGTGAATTGGGA
Source organism: Lagopus muta (assembly GCF_023343835.1). Lineage (NCBI taxonomy): Eukaryota > Metazoa > Chordata > Aves > Galliformes > Phasianidae > Lagopus > Lagopus muta. The sequence goes on along the minus strand of NC_064438.1, from coordinate 34,108,103 downwards.
AAAAAAAGGTTGGTTTCTTAACTACAGTGCTTTATTAACTTCACTCATTAATGTATTTGACTTAGTTTCTTGCTTAGTGTCATTTTCTAATTTTTTTTTACCCCAGATCTGTTACAGTACTTGTAGTTTGTATACTTTTATCTGTAATGCCTATGGCCTTTTACAGGGTGTAACAAAGCTTTGTCTCAGGTTGGAATGAGCACCTGCTGTATACAGTCTTACTAGTAGATGGGTGAAATACCTTCAAATAACTTAAAAACTTGTGTTTGTATTTAATTGTCAGCCAGATTATTCAGCTACAGTGTAATTGGTACAAAATGCAGAGTTTTCTTGTTACAAAGGGTCAATAGTGCCATCTACTGACAGTTTGTTAATGAGACTGCACCTAACTGCCTGCAATTTTGGCGGAAACTTTTTTAATTTAGAAGTTTTCTATACCATCACTTATGTCAGGCAGCATTTGGGATGATATTTTGTCTTGAATTTTAAAAAACCTCCAGCAGTGGATTGGCTATTCGAAAGGGAAATTTTTTATATATCCTTGTTTTTGTCCAGCTTGTTTCATTATGTAGCTTTTCCCGAGAAGTTCTAATATCTTCTTATTTGGGGACAGTCTTTAAAATTGGTGGAAACTGGATGTGATTCAGTCAAATATTTGATTTGTAAGTGTGAAGTTTGCTGTGTTTTAGAGACTTCTTTAAAATGTGACTGACTGTTAACTTTCTTTTGGCGTTCTTTCTCTGCTATGGAACATCTAGAGTTCTTTTTACTGAAATTTTGAGAATTTATTTTCAGGGGATTTATGCAGGGGGGGGAAAGCAGTTGTTAGTAGTGTAGGATAAAGTTGGGGAATTCAAGGGTATAGGTGTAGATAGTGCATATGATTTTCCTGGATATAAAGGGAGCTTTGAAGATGCTTGGTAAGCATCCTTAGTTGCGAAGATGATTGGGATGGTTCTTGTATGCCTTTGTGGAAGTTTCACCACAACTGATTTTTAAAAATTGATGTAAAAGGAGAGGATAGGCATTGAGAGACTGGGAGATAAGAAGCAGGAGGGCACTCTTGCATATGTGGATTGAGGAGAGATTGGAAGCTAAGTCTTAAGTCAGTGGGGAAGGTAACATCAGTAAAATTACATGTGATGGGGGCAGGTAGCATTACAGTGTAGTTCTTTAAGGGAGAAAATCTCTAACGTGCAAAGGCAGAGTGGGAGTTGAAGGTGACAAATAGGTAGGGATCCCAAATATGACATTCATTCATCATAGTATGATTGCTTAGGCTGTGACAGTAGTGCAGCTGAAGAGATCATCAATGATAAATAATTGAACCTAGTTGATGTGTTCAAAAAAAAAGAAAAAAAAAATTCTTGGAGAGCAGAGCAAATACTCAGTTGTCACCTTTGCATTGTTTGATAATTATAATTGTAAGAAGGCTTTCTCAAAATTCTTGAAGAACTAGAATTAATTGCATGATACTGTAATTATTGTAATTGTATTGCATTTGGAATAAGGGGTGTTCTGTTAATATGGTTGTTTTAAACGGGAGTAGGAAAATATTTGAGCTGATAGAAGCATCCTGTGCTAATTTGTTAAATCTTTGCATATTTTTTCAGGGCAAAGTATCATAAATTGAAGTATGGCACAGAATTGAACCAAGGTGACTTGAAAATGCCAACTTTTGAATCAGGTAACTTTTATGATAGTACCTGTTCTAGAACAGTTTCTTTGTACTGTTCTAGATTTGCTCAGTTTATTGCAACTTTCTCTTTTTTCCCTCTTGATTACGTTACAGAGGAAAAAAAAATCTAGGAAAAATGTGATATTGGGTAAATATTTTTGATCTCTAAATCATAACAAATTGACCTTTTTATTTTGAAACAACTCTGAACATAATGAAAGTTTGAAGTAGTTGCACAATTCCTTATTAAGTTGCTGCTACTCTTACTGCTTTTAAAATCACTGATCATTTAAAATCACTGTTCAACGTTTCATGTCAGTTTGACGTCCATCTAGAAGGAAAGTTTAAGTGTACAAAAGCATCAGAAATACTGTTGTTTGGTGCTCCTACAAGGTGCTAGTTTTTGAAGAATGAGTGGGGGGAAAAAGCTACTGAATTGGCTTGGAAAAAAATACTGAGTTTTATTTTATCTTAAATGAAGGAAAAATGTCCTAAGAGTTTTTTTTTTTTTTTTAAAAAAAAAAAAGTCTATCCTTATTGCCTCCAAAGTGCATTGAATTTTGCAGTGTAGATGTGAAGCTTATCATGATGGTTCCCTTTTCACAATATTGCAGATAAAAGAAGGAGTTTTTGGGAACATAACTGTTTAATAAGCAGAAATAAATGTGGCTTCTACTGTAATGTAGGTCTTTGGAAAGTTGCAGTGTTAGCCTGTATTTTTGCAGCGTCCTTAAAATTGTGATTCACAGATCACTCTTGTTTTGTTTATTTCTATTTCAGAATTGCCACATTTTGGGTACTTCTACCCTCAGCTGAAACTGCAGATCATGATTCATGTTTTTCATGGGATTTCTAATACATGTTTAAAAGCAATGGAAGTTAGATGGTTTAATCCTTAAGCTCTAAAACTTGTGTTTTATAGTCTCTGCCTTAGTAAAGATGCAGTGGGCTCAAGATTTTAGTTGTTGACAGTAAACACATGGAATCTGTGTTAAACTTGACGTCTTTGTTTTCTCCAAATAAATACTTTTTCCAGCTGCTATTCTCAAGGCGGAGAACTGATTTTGTTCTGTTAAACTATTTGCTTCATGCTCCAACAGATAACTGAAGCACAGGGGGGGAAAAAACCCTCTTTAATTAAAAGGAACTACTGCAGTAGGCTGCAAGTAATTTAAAGATTGCTTTTTGTAAATATTTGCTTTTCATATCATTGGTGCATTGTGAAAAGTTGATTTTAAAAATCAAACAAAGCCACAAAAAAAACCTTCCAAAAACCAATAATTGCTGATAATGCTATCTTTCAGAAGAAACCAAAGATACGGAGGTTCCTGCAGTACCTCAGAATAGCCAACTGACCTGGAAGCAAGGCAGGCAGTTACTAAGACAGTAAGTAACACTGTTGGAATGTTGGTTTATTCACGCTTTTTCCTGAGGTCTCAGGATCTGTTTGTTTGCATACATCTTGATTTGAAGTAATTGAGATGAGCACACAGTGGGCCATGATGCAGGAGTTTGTAGTCTTGATCTTTAAACAGTGTACATGGAGCTTTTCCATGTGAGATGGTTAGAGATGAAACTCATCTTCTGTAATATATATTATAGCAGCATTAATTTGTAAGAGTCAATACAGATTTCTTTCATTTTTCCATCAAATGTGCTTTCTTCTTTCTTAATGCATACTAGGTATCTTCAGGAAGTAGGTTATACAGATACGATACTGGATGTACGCTCCCAGCGGGTAAGGTCTTTGCTTGGGCTCTCCAATTCAGAACCAAATGGTTCAGTAGAGACAAAGAATTTAGAACAGATCCTCAATGGGGGCGAATCTCCTTCATCAAAACAAAAGGGACAGGAAATCAAAAGGTAAGTGAAGAGGTGAGAAATGCATGAAGTTTATATGTAGTCATTTTCATGTACTGGTCAGTTCACATAGAACTTCAGACTCTTGAGTCTCTGAACACTGTGAGCATAGCAGACTACAAATGATTATGAACTTCAGTGAAATTGATTATAAGTCTTGCATAGAAAACATTGGGTTATATGACATAAATTCAGCTTCAATGCCACTTTGGAATTGTTATTTTAAGGAAAGTTACTGCTGAGTGATGTAACATGAAGAATTAGACTGCTGTAGAAACATCGTACAGTCATTTCTTGTTTTTTTGGTTTTTTTTTTTTTTTTTGCTAGTTTTAAAATTGTTGAACTGTTAAGTCAGACAGCTACTGTGTTTAATGTTAATTAATCTTCCAAAAATCTCATGAGTAAAACTCTCTCGCTGTTAATGTTTTTATTTTTGTAGGAACTCTGGTGATGTTCTTGAAACATTTAACTTCTTAGAAAATGCAGATGATAGTGATGAAGAAGAAGAGAGTGACATGATAGAGGATATTGCAGAAGGAAAAGAGAAACATCGGATAAATAAGAAACACAAAGTAAAAGAAATTTAAGATATTGTTTTGCATGCGCAAACCCTATCTTAAAAGGAAAATATCTTTTCCTTTTTCCCTAGATAGTCAAAATCATGTCATTTCTTTTATTCCACACTAGAAAATTCTGTCATTGTGATTTCTTTATGCAAAGAGGTTGATTTAGGACAGTCATACTGACAATTTTCCATACTTTTCTGTGGAATGGAAGGGCCTATGGCTGCTTTTCTAATGTTCATAAGTAGCTCAACTGTCATTCAACATTAGCTCAGCTTAATGAAAGTTTGAATGTCCCAGCTTGATTTGTTAGGAAGGGTTTTACACTGTACCTTTAGTTACTAACTTGTACATCTAGTAAATAGTCGATTGAGATGGTTTTTGAATCTTTGTTCTAGGGCAGTAGAAAGTCTTATATAATAAGTAAATCTTTAAGCATTTGTTAAGAGATTACACTTGTTTGATTCTTGACAAAATTTTTATAAGAAAAAAATAAATAATTGAAGCTTTGTTTACTTCAGTTTTAAAAAGCCTTTCTGCAAAAGTATAAGAATATTGAGGAACTCATGTAGAAACCCAGCCCCACATTGAATTTTTATTCACCTGCAGAATGAAAAAGAACTTCTTGGTGATTTCTTGGTAGGGAATTGTTTCTGTTGCCTTTAGGTGAGGATGTGATACAACTACTAAAAAGATTAGTTTCAGAAACGCTTGTGAATATTTTCCGAACTTATGTTTAGTACAGAAATATAAATGGAAAGGAAAAAGGAAAAAATAATTATAGACCAGCAGAAAACAGTTTCTAAAGCTTCTCTGTAAAGTTGTTGATATTGCAAGAAAAAGAGTAAAATTTTCCAGTTAATGCCTATGAAATCAGAACTGAAACTTAGGCTATATGGGTTTGGTGTTGTTGCTAAACCTCATATGTCAATATTCTTTTCCTTTCTAATGATTAGTTGACTGTGCTGCTCTCTTTTCATTTTTACTAGTTGTAAGCAGCTATAGCTCTGTGTGGACCTGAACATGCTTCATGTTAAGAACAAAGTCATCGATGAGCATAATCGCTATCGTTTATAATGAAACATTTGAGTAGATAAAGGTTGGTGGTTAAAATGCAGTAATGTTCTTTATTTGATTGCAGATTGGTAATGAAGGTTTAGCCGCTGACCTTACAGATGATCCCGATACTGAAGAAGCCTTGAAAGAATTTGATTTTTTAGTGACAGCTGAAGATGGTGAGGGAGCTGGAGAAGCCCGAAGTTCTGGAGATGGAACAGAGTGGGGTGAGATGCTAACAAAACAATTTAGAAATAGAAAAATACTTGTTCATTACTCTACAGTATCTTCACAGGTTGTGTGGATGTGCGGATGGTTGTGATGCTGGTGATTAGCTATTAATGTCTAGAATGCTGAAACTTCCATATTTATATTTTAGTGGAAAGAAATATAATTATACTTCCAAATGTTTTACTTTTGATTAAAGAGAAATCCAATGAAAGGAATGTACTGCTTGAATAGGACCAGGATTCTGAATGTTTTTGTATTTGAATTAAATAGGCTTTTGAATTTTGATTTTTGTTCTGTTTTTCTGATAGGGAACTTTAGACTTGTGTTCAGCTGAAATTAATTTCTTTGGTTCGCTTGTAAAAATTAATTTTGAAGGTACCAAGGGTTAGGAAGTGTTTGTTTGGAATTAGTATCAGACAAGTTGTATAACCTTTAGTTTTAGTAGTATTTATTGGTTGTCTTTATATAGCCAAGCAGGCAGATCTCTCAGTATGAGAATTCTCTTAGGCCCTGATGCCAAGGTTCTGATTTTGAATTTGCACTTTCCTTTCAAATATCAAGTGCAGAGAATTCTGGTTTCTGAGTCAGTCTTACCAGTATGGTATATAGAAAGACATACGTACTGCTGCTTTTCTTTCATAATGTAAATAGTTGCTCAGCTCTATTTTCTTTTCAGTGTTGTTGGGTTTTTTTTTTCCTGCTCCAGTGTTCCCTGTCTTAGCATCCCTACCATTCCTTGTTTTAGTGAGGATTCAGGCTCTCTGACAAAAATGCGAAGAACCAGTGTTTTTAAATGTATTTCTTTATAGATATTTTAATATAAACGAATCAAGCGTCAAATATTTTTGCTTTCAATAGTTAATCATTGAAGTAGTATCAGTAGGTCTAACTCCAGATACATTAAAACTTTTAATTACTAAATTTGATGGTTACATTTGTGCTATTAGAAATTTCTGCAAATCAGCCTGCCACTGACTGTGGACATCTTCCATTCTGCCTATAATACAGTTCTAATGAACGCGTTCCTCCTATTTATAAATACCTCATTTAATGTGCTTTGAATCTTAAATTATTTTGAGATATTTTGATATGAAGTCTGTCATGTGATATTTTGCTAGAACAGTTTATCTTCAAAATAGTGAAAGATGAGCAAATTCAAGCCATTTTAAACAAGGTATGCCATTTTTCATTGAAAAATGAATGTAATTTTCAAATTAGAATTTTATGCTTTGTAGTGAAACAGTATCAAGAAAAGGATGCTTATGTAAGTCTGTTTGCTTAGGTAAAAGGGGATAAAGCAAATGTTACCTGTTACATAGTATATGCTACACGTTACAAGTGTTACACATCAAGTAGTCTACTTATTTTGCTTGTGATTTTCGTGTCTAACATGTTAATCACTGAATTTTTCCTCTGTGTGAAACAAATTCTTTTTATGTAACAATGTGAGTCATTCTGTGCACAGAATTCCATACAGGAGAGGGACTGGAATTGAAGTTCTCTTGAGTCATTTTAAAAAACATGAAATTGAAGAGGGGAAAAAAAAAGCCTCTACTGAGTGATATTGGCTGTTGGGCACTCTCGATCCTCTGCATGGTCCTGGTGCCAATTTAGTGTGGATTATGACCACTATGAGTGACTTGAATAAGCTTACTACTACAGGAGACTTCTGGAAGTCTTTCAATTATGTGACTTTGTTCCAAGAAGGATAAGTGTAGGCATAGTGAGGAAAATACTGTTAGGTTTTCCAGTAATCTTTGAAATTCATTTTGGAGCCTCCCTATTTCATCTGAGGTATAATTTGAATTAGTTTTTTATTTCTGACTACACTTCAGTAGCCAATACCACTGTTCCTGGATATTTGTTTGCAGGCTTTTTTATCCTGTTTTCTGAATTAGCTCACTTCCTTCCAACTCATTGCCTCTTGAAATTTCAGTGTATCCCGCAGACTGGATATGTTACTCCTATTTTGTTGTCACTGAATTATGTGCTCCTGATTTCATATATCGTAACTCTTAAAACATCCCAGAATTACATGCAAGAATGTTTTGGTTTCTTGGTTTTTTTGTTTTTTTTTTTTTTTTTTTTTTTTTTTGCAACAGCATTACATTTTTTTTACATGTGTTCTGTTTTTTAGTTGATTTTTGTCAAACCCTAATTTGTACCGTTGCGACCTACTTGTTTATTTTTGTTCTATTAATGTTTTTTGGGCTGTTATTTGTTGTTCTTCACTGAATTTCCTTTTTGTATGTGTGTCGGGGGGGGCGAGTGGGGTTATTTACTTGTTTATCAATTTCCTTCCTAATTTCTTTGCACGAACCTTCTGTCATCTTTTTGTGTCTCTTGTGTTTCCTGAATAAATGGTAATTTTCTATCACTGTTTTGACCCTGTGTTCATAAAGGTTGAGATCTTTCTGTTTGTGGTTTGGTAGCTGTGGCAGTAGTTTGGTGTAAGATGTAATTCTTCAGTTTCCTTTTCCATGGGTCCTTACAGACAGTTCTTGAAATTTCCCCATTATGTTTTATTTCCTGCCTTCCCTACCATTACTGTTTCTGTATCTCATCTCTTTATCAATCTTCTCTTTTTCACTTTCTGCCCTATCTGAATGATGATCTTTTTACAGATTGGTCTATATCCTAGGGTATATTCCCATTCTTTGTTCTGTTTTATCATGAAACATTTGTGTGTAGACTGACTCCTACTCGTTATACTGTTCTGCTGCATAAATGCTTTTGTTTCTTTCTCTGCTGTATATGGCTCCTCTTGTGCACTTCTATGAATCAAGTGGCTATAATATCAAAAGTTGCTGTCTTATGGAGACACTGATATTGTAGGTATAGTTATAAGTTGGGAACTGAATAACTTATTTTTATTATTTTATGTTTGAAAACCTTGTGTGCATAAACCAAGTTTGGTTGATGTTTAGTTGTTTCTCAGACAAGGTTCTTCTGCAAATGTTACCTTTACCTTGTCTTGGAAACTAGTTTATCCATTTCCTACTGTAGCCTTTCCAGAAAGGTTTGAGACAGTTGAGAAATTTTGAGACTCCTCATGAACACTAAATAACTTTCCAATGTTTGTCAGATGGAAAAAGTTGTCTTCTGAAATGGCTGTGGAATGTGGCATTTTTGCTTTTTCCAATGTAACTCCTGAAATGCAGTGGGATGTCAACTTAATTCACTTACGTGAATTACTTTTATCAGTCTTCATTTAAAATGATTTGTTTCTCTGGTTATGCGTAGGACCAAGACTTCTTTCTTGTGCATGTAGAACGAGTGTGAGAGAATGCATGGTGGTCTTCATGAATAAACTGGCACAGACTTACTCAGTTTGCATTTTCATGAGTAATACAGCATGAAAACTTTTATTTGCTTGTTTAACACTGGCTGAATAATTTCTTAACACTGTCTTTCTAAAGATGCAGTAATCTTTCTGAACACCAATGAATTTTTCTGTATTTTGAAGTATGCAACATGAAAAGTTACTTATGAAACTTAATTTGTTTGCTCTTTAGAAACAAATTAATACACAATTTTCAAATGTGTAACTGATATGAAGCAGTGTCTTGGAAAACTATGAAACAAGATTTTGTATTTTGTAAACTTTAAACTGAGACTGCACCTTTTAAAGATTTATTAAGAACTTGTATTGATGCTCTTATACAGCTATTATAGTAAATAGCCAACAGCTTGCATTGCCAATTGCTGATTTTTTTTCTTTTAATAATATGCTGCATGTAGACAAAGATGACCTGTCCCCAACTGCTGAGGTTTGGGATGTAGACCAGGGACTAATAAGTAAACTGAAGGAACAGTACAAGAAGGAACGAAAGGGGAAGAAAGGGGTAAAGAGTAAGTGCAGATTCTGAATCTTGTAATACAACGCTTTTTTGCCTATCTGTATAGAAGACTTTTTTTTCCTCATGAGTTCTATTTGTTTTTGTTTTTCATTAAACGTTTCTGTAATGGGGGCAACCAACTTTAACTTTCTACCTGCTGAATGTGAATATATCAAAGCCTTTATCTACAGCCAGTCTTATCTCGATGAGATGTGTTGAAAGTGAAATAGGTGCAGAGAAGTAACTTGCTTTTTAATGGGAGCGCAAAAATAATGAACAATTGGCATTTAGGAGTTATTTCTACTCCAGAAGGTTTTCTGAAAGAAGATGTAAGCTTTCTCCAGTTCTTAAATTAAAATACTATGGTACTGTTTTGACTGTTGGTTGTTTTAGTGTTTGTTCTGTTGTTTGGGTGTTTTGGGATGTGTTTTTGATTTTTTTTTTTTTTTATTTTTTTTGTTGTTGTTCTTTTTGGCTGTTTGGTTTTTCATTTTTGCATCATGAGCTTGAATCAAGCTGTAATTGCTATTCATGGGTTGCAATTTTTTTTCTTTTGGCAATCTAAGGCAATGTGAGAGTGGAGGAAAAGAAGGCCTGTTATGTGATTATGAACTTTTTTGCAGCTTCGTTTATTTTTTGTGGTGCCTCTTGCTTTTCTGTGCAGTTTCTAGGTTTTGGCTAATGCCTTGCTCTAGAACAGTTTTCAGACCTGTTGCCCTTATGTGAACCATGCAAATTAAACTGAATTTTCAACACTATGTACCTGTTCAAAATACCTTTGTGATTTATATCATCAGTTATGCAAGTTTTTTAGTGGACGTGATGTTATTAAATTAGTCTCTGGAGAAGCTCTTTTGCAGGTGTTTTTCTTTTTAATTTTTTATTTGTCTGCTAAATTTTCTAGCTATATTTAGTAAAAGTAAAAAATATTTAGGATTTGGAAAATTGTGTGAATATGCACTAAATCAGATGATAATTAGGGTATAGCACTTCATTAAAGGATTCTATAATCACTAAGGTTTGAAATTATTTTGCTAGTTATAATGAACTAATATTCATTTGCACATTGTTTTTCAGCAGTTTTGCATGACTCTTAGGCACATATGCATTCATGCACATAGACAAATATTTTCAGCCAGAGTACAAAGATTCTTGCCCAGATTTTGGATTAATTTTTGGAATTTATGGTAGTAATCTGGATGTCAGTAAGCATCACTTAATATGTAAGTAAGAATTTGATGCTTTCAAATTCATGGTTTCTAGTTAAAAATTGACACCTAAATTGCTGAACTAATTGAGTAGCCGAAGTGCACACAGCGAAAGTATGCAGTTATGGTGGGACAGGTTTGTTTAAATTATTTTTATTCTGTCTCTGGACTTCTTTTCTCAGCTTTTTTAACGTTGAGACTGAAAGTAGAAGATCCTCTTGATTTCTCCTTCAAATGCCAGATCTTTCACAACCTTGATGTTGCATATTCATCTTATTTTGCCCTTCAACATTTTAAGTCCATTGTCAGATTTGTGTCAGAATTTTCTGAGATCTGTGTGGCACTATATATGATCGTTATGATCAAATAAACATTTTGATTATCACCTCTTGCTGTGTTTTTGGGGGCACAATAATAGGGCAGACATTCTAATGGATTCTTTTATTGGACATGTATCCAGTAACTGTACCGTAATCTGCAGTTAGACTGTTAACTCATGTCAGGATCTTCACAGCCCTGACGTAGATGTGGTAACTGTCATTCCAGTCTTAGGGGTTAATAACAAAACAGAAGTTCATTTTATTCATTTTGACACTTCTTGTTGTTTCTTCTTGTTATCTTTTGAGTGGAACATCTAAACTTAGGTAATCTGCTCATCACAGATACATCTTGATAAGGCTTTTCTTTTTCCTTTATTATTTTTAAATCTGTCAGGATAGTCAAAATACTATGTTAAAATATTATGTCGAATTCTTTCTTAAGGGAATTTAAAATGAAACAAAAAATACCCAATGCTTTAATTGCCTTTATAGTATCAACAATAGTAAAATAACCAGCTATTGAGGTTATGTGTGGTGGAGTAGGGTTTGCTTTGTTTCTGTCTGTAACATTTCTGTGGACAGGTATACACTCCTTTGGGTAAGAAACTGGTTAGTGGGCCATGCCCAACGAGTAGTGGTGAATGGTGTGAAGTCCAGCTGGCGACCCATTTCAAGTGTTGTCCCCTAGGGGTCGGTACTGGAGCCCATCTTGTTTAATATCTTTATTGATGACCTAGATGAAGGGATTGAGTGCACCCTCAGTAAGTTTGCAGATGACACCAAGTTGAGAGGTGGTGTGGATCTGCCTGAGGGTAGGGAGGCCCTTCAGAGGGATCTAGATAAGCTGGATCACTGGGCTGAGGTGAATGGGATGAGGTTCAACAAGGTCAAGTGCTGGGTCCTGCACTTTGTCCGCAATGCAGCATTATAGGCTTGGGGATGAGTGGCTGGATGACTGTGAAGAGGAAAGGGACCTGGGGGTGTTGGTTGATGCTCAGCTGAACATGAGCTGACAGTGTGCCCAGGTGGCCAAGAGGGCCAACGGCATCCTGGCCTGCATTAGAAATAGTGTGGCCAGCAGGAGCAGGGAGGTGATCATCCCCCTGTACTCAGCACTGGTGAGGCCGCACCTCGAGTATTGTGTTCAGTTTTGGGCCCCTCAGTACAAGAAAGACATTGAGGCCCCTGGAGCGTGTCCAGAGAAGGGCAATGAAACTGGTGAGGGATCTGGAGCACAAGTCTTATGAGGAGTGGCTGAGGGAGCTGGGATTGTTCAGTCTGGAGAAGAAGAGGCTCAGGGGGGGCCTCATTGCACTCTACAACTTCCTGAAGGGAGGTTGTGGTGAAGAGGGATTTGGCCTCTTGTCCCAGACAACGAGCAGGACACAGGGAAATGGCTGCAAGTTGTATTAGAGGAGGTTTAGATTAGACATAAGGAAGAACTTTTTCTCTCAGAGAGTGGTCAGGCACTGGAATGGCTGCCCAGGGAGGTGGTGGAGTCGCCGTCCCTGGCAGTGTTCAAGAGGCATCTGGATGAGGAGCTGCAAGATATGGTTTAGTGCTTGTGGTGGCAACGGTGATGTGGAGACGGTTGGACTAGATCTTATAGGTCGTTTCCAACCTTGTGATTCTATGATGTCTTCTCTTTCTAAGCTCAACGCTCCTCTGCAAACCCGCACATATGCATTAATTGGCCTATGTATCTGTTCACAGAATAGGAAAGCTTTTACACAGGCTTTACTGATTGTTACACTACTGCCTTGTTTTATAAGTTGTGGGGTTTTGTTTGTTTGTTTTTTGTTTGTTTGTTTGTATAGAATTTAAGAAGGAAATGAGATTCTAGGTGTTCTTTTCTTCATAACAGGTCTGTGTTTACTGATTGTGTTCTCTCATTCTGAGGAAGACTGCAGCGCAGCCAGATGATGCCTTGAAACATAGCTGCTTATGCAGAGTCAGCACATTCTAATCCTTAAAAATCTTTGTAACATTTAGAGTACTTCAACAATGATATGAAGGCACAATAATTAGAAAGCAGATATCTGTATATTGCTTATGTCTGGAAGACCATCACAGAATAATGACATTTTTTAGCATGAATTACAGGGAAGTTGTTGGAAATAGCACCTGCTTCTTTCTAAACTTAAGTGTTTCTCCCTCTCTTATGATGGATTGAGGGCTGTTCTGAGCTGATGCCTGCAGGACAAGTAAATAAACTTGCTGAAAAGCTCTGCAAGACAAGACTGATTGTCCTGTTATTAATGATACGCAAAATGACTGGCTAGTTCAAGGTAGCAAGGGGTAGCAGAGTGAGCTGGATTACTGTCAGTTTCCTTTGAGTATGCTCTGAGACAGACTTCTTATTCCCACATGTTTGAGGTGAAAGCATTTACAAAAGGTGCTTTCTGTTTGGATGAGGGTAAAATTTGTATCAGTGTCAAGAAGACTAATGAGTCTTCTGGAGAATAAAGAGTGGTTTCAAGTAGACGTCAGGGTACCTGTCATGACTTTTATCACGTAATATAGTGATTGCTTCTTAATATCTTCAAGAATTCTGTCTTCTGCTGATCACTTTAGATAGGTGACTGGCTGACAACCAGTTGGAAAAGATACAAAAAAAGGTTTGTGGTTTGTGCAGTTAAGACCCAATCATTTAACTACTTTTTTTTTTTTTTTAAATGGAATTTCATTGGCTGACTGCAATTAACTGTTTCAAATGAGATATTATCCATATTAGTCTAGCAGCTATCTAAAAACTACTAAAAAGTGTTATTGGAAAGGAGACATTCCTCATACTAGTGAGGAACAACATCCTTCACCTCTTTGGAGTGTCTTTTTAGACGTTTCCACTTCAAGCCAAATGCAGTTCATTTCAGTCTGCAGATCTCTACAGAAAGTGATTAGGTGACATGATGGAATAGGTCATCCAGTAGAACATAGTGGTTACTCAGTGTAACTGTAGTTTGTAGTTAAAACTAGTTGGAAGTTCATTTCAGTTGCCCGATAAAGGACATTATTTTTACATTTGCATGTGATAAGTGTTTATAACACGTACTTTGTTTCCTTCCAATCTGCTGATAGCTGCTTCCTATGCTTTCCTATCTAACTGGAATGAAGTCTTTTTCTGTTCACGCTTTTAAAGGAATGTTGTGTGTTACCATTAGTAATTGTTTTTGAAAGAAATGTTTATCTGCTTTCACTGTCTTCTTCAAAACTCAAGTAGGTCTCTGTATTAATCCCTGCTTTTTATCCATCTGTGTCTTAAAGTAATAATAATATTGCTTTACTTCTGGGTTTATTGGAAAACGGTTCTACATAAAGATTAGAACTGTAATCAGGAAAGAAAATGTTAAGTATTTCACACTTCTTCAGCTGAAATCATAGGTTTCTAGACTCATCAGTGCATGAGTTCAGTGAGACTTAGCCATTCAAGAAATATGTTACATATGGAAAACTTTAGGAAGCCAATTTTATTCTCGAACAACTTACAGGTAGGAGCTTTAATATGTATGATAGAAATACTGTGGCTTCCATGAAAGATTGAAACCACAAAAAAGTATGGGGATTCTAACTTGCATTTGTTGAAATGAATATGTTTTGCAATTATTATTGTGAATAATGATCCCTCTCTGCATTACATCAAGAAAATAACTGATGGATGCTTATTTTTGGTCACATTGATTTTAACTATTTTTTGTCAAAGACAGATCTTAAAATTGGTATAACATGATTTCAACAAATGTGTTTTAGAATTTAACTACTTAAACAGTTCTGATTTTGAGAAGTGATCTGTAAATCTAGTGTTTACCTCTTACAACTTCATAAAATGAAGGCCTTGTTTTGGTTTGTATCTTTTAAAAAGTGACATGTCAACTCAGAGTGTAATAAAATGCTGCCTAGTGCATACTTCACCAAAATGTGTATGTTTGAAAATTATTTACGCTATACTATATCCATTTAGAAGTAGTAAAACTTCATAGTGGATTTTAAAGAGAAATACGTAGCGTAAGTATATTTGTTTGTTTAAAATATAATTGCCAACACTACCTGTGAGGACTTCGTTTTAATTAAAACTAGTGAGGTGTCATTGTGGATAATTTTCTTTAGCAGGAGTCTATTGCTGTAATTTCACTTCATCTTTTTTTTTTTTCTTCTTTTTTTAATGGAAGCTGGAAGTTGAAAGCAGAAGTGAATTTAATTAAAATTCTTGTAATTAGAACCTACTATTTTTGATAGCTAGTATCCATACTATGAAATTAATGCACATAATTTAGTATATTTTAATTCTACTTTTAGTTACTACTGCTATATAATTTAGTATTCTTTACTTCTAGGAGCAGGCTTATCTAATAAATATAATGTGCATTTACTATTTCATACACTGGTGATCTTGTATTTTATACAATATAAATATTTTATACAATTCAAATACCATTCAAAATCAGGGAAAGTTAATTGTTTGTTGCACCCCCCCACCCCCACAATTATGATTTCTTTATACTTATTCCCCTCATTTGTGAGCTTATCTTTTATTTGCAATCTTTCTCAATGTTTAATTGTTTAGTATAGTTAGTTCTGTATTAGCAAGTGTTTAATTCATATGTATTTCTATAATTGTGTTCTTTTGATGTTTGGCTTCTTGCAGGGCTGTATGATGATTTTTTTTCTCTCCTACAGGAAATTATAAAATAGATCAACAGATGCAAAACATTTGTTCTTTGATCTGGTGAATTCAGACTGTTTGCATGTAGTTTTAGATTTAATGCATTAACTCCTTGATTTCCAAAAGATCAATTGTATTTATATACAAAGACAAAAGCAAAGCATTGTATTTATTTTAAGGAGGTCCCATTAGTAATTATTCTTGTTTACTTAGTTTAATGGATTTTTAGACTTCTGTCAAGTCAAGCGGTAGCAATCAAATGAATTTTTGCTGCTGACGTTAATTTACAGGAGTCAACAGGACAAAACTTCAAGACATGATAGCAGATCTGGGCGATGATGAGATACCCCACATCCCTTCAGGAATCATTAATCAATCTAGGTCACCCTCTTCTAGAATGACTGATCATGAAGGTGCAAGAGCAGAGGAAGGTACAAAAAATTCAGCTACTTATTGTATTTCAGGAGATTTCTTGTAGAAGGCACACGCTGTCATTTACTGTCCGCTCTATAAAGCTTAATGCAGTTGCAGGTTGTGGACCTTTATTTCCTAAGTACTTTTAAACAACTTCATGTACAGCGGTGTGTTCTGAAACTATTCAGTATTAAATCACTGTTTGCAGACCCCATGTAGCAAAATGTTGTATGAATAGGGTGTTACTGATTGAGGGTTAAAAGGTGAGTATTAGTATTTGACAACAGTTTGTATTTCTGAGTGAAATTTGTAAGTGAATATTTAACTTAAGAGACTAACTTGTCTCTTTTTCCTTAAGCTTAATGTTGATTTATTGTTTTTAAATTCTGTTGTCCTATTTTATGTATAGTCTTAAGCATTTCTCTGCAAAGTATTAGGTCCAGTTTCAGAATTATCTTATGCAATGGGGGTTAGTGGCATAATATCACCTACGTAGCCCAAAGTTTTACTATTCAGCTTGTTGCCATCTACAGTTTTAAGGTTTGACTTTTAAAGGAGCGTTTTTCAAGATCATACAATACTGTGATATAAATTGTCTATTTTAAATAGAATAAAATAAAATCAAAGTGCTCAACTAAATCCGCATTTGGCTCTTCTAGGATGATCTCTGAACCATAAGCCCTGGCATGGTATTAGCTATCCCAGAAGTCAAAACAATTTGCATTATTACTGATGCTGCTAATTGGTTCTTTTGTTTTTCCTTAATCCTTACTGTTGTCTGTCCTCCTCCTCCCTGAAATTTCTGTCTTGTTCTAAGCAGAGAAGTTTGTGGGGAAGTGCTTTTGCTTCTATCCTGAACTATTACTTCACCTTGTTTTCTAGCCTTCTATTTTACTGCCTTCCTTTTTTTTTTCTTTCTTTTTTTTTTTTTTTTCAATTTAAAGATCCACAAGTATCAAATTAACTTGTAGAATGCAATTGAAAATAGTAACAGTGAAGTTTCTGTTGCAGAAGTCAGTGCGCATGTACCTTGTACTATCAGCTGTAAATGTCGTGTGATGGTATAGAGGTGTCTCGCATCTCTCCAGTAACTGTGTAACTGTTGCAGTGTTTTGTGCTAGGTATTTTAAATGGAATGTTATCTCATGTCTGTTTTAAAGGCATTGTATCTCAAGTAATACAGTACAAAGCAACCCTTCTGAAGAAATAGATTGTAGATTTGAATTTGATAAGGGCTGACTTGTGTGGTTCCTGTAGAACAGACGTTATGCTACACTTCAAATAAAGATTGTCCAAACTGTTTTCAAGTAAACTGCCTTCAGAATTGTATTTCTGTCTATTTATGTGCTTTATGATTATAGCTAATCAGTTCAGTTTCCTGGACTTTATTCATTAAGAGCAGTAGTATGAATATCTTTATTATTTTCTTATTATTATCACGATCTGTTAATTGTGGTTTCTCCAAAACTTTTAAACTGGCATAATAGTGTAAGCTTTGCTGTTTTGGTCGGAAATTCTATGCAGAATACTGTGCAGCTTTCTAAATCTTTGCACAACCCATTATAAAAAGATGAAGTTACAAGCACACAAGCTTACTTTGTATTCATTTTAGGTCTGCACTTTGTAAATTTCAAATACTTAATTATCATAACACGGTGATTTTGCTCAGTTTTTCTATTCAGCTGTGGTTTCAAAGCTAATGCCTTTTGAAGACAGTTTTAGGGAACGATTGTGTGTCTTTCTTGCTAAGGCATGCTAGCCTGATGAATGTTACTAAGCTGTAATGTTCTTGGGGTTGTACTTAAGCTTTATGCTACACTCTGCTATTAAGTGGTCCAGTTCTGTTATAAATTGAGTGGTTGGAAATGCGATTTTCATGTAGAGAACAAAGTGGTTTTTAAGCTCCCTTTTTTTAAACTTGGTGAGGGCTTGGGGATCCAAAAAAGAAACTATAGTTCTTTACAACTGTAGTTCTAATTTTAACTATGATTCTGATTGGCTGGGACTATATATTCTACATTTCTAAAGTTTTTATTTGTACTCAAGTGGAGGTTTAAATATGAGACAGTTGTTATGTTGTAATAACATTTTGTAGTCTCGGCCATTTAAAAAAAAGTTTCTGTTTTGTTGTAGTGCATGATCTTCAGAAATAGAAAGTACAGCATAATTCTGAGCTACAACTTGATTCTACATCCAGTATATTGTGTAAAGTTATTTTTGTTTTATTGAGCACCTAATCCACAGCTGTGGGAATAATCTCCTTTTTTAATTAAAACAAACAAACAATAAATCCAATTTATTTTTTTCCATATGCCTATTGATATATGGTGAGGATCTTTATTTTTGGTAGCTGTAACTTCATGCATATTTCATTGCATTACTTCTCTGCATATATCAGAAAAAGAGACACACAAAAAAAAGTGTTGAAAACCTGCAGAACTTGCAAACGTTCTTCAGTCTTTTATTGAATGTCATATTTGCACAAACTTATTTTTAGAGTTAATGAAAATGTAGTTATGCTATGTATACATATTGGTAGCTTTAGTGTTTAGAAATGTGCTTCTAAATTTTGGATAATGTTAACTTGGAAGTTTTAAAGAAATGTTGAAATTGATAGGTTTATGTATAGATTTCTCCTGTGCAGTTTTCAGTGGTAGAGCTTAGCTCATGCAAGCTTATCTACCAAGCACAGACAGCATTAATCTTGTGCACTATTAGGAGGATAGACTTGAGAGCTCACTTAAACTATGTGAGCGTGTCTTAGATAAATAGGACTCGCACAACAAGGATGGAAAGCATCCTCAGGTGTAAAATGAGGATGCTGTCTCCTTTCCCCTGTGGTCTGGGAAGACTTGGGAGATTTGGACTTCTAAATGGACAGTAGTATTTGTTAGTCTGGGCCTGTCAGGACGTTGAAGGTGAACCAAGTTTGGAAATTCCAAATAAAGTATTAGGTTTTTTTTTCTTTCTCTTTTCTTTTTTTCTTCTGTCAGGAAAAAAAAACCCAAGGAAATTGTGAATATTTTGGGGGGAAAAAAAAAAAAAAAAGCTAATTATTATTGTTTGGGGATTTCAGTGTCTTAATTTAATCAAAGGAATGTCTGTGATGTTATTTCTTGCTTTATATAGGAATATTGCATCTCCCTTTAATTTTAGTCAGGTGTTTAGACAGGAAAAAAAAAAAAAGGAATTGCATGTATTAAAGCATTATTTCTGAGAGGATTAGAAAGTAGAAGTGCCATTACAGTGATACTGTAACTCAGTGAAATCTAAAAGTCAAGCAGATTTAATTTCTGAAGATGTCAAATAAGATTTAATATGCTTTGGAAATGCTTACACTTAGCTGAAGTTCCCATTTTGCTGAAGTTGATCTAAAATACTTTACCTATCAAGAATCCCATTTTATTTTTTATTTTCTTTTCACAAAAGAGAATACAGATAAGTAAAAGCAGCTTCTAATAGCATGCTCAAGTGTTAGTTTTTAAGCCTTCAGTCGTATTCCTCACCACCAAGTTGGTATTTGGGGATATTGTAGAAGGAGGTAAACAGTATTGTTGATTATAAGGAATGTGGGTGAATGTTTGAAACTTTCTTGTTCAGATGTTTGTTCAGAATGAATGGTTTATAGGTTATTTGTATTTATTTATTCTAAATGGCAATTGACAAAAATGTTAAATATTAACTTGAAGGCGCAGCTCATCAGGATAAATAGTAGCTGAGTTTTGATTTTAGGAATTTAAAATTACAGAGAAAGTAAGAGATTCACCAATATCTGTTATTTCTTTTCTTAAATAATCTAGTAAATAGGAGTAGAAGAGGAGTTTTGCACGAGACCTTGATCTAAGACAAAAATACGTAATGGTGCAGGTAGAGAGATTTGATGAGTACTGAGCATAGAGACGTATTTGCAAATGGTAAGAAGGCAAGCAACATGGTGTAGTGAGTAAAGTATTATTTGGAGATGTAGGACATAGATTTCATCTTGAAAAATGATCATTCAAGTCACTTCATTCTTGTTACCTTCTCACATATAATAATTTTTAAATTGTAAAATTATGGGAATTTTTGTAGACTAAGTTGAAATGAAATTACTGAAATTATGATGAAGAATTGTGTTTTTAATGTGTTGCATGTGTTCTCTTTTTATTTTACTTGTAGTATGTGGTGTGCACTAGTTCAGTTTTAAATTCTGCTTTGTTTGTAAGTTTTTCATCAATGTTTAAATTGTTGTACTGATACTTAAAGAAACTTTTGTTCTTTGTAGCTGAGCCAATAACGTTTCCATCTGGAGGAGGCAAGTCATTTATTATGGGTTCTGATGATGTTTTGTTAAGTGTACTGGGCCTTGGAGACCTTGCAGACTTGACAGTAACAAATGATGCAGACTATAGTTATGATGTAAGTGCAATTTTATTTTAAAATTCTTTATACAGTTTAATTTAATCAGTGATAGTTTTCCTCTACCCTGTCCCTCTACCCTGAATGTTACAGATGCAGAGAACAGAGCTTTTAGTAGCAAATATTATTTGGGAGGACAAGGGGACACCTTTTCAATGTGCTAAGTATTTTGGATAATCATAATTAAGATTACTTGTTTATTTTCTTCTAATGTAATTTCATTCATATTTTGTAACTGGGGGGTGTGTAATCACCTAGAATACAGTTTGATGACTTAACATGAATTTCTTTAAACGGAAATGGAAATTACACACTGAAATGGAATACTGAGAAGACATGGCTTAAAACGCAAATATTTATAGAAACATATTGCTCTGCTCCACTCTTTCTGTTTACATGGTGTTAATAGCATAAACTATATATTACTGTTTATTTCTGATGTAAACTTCTAGGGAGTATTTTTAGTGTTACCTAGAGATTTGAGATTGTCATTTACCATGTTAATTAAGCTACTGCAACTAGGGTTTCTCTCTTTTTTTTTTTTTTTAATTGGCTGGTAATATTTGACTAGTTAGGGAAAAGTCCAGGTAAGTCTTACATATTGTACTGTGTTTAAAGTATCTTGTTAGTTTTTGGTGGGCTTTTTGTTATGGGGTCTGAAAGTACTTAAGCTGCACACCATTTTATTTTATCATACTTGTCCTTCGGTGTCTATATTACATCATAAAGTAAATGCCAATACATTCTTTACTGTAAGGTGTTAGGTTGCATAGTTAGATTTCCTGATTGAAAATTGAAAACTTTAATTGTCCATCCTTATAGAAAGTAGTGAAAAACTCCAATGGAAATACTTCTTAAAATATTTGTCCTATTTCATGCACTTACAATACATTGTCCTGTTCTGTTCACAGAAAAGATTAATGTTGAGATTGTCTGATTTCAAATGATGTAACGCTTCTGGGAAATCAGATAACTTGAAATTAGAGTCCAGTTTCAGCTCTTTGAATTTTACTTTCTACTGAGCTGAATCTGCCGTATCACTGTATGTAAAAGTATGGCAGACAGATTTAAGAATCGTGTGCAATGTGTAGAACATAACACTTTTTTCTTTTTTAATTTACAATTAAATCTGTGAATAAGTGGACATGGAAAAAAAGGTTTTTTAATTACTTCACGGGTGTATGTGATTAAGTCAGCTTAAATTTGAGACATTCAGAACTGGTATTAAAACAACACCCCTAACCTGTAGTAGATTCCACTGTGGATTATGAAATTATGAAATTGAATAGCTTGGGGTTCTTTTTTACATAGTCTTCTGCTGACCTGGTTAACCTCTAAATATTCTTGCTTGTATATTCACTGAATGCTAATTTGCATGAATGAATAAAATGAAAGCAGTTCAGAATCTCAAAATCAAGGTACCAGTTTTTCATTTGTTTTTATATTGTTCTCATTTTACTGACAAGTGCTTCAGTGTTGTTGAATTCTCAAAACTTTCTCAGCAAGACTTTTTTTGCTAAAGGCCCTTGAATTTGGGGGATATATGAATTGGTGTTATCAATGCATAAATACCTGGCTGTTAAAGGAGACAAAGGATGTGAATTTTTTTGTTTGTTTCTTTCAACTGGATTATTTACAAATAAAAATGAGACACAATTGACTATAAATGTCATTCAGTTTCCCTTCTCCCTCTCTAGTTTTCCTTTCCAAGTGCTGTTAGGGACTTTATGAGTATATATGAAAAATGTGCATGACTTCTTCCTGTACCTGAAAAGATAAACTTCTAATATCAAGTTACACAAGTAGAAAGGTTTTCTTGATGTTTTTGTGTAAGAAGAAGGGAATCTGTCCTGCTGTGGATCTGAAGAGACTGAAATTCAGATGGTATGTAGTTCTCTTGCATCATGATGTTCCTCCAAGATAAAAATTCCTTGATACTTCTTTATTTCTGATGTTGTTCCCACATAAGTGTGCATGTGCAGTACAGTAGGGCTGTGTGTTAGCCTGTACTTGTAATATAATGCTTGTAGGACAACTTAATCTCTTGTCCCTGCAAGCCACTTGTTTTTCCAGTAAGTCCCTAAATGAAATTCTTATTTTTGAAATGGAGGCTATGTATAGAGAGGATGGGAATTAAAATTTAAGTCTTTATAGTTTTAATTGTAGCTGAATATTTTTTCTGTGTGGTAAACATTTAGCGCATGGATTGTTTACAACAGCAGTCATCTCCAGTAATGTCTCTTCTAGTATCTAGTACTTCGTATATAGTGCGTATTTGTACTCTGAGAAAGTAATATTAAATACTACACGAGGGATATTTTTGATAGTTGCACAGGATCTTGGTGTTTTTTGGCTGCAAATGCAGAAGTCTTGATTTATCAAAGTATCTAATCTGGAAATCACAACATTATCAAGAAAAAAATGAGGGATTAAAATACTCCAACTACAGTTATTAATTATTGCTTTTTAAATTCTGTTTGCTGTAGACATGTAGCAAATTGGGAAGACAGAGAAGGATGCAGGTCTCCTTGCTGTGGTATGAGGAGATTCCCTTGAATGCAGGGGCCAGGAAGATTTTTTTTCTACCTGATGCTTGATTTTGTTTAGTTTGGGTGTGGGTTGTTTGGGTTCTTTTGCTCTTCTTTATTATTCCTCAGTTGAAATTTCTTCCAGTACGATTTTCTGCTGGTTTGTAATGCAGAATGACTGAGTTGCTTGCCATGTGCTATAAAGAAGAACAATTCTAATCGTTCTTCTAATCTATGCAACGTTTCCTTCTCTGCCCTCCCACCATCATAAGATTCCGTGGATTCTTGTTTTCAATTTTTAGTTTAAAGAGATTATGGTAAAGGTCTTTTTTCTTGCTTTTGTTTTTCAAATGATTGGCATTTCAGATGGCAGTGCTGATCGTTTTAATTAACATCCACTGAAGGGGTAGGGAGAGGGCTGATGGGAGAGATAAATAAAGCTACAGAAGATATTTGGTACTGTAGTCTAGTTCTCTTCCAGTATCTGAAAAGTACATACAGCAAGAGCAGGGCTGGTCTGTTCTTGCTGGTGACAGGAAGAGGGAAATGGCCTTAAGTTGTGCCAGGGTAAGTTTAGTTTGGATATTAGGAAAAACTTATTTACTGAAAAGATTGTGAGCACTGGAATAGGCTCCTCAGGGAGGTGGTTGAGTTACCATCCTGAATGTGTTTAAAAACTGTTGTGGTGCTCAGGGACATGATTTAGTAGAGAGTTGTTAGGGTGATGTAGTTAGGTTGTGGTTGGAATTGATGATCTTTAAGATCTTTTCCAACCCAAGCAATTCTATGATTTTGGATCTGGCTTATACCAGTAGAACAGTTAAGACTTAATGGAGCTGTGTGTCTGTGCCTTTGTTTGGAGAGGTTTCTGACTTGTCTACTTCAAAATATTGATATGTAGCATTACATCTTATTTTTTACATTTTATTTTGCCCCTGTCTTGTTTTGTGTCTCACGTTTGCCCTTTTGTAGTCAGCAAATGCGGTTTCCAAGTTCCTTGACAATGTTTTTGTGGTGTGTGCTTTTTTGAAATAGAAATAGGTTACAGTGATCTTTTTAAAGATAGTTAGTTTTTTCCTCTTGGCCAGGTTCATTAGAAAGATGGACAGAGAGAATTAAACAAACATCTGTTTTTATTTAACTACATTTCAAGGAAAGGTGTACATGGTCTTTTCTTAGAACAAGATGTTGACATCTGTTCTAAAAAAGTGAAGCCTTGAAAGCCTTACTTAGTGCTTCTTTTTCCAAATTTCTGTCAGTTTGGTACCTTGTGTTTTAATGAGTGTATCTGAACTACTGAGAATGAAGTTACTGTTGCAACAGCCATTTTAACAACAACAACAATTGATAAACTTTTTGTTGTTTTTCTCAGTCCCAGTTTTCTTGAAAACAAATCAAGTGAAGAAAAAATCACAAGTGTAACAAAAATCATTGTAGTGTGGATGCACACCACTTTGAAAGAATCCAAGTCTTCTCTTTTATCTGGGGTGTAACATGCTAAAATTAAGCACAGTTGTTTCAGATGCTGGGCTTTAATTTCTTCAAGCCCCAGACTGTAACAAGTGTGTGAGACAACAGGAGTTAGCCAGGTAGATGAATGTATTTATATAATGATGATTAGAAACATTAAGGAACTCTGTTAGCTAGAGAATTACTTCAATAATTAACAGAGCTCCAGAATTCCACTCTGCTCCCTCATACAAAGAAGATATTATTGTTTGTATCAGCGTTGTATGCTGAAGTATAGTTTGGAATATCTTAAATATCAACAGAAAATACTGAGATATTCAGTGCACTGCAGAGAAGGAGGATTGAAAGTAAAATATTTTGTAATGAAATTTATTTGTTACATGGTATATTTAAAAAAAAAGGTTATGTTGGACATCTAGTAAAACAGATTTATGTTGCTTGGTCTGATATTGGGATAATTTGCATTTAGGCCAAAAAAACATCAAATACCTTAATATACAGGGAAAACAGATGTCTACACATCCATAACTGAGAACAGTAAATTGTATTGTCCGAGCATTTCTATTTATTTTGTTTGGATATAATCAAATCTAGTTTGAGTGACTACTGATAATTCAGTCCAGGATAGAGATATGGTGTACTGTTACATTATTATTTGATTTTTTTTGTTTTCAGTGCTGACAGATACTTAAGTTTTTATTAAATATGAGAGTGTTTAATCTCTCCATAATGTTTCTAGAAGTATCTTGGGGTACGGAGAGATTCAGGCCTTAGTTGAGAACTGTCTTAACAAGTATGTGGGTGGCTAGTGTGTAAGGCAGAGTATAGAATGAGTATCTATTGATTCTTCATTTGCTAATTTTGGTTATCTATCTAAAATTAGTTTTCTAAAGTCTCATTATAATTACTTGAGAGGAAGCAAGAAGTATGTGCATGTCTCTTTATCCTTGGGTGGATGTTTCAGGATAAGTGGTATGTAGTCTTTTATAGGTCCTCTTGACTCTGAGTAATATGAATTATATTTGGAGCTTTAAATTAGTCTGTTACATTCACTAGAAGTTTTCTGGTAACTTTTCTGAGATAACTAAGGTTAATATTAAGCATTTATAATTTGTGGGTTTTAATTTTTCTTTGTGAAGAGAATGAATTGGGTGCTCACTGATACATAAGAATACCTTTGTCCTGCTTCATGCAGTAAATAAGTTGCCTCACAAATATATTTAAAATTCATTAAAGCCTTGCACATAACACTTTATATAGTGTTGTTTAATACACTTTTGTTTTAAGTACATAGATCACTCCATCACACGCCTTCCATATACTTCCATGAGAACTATGTAGACACAAAAAGCACAGTAACACTGTTCGATAGAGCAAATTATCAGCTGTAAAACAATATTTTTGAACATAGTCACCATCATCAGCTATGCATTTTCACTGGTGATGAACAGTTAGTGCTTTTCTTTCTTTTTTTTTTTTTTTTTTTTTTTTCCAGAAGAATTTCACAGAATTCAGTGACCCACCTTTGCTTCATACGCACTTCTGTGTCAGTTGTCACTTTGTCAAACGGCTCCTCTGCTGCAATTTGTTGCAAGGCAACAAAATATAATGGAATGTTGGCAGGAAGTTTTAATCTCTGTCATACCACCAGCATCCACTTCTGATGTAGTGGGCCAACACAGTAAAATGTAACTTTCAGAGCAACCCTCGTACTTTAACTATTTCTCTGTACATGCCCTGTCATGTAGAATTATTCAAGATGTGCATTTGTTTTCTGTCATTTTTAGTCAAGATGTTAATCTGAGGAAGAAATGTGGGGACCTGAAATTTATTTTAATAACTTTAAGTGATAATGGGCTTTTGAAAGTTGTAATCTCTTCCTTGGCTACAGACAATATGATAAGCAATGAAATCGGTATCTTTTTTTCAGGGAAGAAGAATTAAGGTATTGGTGTACAAAAGGATTAAAACCAAAATTTGAAAATCAAAGGTTGTTTGCATATTCAGTATATATGCTCTTTTCCACACTGGAACAAAAGAAGCTTCTACAATAGGAAAAAAGTGCATTGCAGACTTAGTTGCGTGCCAGAGGGGGGATTACAAATGCCTATAGATCAATAGAGAAATGCATATTTAAGGTTGAATATGTATTAACTGAATTAAGAAAAGCAAACTTTTCCTAAGGTACAAATACTTGTTATACATATTTTTAAACTCAATGTAAATTATGCCTTTTCTTTTTTAAGCTGCCAGCTAATAAAGATGCCTTCCGGAAGACATGGAACCCTAAGTATACGCTACGCAGTCATTTTGATGGAGTGCGGGCATTAGCTTTTCATCCTGTAGAGCCTGTGCTGGTTACAGCCTCTGAGGACCATACTCTAAAACTTTGGAATTTGCAGAAAACGGTTCCTGCCAAAAAGTAAGTATATGGGTTTTCATGAAGTATCAGTTTTGTTTTAAAAGTCTTTGAAATTGATTCTCTTAAAACTCTTAAATATTTTTGGAGTTTTTCAGTAGAGACTTCATTTTGTGTAATAATTTTTCCTCTTCATCTTTCAGGAGTGCCTCTTTAGATGTAGAACCTATCTACACATTTAGGGCCCACATGTAAGTGTTTATCAGAATTACCTGATATTTTTTTATCCTGGATTCATAAAACATCATACAGACAAGGTTATACTCTTTAAAACCAGGTAAATACTGAATCCCTGTCATCAGTTGCAGAGTCCGTGCTAAAACAAAAAGAGATGTAGGAGATGACGCTGAAATTGCCTGAGCAGTTTCTTGGGCTGTGGCTTTTAATATGTAAGATCTAAAGAAAATAGATATGATGGAATACTAGTAGTCTAACATAGTAGTCCCCAGATAATTTTGAGAGGTGAAAAAAAGTTGTAGTCATCAAGAAAAAAAAGAAACGGACTTTATGCAGACTCAAGGTCAAGTATATAGGTGGATTCAACTAGTAGTATCTGTTTTCACCAGCTTTAAATGTATAATTACAGTTTGGAATTATCTGCACTGAAGACCAGTAGACTTTATTTCTTAAGCATGACCTGTCGTGACATCTAATTTAGGGTTATTGCTTTACAAGACAGTTAAACCTGACTTAGTGGTATGTCCAAAGGTGCTGCTACCTTTGGGGCACAGCTTGTCTAGTGTCACTGCAAACAGGTTCAAGAGGTTAAACCAGTAGTAGTCTAGCCTTAACCAAAAAGTACTCCTCCTAGGATTATTTTTCTGAACCAGTTTTCCGGAGCACAGTTTTCTGTCCATCTGAGAAAGTTCACAGTATTAATGGCAGAGAGCAAGAACAACCTCTTTC
This sequence comes from Lagopus muta, assembly GCF_023343835.1. Taxonomy (NCBI): domain Eukaryota; kingdom Metazoa; phylum Chordata; class Aves; order Galliformes; family Phasianidae; genus Lagopus; species Lagopus muta. The sequence continues at coordinate 34,080,552 of NC_064438.1, read as the reverse complement.
AGCACAACTAGTTTTTAGATAGGCATAGATTGTTCTTTTAGAAAATAAAAAATAAAAAAAAATTCCTTTATGCTTTGCAGGTTTAGTTTCTATTGAAGTAAGATTGTGTTCCTGAATTGCTTAAATTTTGATAGTTGAGTTGTTGTAAATATTTTAATATAGGTTTGTATAACTGGCTGAGACTTAAGATTTTAACAGAATTGTTTGTTTAATCCAGGCTTTTTTTTTTCCTTTTGTTTTTGCCTTTTTTTAAATAGATTGCAAAATTCTAACTATATTGTTGGCAGTATCAGTAAACTACTTACTCTCTGTCTCCCAATAGTGGACCTGTATTGTCATTGGCAATTAGTTCTAATGGAGAACAATGTTTCAGTGGTGGTATTGATGCAACCATCCAGTGGTGGAACATGCCTAGCCCTAACGTGGACCCATATGACACCTACGGTAAATACCTTTTAAAAGAAAAACAAATTATAGTTATTGTCTTGGACATAAATTTCCCGCTCAGTAACATGTTTTCTAACCCTTTTGTGCAATGTGAATGCCAGTTATCAAATGAATTGTGTTTTGAATTTGTTTGTATGCAATTAATGTTCGTTGCTTATTTCCATTTGCATTAGTGACATGCTTTCTCTAGAAATGCAAGGGAATGAGTGGCAAGTCCTGAGGTTTAAATAATGAAGAAGTCAGTCGCATCCCTTTCTAAGAGACATACATTTTACTTTGGTTTTCCAAAATTCCAAAATTTGGAATTTTAATGCCATGTAGGCAAATTGTTTGTATTTGCATTTCGCTTCCCATAGCTAATGACTTAAATTGCTGTTAACTGTATGGAAAACTGATTTGTCTCCTCGATGCTGGTGTGGATTAACAGTATCATGTGTTACTGAAGTTTGAATTGGTATAAAGGCAAGACTGTTCTGTGTTCTTGCTGTTCTTGCTCTTGTCTCACTGTAGTAAGTGATCTGGTACACCACTCAGGCTGCATAATCTGTATCAGTGAGATGAAGAGGAAGCAATGCTGTCTTGTGTCAATTTAGTAAAACCAGTCAAGTGATCTTACAATTTCAATGGACCTTAGACAGTCTCCACTGAAGTAACAAAATTATTTTTAAAAGCCAGAGCACTCTTGTTATTTTTCCTCCCTAGTGATTGTTAGTAGGGCTTTTATTTGCAAGACCAAGTTGTTTTAAATGTCATGCAAAATTAAGTTTTAGAGATTTTTTACTTAGTCCTTTCCACCTACCTTTTAATTTCTATTCTACTCAAAATCTCGTTTATTAAAAAACCCTCTATGAAAAGCAGCTGTAAAATATGGGTATGTTTCTTTGTTTCACAACAGAAATAATCTCTTTTCAATATTCGGGTACTGAGTTGTTTGTTTCTTTTTTAGAGCATGTAAGTCAGCAGTATAGTAAATTTGGAAGAAAAAAAGCAGTATTACTGTAAAGGCATCAGAGTTTGAATAACTCATCAGAGTTTAAATAACTGTTGAATAAGAAGCTGATCTTTTTTAGATGTTTTTACATCTTGTACAAAGAAAAGACTACAATAAAGAATCTTTAAGATTGTAAACTTAGATGAAGGAAGCAAACCTCTCAGAGAGGAGGTTATAACAAATTTTTCATTCTGGAAAAAGGGGACACAGATTTTTTTTGAGAAAGCTGCTAGAGGTTGTGTAGGATGATCTACTGTGTAACATACCTGCAACTTAAACAATAAAATTTTTAAAAAGTCTTTTAGTTCTGATTTTTCCCTTTTCTCACTTTCCTTGGTAGTTAATAACAATCATTCCAACATCTGTTTATTTATTTTTAATGAAATGCTCTAACTTAAGTTCAGTTGCAGGTTGTTCTCTTTCAACAAATGACTGAATGAGTTAATAGCTTGCAAGTTCGCTTTGCTAGCAAGCTACTTAAATATAAAAGTCTTAGTTTGTCCTTTCAGCTAGCAGCATGGATATCAAGCTGTTTAAAATTTCTCTGAAATGATCCTTTTGGACAGTGGGGTGTTATCTATTGTGTTCATTATTCATGTGCAGTGTAGTGGACCATTTTGCTTGTGAATCTAATATGAATTATCTATAGACTAGAAAACTACTTGAATAAAAAAGGGCAGAAGCACATGTCTTGACTTTACTTTCCTATCTGCAGTCAAGTTAGCTCAGGATTTGCACTTGTGTTGAATAAATTGACACTTTTAGGTTTTCCTTCTACTGTTATTCACAGAATAGGTGAGTACAGCTAACAGATCTGTTAGAACCCAGATGTGATAAACAATCAATAATTTAGTAAATGTGACACATAGCTGTTTTACTTAAAATTTGATTTATATTGCAATGCAGTAAATACTTATTCTGTTCCTAAACTTTTGTCTTTCCAGAGCCAAACGTTCTAGCTGGCACACTAGTTGCTCACACAGATGCAGTCTGGGGTCTTGCTTACAGTGGTGTAAAGAATCACTTACTATCTTGTTCAGCAGATGGCACTATTAGATTATGGAACCCACCAGAAAAAATGCCCTGTATTTGCACTTACAATGGAGAGAAAGGTAGGTTTTTTGCTGGGAAATTTTGGTTTTGGAAATTTGTTATGAGACATCTGAAGAAGTTCTTGGCTTGTCCATTTTTCAAAGCTAGTTAACAGGACTAAAGAGAAATTCTTTTATTAAGATAATCCTGATGCTGTGGTGTTATTCTGAAGGGAGCAAATTAAGTATGAGTATAAAGTAAGCTTAATGCTTAAATTTTTAAGAATTTTAAGATGTTCTGTTGTTTCTAAAGGCTTTTTTTCCCTCACTTTTTAGAGCATGGAATACCTACATCAGTTGACTTCATAGGTTGTGATCCTGCTCATATGGTGGCATCTTTTAACACTGGCAGCACAGTCATCTATGATTTAGAAACATCTCAGTCAGTGGTAATGCTTTCATCCCAAGTAGAATCTGGTAAATAAACCTCTTTTCTATTTAGTGTCTAGCTTGATTGAGGTACCTGTATGAAAGTTTTATCATACAGGAAGTAAAAAGACAAGCCTACGATAATTAAGAAGGGATTTAAGCAAAAGATTTAGTGTAGAGTCTGTCCAGATTGTGCTTCAGTTCTCACATATGGAACATGTAATATTAGAAATTCTGTTGCTACAAATAAGGTGTTAGGAAGACATAGCTCATTGTTGATAATTGTATATAGCTGATGAGGCTCTAAATAAAGGAGCTTTCTTCAGTACTTCATTTTCTTGAACATATGGAAGTGTTTCATAAAGAAAACATTCAGTTTCTGATCACTCTCAGTATGGCATAGAGTATCGCAAGTTAAGAACTTGCTTTTCATATCCAATTAATCCAGTTCTCAAATAGCTTATTGAAAGGCTTCAGCACAGATTATAAAAATCTGCCAAAGCTATACTCTAGGTAGCTTGTGCAAAGCTGACGTTGAAAGTGAGAAGCACCATCACAAATTGGAGATGGTCCTTTCCTATTTTGAAGAGAATCTCAAATGGAATCAATGAAACAAGAATGAAGGAAACGATTCTTAAGACAGGAAGTGCATTATGGGCAGTATTCTAAGAACTTCTAAGGAGGTTCGGTGGTTCTTTAAGCTGAAATACATAAAAAATATCTGCTGGAATCTTGTAGGTTAGATTGACTTTAGCTTTTCTGTTTGTTTTCAATATGTATCTTTTTTTATATGGAGGTATAAGAAGTGTGTTCCAAGTATATGGGTAATTTGTTTCTGCTTCGTTAACGCTGCCCCAGAGCACTTCCCCTGATTTGTTTGCCATCCATCTCAAGGATCTTTCTTATGTATAAACCAGTTGTGCAGCTTTAACCTTAAAGTACATTGGCAGGAATATACCTGGCTTAATCCATCTCCTGTAAAACAAGACGCTGGGTGTTATTAGATGTAGTGATGTCATTCTGAAGGTGCTCTTTATATAATATTAGTTAATACAGTAAGCTAAAGTAGAATGCTAAAGTTTTCTCTTTAGCTTTAGCCATTTCTTTAAGGCAAACGAATATATATTTGTGTTTTTCTTATTTTCAGGTGTACAATCAAATAATCACATTAACAAGGTAGTAAGTCATCCCACACTTCCTGTTACTATTACAGCTCATGAAGACAGACACATCAAATTTTTTGACAACAAAACGGGTAAGGGTAAAGAGACCCTCATCTGTATGTATGAATATGTTCCAAGTAGATCTGGATGGATATAGGAAGAATAAATTTGTAGAGAATGTACTAGTGACCAAGACTTCCTGTAGTTCTAAGATAAACTTAGCACTTTTTATATGAAATTATGCCATCCCTTGCAGCTGTGACTTCAGCAGTCAGTAATACTCTCATATGCAGAGATGGTTATGGCAGACAAGAATATCCTTTTAAATTAGCAAGATGTTGATTTATAGAATATTTCCACTATTTTATTCCTGTTTTCATCATTCCCATGCTTATAAGGCCAAACATGTATCAGTTATATTTTCAATTCCCTGTTGTAAAAGTCATTGCTTAGTACCAATGGCAAGAAATAGCCCTTAATTCATTGTAGTAGTGGAAGCTTTTGTTATACTTAAATTGCTGCTTATGTTCTATTCTACTTCAATTTTTGAATCGGCAGTCATTTTCTGTATGTTATCCTACTAAGTTGGGAGAAAAGATAAGCATAAACTAAATTTTGTAAGTATGTGTGCAGAACCCCTGTTCAAAGTGTCTGAGAGAGATGGAGAGTGGGTGTTATTATGGTATTTTTGTTCTGTTTTTGTTTTCCTTTTAAAGGCAGAAAGCTAAAACTTTTTTTTTCCCCACTTCTTCTCACGTATGGTTATTAAATATGTTGAAATGATTGTTCTGAAATTCACATGTATTGCCAAGTCTTTTAAAGAAACAAAGGTGTAGAATAATAAGGAAGATATGGCATGAACAAATAACTGGGTTAAAGACTGGAAATGGAAGGTGACCAGGAAGAAATGTAGATCTTCGTAGGCTTGAGGACATGCACATTAAATTGTGTGGATAAATGTGAGGGAAAGAAATAACCAACAAAATCAGTTTATATATTGTATGAATTCCTGATGCATACACACTTGTACTTTGTGTTAGTCTCCTATTTCTCAAAAAGGATATATGTGTGTGTGCATGTGTGTGTATATATGTATATTTATATAAAAGTGTTTCAGAGCATGGTTGAGTGTATGGTTAGAGATCTTCAGCTTTTCGAGGAGAAATGACAAATTGGGCTAAGATTCTTCAGGAAAAGAGGACTGGACAAAGATGGCAGAACTTTTTCATGTTGGTTACAGTCTTACTGTGGACTTGCTAGCTTACTCTCTTTTCCAAAACAAGAACTAAGGTTCAGCTGACCACCCTAAAAGGTGATCTGTTCAGAACACAGTGAGATGACTCTTCATTTTGTTTGAAGTTAAAATTTTTGGAACTCCTTGCCATGAAATGATAACTATAGTGTTAGAGTCCAGGGGAAATGGCACAAAGTGTAGTTGGGTGTGCAGGTAACCACTTTGGTTTGTAATGTAACTGAACAGTTAATTTTAGAAGTTGGAGAGTATCTTGCATCTAAAATACCACTTAGTTGTCCTGTTAGACGGACCTTTGGTATGACTCAGTAAGCCTCTTTTCAAAGCTTTGTCAACACTGTGTCAAAGTGAACAGATACAGGGACACTTCCTGGACCAAAACTATCGTTACTGCTATTTGAGAAGATGCCAGATACATCAGTACTTATGATATGAATGCCTTTGAGAATTGCCATTTACCCGTATGTTTGTACAAGTCTGTGGTTGAAACTTAATAATTTCTTATAGAACTGTAGTTTTCAGATACTCAAATTGGTGTTATTCTGTATTGCATCTAATGGGAATATTATTTTTAAAAGAAACAGTATTTCCCAGGAAATTGACTGTTTATTTTGCTTTTAGGTAAAATGATCCATTCTATGGTTGCTCACTTGGATGCTGTCACGAGTCTAGCTGTAGATCCTAATGGAATCTATTTAATGTCTGGAAGTAAGGGTTTTTTAATCCTCTTTTATGGATTTTATATTTCTGTTCTTTTAAGCATCTGACAAAAATCTAATTTTGTCTTTTTTTTTTTCTTGTTTTTTCTCCAAACAGGCCATGATTGTTCCATTAGATTATGGAATTTGGACAGCAAGACATGTGTGCAAGAAATAACAGCTCATAGGAAAAAGCTGGATGAATCAATTTATGATGTAGCATTTCATCCATCAAAAGCATATATTGCCAGTGCAGGAGCTGATGCCCTTGCCAAAGTATTTGTGTGACACAGCAGAACAAACCTGCATCATAACAGCAGGTCTGTTTGGACAAAAAAGAGGGAACGCGTCACTGCCATCAATAAGGTTACCAATAAGACACTACATCTGATCTGCCTGAGTGAAGGCTCTTGAGTGGGGCAGGTTTCAGTTGGTGAAAAGTCACCACATCTTGAACAATGTCAGGCTCATTCATTTAACTGTAATTACTGTATTTGGGGGGTGGGGAGAAGTAAAAAAGGAAAACCAGTATTTGTAGCCTTGACTGGATATGAACTGAGCGTATGTCTGTTCTTTAGGTGTCTTTAAGCAAACGTGGAGTCTGATCTTACAAAAGACTTTTATTTTGGACTCTGTGTGCTGCCTTAGGGTTAGGAATGTGGTGCTCTTGTGGGGGGAAGTGAGCTCCAAGAGTAGCTTTCTTTTCATCTCTTAGTAATCTTCTGTTTATCAGTTGAATGCCACAGATTCCCCTTTTAAACTTTTATTTTGCTTTAAAGAAAAGGAAATTTAACTTAAAATATTTTAGCATTAGTTGCACAAAATGTTTGGATAAAATTCTAGTTTTTATAAGTCTTTTTATATATTTAGCCTGTCACAACAGTGCTCAAGATTGTATTGATAATGTTTTTCTGCATTATAGAACCCTAAAACACAGAGAACTCACTGACCCGCTGCCGTGTAACCACACTCTTCCCTTCTTTTGCCTAATACAGCTCAGCTAAGTCCTTGCATAAGGATGCTAATTCTTCATCATCGCATAACTGTCTTCATAAATAAAGGACTGTAAAATGTGTTTAAATGAAACACAGAGGGGTTAACACCCCCCGATGAACTCTTAAAAAAAAAAAAATATATTAATCTTGGCATCCTATCACTATGTGATATTTTGTACATCTTACTGTATTTACGAGTTTATTTATCAAGGATTACCCATCTTGCTAATGGCCTATTGTTATTTATTTCACTTTTTGTTGGTCTTTATATCCTTTTATGTAGTGTGTTAAAGGGCCCTGTATATCTATTATGGCACTCTTTGAACAGTCTAAAATAGATAAGAAAATGGGACATTTCATGATTCTAAAGTTGCAAACCAAGATATTTTTTTTTTCCTTTGGTTAAGTATTTGAAGTGGAGTGGATTCCAAAAACCAATCTTGTTTCAGAACTTTTGGAGTGAAAAAATTTTTTTGCGTTTCAAATAGAATACAAAAGTAGTTGATTCAAGATTCATAAATCTGCTGTGTTTTGGCTAGTTATTCCCTGCTTTTATTTTATTTTTGGATGTGCTTCAGTTTATGGTGTAACTAAACATTTTGTTTGTGTAATGCATGATTAATACAATAAAGTATTTTTTCTAGTCTTCCACAAAACTTTTCTGATCAGTTTGCGAGTTTTGATGAGTTTTGTAAGGTTTCTGTTTTACAAACTATGAATCAGCAAATTTTTAAGATTGTACCACATAGCAGAAGTACAGCTGTTGAAAAATAATGTATATAAAATGCATATAATAAATATTAAATGGTGTACCTGTATGTTACTGTTGGCTACATTATTTTGTGTTGCACAGTTTGAAAGTGTCATTCTACAAGTTACTAAATTAGGTCTAAATTTTTAGCAAAATGATCATTTGTTTGTTACGCTTATAATCTCCTTTGCTTTTTGAAAACTGTAATAGTTGTCTGGATGTCAACACTGTTTGAAGCAGCACCATCCACCTATAAGAACATGTTTCCTCAGTATTCTTAAAGCTTTTTACAAGAACAAGCTGAAAATTGTTAATGTATTTTTAGAGCCCTTATAAGACGATCATGCTGCTTTTGCCTATCTTTGTACATGAAGTGATTCTAAAGTGATTTAGCAACCAGGGAGGTACTGTTCTTACTTCAAACTGCCATGAAATCATTGTGTTGAATTTAAAGGAAATAAAACACTCATTCATTTCTAATTGCTCACAATTTGCCCGTATGCCAAATGTTACACATTAACCTTTGCTCCTTCTTTGCAAGTCCTCCAGTAAAGATTATGCCCAGAAGGGCAGTTGTCTTTATAAAAGGCTGGTCCAACAAGTCAAGTTTGCATCTCTGTGATGAGTTGCTTTCCTGATAGTTTATCAGTAAAAAAGAAAACTGCAATATGAAACCTAGATTTTTTTCATGCAAAATTGGTGTGTTTAGGAAAAAAACAATATTTTGCTGGAACATGTTCCTATAAGTGTTTCTAGCTGTATTGTTCCATGTAAGTTTCCAGTTCAGCAGTAAGAATGTATCTCATGCCATCTCCTGTCAAGCAAATTAGTTTTTTTAAAAACAAGGGGAAAAGGTGCCCATGATAGACACAATACTGCAGTAATATTCTGAAGTTAATTTTGTTTTAGTAATACTGTTATGTTGTTTGAAATGTGTTACAGTAAATAATAATTGTATAGGAATTGGATAATTTTGTCCATTATCATGAAGATTGAGGTGAGGCCTTTCAGTAACTGCTTGTAGGACACTAAGACTTTACTTTTGAAAGTAACATTCAGCTGATTTGCACTTTTTTTTTCCTTTCAGTCTAAAGCATTCAACTAATCAACAGACAAGAGAGTATTTGAATTTTATTGGAATTAATTTCATAATTGCCTTTTCTGAAGCCAAACATTGTTTCTGGCAGCTTTTCCAGACCGCTGCATTTTAATGCTTAAATGAAATGTGATTGTTTAATAAACATTGCCATGCATAACAATTACTTTTTTTGAGTTGTATTAAAATTGAAATGGTAAAAACAAAAATTTGCTTATTTTCTTTAATTGAAATCTTAGTCATCTTAGTTCACTAATGCATAGCAGGTCAAATGCTGTAGTGGAGCTACTTTTATTGAATATTGGCAATAATCTCTAATACAGTGTTAGTTTATTTACTGTGTGGTTTAACATTCTAAAACCTTTATTTTTAGAATAGAAGAACTATTGTATTGGTGGTGGAAACACTGATAGTTCTGAAATAAATGTCTCCATTTAGGAAAAACACCCCAGCTTCTCTGCAAGGACGAATTTCCTTCTGTTTTGGAAATGAGACCCAAGTGATGCACACTCAAAAACCTGATGGGAAAAATACCAAGATGTTTAATATTTAGGATTTGGTATCTGGAACAGAGTTGTTTGAACAGTGCTACTCCCTATCTTACTTTGTACTGTAGGAATTCCTTTAAGCACTGACCTTTCTGCAGCTTATAAAAAGTATGTATGAAATACATCTGAAAAAATGTAACATGCCCTGATCAAGAACCTTCCCTGTTTTAGAAATGATATGAAAGTATTCTTCAAACTGGGCAGTAACTGGTAGCTTTTTTTTTGTGGAGCCCTGGGCTTGAGGGCACATTATCAGGCTGTACGTCTTTCACTGCACACTAATTGATTTATTTTAAAACTGACAGAGTGCTGTCCTGGCTTAAGATTTCAAATTAAAACAAAAGGAGGCCCTGGGGTTGTTTTTAAATCCAGGTGAGCATGAATGATGGTATGAATTCCATATTTAATATGTTTGCAATATTTGGAGAATACACATTTGTGAGTTCTGCTGAAACCGAGTGAGAGACTAATAAGAGATCAGTAGTGTATTTTAAATTCAAAGTACATCTTTAAAAATGTAAAAGTAAAAAAAAAAAAAAAAAAAAAAACCCACACAAAACAAAAACCACCACATCAAAATGCATTGCTTTGTTTTCTGATTTTAACACAGAACCAAATACTGACTGACTTGGTGGGAAGTAACATGCCTTTCTTTTTAGTCCTCCTCTTATCTGATGTTTCAATGCCTGCCACCCGGGGTAGAAGACATCCAGTCTCTTAAGTGTGCATACAGTAACAAAGTATTTGTTTTTAAATATTTATGGGTTTTATGGGAATTAATATCTCTGTAGAATTCCCTAGTGATACACAAAAAAGCAATGTGAGGAAGCCTAGATTATAGGACTCGTTTCCAGGAATCGCTGAATCTCAGTGCTGTGGGAGCCTTGGCTGCGGTCGGTGCAGTGACAGTTGTGTCCTTCAGCAGTAGTTTCGGGTTCCTTGCTCTGCATGCACACCAAACTAAGTAGTTATCACGGTGAGGTGTGTTTTCTGTGATCTAGAACCTTACTAGGAAACTTGTAACTTGTTGCCAGTTCCCGTTCATCTTAATTTTGGTATTGATAACAGCTGGGTGGTAACGGATAGCGTTCAGCTGCGTGGCTTAATTGTGAAGCGCAGTGCATGCCGCGTGCCAGCCGGCCCCGTGCACGGGCTGTGTCGGTCAGTGCCGCGATAGCAGGGCTGCTCAGCCTTGGGGGTAGTGCTGAAACGCGAGGGGTCGGTGGGAGTATATAATCTGTAAAGCGCGCTTCTGGCCTGCGGTTGCTGGCGGCGCTTGGGGTGAGGTTTACATTTCAGTGCTGCACAAATTAATCAGGAATGAAGGAACGAGACGGGGGCCCGGGCCCGTGTGGAGCGGCGCTCCAGGGCTGTGCGGGAGGCGTTACTCGCCGGTCCGGCGGCTGCGACCGCGTTCACGTGCTCTTCGTGAGGCGGAGGCGGCCCGAAGGCGACGGCGACGACCGTTGAGCGGGACCCGGGATGCTGGTGCTGGCAGCAAGCCGTGAGTAGGCCCAGGCAGGCCGGCGCGGGGTGGGAGGCCTGGGCGGAGGGGAAGTGGTGCTCGCCTTGCTGGTTCCGTATCCCTAATACTGCGTGTGCACCCTGTGTTTCTGCGGCTGTGCCGGGTGCTGCCTAGTGAGCTCCTGAAGAGGGTTTGTCAAGGCTGGTGGCTGGCTGAGGGCCTCGTGCTCTTTCTTTCATTGGCCTGCGGAGCCATTTTTCCTCAGGGGTGGTATGGAGAACGTTTGCTACTGGCAGCTTCCAGGTGGCTGGCCTGCTTTGCTGTTGCTTTAGAGTTCTTTTCCTGTAGTTTCAGGGGTCTTTATAGCTGTTACTTTGCAACCTGGAATAGGTGGTTTTCTTGTTGAGATACTGTTTGATTAATGTGCAGTGTTGGGTTTGTTGTTTTCTTTCCAAGGGGAAAGATATGGCATCTTAGTGGCAGCAAATGCTTGTCGGTATCGCTTTGTTTTTACAGTAGTTGTTTATGAAACAGGAGCTGTACTTGAGTTGTGTGCATTAGTTCTTTTACTCTTTTGCCTTTGATAGCCCAGGTGACTGACAGCATTCAAAACAAAAGCGTTGCATTCTGTTAAGATGATATGCTAACAGTAGCTGTGCAGAAAATTTCTCAGAGGGCTAAAGGAGTTTTCATAATCTCAATGATCTGTCTGACGTCTGACTGTTTCCATGGTGCGTATCTACGTTTTGCTGGAAACTTTTTTGGTGGCTGTTTTTGCTTGAAAAGGCAACTAATTGTGACTGTTTTAATTGTACGTGCAGCTCCCTCTGGTCCACATTTTACATCTGAGCAGGTCAGCTCACTTTAAGTCTTTGCTGATGTGTTTTTGCTTTGTGCAGTGCAAGAGTGACCTCTTGCTTCTAAACCAACTTTTAGCGCTAATTAAAATGCATAGTCAGTGTGGCAACATTGTGTGCTTCTTTGCAGTCAGAATCTTTAGATGAGATAAAGCTATTTTCTCTTAGAGAAATACAACGTTATTAAAATACGTAAGAGCAAGTGTCAGAGAAATGCTGAAATTACTTAGAAGTAATAAGTTCCCAATCAAAAAAACTGTACCAGTAAAAAGCTTATTTTAAATCAAAACCATATGCACTTTTAAGTTATTGGTAAACAAGTAGTGTGTTTTTTCTTATTTTTACTTTCCCAAACTTTGCCAATTTTTTGACGTGATGTTGTCTTTCTTTTACTTGTATTCCTTGGCAGAGAATTGTTTATCGTATTGTAATCTGATCACGTACACCAGGGCAGAAAAATAGTTGTTATCCCTCTGCTTACATTCTGCCATATTCTGATTGCTGCTAGGTCATAAAGGCTGCATCTGACCTCAGCGGAGGCTGAAAAAGTTTAGTTAGTATTTGCTAGTACAAACAGCCGTGCAGAATTCTCATGGCTGTGTCTTAGGGGTTGGTCCAGGGCGAGGTTTAGCTGTGAGTTCACTGCTACCCTGAGGCTGGGGAGGTTCAAGCCGACAGCGGCCGGCTTCCAGGAGGGTGCCCTGGGTCTGAGGGTAGGCTGCTCTGCAGCAGGGGAGCAGCACTGTCCACCCATTAATAAGTGGACTGCAGAAGCAGCGCTGTTTCCTTCATTGTGTCATCATTCCCTATCTAGGGATGGCTAGAGCTTTCTCTAGTCCTGGAAAAGAGGAAGGATGCGGCACTAGTTTGTATGCAGGCACAGATAAATGCAAATAAATGTTAGAGTAGTAAAACAATATCTTTTACGTAATAAAAATGACTTATGACTGAGGATACTTCACTAACTGAACTTGATTACTTGAAGGAAAAGGAAATTATGATCCTAATGAGATTAAATTTAAAACAGGCAGTTTGCTTCAAAGCAGAAATCAAACTTCTGGATTTTATCATAGACAGCAAATTTTCAGGATCTGTTCTTCAGCTGAAACCACAGGCAGAATCCCTGCTGGAAGCTGAAGAGAGTAAAGGAATTTGTACTGCAGTTGATAGACATACATAACTGGAAGACGCTCTTGCTTAGATTACAAACTATTCAGTCAAGGTTTCTGTTTATTTGGTGTCTATTTTTGGATGACAGCTGATCACAAGCTTTTCAAACACACTCCAGTTCAGTTTCTCAAGAAAATCCTTTGTTTCCTGTCCTAGGTCCAAACCAAAGCCAGTCAGCATGATTTTCTTTGGACTGCTTTTAGTAGGCTGGGGATCTAAAGCCTCCAGCTTCCAGACAGTTTGTTAAAGATACAAGCTGATCTTCTATGACAGAGTTCTCAGGCCTCCAATGGCACTTGCGTGCAGCAGAGAAATTTTCTGTGATTTTTGTGGCTTTGCTGCTTACTGGAGCTAACTTACCCACAAGCCTAATGAAAGGAAGGGAAGTGCTGAGCAAACCAGAATCTCTGCCTCTAAAAGCAGTGACTGAGAGAGCTTGAGAAGCTGCCCCATTAAAAAGATGGCCCAAAATCAAGACATCAAAAGTTGTCATTGCTTATAGTCTTCAGAACAGAGGAGATGAAAACAGAGTATTTGTATTGTGTGGAGCCATACTTCACAGAAGAGAAGACATGTGGCAACACTAATATGAAATGCAAATAGGACTGCAAACAGTTACGGGAGAAAATACTGTTCTGCTGAAACTGCTCCAGTTCATAAGTTGAAAATCAAAGCCCTCAGGAGCCCTCACCTCTTCCCTATCCCCCAATTACTTCAGAAGATATGGAGAAGTGTAGTTGCTGAGTTTTGATGTAAATGGTTTTTAGATGGTTACTGTGTAGCTCTTCCTTGGCATTGAGTTTGAGAGCCAAAGTAAATTCCTTTGAAGTGATTGTTTCTTCTTAAGAATGTTAGGACAAACTCACTTGTTTCTTGTTTTGTTTTCTTGTCTTTTTTGTTCTCTGGTTTAAGTATTAGTAAGTCACCAGAAGTGAATTACTAATAAGGGTCAGCTTTCAAGGTGGTCTTTTTACACATGAGGATAAATATGAAAGGTGACAGAAGCGCCTCATGGCATGAAGACTTCTGAAGCCTGCTGACCTTCAGTTACATCCTTTTTTTCCTATATACAACCTCTGTCAGATGAGAATACTAGCTGGAAAGTGTCTTGCACTGTCAAAAGATGCATCTACAAGGCAGTTCATAGTGAGGGAGGATCTAAATGCTTAGAAGGTGTGTGAGGTATAAAATCTGCAATGTCTTATTGTAGGAGTGGAGTCAGAGATCCTGAGCCAAGGGCTGTGCTGGCAGCTTGGGATAACAGTGGTTGATGATCCGCGTGTTGAGCAGGGAGCTGCTTTGTATGGATACAGTCCGTATGCTTCCCTGCTTAAGTAGCATGCAGGGAACAGTGAGTGGGGGAATGTCTAACATGTTCTCTGTGTATGCAACCCCTGGTTTGGGATCTCAGCCTGGGGTCAGTGCTTTCAGTGTTTCCTTGAAGGATGGAAGGTTCTTTTGACAGGGGAAGTTCTGTTCTTCCTTCAGTTATTTTTACTATGAGTGGGGAAAAAAAAAAAAAAAAAAAAAAAAAAAAACCAAAAAAAAAAAAACAAAACACCCAGGAAATATAAGGAACAGATTAAGCTACTTCCTAGTTTTCTAGTAGTGAAAGATTCCTGTGCTCCTGAGTGTGAGAGCTACAGCCCTTATTGGAAGTTTTTGTGATACTAAAAGTAGTTTCAGTTTCTTGAGGACAGAAAGTGGGTATTTTCTACATCTAGGTTGCTTTGGGTGCTCTGCTGGGAAGGGTGATTTTGGATGTGTTAACTACTATGTAATATAAAATTCAGTTGCAATAGGTACCTAAGCCAATAAGCTTGTAGTCCTCTACTCTTTTCAGAGTGACAGAATCTTAATTTTTGATAGGCAGCTGTCAAATACACTGCTTTCAGCAGTGGGGTTGCCAGTCTGAGGCCATTCACAGTAGTGAGCATTACCAGTACTCTTTGGGGGAAAAGGGCAGATAAGTTTTCATCCTATGGTCTCATACCCTACCAACTTGGTCTAGTACCAGATCCGGAGGTTGGTGGCCCTGCCTTGGAAATAGATGATTGATGTTGGAAAGGACCCTGGGGTCCCTTTCAACACAAACCATTCTATGATTCTGTGATCATTTTCAGCAGAGAACAGAGTTGTTCTCTAGCAGGCCACATTCCTGAGTGGCAGTTCTAATATGTGCAGGAGTATTCCAAATAGAGTTTGCAAGTTTGGTGACTGCAACTCTATTTTACTGCTTGGTCCAGCAGCGTGAGGCTGAACTGTCATGCTGTGGCTTTCCCTCTCACCCAGAAGCAAGCTTCAAATCCGTATCTGTTACTCTGTACCATGCTGTTACTCCTCCAAACCAGCCTACTCACAGCACAGTTCACATCCTTCCCACCCTGTCTCTGTATCTCACTAGCTCTCAGGCCTTTTTGCTCTGCCTCACAGATCTTACTTCCAGATCAGAGTTGTTCTTACAAATGCTTGCTTCTGTATAAACTTTACATATTTAAAGAAGTATTCTCTGTACCTGCTATTTCTTACCTCAGTGTAATTGGGCACTGTGAGGGTACAAATAATGTCATCACCATTCTGGTAAAATGGAAATATTTGGGCAGTTTAGTGCTGCAGTTTCTGGAAATCCAGACCATCTTTTTCCTCTGTGAAGGAATGACATCAGTAAAGCTGCCATCTTCTTTGCAACAGTAGAAGTTTGGGAGGAAAATTGGGAGGAAAAATGTGATTGTGCTGGCCAGTTTGCATGATTTATATTCAGATCATTCAGCTAGCATTTATTTAATATAAACAGCTATTAAAAATTTGGTACTGACTGATCCAAATTAAAAAAACAGCAACAAAAAAAACCCCAAAATAATCTGTGTAAGAAATATCCTTGTCTTCTGAGGATGATTTAGGATTTCTTTTCCTTTTTTACCCCAAGGGGGGATTTAAAATAATTTAGACAGGAAATGTGACATACAACTTATTCAAGCTGTACTACATGAGGCTTATCATAAAAAGACTTTTATATTACAGGATACTGAAATATCTGTAGTCCCAGTTCTTTGCATTACATAAATTTCTATAAAAAATTGCTAAATTAAACTTTTACACAAAGTTGATATAAATTTATACAGCAATAGCTGAATACTCTCTTCTATAAACACATGACAACATTAAGGATAACAATTAATAGAAAAATACATGGCATCCTTGCCATTCATGTTTAGTGTAATATATAGCCAGTCATAAGTTATATAAAAATACACAACAAAAGCCTGATGAATATAATCCCTTCAGTGCCACTCCATACCTAAGAATTTAGCAATCAATGCCCCCCCCCTCAAAAAAAAAAAAAAAAAAAAAAATTCAGCATTGATGGGAAAAGTGCTGGTTGATTTTCTTTGTTGTATTTTACTTGCAAAAAACCTTTATTTTCTAAAGAATGCTTGAAGTCTGTTATTCACTCCTGGCATCTGGAAGAACTCAGGAAGCCATGTCATAATTTTAACCATGTGAATGTAGGTATAAAAATATTAATATATTTCTAAATTCATAATAAAATAAAGGTCATTTTTCAGGAAGACTGTTCTTTCATCTTTAGGGAAACACATCTCCAAAAAAATTTTTACTAGCATTAGGAACTTGTTATTCTGCAAGCTACCACATCCCACTTGCATCTGCTCTCTTCTTTTCTAACCGTGTAATCCTATATAAACCAGTTATGTTTCAAGGTTTGAAAACACCCAGGTTGAAATCCAAAGGTAGCTCATTCCCCAGTGTATGTTCTAATTTAATCCCTTTGCCCAAGTTTCCCATCTGGAACTTTGTAGCCAATAATAATTTCTTGAAATCGAGAGTATAAGGTATTAGAGAAAATGCAGGTAAGCAGATATATAAGGAATATCCCAGTTGACTTCAGTGGTAAGGAAATGGTAATATTTAGGACTCAGACCTACAAAGAGAACTGCTATGATTATAAATGCTTCTCAATGCTTCTGTGCCGGATGATGTCATAGAACCATGCTGTTCTATGGGTGTAAATAAATGCCTTTTGGTGTAAACTGTACCAACCAGATGGCAATATCATTCTCCGTACCAAGATGGTTGATTGGCATGGTGGGGATGGGTTAGGGTTGGACTTGGTGATCTGAGAGGCCATTTCCAACCTTAATGACTCTGTAAAACATTACGTTTATATCTTAAGTAGAGAAACATCTGCCTTATATCTTTTTAAGCTGCCTGGCATGGGTATTGCACAACTGAAGCACTGAAAATACTTAACACTATGAAAAGAACTCCTTAAAAAGATACAGAATCATAAGCTATGGAAGGTTCACAGAAGATATTATTGTGTATTTAAAATTGTATTATTTTTAACTTGCAAGAAGGCACCTAGGAAGTGACAGCAAAAATATCAGAACTCTATTGTTTCTGCTGCTGATAATTGATAGCCATAAGTGCACAATATGCATAGCTTCAAAACTCAGGCTACTATAAATGTACTGGAAGTAATAATAGCTGTTGGCCAAATTCTGCTTTCCCATATCAAGTACAACCTCTAACAAGCTCACAAGACCCTCAACTGACTACAGAAAGTAGCCCTTCTCTATCCCTTACATGATGATAGTATATGTAATGAAATTTATCTGTTTAAAAGGGACCATTCCAGCCTCACAATTTTAGTTTCAGAAACTATCCAACAGCAGATTTGTCTTATTGCCTAGAGTCCAAAAAATCTTTACAGATGCCTCGAATAACATCAGGAACCATCTGCTCCAATCCAGTGAACTCCCTAGTGAAGAAGGTGTGAGATTCCCTCGGTTCAGAAGCCATGTCTTTCAGATCATCCAGAGGTGCCCAGGCAACACCAACAGAGAAGACCGTTATTCCTAAAATGTAAGAGTATAGCAAAGAGAGAAAATACATAAAATCATTTTGTCCTTGCTGCAAGAAAAGCAGTTTCTACATCCATTGAATAATCTAGAACAGAAAATAGGGCTTCAATATCTGTAGTCTATCAAAGATTATTAGATTTTTGCCACTAAATATCGGAAATTAAGTACTTGTCTAACGAAGAACCCTGATAGAAATACCAGTGTATCTTACCAGTAAGCATCACAGATGTTTTTCGGTGATCAATACGAACATAGCAGTGACACAGCAATTCTTGTCTTTCAAGACTTACTGTTTAGAAGAATTTTGAAAATACATCTGGATCCTTCACGTACATAATGCTTAGTATTTTCAAGCATCAGAAGCCCAAGATGTTTTTTGGCCAAAATTACTTTTTTTTTTTCCCCCATATATGATGGAGAACAAAAATAATGCTATAGTAGATGCTATCACTGGTTGGAGCTTCACTACACGGCTCTTTATTTTTCATCTACTAACTTCTCTCTTTTTTAGGAAGAAAAGACTGCACTTTTTAAAAAATTTTAGATGAAGTTGCCATGAATGAGTCTACTTACACCTGGCTTGATATTCCCACTTTTCATCCTAATAGAAAACAGTTCCTCAGAGCTCCTGTTCTGCTAAACTTAAGACAAGTATGCTACTTTATTTGCTCTCTAGAGCATCATTTAAAATTTAAAATCTTGATACAGACAATACAGCAGAAATGGGATGAATCAACTCCCACTCCTATGAGGATCATTTACCTGCTTTTTGTGCAGCAACAGCAGGTCCTCTAACATCATCGTAAGACTGACCATCAGTCAGAATTACAAGGAAATTTTTGTTTGCTCCATCCTTCACTGGCCCAAATACGTTTCTGGTTGTGAAAGAAATGGCATCACCAGTAGCAGTGCCACCGCTCATGTAACGAATGTTCCGGATAGCAGAGAGGACCTTTTCCTTTGTGGTGTAATCTGTGAAGCTGAACTCAGTACGCTGGTCATATGTGAACTGCACAGTTGCAATCTTGGAACCAATATCAGAGATCTCAAAAGCCTTTGCAACGTTGCTGATGAATTCAAGCATGAGTCGGAAGTTGCTCTCTCCAACACTGCTAGAACCGTCTATCAAGAAGCCTATGTTGACAGAGTTATAGCATGTCTTGCTACACAACATTTGCTCATGTGAACACAGTTTTTGGACAAGAGGTTTTACATACTTGGTGGTGCCAAACCAGCTGGGCATTTGGTAAGAGAAGAAGCCATTGTTGCGACAGACAGCCTATTTGAAAACAAAAAGTCAAAAGGCAAATTACCAAAATAGGTTCTGTACACAGTAAACAGACAATTAAACTTTCCCCCGTCAGAAATTTCAGAACATTTCATTTTATTACTGAGAACCTTAAAAACTTGAAATTTTACTTATGTTCTTAGGACGTGAGCTAAGCTCTGGCTGCTAACTATCCAAAGGAAAGGAAGTTTTGCCTTTTTCTTCACTCACTGAAAATTAGGTTTCTGTATTTTCCATTTTAACAACATAATCTTAAAAAAAAAAAAAAAAAAAAAAAAAAAAAAAGCCAAACCTATCACACATCGTAAGTACAGACACATATCTGAGTAGAAATATATGCCCAGGTTATTTTTGAAGTAAAATTTGTTTTTCCTTTGGTTTCCATAGTATATGTCACATATGGTATAGTATGTATGTCAAGTGCAAAGCAATTGAGAAGGGGATTACATTTAAAATCAGCTCTCCAACTGTGGTAAGCAATGTTGCTCAAATCAAAATGCAGAAGGCAAGCGGACAAGGCTCGGCCATGTAAGGTCATTCTGTTCTGTGTCTGTAAGTCCACACAAGTTGGACCTGTCTGGGATCGGAAGCAAACTGTCTTGTGCATAGAAGCTGCAGAGCCACAGTGCTTTGTTTGTTCATGTTAAGTTATGAACTTTCTGCTGAAATAAAATATTTAAAACCTACCTATGAAACACAAAGTAGTAAACTAGTGCTTAGAAAGCACTTGCGAGAACTGTTTGAGTTGTTATTGATTCCTATAGAGCAAGATTGAAAACTGTTCATCCAAGATGAATGTCTTGCATACAAACTCAGTAGGATGCATTTGTCAATCTTTTCTGTCCTTGTTGTAGCCAAAGTAACAAAACAATTCCTCAGATCATATACTGAAAGATAGGTCTCCCTGTCATTTTAAGATAGGACATATACCTGTACTTCTTTGCTTCAACAAGTTTAGTTATGGTTGAGATAGGAGAAACCCTTGCTATGAAAATCTTCGTGCAGCGCAAAGTCCAAGAGCTGCAGCTTTGCCAAGGCTCTGAACTGGGAGGATGGCAACAGCATTGTGGTACCTTTGTGCAGACCCTTTAGCAAGAAAATAACCCAGCAGTTGCATGTAATTTAGTAAGAAGAAACTAATAGATTTATTCAAATCTCTGCTACTGCTTACTTTAGGCTTCCTAGTGATTTCTTAGGTTTTTTTCCTCTTGTATTATTTGGAAGAATATCTTTTATTGTATGTGTAAGACTTAGCTCATTAGAACTCCAGCATGAAGTACATTATCTAGACATACCCATGAATGAAAAATGAATAATTACATTCTCTTACTTTGTCAATAAAACCAATGTCTTGTACCATTCCCAGTTCCTCTGTTGTGGGTTTTGCTACAGACACAATGAACACATTGACTCCAAATTCTCTGGCCACTATACCAGCTTCTTCTAAATCATCTGAGGGCCAGCCATCTAGAAACACTACAATGATTTTGGGTATTCCTTTGCGTGCTCCATTTTCCATAGAGAAGAATTTCTGAGCTGCGTGTTTCAGAGCTTTCCCTAGTTTTGAACAGAAAAAGAATGTGAAGAAATAATACAGTAACATTTTGGTACCAGTTTTGTAGATAAAACTGTGCTGAATTTTAATTATGACTACAGGTGTAACTCAGCAAACCAAGGAAACAGCATCTCAGAATATTTGAGTAATTATGAAGCTTGAGTAACCTATTGCCTATTTAAAATAAAGAAGTTAAAGCAAATTTCCCTCCCTACAGGTCTTTGTTTTATGCTAAGCAGATATATTAGTGCCTGCTAACTGAATTGGAAGGAAAAAATTTGAGAAGCTAATTAAATTTAGCTTGTGAAATACAACATATCTGGAAAGCCTAGCTTCCTTGTTTGGCAAATATCCCTTCGCAACTACTTATTACTTAACTAGCCACTACCATTCAATAGGAAAGAAATGTAAAGCCTTTTAGACAAGAATTTGTCTCACAATGCCACTCTGTTAGAAGTGAAAAGCTGATTACTGTTTAAACACATTTGCACTAATAAAATATACAGTAAGCAACCTGAACTTCTGAAAATGGAATTGAAAATGGAGCATTTAAATTACTTTCTTAAATATGTACAGATAGAAATATGTTTCACTTATGTAAAGTAATAACATCTGTTTTCACTGAGGTACAAACTCACCTGTGTTGGAATTGCCTCCTCTGAACCCTAATTCCTTTATGGCAAACAAAACCTCCTTTGCGGCAGTGAAGTTTTTCAGATAGAATTCAATTTTTGGATGCTCACTGCAGAAAAATAAAACATTAATGAACTACGTAGTCAACTTTTCATACGTCCATGGTATTAGCAAGCTAAATTTGAGTTTGAATCATTTTGTTCTTGTTCATATATAGTAATTAAAAATGTAGACAATAATCCTTACATAATAATGTACTGAATCTGTAGCCAGAGAAATTATTTATCAGAGTGGACAAATTAAGGACAGCACATTTCTTAAGCTTATTGAGTGGCAGGAAATACTAGGTTTAAAATGTATACAGAAAAAAATTTGATCATGCCAGGTGTTAAACTAAATGCATTTGTGTATAAGTGTCACAGAGGCAGAAGATGATCAGGTTTGTTATGTCTTCACATGGACATCTCTCAGGATAGCACAAAAACAATGCTCCAAGCTGAGTTATCTTCTCTTGCTTTCTTCAGCCAGTATTGAGCAAATACTGTTCTGCAAAACATACATTACTTCTCTTAATTGTCTCTTGGTTATATTTTGTACAGGTCTGCTATTACCTGGCTTGTACAACTCCAACATGAGGCCCTTCTGTTCCAATTCCCAACATTACCGCTACTTTTCCAACGAAGTTTTTCTGCAGATTAAATCTACGTTGGCCGATGTTGTAACTTCCATCAATGAGAAATGCAATGTCAGCTTTACAGTCTGTGAGCATTCAAAATAATTAGACTTACTTAGCACCAAATAAATGTTAGGATTGTGTTTTTCAAAAGTTAAACCTCTGAATTCCTACCTTTGTTTCCAGCCTTTTTCTCAAGGGGCTTCTTAGGTCTTTTGCCTTTAATAAAGGATACAGCATGAATCATTTAAGAACAACAAGATCTATGGAAGAAACTTAGACTCTTAAGAGTTGCATTGCAGTCTGTCCTCAGTGAAAATTGGCATGGGACTGCATCATTCTTCAGTCAGTTCAATAGTTACAGATGCAGTGCTATTTCTTTGCTCTTTGGAGAATATTATTTTTCAGATGAAACAATTTAACCTTCCTTTTTACACCTGCCTAGCTGATTACTGAAATGTTTACAGAAAGGCTTATACAGAAACCACTCAGCATCCCAAGCCCTACTGTTTCTCAGTTTTCACTATTTCTCACTTAACTATCTGCTGAACAGGGACAGTTTTTGTGCTTTGGAAGCAAGCTGGGACTTGAACTGTAGAGCAGATGTGCTGTTCACAAATGAGATCTAAGTCCAATGTGTATATGCCACTAACCTTCATAAAAACTGATCTAGCCTTTTAGTGGTGGTATTTTCTGTAGAGAAATTCACATACCATCCAAATTTCTGCTTCATAAATCCTGACAGCACTTAGTTGTTAAGTATTTCTGTGAAAAGGAATGCATAATCCATCTTCTCTGTCATTTAATAGGAATGAATATCCCATGAGCTTATAGACTCTTCCTTTATGTTACCTACATCACTTTTCCAAATTCATTCAAGTGTTTCTTCATTTACACAAATGCTACTGAAATCAGAATCAATCTGATTATAATTCTTCCTTTTCCTGATGAGATATACAGAGAAATGAATTTCACATATGCTTTCTTCTTTATAAATACATCCTATGAAACTTAGCGTGTTAGTCAGGGACTCGAGCCCTATAGCACATCTTAACACAGGGGACCTCCACTGTTGGAGAGATCTGGCTGGTACCTGTAGCAGGCCGTGCTGTTGACACTGATCGTCCCACTGCTTCAAGCACCAGGTTGCTGGTACCTGCTAAAATATTAGAAGAACAGATTAACGTTATTTCAACATATTTAGATGAAATTGTGTGCTATAAGAATACTGAATTTCCAACAGTTTACTAGAAGTAGTCTAGAGACTTTCTGTATTATCTAGAAGGACTAATCTAGCTAGAATGGATTTATTTCAAGCAAACAGTCAAAAAAATGAAGATGAAATTAGTTAGTTAGAAGTGAAAATTTTTGCATTTCATATACCAATCACATTATTTGTATATATAAGCACACTGAAAAAGTTTCCTAGACTTCTGTTAATATCTGGAATACAGTTTGCAAAGTAGTAAGTGTGATCCACCTACGAGTCACTGAGAAAGATGAAGCCCATCTAGAGAGCACCTGAGACTGGATCCCATTAGCATTTACAGCTGGGTAGTTTTCCTGTCCTGGGAGAGTCTGTACTCTTACAGCTCCTCCTGCATTGGTGATCACCCCTCTGAGAGAGGAAAAGAAATTAATACAAATCAGACATTTTAATTACAAGAAAATAAAGCTTTATAATCATTGGACACTATATATTGAACAGTAACCTCCTGAAAAAGATACCATTTAGGCAACTGGTTGCGTTCATGCTAAAACTAACTACGAGGGATTGAAAAGATTGTTAAGGCAAGCTATTCTGTAGGACATCACACAGGCTTAGAAAAAAATGCCAAGAAGTTCTAAAATTCCAGCTGTTCTCACTGCAGCAGAACACACTAATTCCTGATGAAAAAGCTACAGCAAAAAATATATTTACATTCTTTATGACTCCTAAATATTTCTATCCAAAACAAAATGAAGCATGCTTACTGCAAAATGATTAAAAAAACCTGGAGGAAAACACTGCTTGCAGTAGTAATTGTTATGGTAGATACTGTGTTATGCATCCACACAGACTGCAGTCAGAAATTGTAGACATTATTGATGGCAATCATCAGATTTCTGATATATACAAGAATGGAACCTGAAGTATCTTCTTCTTCACTTTCACCTATGGTAAGAATTAAGGTATGGTATTTGAACTTATAAATAGAATGCATATTCAATCAATGTAATATCCCTGATTGCTTTCTCTCCACACTTGGCAATAGCGTGTTGGCAGTAGAAGCTATACAGCTGAGTAATTTTCACTGATAGAAACGTAAAGTAGAAACTTCAAACTTTAGAATACTTAGATATGATTTGCTATTTCCTATCTTCGTCACTTTAAGCATACACATCTTAAATACACAGTTATGATGGATTAATTTAAAAAAACCAGAAGGCTTACTGATTAAAAATATCTTACAAAATCACTTTTGGTATTATAAGACTATTATACCCCCTCTGCCACCCTAGAACAGTCAGTACATAAATGCAGAAGTGAAAAGAAAACACTGAGGAAGTTTTCTAAAACTGAGTAGAGATTTGAGCCCAAAACCTCCTTAGAGAAGGCCACTATCATTATTCTTTCATCGAGCTTCATTTCATGGCTTAATGAACACGTTCTGAGATTGCCTGCCAGATCTGCTGGTTATGCAAGACTAGTTTGAAAATCTTGCTGATACTTACGTGCTGAGACTGTCAGCACTACTGAGACTTATAGGATGTATGAACATCCAAGAGAACAATAGATATATGTGCTTAAGAAACTTTAGGGTTAAAAAGAGAACTTCATTTGTTATTGCAGGCAGAGAGGTTGCATTGTTGGGACAGTCAGAGGCTTCGGAACTTTTTTTCCCAGATTTCTTTTTATATGCTACTGGGAGAATGGCCATTATTCAGAGCCAAAATTCAATGTGGAGCTTGTCTAAATAGAAGGAAAAAGTTAACAATCTGTAGCATTTGGGCAGGTACAGTACCGTAGAATACAAGCAACTGTTTCAAGATTACTGAAATGCTGCAATGTGTGCCTCTGTGTTTGCTTTTTTTATCTGTTTGGTTTCCTGCTTGAAGAAAGGTCCCAACCTGATCTGATTTAAAGCACTGTGAAATAATCAAGACCAGAGTTTAGAAAAATCTTGTATGTATTTGTGGTAATATGAGCTCTGGGTGTCAGTATCAGAGTTTCCACATAAATCTCCTTGTGGCCTACTTAAAATACATTCAGACATGATTTGCATTTCTATATGAAATTGTGGTTATATATATTTTTATTCTTATGCAGTGAAAGAATTATGATGGTGGTTTCAGGTACCTTTTTATCTTTTATATGTATGTCTTATAGACAGAGGAACTTTATTAAAGTTATCCTGAGTGTTTGAGTTTAAAGTCAGGTTTAAAAACTGGCAAATGCAAACAGCACTTCAGATTTCTCCTTACTGTCAAATAGTGAGGAGAGAGATTTCAGCATTAGCAAGGTGTTCTACTCTAAGGAAAGGCACTGCACACAAGGGTAGCGGTGCTGTAAGCGGTGCAAATGCTGCAAAAGGCATTCAGGGTCAGGCTGCATATGGCTCTGGGCAGCCTGGTCTAGTGGTTGGCAACCCTGCATATAGCAGGTGGTCCTTTTCAGCCCCGCTCGTTCTGTGATTCTCTGAACTGGACTGTTAGTAGTGGTACATACTGAGCAAACTCATCTTGCAGACCAGAAGCTAAGTGTTTGCTCAGAATCTCACACAGCATGGTTTTATGCTAATAATCACATTAATCATAAATGTCTATGGGTCCACAACCTGCTTTTTCACCTCAAGGGAGGGTAATTTTGATCTGAAGTTCCTATTACCATTGCTAACTGTGATAAGCAGCAGCATTTCCTGTAGGGCCCTTGGATGAAAGGAGTTATTTTCAGGAGGCAAAAAAAAACAGACAAGACAGCCAAATCATCTTTTCTCCCTTTTACCAGCAGAAACTCTTTCCACATTGTTCATCTTTCCCCACTCCCTTCTCCAAGCTGCGGCCACCTACTGCTGCCTGACTACAATCAATTCAGCAACAGGGAGTTGTTCTGGGTTTCATGCCAGCATCCTCTGGCCCTCTAGGTTCTGCTTACTCTGTCTGCTCTGCACTATATTGCTTTTGGCAAGAAAGAAGGCTCAGCAGCAGAAGCAGCCTATACAGCAAAGTTTTCCAGGGGATCTGCTGGTGCTCAGAAGCCAGACAACCCTTCTATCAGTAGCCTTGTAGCAAATGTTACAGCTGCTCAGGGTCCATCAGTGCTTGTAGTTGATTTACAGCCATATTGCTAATACCACAATTTGGTTTTGTTCACTTGATTTGAGGGAACTTGATGTTTATTTAGAGGTGCTCCCAGCCTGTGGCTAGTTATAAAAAATGTGCATGTCTATTTAGCATCTAAACACTGTGTTAAGTTAGGTCTCCATTTAGCAGAATTGGCAGAACAGAGCTGCACAAACTGAGACTGAGTCCTTAATTTGACCTTCTGATTATTAATCCAATTAATCACTCAGTGGTAGATTTAACTCAGTTCTTCATGCTTGTATAGCATCAGCTTAGTAGGAGGTTCTCCATTCTTCCCCCTGACAACTAAAACAAATTCTTCTGCCCAGAAAAAGAACAGTATTAAATAAATACTCTGTTTCCTGAGAGTAATTACATGTAAAATAAGAAGAGAAAAAAAGATAAAAAGCCAAATGTAACAAACTAAAGCTAGCAGAAAACTCATTCATATCTAGAATTCTTCACAGCTACATTCTGATAAATTCTTTAAAATGCACAATGTAGTATTTTTCTTGCAGTAATGGTCACGTCACAGTAGAACTACTCATAGGAATAAGCATTATTTGGTGCATGTAAAAGTTTAAGAATTGAGCCTCAATTTGGACCCAGCACATGCAAACTGGCATGTGTGTTTGGGAAGAGGAACCAACAATTCTCACAGTCATTCTTCAGTTTAAAAAAATTAAATAAGCACTTCTCCCCAAAATGATGGCACACATAGCTTTGAACTAGATGTGATTGTTTCAGTCGTTTGGAAGAAATTTCTGAAATTCTCAAAACACATATATGAT
Source organism: Lagopus muta (assembly GCF_023343835.1). Classification (NCBI taxonomy): domain Eukaryota; kingdom Metazoa; phylum Chordata; class Aves; order Galliformes; family Phasianidae; genus Lagopus; species Lagopus muta. The sequence goes on along the minus strand of NC_064438.1, from coordinate 34,053,513 downwards.
TATACAACAAGAGAGGTAATTACCTATTAGCAACATATTCTTGAGTTACTTTGACACCAAGATGGAGTTTAGCCACTGCAACACAGAACTGGAAGGAACAAGTCTTTGGTATGTTTTAACTGGCTTCTGTAGGCTGAAGTTAGCAGAGACCTGAACAACAGTTTCCTCTCCTCATCCAGCAGTTCATATTGACTAGGACCAGCATTTGTCACTTCCTGGGGAAGTGCTCATAGCCTGGGGAAATGCTCATAGATAGAAAATTCTGGGCTAAATGTGAAAGGTTGATGGACTACTGGCATCTAGCTTAAAGGAGGTCCTTCAGGAAAAGGGAATAGAGAATATTCTAAAGAATATTTCATCTATATTCCTCCCCCCCCCCCCTCCAGAGTGCTAAACTACAATTAATTCAGGAGACTTGGATTTAGTTCATTTACACTGGCATATGAAGAATCAGATTAGAAGATACATTTTAATCCCTCTGTTGCTGCTAGAACACTTGAGTGGTTAGAAACAGCTTTTTGTTTTGTTTTTAAAACTGCATATTTCAGAGAGAGTATAATATATGTTGATGTATGCTGTGGAAAAAAAATATATTCCATAAGCCTTTGCTTCCTGGTTGGAGAAAGTTAACACACAGTTTATAAGATACAAACTTCAGCAGAGAGCTACATGATGTACAGATGTCTGTGCTTTATTGCACATAGGAAAAAAAAATCTGAACTTTTTATTTCTTGTACCTCCTTCTGTAAAAATGTTGATTTTCCTGGTGCTGTTCTAAAAAAATTATGAGAATCAGAATCACTTTTACTAACTCTTGCTTAAATTAATGAGAGATTCCACTAAGGCACAGTAAATGAAAAACTGGAGTAAAGCAGATGTTGCAGCTGAGCCACAGCACTTGCTGATTTCCTGCAGCTAATGCAGTCAATGCCTAGCAAACATGAAAGGTTTCTCCAGTGACCACACAGAAATGAAATGCTAAAAACTGTCCACATGGATGACATTCATCCAAATCATGCCTAGGTTTGTTTGCTTAAACAGATTTTAACAGTTTCAGGAGAGATGTCATAGAAACTAAAGTAAAAACTTAATTTGCTTTTATTCTCCTGTTAGTTACTTTTTTAGATTGTATATCTACGTCTGCTAGTAACAAATGTTACCTTACAGGGGAAGCCTGACTGCTGCTTTTCAGCATCACTAGCTTTGTTGTTTTCAAGAACACTTGCAAACCACCCAGTTTTACCCCCACAGGTATGGTCTGTTCTTCTAATGACATTCCAGTTATATGTGGAAGCTATCTAAAGTCCTTAAGAATCTTCATTATAACGGCATCAAAAGGATAGCATTTAGAAAAGTAGCAAGATTGTATATAAACTCAATACAAGGATTAACAGTCAGTCATCTGACTTACCTGTGTATGGCAGCTCCACAGACACTGGAAAGAGAGGCATAAACTCCATCCCCAAAGACGTAGAATTGCCACAGAGGACAGTTTGCTGGGCAGAGGACATCTTCTGTCTCCTTTCTAAGGTCAAGTCCTCTTGTAAAGCATGTGATAGCAGTGGAAGCTAAAGAAAAAGAAAAACTTGTGACCTGAAAAATCCAATTTTTTCGTTATTGTTTTTAAGCAAGCCTCTCTGTTGCCAAATATGAAGCACTGTTTGAATTTGAAATTAGGTACAGCCTCTCATCCTGTGCTTCTGTATGTCTGTAAAGGTCTCTTTGGCACTTACAGGTGTGCAGCTATGACAAGTATAATGCAGTTCTCAATTTATGGAGAAAAAAAAAAAAAGAGAGAGGCAGAAAAGTACAGAAAAGCTTTAAAAAAAAAAAAAAGAACAGGAAACACTAAACATTAGAATAATATCCAGGAACAGTACAGAGGAAAACAGCAGCAATTTGCAACATGTGCAAATTTACCGCAGAGAGAAAGGCCAGGGAAAAAAAACCTAGAGGGCTGGCGGGCACAAGAGGGAATGGCACTCTCCAGGACAGGAACCAAAGAACCCAGACATCCTCACAGTGCTCTGCAGCCATGGGCAACCTGTGTACTGCCTGGGAAGCCTCTGTCTGGTGTCATTCATGGAACAGGTTGACAGCAGCCATCTCCCTGAGCTTCTGCAGTAAACCCTACTGAAGCCAGTAGAAAAGCAAAAACGGAGTACCAATCTTTCTGCTCCAGCAAGACTAACTGCATCTCAGACATTCATATCAGCTCACTGCAATTAATATTAAATCATCACATTTGTGGAGATAATGCTAAGATTCAGCCAGTGAGACTAAAATTATTTACTGGTTTTCAGCACATGAATTTTTCATGTAAGAATTCTGTCTTTTTTTTTTCCTTGAAAGTTGCTCCCCAAGTTATCATCCTTTGGCTTTTACTGTGCTTACGTGTTCATACACCTACACACACAGACAGGTGTATACCAGTGTTAAGTTTTGCCTGCTGGACTGAAGCTTTTTCATTTGAAAACTTAGAGGTCATGATCTTGTATACTTAACTACCATCTTGCTGCTAAATGGTGCAGTCTGGTAGCATAGCAAGTTAGGGTTTTAGCTTAGATCAACCAATTCATCATCATAAGTTCAACTCATGACTGGATATTCTGAAATTCCCAAGAGCACGTCTTACCACCACTAAGAACTAGCAGGTGCAAGAACCTCTTCTGTAACCTTCCTATGATATTGAGAGCTGACAGAGTCTAGCTAACAATTAGGTGCATACACCATAAGCGTGTGTTTCATGGATTAGTGTTCCATCTCACGCCTGCTTCCCTCCCCACCCTTTCCACTCTTAACCCAAAGTGTTTACTGACCCCAGAATAAGCTGCCGTTATTTGAAAGACTGCTTTTGGAGCATGTGCTGTTCCTAATCAGCAGATGGAAGAGATTACTTTGCTGTGGTGCCTCCTGCTAATCTCACTGACTTTAAAGCTAACAATCAGAACATCTACAGCTGGAAATGTACACAGTAAAGCGTGTCTGAGCACTTCTGTTGCATAAATTTAACAGATGTGTTTACAGAACATATGTGTAGTTTTGCTTTTTAAGTATACCTATTCCTCATTAATACTATATGTAAACTACAGTAAGCTATCTAATTACATCTTCCTAAAAAACCTTAGCAGCTATTTGTCACCACTAAGATGTTACTTAAATATGCTGAGTATGTCTATATAGTCCAGGTGAAGGGGGAAATAAAAGCAGGAAATGCTTTTTCACTTCCTCCTTTCAAAATAATAGAAGACGTCTACTTAGTATGAGCCACTAAAGTTCTTTAGTCTTATTATCAAGTTTCCTAAAAACAAAGAAATTTTTTTTAGGCCTTACGCGGTCTTCCCTACCCACATCCTATCCATATTTAGTCTTACATCTTTGCCTTAAAAACAGAAGTCTGCAAAATAAGCAGATTGACCATGCTTATATCTAGAAGCTCATCAGTTCCAGTGTTAGAAGTGCTAAGATATTTTGTATTTCATAATGAAATAACATCCATCAAGTGACAACTACCAAGGCCATCAAACAACAGCCAGAAAGCTGGATACTCTTAGAGGAATCACTGCAATAGGCATTAAAGGTAATCCAGTCTTGCAGTACAACTTGTGCTGTGTGCCCTGGAACATTTTTCCAGCCTCCAAAAGTGCTAAACACCACAGGAAGTTTGTAATACCTGCCACTTCTAATGTACTTACCCTGACTGAGTTCCTTGGCAGGCTGCACATATGAATACAATTGGATATGTCTAATTAACACACGCCTTATTGCTTGGAGATCTGTGTTTCTCTCACTAGCAGACACTCTCTAAATGCAGTCATGTCAAACTAACATTTTACATTTTTGATCGCTCTGAAGAGGTGGTGATCACGGAGAAACCTGGCTATGTTTTTTCTAGCCAAGGAAACACAGATGTATACTGAAGCCCAATACCTTTTCTATGTACTGGCTGCCTAAAGATCCTCATCTGTACCTTGTAAGAGGTACTCCAGATGGGAGACACCAAATTGCTGCTGTGTGAAGAGCTGACACACTGCAGCTAGGACCTTTACCAGCTCACAGCTCAGTTGGATCAACAATGAAAGTTTTGTAACATACAATTTGACTTTAAGTACTTATGCTGTTAATTAAAAAGCAGTTTATTTTATTTTGCTGTGTAGATACAGCTTCCTAAGCTATAATTTTGGAACTAACATTAGCAATGTCAGGAACACTATCAAGATAGTAAGTAGTGGGTACCAAAATTAATGGTACCAGCTTTGCAGTGATTTTGTTTCTCCCTGTTATTTAATGAATCCTGTAAAAATCACAAGCAGCCCAATATGAACTTAGAGTGCATTAATCATACCTGAACACTGGATCATACGGAATAGTTCTCTACCTGCTTACATGGTAATCATTCTTGCCAATTTTTGTGAGGCACTGCTACTCAAATTTAAGAAAGTAGTTGTTGTTGTTAGCATATCCACGGTAATTTATCTTTGCAGAACCAGTAACATAAAACCCAAGCGTCATAATCACTGTGATTTGAGAATGCAAGAACAGCAGTGCTTGTAATATTTCTCTGGATACTTATGTGACCCAGTACTCTTACCAATTTCATGAATGCTTAAGGTCTAAAGCCATGCATTTTTTAGACAGAGGAAGGATAAGCTTGCAGTTAACAAGAAAGGACTCAGTCCAAGACCTCTACCCAGTCTGAAGTTCGATGGAAAGCAGAGACCTCTGTACATGTGAAAATAACACATTAGTCTATAAAAAATGACCATAAACCCGCTCTGTCATGACACACTCCTTAAGCCTTATGGAGACACTACATTAAGGCATTCCGAAAAATCTGTACACAAAAAAAAACAAACAACAACTGTATTTCTTCCTGTTTCAAGCCATATTTAAAGGCAGGGATGAATGTCTTCCTTCGCTGTAGACCTAAAAAAAGAAAAAAAAAGTGAAGGCTCACTTCTGTGCTGACACACTGGTAACCATGCTTTCAATCTTTCCATCAGTTTGATATTTTTGTTGCCTCATCCCACATACTTTGATTTGCTCTGAATAGCATTGTCTTATGCCCACCTATAAGAAGTCCTCACTTCATTTTTGACAGGAGTCACTAAGACTCTAGAAAAATGAAATCAATGCTGAGATTTGAGCTCTAACCTTGAAATTTCCATGTATTGTTTTGGAAAATTAGACTTCATGCAAGAAAAAAAAAAAAAAAAAAAAAATCTATGTAGGTTATAAGTGTCAGGGACTCCTAAGACCAAGATATCTTTACAGGCCATAAAATAGGGGCTTTTTTTTTTTTTTTTGTATGTATGTTTTATACAGGTCTGAATTTCCTCTTCAGAACAGGAAGGTTTGGAGGTTTGATTTTTTTTTGTCTTGAGGCTTCAGACAAACCTGGATTTATATGTCATGCATTGACTATTCCTACCAGCCTTGTCCAGCAGAAGAAAACCATGTTGGTAGAAATACACCTGCTTACATTTTGGAAAGCGTGTTCATAGATTATATACTTATTTGTGCTATGTTCAGTACGTATCTCGGTATGAGGAGCAATGCAATTCAAAAAAGCATCAGGGCTGTATTACTTATTTTAATCTGAGGTTTGCACTTTTCTGTTCAAAGTTCACTTACTGCCATATGTCAGTGTGCACCCACCACAGTCATTACCATATACATATATATATCCATATACAGTCATCTCGTGTATGACAGCTGCAGTCGTCGTACTTGGCTATATTTGTGTGTATTTGTTAAAAGGGAACTACGAGAAAAGATCTCCCTGAGTAGCTACAAGCATAAATAAGGCAGATATTCAAGGGAGCTCAATGTTCTCACATTACTTTGAATGTCAGAATTTTAACCTTTTTTTTTTTTCCCATAAAAGTTTATGCATGCTTCTAGCTCAATCATATTTGCCAGCATCCCCTTAACATTACGTTAGTTGGTCCCAGATACCTTCTAATTAGAGGTTTCTTCTCCAGCCATGGGAGAAAGCATTACAAAAAACTTTTCATTTGTTTCCCGCTGATATTTCACCTGTGATGCACCTGTAAAACAACAAAAGGAACCGGGGTTGCTTGCTGTAGGTTTTCTGTCGCTGTTCTGTTGTTTTATTCTTCAGTCACAGCAGTCCTGTGACTTACGGCTATTATCTCGATAACAACAACCGCTTCCTGCTGAAGGGACCCCGAGCGATCGCCCGGAAGCCGCAGGTCACTCACCGGCCGCGGACAGGGCGATAACCAGGCGGGCGCTGCCGGGTCTCCTGCCCGCCCTCCCCTGCGCTAGAAGGGCCGACCGCGCGGTTCGCATCCGTCGGACACTTCTTGCGGCGTTTCCTGCGGCTCGCGGTTGCCTCGGTTTGACAGGCTTCGGACACCCGTTCTCCAGAGGCGGGGATGCAGTCCCTCAGGTCACGTAGCAGCTCCTGCACCGCTAGGTGCGTTCAGTTCGCTCTTTCCTTTCCAGGTCGCGTTGACGGCGGTGCGGGCGCACAAAACTCGTATTGATTTCACAGGCAAAATCGCGCTGGGGATCCTCGCGCTGTCGGTGCTCGGGCACCCCGCTGCACACAGCGGCACGCACACACACACACACGGCACTCCCCCGGGCACACACGTTTGTTACCGCTACGTTCAGACCAGGAGGGAGAAGAGCGGAAACACTTCCATACACCTCCCGTGCCCCTCTGCATTCTCACCCCCCCCTTTCCCGGCCTTTGCGCCACTCATACCCCAAAGGACACGCCGGCTCTCAAAGCCAGCCCCGCAGACGCGTCCTGCCGCCGTGCGGGGCAGAGGACCGCACGCTCACCTGAGCTGTCACTCCCGCGCGCGGGGCCGCAGAGCAAGAAGACACCTACGGAGAGATAGAGAGCGGGTCGGGCCGAGTCGCACCAGGTCGGGTCGCCCCGTAGACGCGGTACGCACCGAGGAGAAAGGAGGTGAGCTGCATGGTGGTAGGGCACGCTCCCGGGCACGAAGACAGGCACAGTGCAACCCAGCCGACGTCCTCACCGGGTTGCACCTCCGCAGCGCTGTGTCGCAGCTGCCGCCGCGCACGCCTTAAACCTCTCCCGGGGCGCATGGGCACTGGGCAGGCGAGGGCGGCCGGGGTGGGAGCGAGGGAGGGAGCAGGCACCGGCGGGGCGGCCCCAGCGCTGGGCGCAGCCCGGCCCGGTCCGGCAGGTGCTGCCGTTCCGCCCCCGCCGCGCGTCCCATTCCGCCTCCGCCTGCTCAGACGGCACTGGCGGCCGCTCTCCTCGGAGCCGCCGGGCAGCCTCTTCGGTGCTGCTGCCGGCCGCGAAGCCCCGGCCGTGGCGACTCGCCCCCTGCCCGGCTCCCTGCTTCGCGCACCGCCAGCCTGCCTTCGCCGTTTGCCCCTCAAAAACGGCCCTCTTAATTCTCCGTGTCCCTGTCACATGCGTGTTTTGAACACCTTATTTCAGATGGAGTCAGTCTAACGTTTCATGAAGTGACTCGGCTGTCGGTTACAGCATAGGGAATTAGTTGGGAACAGAAGCCCCGGCGGGCAGCCAGACTGAGCCGGGCTCGGCCGGTGCCGAAGAGCGGCTCGGCACAGCGCGGTGCCCCCGCGGCGCTGGGTGCTGCGGGCTGCGGACCCTTTCGTCTCCCGAACGGGTGGAGCGTCCTGTGACCGTACCGAACCGGCTGTTCGGTCTGCAGTGACAGCGTACAGTTCAGCTTGGGTTTAAACAAAACGTTGCTTAAATTAAAAAAAAAAAAAAAAAACGGGCAAAAAAGACATTTCAGAGCCCGCTTAGTCGTAGGATTCGATGCGTACCTGCTTATGTGCTGTAAAGTGTTAACTGGCGTGAGCGTGACATGGGCAGATTGCTCTGAGCGCATCGGAAGGAGTGGAAGGAACGCATTTATTTCAACGAATGCCTGCAATCGCGTTCCTTGCTGGTTGCCGGCATTCGCTGTTTAAATCTGCTGGGACGGCTGCTTCTAGGTACAAGCCTTCAGACGGAAGTAAGCTTGCAGACTTCCCAGCAATGGGCACGCGGCGGGCAGCGGGCTCCGCGCGGGCGCTGCGACGGCGCGCGGTGGGTGTAGCCTTCCTCGGGCCGCGCCGCGCGGCTCTGCAGCAGCTGCTCGCGTGGGAGTGCGCATCGGGTGGGCTTCTTCCTGCTCTTCCAAAGCAATGGGCGAGATGTCCGCCATCCGCTCAGGGATATCCTGCGCGTACCGAAATAGGACGCGTGACCGGGTACGTTAGTGGTAAACATTTTTCGGAGTTTATTTCAAAAGAAGTGGGAACACGATCCTCCTCCCGCCGCCCCCAGCTCCGTGTCCCACAAGCGCGGTCGTTGCTGCCCTCTTGCCGTGCCCCCTCCTGCGTGGTATCTCCGTGCTGCGTTATCCGAGCAGCAGGACTGGCCATCCAGAGCTTCTGTCGGCCTTTCCCTGTTTCGGTGGGTACTAGAGAGCTGTCAAGGGCCGCGAAGACTGTGTCGGGACGGGAGCCCCGCGGTACTCACTGCGGGCACAGCAGTGATCGGTGCTTTCCAAAGAAGGGGGGTTGCTTAATTATTACTATTATTTAAAAGATCTGAGAAGCCAACCGGCACCTCACAAAAGATGCCTGTCACACGGCCGGTGGCCCATCATCCACAGGGCAGTGATGGTCACCTGATGACCCTCTGGTTCCCTTCCCGATGCCACCTGTTCCCCAGCCCCCTCTGTCCTCTGCGTCCACTGCACCATAATCTCCTCGGGCTTAGCGAAGCTGGGGGTACGTGGGAGCACGAGCCCGGCCATGGGGCAGGCAGCTGCATCACATTGTACTTGGTGCGAGGGAAAGGCAGGAGGAACTGGGAGAGGCTTCCTTTTAACTTGGGGAATACGGGAGATGCCTGTGCTGAGTGACACAGGCTATCTGTCCTGCAGCACCACAGAGCCACTCTGTCTTTCCTGTAAAGAGGTTTCAAGCTGTGCTGCCTCGGGAAGGTCCCTGAGACACTGTCAGGAGTGCTGACAGGGGAAAAGCAAAGCGTTGCCATGTTGGCACAGTGCAGGTGAGTGCCCAGCTGGGGGTGGCTGCCGGTGGCAGGATCATGGACTGCCTCAGCAGAGCAACCATTCTGGGGCACCTCAGTGGCTTTTGGCAAACACTGCATTCTGGGGCCCTTTCTCCTGACCTGGTTGGCCTTGATTTGTTCATACACGCCATCACCTTAGTTAGGCTGCTTTATATTACTTTCATGTTTGTATTTTTTTTCCCCTGAATTAATAACTTGTCAGTAAATCTGAATAGAAGCCTGTCCACTGGAAAACTGCATGAAAATGAAAATGTTGCAACAAGATGAAGAAAATAACTGGGTGGTGGGACCAGCGCATAGAGAGGCATCTCTGTCACAGCAGAAGTTTGATACTAGAGGCAGGGCTGAGCACTAGCACTGTCAGCTTTCCTGTCAGGCTGCTGAAGTGCTCCTTGGCAGCCTCCTGGCCCAGATCGCCTGTCCAGACGCAGCTGAGGAGTTGGTCTATTCTAGAAACTTCGCATCTTCTTTTTGGAGTCAGAAAGTCTTTATTCACACCCATGGACACATGCCAGAGCACAGCAGGAGGCCAAGGCCCACAGGGCTGCAGCAGGGTGCAGAGATGGGCACTCTGCCTGGAGTTGTACAGTCCTAGTCCTGCTGGGAGGGCTTGCTGCAAAGGCCTGCAATCATATCTTGAAGCAGCACAGAGCTGTTCTCCAGTGCTCTCGCCTGGCATGCAGGTCTCTCCTTGAAGGCTCAAGCAGGGCAGTTAGCCAGCAGTTCCTGGTAGGGAGCAAGCCCTCATCTACTCACAGTTTATATACTTTATATTGGCATTTAATTTCATGCAGTAATTGAAGTGCCCTCTGAGGAGGAACCAGGCTCACACCTGGTTCCTCTCTTTTTGGGGCTTCTTTCACCAGGGACAGAGGAACAGTCAGCCACCTCTTGCTGTGATCAGTCTGGAACTCCCCTCTGCCCAGCCCCTGCTCTGTGCTTTTCTATCTTTTGAAGAGACCCAACTTTATAAGATAAAGTGAAAATGCAGGTTTTTCCTGTGGATTTTAGTACTGTAGTCACTCTGGGACAAAATAAGAGTAATAGAAAACATTAAATGAATTTCATACATAAATTTTAAAAACATATAAAACTGCAAGGTTTGTTTTGGAAGTAATGAGTGACTCTGGACTCATTCTTATGTGTGTTGCTTGAGATATCTTGAAGACCTTTGTTATCCAAGAGGTGTATTTGATTAGTATTTTGCAGACATTTTTTTGTGTGTGCAAACACTGAGGATCCTTAGGTGTTGGGCCTCACAACCATCTGCTGCACTTTCGCTCTTCTGTTTCACTTTGGGCAGCAGTGATGTTGTGAATAGGAGCGCAGTGCCAGTCTTATCTTTTCCTTGTGCTGTAAGCTGAGGATGCTGAGCTTTAGGATCAGACCCAAGGCATACCTCCATGCATTTCAAATCCCTCTTCAACAGCTAGTGCTTCTAGTCTGGGGGTTTGTCTGTCTGTTCAATCAGGAAGCCAGAGGTATTGCTTCCCATTTTGGAAATTTCTTCTTAGAGAAATACACAGCTTTGGGTAAGTGAGATGCATTTTTCTGCTTCACATAAACATTATGTTAATCCTGAATGGGAAGTGCCCAGTCAGAGCCTGCCTGTAGTCATATGGCTGTTGTTGAACGTGTGGCTTCTGTTATTTCTGGCTCTGCAATTGGTGAACATGCTGTTCCTTCCACTTCCTTTGGTAATGGTCATCTGCACATTTTGAGGGTAATCCAGGGCACTGCTCACACCCCCTCCGGAGCCTTTCTTAAAAAATGCATTCTTTGTCTTTCCTTTGTGCACACTTATGTAGGCACACATTGTCTGTAATGATCCTTAAGTGGAAAAGATATTTACTCATCAAGAAAAATGAAGGTACAGTGAATTCAGTTTGTTCGCTTTAACCCCTTATATTTGAAGCAGAATTGAGAAAATGGGTTAGAATTTGAATTGCTACCTTTTGAATTGTTGCCTTTTCTCTTAATTGCTGTGATAAATGAAAAAAAAAAAAAAGAAATAAAGAAGGAATATTTGTAAGTAGTGTAGCATACAAGGAACCTCTGTAGCATACATTTATTGCCGTGCCAGAAAGGCACACATTGCCAAACCTGAACAATGCCTGGCTACATTGACAGGCAGAAGTGCATCATTAATGGATTGCCTGGAGTCAGAGACATAAAAAATCATTTGTAACTCTTTTATATTTCTTTTGGGATTTTGAGTATAGCAAACTAATGAAAGTCTAAGTTAGCTATATTTTATTCATTGAGAGAAAAAAAACAAAAAACAAAAAACCACATTATTACTGGGATAATACTTCATCATCCATAAAGTTGGCTGAAGAGGGAACTCTTCAATTCTGGAAGACGTGTTTTAATACATTTTAACAGAGGTTAAAACACTTATTAGAACCTTTTGTTTAGAATATTTAATCAGACTTCTGGTAACAATTCAGTAAACAAGTAGAAGTGTCTGCTGTTTTTTAGAGTTGAATTACAATTTGTCTCTAGCAAAAGCTGTATTTTTCTCCCGCATGGCTTTTCTAGTGCTTCAGGTTTTTCTTTTCTCTCTTCAGTAGAGTTATGTGAATACATTTTCTTACTGTGGGAAATCCCTGCCACAGCACTGATGTGCCATATCTCACATGTGGAGACAAACACAGTCACTTCCGTAACTGCATCTCATCCTCACTCTGCTTGGGCAGGTGACTGCAGGGCAGCCACAAATGAGAGGACAAAGCACAAAGAGACCACCTGACAAGGATGTGTAGAGAGATGGTTTCCTTGAAATGTAGTATCTTAAAGCTGTAAATGGACACAGGCTGATTTTGTTGCCGAAATACGTGGCTGCTTTTGGCAGCAAAATATTGTTTTTCAGGGGAATGTTTGATAGAAAACCTATATAAATCCTGAGGTCCTCTAAGGTAATATTACAGGCTTTCCAGGTTGTATGCTCTGTGATCAGTGTTGTGCTGGGCTAGCAGACGTTGGTTTGCTGTCTGTGAGGCTGCTCTTTGTCGAGAAGGGCACATGAGGACTGAGTGGCACAGCGTATGCATTGCTGCAAGGTCGGACTCTCCAACTTCCTTTGGAAAGAACAAAACTTTGCAAAGAAAAGGAAAACGATAGACTGGCTTCTACTCATGCCACTTTTGGTCAACTAAGTGAATGATTTCTTGTATGAAGAGTATTCAGTATAGTGTTGGAGTAAAGAATTAATTTCTTTAAAACTCGTTTGAGTGAGTGTTAGCCGAAAGCCACCAGAGATGTCTGGGTTAATCCCTTCTGTTTTCAAGGGCTTCTGTCTCCTTCTTTTAACACTGTATTCTCTCTTGGTAAGTGGGTCTTACAAACTCATTCAGATCATAAAATCAAAAGGGAGGAAATACTTTCTCCTCCAAAAAATCAGAGACTGAAGGGTAGAATAAACAGTGCCTCTTTTATTTGATAAAAGACGTACTGAATGATGAATACATATTTTCATTTTCACAAAAAATGAAAACTTTTTTTTTTTTCCTGTCAGCTATTAATAGTTTGAAAGAAATATAAAGTATCTGGAGATAAAAAGCACTGCAGAAATTAGGGAGGTTCTCAGAGACAGGTGTTACTGTAACACTTTGCCACAGGAATTAAATGTACATCAGACTACAATCTGACTGCTTACTTCAGAACATTTGGGGAATATCTTAATTTTTATATGGGTTATGACAATGTTTACCTCGATGTGTTTTCAACCCGTACCCTTTAAAAAGTATTTCAAGGCCTTAAACTTTGTACGCTTTGTTCTCAGATTTTTGTTTTAATTCCTTCTGGTTTCATTGAGATTTATTTCCCTTTTGACGCTGTTGTCTATGTTGGCTCTTAGAATCTTATTCAGATCATGATATCAAAAGAGAGGAAATATTTTCTTGTGTCTTCCAGCTTGGCAGGAGGACCAGTTAATTCTTCAAATGTGGATGTGGTGTGGGATTTGAAGTTCTTTTTTCACTACCTCAAGTTTGATCAGTATTTGCAATCTCTGAATTACACATTTATTTCTGTATATTATGACCTGAGGCTACGATGAGGTGTGTAATTTCTTTTTGTAGTAACAATTCTGACATCAATGTATTACAGTTAGAATAAATGATGGATTCTTGGTTCATACTTGAAATAAAATTTGAATTATTTTATTTGCATTTGGTCCCAAATTATTTTTTTTCACACCAAATATTTAATGAAAAAATAAACATAATTTTGAGTTGAAAATATCTGATTTTATTTTGAAATTGTCAATTTCAGTTCAAGCTGGTTTTTTTCTGAAATGAATCATCTGATCTTGACATACTTGGATTTTCAATTATAGATACTACTTTTAGTGAAAGGCAGAAAATGTGATTCTTCTCACTGGATTTAAGCTTACTTTGCAGAATATCTTTTTACAGTTTTGTTTTCTGAACAACTCACTTCTGGTTAAAGTTGAAGTTCTTCATCTGTTTCTGTAGTTTCATACGTTTGCTTGTATCTTGTGATGTTTAGGAAGAATTGTTTACACATATTAGCCCAGTAGCTGACTCTAATCCAAAGTAATCCAGGTACTGCTTAAAAACTCAGTGTGTGGGGAGCAGTCAGTATTTCTCAAGGTGGAAAAACGAAATCGGTGAGGAATACTTTGTTTTTCAAAAGTGTGGAGCATTAGCATGAGCATAAAAATTGTCCTAAGATTTATGTATGTCAAAAGGGGCATGTAACTATGAGTATGGAAGGAGAACAAATGTGCAGTGGAGAGAAAAAATAGGATGCAGTGTGAAGGACATAGGACACCACTCAGTAAGCAGTCCCTGAGGAAGGCTTAATGTTCCCTGCTGTGTATCCCTTCACTCTTCTTTCGGAAGCAAGCTGTCGAAACCTGAACTTCTCCTGTGTGTCCCCACACAGACAGAGGCTGTGGGGTTTGTGATTTGGGGACTTTCGTGCTCCATCTGCGAGGCAGGTCAGCAGTGTGCTGATGGTGGAGAAACCACTGTGCTTCTGTGCTGGCGAGTGGAATTGGAAAGAAAGGCTTTGATCAGCCATGTTTGAAAGGTAAATGGAGAGAGAGCGTGGCCTTCTGGGCAGGTGTCAGCACCATGGTTCTTGACTGAGCCCTGGTCTCTAGCTGATGCCAGTCCTAAGCCGCTGGCAACTTTGAATAAGTTTGGAAATCAAAGCATTGATAGCAAGGAGATTAACAATTAATGCAAATATATTAACCTGTAGTTAACACCTGTGGGACTCAAACATCCACAAAGCCAACTACTTTTTGTTTTTCAGCTGTCTGTAACAAGCAGTCCCACATTTTTCTACATGGATTTGGCTTGCCAAGATATCTGCTTTTATTAGCAGCAGTTGATCTCCCTGTAATGAGGTGAGTGCATTGTGGCTTTGTCAAATTTCTTCCCAAGAATGGAACTTCATGTTCAGATTTTCTGTTTATATCACCCAATATCACACAAAGAGCTGCTGCATTGCTTAGAAGTTGATTTATTGCAAGTGTTTCTTGCTGAGATTGTTTTTATTTTTTGTGAATATAAAACTCTTCTAGATTTTACAAAGGAAGATGACTTTACATTCTCTTTTAATTTGTAGTAGAGCTGTTTGATTAACATTAATTTGCTAAATTTAAGTTAAGTGTCTTCCAGAAAACAATGCTGAAGGATTTTTTTAAATATGCTTTTTTAGTGTTTCTGATTTGAAAGGAATCAAATGCCTACAATTTCTTAAAAGAACGTTAGTAGGAGGTCCATTCCTCAGTTTTATAAACATTTTTTCACCTCAGTAAGGCCCACAAGACCTGGGTTAAGGCCAGTGTAGACCAAAAACAAATTGTCTGATGCATGTGTAGAGCTTAAGGCCAATATAAATGCATCTATGTCATGTATGTTTATGAAAAAAAACAGGGAGAACAGTTTCAAAAAGACCACCAAGAAACAGATCACACATGAACATTTCTTCTGCGTATTTGAGAGAGTATAATTGCAGAGATATTTGGATAATTTTATTTGCAGATTGTTATTTATTTAATGACAGGAGAGAAAACGGCACTTTGTTGCCACTCTCCAGTCTGGCAGAAACGTTTAGTTTTTAGAATAAACTGTTGTGGTAAATAGAAACATACGTATTACTTAAAAAGAAACAAACAGGTTTTCCTGAGGGAAGCTGTTGTTGGAACACAAGTTATTAGAACATGAGAAATATATGTCCAAATTTACGATTCAACTTCGTGGTACATCTCTGAAGAAATGTTTAATCATTTTGCAAATGTTGTAAGCTGAACTGATGAAATGTATTAAAGCTACCACTGTGAATGCTCTGCTTCATCAGAAGATTTTAATAATGCATAAGGTGATGAAATATATCTCAAATATAAGGAAAAAAAACTTTCCCCCTGGTAGGTAGAAAATGAAAGTGTCAGTAAGAGACCCATAGTCATTTTTATGTGAGTCATTCTGAAGTTCGTGACAGTAAGTGCTGCTCTGTTAGCGAGGGTTGTAGATTTGACTGTTTATTAGAATTAATACTGTATTCCAACTTTCAAACAGAAATGTCACGCTAATGCCAGCATTTATTGGTATCTGGCAGAATTTGGAGACATTGAGTTTTTGCTCTTCTAAAATCAAACTCTCTGTGAAGCAATTCTTGCCCCAAAGTGGGATTTGATCTCATTGTCACATCTGGCATATGCAAAGACACATGTAACTGTTTTTTTCCACACTTCCAGAAGAAAGAGGCCCACCAAAAAAAAAGACAACAAAAAAACAACAAAAAAAACCAACAAACAATCTCTCCTGAGAACCTCAGCTCCAAAAAATATGTTGTGCTACAGTTGTCCCTCATTATCCCTCATTTGCCAAGTTCTCTGTTTAGTTCTTTATTCTTAGAGATAACAATTTCTTTTCATTTTGAATAATTATTAGCTACATTGTTAAAGATTTGTTTATATTTAACAATGGCCAACTGTTAATTTAATTAAAATTCTCAATTTAATTTTATTTGTAATCTTGTAGTTCAGCTGTCATAAGAAAGTAAGAATCCAAACTGAGATGATTTCATAGGTATATATGTAATGCAGAGTTAGCTAGTTTTCTCACTAGGAAACTATCACTGTTTCTGAGATTGTTTTGTATGCTGTTGAACAAAATAGAATATTTATGTAGTTTATCTCATGCTTTTAAGTTTTGCCACATATTTCAAATGCAATAAAAAAGCCCAATTCTGTAAAGTCTGTCAAAGAAAATCTTTCTAGTTGTGATGTGAATGCGTACTCTTGGCAGATAGAAGTTTTGATGATTGAAATGGAATTAACAGTTAATATTTTCCAAGGAATATTCATCACCACCTTATTTTGGACTGCAAGTTTATCTGATAATTTGTAATCTAATCACCTTTGGCAGTCTCTTCAGTTAATACAGAAGATAACTTATAATATGACAGTCTTATTCAAATGTGCTTCAGTGAAAATGGGAAATACAATCTTTCTTTTAACTTGGGAATCCCTCCCCAGTGTGGCTGATACCTGACAGGGGAAGAAAGTGATTCTCTCCGTAAGTGAGTATTGCTACTGGTTTATGACACCATCTGTTGTTTCCTACCACCATTGGAGGTAACCCTGGGGTTCTGGACTGGCAGTTTTTAAGCAGTGCCTGTATTACTTTGGATTAGAGTCAGCTACTGTGCTAATATATGTAAACAATTCTTACTAAACGTCACAGATACAAGCAAACATATGAAACTACATAAATAACCCAGCTCCTGAACTGGTGAGAAACAAAGCATGGATTTCCATTTTGTAAATACGACTTCCACACACCACTGTAGATAAGAGTTGTGGAAAAGGCAGCTCAGTGTGTGAGATAACCTGTTGCACTGAAAGCTGAAGGCAGGGTGGTGGTAAAGCATCACCCAGATGACAGTTTTCATATGCTATGAACGGATCAAATGATAGAGGGTTAAGGAGCAGGCAGGGAAATGAAAGATGAATCTACAGATCTTCAGGTGATATACATGTAACAGCAGATTAGAGTATGTAAAGGCATACATATGCATCACTTTTTTTTGTGAGGGTATTTAAGAAATTTCTGAATGTACTTATATAAGTATATAGATAATTGTATACATCATATATAGGTGAATTTATAAAATCTGGAAACTATAAGGGTAAATATTTAATGGATTATCAGAAAGGTTTCAATGTATTAATTTTAAGGATAGCAGACCAAACAGCATGCAATGAAAACAAAGGCAAACAAATTTTTGAAAATATTAGCATTATTTACCATATAATTTTGCCAGAACCCCATTTGGTTGCAGATACAATTTTTGATGTCTGATATTGCTGTGGTAACAAGACGTTACCAAGAGATTGGAAAGAAAAACAGTGAACTGCGCTCCTTGAAGGTGAGACCTTGTGAAGAGAGAACAGAAAAAAGGCAGAGAATATGCTCTTGAAAAAGGAGGACTGAGTAAATAGGATGTATTTATTCTTTCTTCTGCATACTTACCATTTGAAATGTTGAACTTACTCTGCTCTCCTGAACTGCCTTGAGACTTTTGTCCAACCAGGAGTAACAAAAAGGAGTAAGCAGATGTGGTCAGTATTTATTGGCTTAACTGAAATGAAATACTGTTAGTTTTTTAGCTACATGGCAATGAATCAGGATTAAAAAAAAATCCCAAATAGTTGATGTCTGGAATGTCACTCACGTATCAATCTCAGAGGATGAGTTGTGAAAGCAACACAAATAATGTAAAATCTGAAATTATAGTAGCTAATACTAATATTCTGTTTGGGTACAGAAACACCATTTGAACTACTTGTTCTTGCTGCTGGTTTTTGCAGCCTATCATTCTTCAAACAGACACTCAGAGGCCTTATGACTATTGAAAAATGCATAGAAGAGATGAAAGAAAATCTGCTCCTAGAATGAGGGTTTTGCCCAACTGCTGTTTGCTGGCCTATGAAACTCTCTTTATTAAAAAATAACTCCTCATGGCATCTATTTCCTAGGAGTCTGGGGAAGGGAATTGCTTCTGAGAAAGGAATAGCACTCATCTGTCAAGTAATGGAGAGAGCTCCTTAGGAAAATGTCTTATCTCCCTTCTTCATTGTTTATTCAGTGCATATACATTTATGCACACTTCTTCAGTCTCTGTGGGTGGATGTACATCAGCAAGTCTCAAGTAGAGCTTCACTTTCCTATTTTTACAAGCTATGCCTCTTTGTTCCTAAATAAAAGGGGTTTCTTTTCTGTGTATATATGTATGCATGTTCTAACTCTTATCTTACTTACTCTTATCTTTAATTCAGGCACTCCTGCTTATTATTAGAAAAATGGTCTTGAATTTACTGTGTTGCTAGCACTGGAAGGAAGTGCTTCTGCTGTTGATAGCTGCCATGCAGAGAGTGTCTTAGGACAGATTCCTCTCATGAATGCTGCTGAAACCCAGTTGTGTTTGACTTATTATTTAGATGTCTGATTCAGTGAACTGCACTGAGAGGATAGAGAAGGTGAGGAGAATAATTGCCTAAAATTACAAAATATCTTCTCTGTGTGTATATTCAATTTCAGGGATGCAGAAAGGAAAAGTATTTTTATGGCTTTTAAGTATTTTGAAATGCCATTTTTCTAATTGAGTGTGACAGAAAGATCTGCATTCACTCTGTATCATGTATTTTACACATAATTGTTAGACAAGGATGTAGTTTCACAATACTCTATACCTTTAGGGACAAAACCAGATTAAAGGATGCTGTGTTTGCCCCTAACATGCTGCTGGCAGCTTGTTGTCCTGTACTACTGTTCATCATCACCCACACACAATGGTTTATGAGGCCATGCTGACATGATCTGAAGTGATCCAAGTTAAAAATAACTCCAAAAAGGTTATTTTCAGTGATCAGCCTTACACTCTGCTCCCACAAACAGTTGCTGTGGCACAACTGAAGCGGGGAAGCTGCAGCGGAAGAGCAGCACCACACAGCCGGAGGTGGGAGAGCAGCTGAAGCTAACGTGGTGTTGTCCTGTGCCAGTAGTCCAGAGGTAGGATAGGCTCTGCTGTCATTAACACCTTTGCAAGTATGGTTTTGATCTAATCCTGCCAAAGGCAATAGGCTTCTTGACACTGATCAGGGGAACTGAAAAGGTGGTCCTTCCCTCACACTGACTCACTAAATTGCAAAGGTTGGTTGATCGTTGGCTTTTTTTTGGTTGGAGAATGCTTTGCAGTATATTTCCTAAATAATTGTTCTATAATTATCTGATGTGAGCTACACTTTTCCATATTTGTGTACTGGATTGTTTGTGCCGATTGCATATTCTCATGTAAAATCAGAAATCTGAGATAAATGATGAGTTGAGGATATTCTGACATAAATTCCCACAGAATTCATTTCTGATTTGAGTACACAAATGAAGCAGATGTCTGCAAAAAATAATACAAGTTTTTCGGTGTGTTTAAAATACTCAAGATATAAGTAATACTTTACATTGGTGGCTTTTTTTTCCTGTTTCTGAATCAGAAAATTGACTAAAAAGAAAGAAGTTCTGTTTTTTATTTTCTTTTTTTGTATACTCATTGAGTCACTTTTTTATTAACCGAGTCTGTGTTTTGAAATATTCTCTTGAGCTGGGGCTCATATCTTGCTTGTCTACAGTTTCACATGACAGAGAACTTACATAGTATTAAAATTAGAAATAATTATGGATATTCCATTTTGGATGGTAATAGAAAGCTTGCAGAGGTCTATGGGAGCAGGAAACTTGAATTCTCTGTTTGAGTGGGCTCTTAGTAAGCAATTGCACCCTCCAACACGAATGGCTAGGCAGATTTAGAAACCGCTGTACAAATTAAAAGCACAAGCCCTAAAGAAACAGAAGATGAAGTATTTAATTTAATTCTGGATATTAAAGCATATGTAGTGTTCTAATTTTTTCCCTGCAAACTCAGTAATTTAATATGAAGATGTTGACTGCATTAATCTGTTGTAAATGAAGAACTGCCGTAATTTCCAACTCCTTTCTCTGTTCCACAGCCCTTTTGTGTGACTATATCTTCTGTTTTGGTCCACAACTGTATTCATTCTCAAAGTTCAATGTGAGATTCTCCTGAATCATTTTGCTACCATGAAAACATTTCGTCTACTGTCTGCCCTTTATCTGCTGTAGTTGTGGTTTTACACGGGCGCATCCAGCTCATGAATGACATATCCTCCTTGTGCTCGCATTGGTGGTTTCCTCTCATTTTTTGTTAATCCTGGCTTATCAAGTAACGGCATTTGGATACTGCCTTTAGAGTCAAATTTGCTAGTTGGCTGGCTGAAAGCATGTTCATCAAAGCAGCCTGTTGCCTGTGTAGAGGGAAATTCCTGTGTCTCTATATTGGCCTCAGGTGGCTCACACCTACTCTGTTGGATCTGAAACAACTGTATTCTCTTCATGACATTTATAGAGTACTTGGAAACTGATCCTAGGGATTAAAAAAGTAGACTTTGTATTTGATGGGTGCTGGCCTACACATAGATGTATTTTTATTCCTCTGAACACCTGCTGCTCTGATCGAGTGCCATGGGAGTAACAAAACCTTACAGGATTTGGCCTGGGAATAATGGGATAATTTGTGAAATAAGTTGAGAAAAGTTGAGATGCTGATAAAAAAAATTGGTCCTTTTGCTGTAAAGCTGAGTGTGTATCGGTGTGGATATCAAAATAGTTGCTGCAGCACTTTTTTATTTTTAGTGCTTTTCATTGTTTCATGTTTTAGCACGGGGCTTATAGTTTTCCTGAAATGTCTTTCTTTTCTAAAAAGTAAAAAAGCCTCACAAACCACAAACCTATGCATCAGCTTCCCAGAATCCTTTCGGATTCTTAGCTCTTGCTCAGGCAGTCAGAATAGAATGGTCTTTAGAACTGAGAACTTAAAATTTTAGTTACAAATTCTCAGTAGCAGAAGCTTAGTGTGCTCCTCAGGTGTGCAGTTGAAACATTTCTGAAAATGCAGTCTTAATTCTTGAGAGATCGAGTATAATGTGAGGTTATGACTGACTGGCTTCCAAGATGAGCTAGACAAGAAATGTTATTGCTATTAATGTTCTAGAATATGCAGAAGTATATATCTCCCTCATCTATCTGTTAGACAGCTATAGTTTCCTTCCTTCCTATCTCCTTTATAAACTGTATTTGAAATGCGCTTGTAAATAACTAATAGTTAAATTCCACTCTCATTATTCTGTTTGTGTCAGAAATTTGCTCTAGAACTGGGCTTGGAGATATTTAATAAAGTAAGGATTATCATCATCTTGAGTAAGGGTATAAAAAATCTCCTTTTTAACTTTGAACTCAGAAATGTTAAGATAAAAGTGAATAGCAGAGTATGCACCTCCAAGATTTCAGGTTAAACTGGGAAATGGTTTAATAGAATGTCATGGTTGCATCTCAGCCCTTGGGCCGTGTTGAATGTAAAGCATCATTTAATATGCAACTGACATATAGTGACTAGCTTTACATTCTAGGTGCTTGATATTTTGGGAATGAAAATAAATTATCCATTTCTCATTCAATTATTTAGTTCTGGTGAAAACCCTTGAAGCTGAGGTGTTTTTCAGTAAGACCTTTTATAGAAAGGGTCAAGGTTTTGAAATAAACTAATGATTTGAAAGAGTGAGACAAGATGAGGAAAAGTATTTCAGAGCTTAGGAAACAAATGAGCATGTAAAGCCAGAAGTTAAAAAAAAAGAAAGGTGAGAGATATACCTATGTGCTAATAAGGACATGATTGAGGTAAGGAGGCCTTGGTAATATTGAGAAGTATAATTCAGTGGAGTTAATAAGAAGTCCACAAGACCCTTTAGAAGCAAAGATGGAGGTGACATACCTTTCAGTGTTTTGAAGCAATTGGAAAGTGGAAAGGAAAAATAAAATAGGGGAGAGAAGGGATTTTTGAGTGAATAGTGATTAAATGGCAGAAACCGGTAACTTTTAAGAGGAAAAAAAAAAGTGATTCCTGAATAAAGATTTACTTCACAAAGGAGCACTAGCAATCAGGAATGGTTTTTGAGTTCTGGGACAATTTGCTCAAATGATACGATTATATATATTGGTTTAAAATATTTTATTTTTGTAACAAATGAAATTGCTGACTCTCAAGAGGACTTGGAATAAAGCAGGAATAAAGTCCTGCAGGAATTGTTCAGCAGAGTTCTGAAGTTTTTGGTCACATAAGGCAAACTGACTTTAATGCAGTTCAGGTGTGATCATGATTCAGTAGACTCTGAATTTCAACATCATAATTTACCTTACTTTGCTGTACCTGTGGTATATCTCCCTAATTGCACTCCTTTTTTCTTGTTTTTCCTCTTGAAAGGAGGTGACTATGTGTGTATCTTATGCAGTCAAACCCAGACTGCCCACTGCATTTCAAGTTACCTTTAGCCTGGAGCAAGGCAGTATATCACTGAGCACTGAAAATCAGCCTGGGGATAACTGAATAGGGAAATAAAATAATTCTTGTTCAAATTCAGACTTCACAAATCCAGGCAGCATACACAGGCACGGTCTATCCTTAGAAACAATCTGAGCATGTGCACAAAAAGGTCATTATAAGTATGAACATAGTCTGTATGACTAGAAATCAAACTCTAATCTGACTTTTAACTTGAGAGAAAAATGTTTAAATTTCTCAGCTTATATCAAGATTTTTATACCTTTTTTTTTTTTTTTCAAAGGTAAAATCCAGTGGCACTTTTCTTCTTTCTATAAATACAGAGCTATATGCAAATGTCCTTTTGCAACTAATCCCAGAGCCCTCTGTCTGCCAAACTTCGCCCAACAGCTACAAGGCTTGGCAGTGCAAGACACAGACATACACATATGTGTAGGTTTACAGAACGTTCTGCCATCATATTATTATGTGGTCTGGAGAAAATAGTGGTACTTGAGAGTTTTTGGGAAATGTTACTAAGAAACTCTTGAGTTATAAAATTGTTCCGCAGAAATCAGATATAATTTACGAAATATTAGAGTGTGATGTGTCATTACATTTCTTCTGCATTGGTAAGAGGTAGAAAGGAAAAGATGAATTACTGGCAAGAATCCTGAAAATTACTACTTCCTATAGTTCTCAGATCATTAGGACAGACCGATTTCTGGCAGAGCCAAATGGAGCTGCAGTCCAGGTGGGCCACATGGATCCTCATCAGTAGCACTTGGGACTCTAGTCCTTGAGCTCTTTCATCAGCTCTCTGCTTCTGAACTACACAGCCTGTTTGTGGGGCACTGAGGCTGCGTTGCTAGCTTTGCTAGTTCTGGAATATCCTGCCTGTGCCGCAGACAAATTGTGAGTGCCTGCGCTATCTCATCACTTGTTCTGTTTTCTTGCAGAAGGAAATGTAAGTGTTCAGGATGCAGAAATATAAAATCCCCCCCTAATCAAATCTCTTAGGTAGTCAGTGAACCAAGACTGTGGAAACACACTTGCCCTGATGTTGGGTTGTCTCACTCTGTACACCTAAGAGCAGGACTAAAAAGCACACAGTAGAGCATAACAGACTTGTTTTACATATACAGCGAAAGAAAAACGTGTTTAGAATTTATTCCCCATTTCTAATTTCAGTTTGCACACCCAAGCATGGTGCCAAGGTAGCTGATCTTTGCCTAGCAAAGAGGCTGCAGACTCCAGGTGTCGGGATACACATCCTCAGCTGATACAGATTGACAGAAACGAACCTCTAGTAATTTACTTCAGCTGAGGCTTTTTTTTTTTTTTTTTTTTTTTTTTTCTTCTTTCCCTTCCCCCCCTCCTTTTTAAGTGTTTGTTCTGGTAGCCTTTCTATAGTGTGACTGATTGCTTTTTCTTTTTCACTACCACAAACAAAGGACTTGTGGCTCAAATGCCTTTCTTTTGGAGAATTCTTTCTGTCTACGTTGAAGGAAAAAAATACTGTGCGTAAGGATATCCTGAAGATTTGGACATAAACATCTAACAGTAAGTTGTCTTTTTTTTTACTTTAGTTATGTTATTTTGGACTGAATCTGATGACATGTAATTATTTCAAATGTGTTTGTCATTTGAGTTGAAGGTGTGAAGCCTATAATCAAGCATGAAAGCTTCTGTATTCAGGTGTATTTTAGTGAAATTGTATGCATAAAGAGGGGAAGAAAAAAACTTCTTATTTTCCTTCTTGTCACACAGTGAAAATCTGTATTGTTCTTTCATGTACTTTCTGTTCTAATTGCATAACATTCTTAGAATAATTGGAAGCCACTATCAGTAGATATTATATGAAAAACTCACGTGCTTAGTAAGTGGTAGCTAGAATTATTGTCTTGTAAGTGAGGTAAAAGCTTTAAGCTGTGGTACTTGGGAAGACTGAGCCTGAGAAATAAAAACTGATGTTGTTGTGTTGGAGAAGTGGTTACTTATAAATCAGGAGGTAGTGCAAGTAGAACTATCTCATTTGTGTGGGAAAGGACTCAAGACTGGTTTTTTTTTTTGTGTGTAGTTACTTAACACTCAGTCTGCAACTCTTTTGTGTTTCACAAGCTTGTAAAGTAAATATAGCATTTCAACAGCAGATTTACAAGCATGAGGGAGACAAGTGGTTAAAAATAGCAGTATGGTGAGGTATCTTTAAGGAGTTATGAACTGTGGAGGTGGATGATAGAGTTAGCTTTAGTGAAGTAAAAGGGAGTATTGGCCTAGGCACCTAGCTTCTTTGCTTGAGGAAATAGTGGGGCTACTTTCTTCCTCCTGGATTCTAGTTTTGTATAGGGCTGGGGGGGATGAACAAGGGTTATCTTGAAGGTAGTTTCCTTTCTGTAGACAGAGTCCCTCTGAAACAATTCAATTCTACATTATCTTAAAGATAGAAATCCTATTTCTCCATAATTAGAAGAACAAAGCAAAATGAACAATGTATATTATGAGTTAGAATTTATCCTTCACTCTTCAAGTACTTGTAAAAATCACGCCATAAGCTCTTGAAGACCATTGTTCTGATTTATCTGGGGATGATTGCTACATCTACTGTACTGTACCCTCGTGTATGTCTGCTAGATATAACTATCCCTCCTAATAAAAAGTAACGTTCTGCTGGAAGCTTGATAGGTATCAGCAGAGCTGGCTCATCAGGGTTTGCTCGTATGGAATTGAGATAAGGAAAAAGTAGGGAGGCAATCAGGTATTAGTCTTTTCTGATTAGAAAGATGGGACCTGCATCATGTGGCAAGTAAGTGATCTACAGAAAGCAGGCTGCTTTACCTGCAACATACCATCTCCTTTTCAATTAGTGTCTTCTCCAAATTGGTCCTTTGTCATTGTGTTTCATGCTGTCAATTCTACTTTTCCAAACCACACCTTTCCAAAGGAGCCCCCTATTTGAAAGTGACTATGTTGAAATAAAAACTAAACCATTAAAATGCTGTATTTTAAAGGGCTTAATTATTTTATAGTTCAAGCAAGGGGAAGTTTAGGGGGAACAAGGTATTAATTTAATATGGGTTACTCTGTGACATTGTTAGCAATATATTTCATTTTAGTGCAATTATAAACTTAACGTAATTATTGAAGGGAACTTACTGAATAAAAAGAACACACAAATCTATAGCTGGTGGGGGGTGGGGGGGGGGGGGAAGGGGAAGAAATTTGCAGCATTTTCAAAGTTCCAGGACAGTTCTCTGGAGTACTGTCTTCAAACACCTACTCTAATGCAGAGGGCACCCTGATACCTGTTAGTAGATATTCTGAAGAGTGCTCCAGATTCTGCATTTCTGAGGCAAGGGCTTTGGATTAGTTGATACTCTTCTTGGAAAGTCTTCTGGCACTGATAGGAGTACAACACAGTGCACAAGCAAACCTGAAACTGTGTGTCTTAACAACACGGCCTTGTTTAGCATTTGCTTTTCTACTTCTTTTGTATTTCTGTCCACAGCAATGTGGTAAACAAGATGAAGCCTAATAATTTTGCAGACCATTCTTTGCATTTAATGTATTCTGCTGTTGTTGCAGCTTAGTGGGAATTGTATTATGGAGAACCCCTCAGAGCTGTTGACGCCCTGTAGGGAACTAAAGGACTCAGTGATTGATGGCCTGGAGTACAGGGTCACTGGTCTCTCCCTAATTGCAGACACTGAGGACAGTTATCCTTGTCCTACATAAATCAGCTCAGGCTTTTTCTTTCCAGGAAGCTTTATTTACAGTATGTAATCCCAGGTTGACACAAGCTGCTTTTTGAGCAGCTGATAGATAAAGCTAGAGAATAGAGAATAAATGTAGAATGCAGCAAATGACAAGTCCTTTGAAATAGTAGGAAGAACAGTATGTTGCACGTTTGTCCAGGCACATCCTTAGAGAAACTTAATCCCAAGGCTAGAATTTACAGCTGTACGTGTGATTAGATGGGCTACACTAATGATTTTTGCAGCCCCTGTCCCAGCAGGTTTGCTCAGAGCAGAGGTATGGATTGTGTGATGCAAGAATCACTGCTGAGTGTGCTGCATCATGCAGAAGAGGGTGTTGTCTGGAGAAAGTCCATAAGAGAAGGGCTGCTAGGTGATGTAAAGTACACCGCTCCCCTTAGTTGTGTCTGGGAGGTTCAGCAGGCTGTACAGCCCTGAGGGAACTGGTTGGTGTCTGGAGCAGCCTGTCCTGCTGCAGTTATCCTGGGCAGGTGGTGAAATGAGAAATGATACCTGTTTGTCAACAGGCTTCTGATTTTAAGGGGTGAAGTTCAACATAAGAAAACTGGGGTTTTACTTAGTGCCTCAAAGTCGGATATTTGAAGCTTGACAGGTGTTTGCTCCAAATGTGAGAGCAACTCAGCTAGTCTCTGTATTGCATATTGCTTGTAACGATAAAGTTCATGTAGTTGCAAATCTTTTCCCCAGGCTGATCTCTCTATATTCTTAGATTCTAGGTTGTGTTTGGAGAAGGGAATAATATGCAATTGTGCTGTGCATTCTGCTGCTGTGTCTCTTTCCAAGGAGCAATATATTGCTGTGCTCCCATCTCCTGACACTCAGTTGCCTGAGTGCCAGCTGTGGGCCAGATTTGAAAATTTTGAAGTTTCTTAAGTATCTGGTAGAAACCAATTTTTCTGTAACTCACCTGATTCTTGATAACATTTCTGGAATCTGATGATTTTTTTTCCTCCATAAGAGGAGTTTTGGAACAAGGTGAAATACTAACAACTTAAGTGACATGAGTATGTGTGGTTCTTCATACAGTTTCTAGCTGATGATTCTGGGGTCTGTTGTATAGAGGAAGGTCTTCTCCGATTCCTGGGCAGACTGTGTAGGACCAGTTGAAGTGTGCAGCTGAACTAGTGAGCAATATCCTTGGAGGCTAGCTGTTGTATGATGCCTAAACAGGCACTGCAAAATTGTGCTTTACAGTGTGTTATAGTGGAGAGCCCTGCTCATCTGGCCTCTTCAAATGGTCCATTCACATCCTAGGTGCCATTTAACTTTTGTCTTTATTGACTGTGTATATGTTTTAGATTAACTTTAAAACTTTTTAAGTTTTTCATTTACCTCATATAATGATGTCCTGATTCAGGTTTTTTGGTTAAGGTGTTAAATCAGGTGGAAGAAAGACAGTGAATGAGCTAAGGGGTAAAAAAGAACAGCACGTTGCCTTGTGTGTGGAATTACAGAAGCAGGGTCTGTCTGAAGACAATAGTGATGTGGAAACGTTATGTTTTACCATGTTCTATCCAGTGCCAGTATTCCCCTCTTACAGTGGATTTGTGCTTGTGTAAATCCCCCACTCTTATCCCCCTGTGTATGTTCACCAGCCATACAAGCATATAACTAGGTCGTAAAATTTTCCATGGGAATGATGATAAACAGTTTGCAAATAAGGAGTGGGTTTTATTTTTTTGATTGGTTGTTTTTAATTCTGGTTTCAACAGTTTGTTTTTTTTTTTAATGGCAAGTATCTTCTCTGGCTGTTTGTTGTTACAATGTTCTGTGAACATTTTACTAAAAACTCACTGTTACGCTCACTAAACTTTCATGGAAAGAAGAGTTTTTAGGATGTGGATAACTCCAAATTAAAGAGCAGCCACAAAAAATTGAACAGTGATAACAAGTTTCAGGAAGAACGTAGGTGGTCCTCTATCCTTGTTTCGTTGTGCTCTGTTTGTTTGATTTTTATCTCATTTCTCAATGAGCTTGTTTGAATTTTTAAATCGTGTTGGTACAGGACTGTTATTAAATTACTAATGAATTCTATCTTATTCAAACAAGTCAAGATGAATACTTCTTGCTCGCTGCTCTTAACTGGCCTTCCAGCAAGAGCTGAGCAGATTTTTTTTTTTTTGTTATTGTAATAAATATCTACTCAATAATTTCAAGTTAAATGGAAGAATGATATTTAGTTTACACAACATCTAGTAGTAACTTTTATTCTAGTCTTATTTCCAAAACACTTTGGCTTTATTTTAAGCATGATCCAAGTTCAGCTCCTGTTTGCCAGTTATTGTGGAGGAGATCCTTCCATAAGCTTTTAATTAAACAGTTCCTATTGTTCCTTAGTGCCTGTGTTGGTCCCCTTTGTTCTTCTCAGACTTGTCTACCCACTGAATTTTTCTTTACTGTTTTTGTCAGCTCTAAGGTTATTTGTTCAGTATTTACTCTAAGTTTAATCTTCCTCACTGCAGGACTGACCAAAAAGGTCAGAAGCCCTGTATATGTGTCTGTGGAAGGGGAAGAGAGGGATTTCCTCCTGGACAAAACTGGAAGTCCTTCTGGTTCTTCCCTATTCCCGGCCTGAATTTCCTGTAAGCTAAATTCTTGGCAGAAGACAATACTTGATCCAAGTAACATTTCTTATTGCTTCCTTGCTACAAAATTAATGTCATCTTTCTTCTGTGGTTTGAAATAGTATTTGCAGATAATTTTTTTTTTTTAATACGTACTATTTTAGGGTTCTAAATAAACATGCTTTTGATTTTCTTCCTTGTTCACTTTGTTGGGTCGGATCTTACCTCTGTTTAAATTTGGCTTTTTACTTTTCACATTCGTTGATTCTGCCATGACCAAAATAATTTTCCCAATACATCTATAATCTTTCACTAGGGTTCCTTTAAAAGAAAAACAAAAAACCAACAACTTTATTTTTGGAAAATTGAGGCAAATTAGAGAGGGCATGTAGGAAATTTTCCTACTTCAGAAGAAGAAGATTAATTTACCACTTGAACGTTTTCCTAACTCTCTTGGCTCATCATGTCTCCAAAACAGCTTGGTATAGAACTTCCAGATGAGTTCATTGACTTAATCTGTTACTTTTGGCATCTATAAGTAGTGTTGAATAGATTCTCTTCTTGCTGATAAGCAGTTGTTGTTGAAATTACTTTGTTGTTAGAACAGTTTCTACATACATAAAAGGCTCATAAACAAAACCATGGATAGCAACAGTAACCTGACTCGAAGTTTTGCGGTACTGTGCAGAAATTCTGTAAATACTGCAGAAATGTCAAATAATGTGATTTTGTTTCACTGTGTTCTTTCCTCATTATTATTTTTCATCTGGACTGTCAACCTCTTATTGCTTAATTTGTGTTTTAAAATTGCTTAAATATCACCCTTACTCTAAGTTTTTCTGCTATGCTGTAAGCTTTTGCACACAAAACAAGCAGTCGGGAACTGAGCGCTTGGACAAAGCTGGGTTTGGTGGCAGCAAGAGAGCTGAGGAATGCCAGGGCTGCAGGCTGTAAAACCCATCGGGCATTGTGGACAGAGAGCAGAATTACCTGAGGGTCAGCAAGAAATGGAACAGTTCTTAGCACTGAAATGTTATCTTTGACTACTTTCTTTCATTTGAGGTTTCGAAGTGTAACATTTGAACTTCAGAGTTGGCCTTCCCAATTTTGAGTAATTTGAGGAGGGAGGGGGGAGAAGTGTTTTTAAATGTTCCTTTCTGTTGTCATGTATGGTTTCATTATGTTGCTGATTTTTCATGCATCAAAAAGTGCAAAAATTCTTGCTTCCCTGGCCCTTGCCACTTTTCAGATTTAGGTGTTCTTAAAACAATTATGCATTAGTATTAGTGAAAATTTAATTGCAACAAATCATTTTAGTGTTGAGATTGTGGAATGAATTAGTCTCTCTGTCTTATAGCGTGTGGGACCTCTCTTTCAATGGTAATACAAAGAATAGTTTCAGAAAACTGCACCATTGTATGTTTGTCTGCAAGACGTATGTGAAGGCAGAGGGTTTAAGACTGTTGTGTCTAATAGTTCCTATTTATATTCAAGAGTGTTAAAATTCTACTCATGATTTAAATGAAAATATTCCCCTTCATAGAGTCTGACTTTGGGGAGTGAGGGGAGGATTTTCTTCCCTGGTTTCTCAGAGAGAGACACTTGTCACTAGATTGAGAGGGAGGTTTTTTCAGCAGAACAGTTTCTTTCCCCGGGCTCCTGCCTTCCTGCCTAGCTGATTTAAGTGGATTTTAATCCTCTGACTCTTAATGATGTCCTGTAGTATTTTAATGAGTGCCTGGAGGACATTTGTAAGTGAAAAAGAGAATGTGTGTGTGTGAGAGAGAGAGAGAAAACTGTCTGTTGGGGGGAAAGGCAGAGGAAAGAAATGAGCGCTGAAGGGAGACCTTAATAGGGCCACTTGTCCAGAGAAAATGAGCGAGTTAGCAATGGGTGATACTATTAGTGTTAATAGTGAAATCATCTTAATATACCTCCTTAGTTTCCTAGAAGTAGCACAATAAATGCTGAAATGTTAAATGCTTTTCAATCCTAACCGCAGCATCTGGAGATTACACTTTCTAGAAAGACACCAAAGTTTTGCTTGCATTTGAATTACCTTTACTTGCTGTCTGTTACAGTAGCAGCGGTTAGTGTTTGATTTTTAGAAGACTTCTGCACTATGCCACTGTGAGACATGAGAGAGGTAGCTGGGACCTCATAACCATCTCCCACTGCCTTGTTTTGGGTGCAGAGATGTCTGCTGTAGGTTCTCGGAGTCTGCATTGTGCAACTCTGAACTCTGCCTGCAGTTGGCATTGTGCTTTTATTTGGAGAAAATGTTTGTGTGCCTACACAGGTGTACTAGGAGCCTTCAGTAGGGTCTCAAAGGGATTGTTGGGCTGTTACCATTAAAGTTAAGATTAAAAAAAAATCAAGATAAAATATGTAGTATTTGCGAAGTATCAATGAGATGAAGTGCTCCAATACAGTAATTGTAATTAAAAGCTTTTTGATTATGGCTTATGAAATATTGCATGTTTGGACTAATCTGTTGTGAATCATCAATAGAGAGATGGAAATCTGCAGTGGATCCAAGTTCTCTACTGTAAGCATATGAGTTGTTTTTTTTTTCCAGCCGAGCAGCTAAAATTGCCCCTCCAGGAGGTGGTGGTTGGGTGGATTGCTTGGTCTTGCAAATATGGTTAGTGCTGTTACCTCTGCATTGGTACCTTCAATTGCAGTAGAATTAAGATGATGATGAGCACTTCAGGAAAGTTATGTATTTGTTTTTATGTCAAGTCTGTGTGTTTTAGTATGTAAAATCAAAGTGATTTTCAAATGTCTGACTTCAGCCTTACCAACCCTTAGAACATGATACTTGGTCACAGTAATCTCGAAACAGTTTGAGTTATGTTATGGTGGAATGGTGAAAAGATTTAAAGAGTCTTATAGGGGTTGTTTAAAATTTTAACAAAACCTGTTTAACAAAATACTGATAGTTTGAGACTTTTTTTTTTTTTAATTGAAATATTTAAATGGAACATCAGAGGCTTCAGCAGTTGCTGGAAGTTATGCATTTGTGTAATTTTTGACAAGTCAAACCACCAAACGCTGGTGGTGCCTGACTTGCTATGCTCCATGTGCGTCCTGATGAGGACGACAGGAGCATAGGCGTTGTGAAGAAATGCTGGGCATTGTAATGTCCCATCTCTGTCAGGGCTGCTTCCTCCTCATGCAGAGTCTATGGAGAACGTTCTTTCTCCCATGGCTTGCATTGCAGTTGTAATGGATGGGATTCTAAGCAGATACAGCTCAGTTGATTGTTGTCAGATGCGTAGACTTTTCTAAAATGTGATGTATTCTAGAAACTTGTGGGGGTTAGTTCAGAACTTCAAACAAACTAAGCATCTGCAGAGGCAATTCCTACAGCTTCTGTGTGGGCTCCTGTTGTTAGTAGAGGCACCAGCACCACCTGAATATGACAAATCTTTGTGTGTTCAGCCTTGAAATGAAAGAACTTATTTCCAAGTGCTTAGTGTGGGCAGAACCACACTAAGTCCTGTGTCAGATATTGCTGGCCATAGGCAGTATTCCTGCTAAGCACATATTGGCATTATACATTAGAGAGTATACATTTGAATATTCTACTGCTACAAGACCGTCTTGAAGTTATCTTAAGGACTGATGGCAGGGTAGCATTAGGGCAAGGGTTGTTGGCTTGGTGCTTCAGGCAGTGATGGGCACTGGAAATAGTTTGGTTGTCTTACACGTGGTAGGTGCTAGCTGTGGCAGAGGCTGGTTTAGTGATCTGCTGCTGGTAGGATACAAGTGAAATAACACATTTTGCTGCCTGCAGAGCTGCACAAGTTGCATGACAGCCTGTAGCTGGAGCATGGCAGAGGTGCCTGTGGACTGGCTGCTCCCGGGCTCTTGATCAGTTTGGAAGAAATGCTGATACTGGGCACATCTTTGGGTTTCTTGCCCCTTAAATTGTGCTTCGTTTACTCATCCTCTAGGAAGCTAAGTTCAATACAGAGTAACTTTAATTTTTCATTATGAATATGGCTCCTGCTTCAGAGAAGGCCCTGTTTCAAAATGAAAGGCGTTGTAAGGGTCAAACGTAGTTCATAGCATCATTATTCATCTCCTGTGCTAGTTCTTTCGGAAGTGCAGTCAGACACCTGATTGTTGCAAAAATATTTTTGCAAAGCAAATCTTTCTTGCATGTGTGTGACCTAGAAATGTTAGTTTTGAATTCCAATGAAATATATAATTTTAGTAAGGCTGCAGAGCAATGTATGAAAAGCAGATAAGTTAGTAGTGTTTGTGCCTTTTGATTTAACAAAGCCTGTTTTCCTTTTGTAGAGGTACCTTTATTGGCCTTCTGCTCTTCTTCCTCAAACAAAAGTCTTTAGCTACACATAGCTTACCATCTTAAGTATGCTTTAAAAATGGTAATTTAAAAGCCCTGTATAGCCAAAATAGTTCTGTTCCGGAACAACTCACAGCATGGTCTTTCAAACAGAACACCCAGCTACTGAGCTGTTCTGTGTCACCTCAAAACATCTGCTGGAAAACAAGGCTATAATAGATGCATTGTTCTAAGATGCTCTTTTTCCTTTTTGTTAAGTCTTGTTAAATGGCCTGTAGTTCATTTCAGTAGAACAGGGCCCTTTTCTCTTGCAGTAGGAAAAGCTTGCTTTTGCACATTCAGTAATACCCTTGCAGGAGGAATGTCTGTACTTTCTTTTACTTCTTTTTGGAGACCAAATTAAAAGCTCATCTAATTCAAATGGTGGCTGTTCCATCCTCTTAGCCATCTCTTTTCTACTACATATCTCCCTCGTTCCTTTCCATTTCCTCAGTTGTGATAACATTCCTCCTTGCTCACTGAGCAGGGATAGTGATCACGGCCTTCATCTTTTTCTGTGGCTATAAAATCTGTCACTTCCTAGGTTGTGTTGTTCTTGCTCTTTGAATTAGTGGAATGCTTATGCTGTAGCACCTTCTTCCACCCCCAACTCCCCTTCCTTCTTTCCTTAGAAACAGTGGTGAGTAAAATTAAGTGTGCCTATTCCATAAGGAGGCTTTGTAGTGTCTAGAAATTTAGACGTTAAAAGTGGAAACTAAAGGTGGCTTTGAGATTGGGAGCTCATAACTTGAGAGGACCCTTTGGCGGTAGTCAGTGGAGAAAGAATCTCCTGTGGCTGTTTGCTTTTATTCATCCTTTGATCGAGATGTTTGCCTCCGAAATGGCAAAGTTTAAAGAATATCTACAAAAGCTTCTGCTATGAACCAGCCCCTGAGAAAATGACTGTTACTGTAGGCAAACTGGAAATAACATTTCTGTTGCCAGATGAACTTTTAGACAGTTAAATTCTGATCACAGTGGGGAAAGGAAAAGGGAACACCAAGTTATGAAAAACACTTTTATTTAAAAAAGCAACAAAAAAATCTATTTGAAGTTAATTGCATTCCATTTGGAGTACAGCTCATGATACCCACATGCCGTTCAGGTTTACTTTTAGCAAGTAAAATAACTGGAGGTTGTGAGAAACACGGCACAAGCATTTCTCACAAGGTCATTTGATTAGTAACAATTTTATTTTAATCCTCATCATTGTGTAAACTTTTCCCACTTCAAAACAACTGACTTACAGATATCCTAAGCTTAGACACACTTGGACCTTGTGTCAGATACAAGAAAAGGACTTTCATAAAGAAGACAACACTCATTTAATTCTAAGTGGGATATGGAAAATCCCACTTAGAGAGTTGTAAAACCACATTTTGTGTTTAATTATGAAATATGCTTCTGTCCTTATGTCTGTGGGAATATTTATTGCATGTCTGCCATTGTGCTGCATAAAGTAAAGAAAGAAGTTGCTGGTGAGTTATAACAAATTTGGGAAGTTTATAATGAATTTGGGAAGGAACAAAAAGAACATGCAAAGCAGTAGGAAGATGCTATGTGTGTGTACTTCTTGACAGTCTTTCAATCTTTTTCAAGAATTGGATACATATGGAGCTGTATACTCTGGTGAGCGTGCCAGTCCTAAAAGATGTGAGAATCTGATTGTATACATCTCAAAGCAGCTGACTGGCATCAGCTAATGTTTTCTTGTGCTTCCTGGACTGTTTTCTGTTGCAAAAAGTAATTTTTAGTTTCTAGTACACTTCTATCTGATACCTGGGCCTGATTAAGGAATTCCAGTGAATAGTAAGAAGCACAGGATCATCTGAATGCCATGCAATATCTCAGAGCAGCTGTTGTCAGCTGAACTGCCTTATCTTGGTGCTTGTAACTTTTGCTGATAAGAGTCTGCACTCTTTGGCTGGGCAGCATTTGTTTTCCCTTGGATTTGGTACCATGCATAAAGATATGAACTTACGGTAGCTGATTCTTCTTGTGAGGAATGCCAGTGTGTCTCTGATGCCATCCCTGGCTCACCAGGATGGGAATCCTAGGTGCTAGGTGGTCATTTGGCTATGGGTGACCACTGTAGGCCCACAGCCCCATATGAAGAAGAGTAAGGACTTTCCTCTGGGAGAGGCCCCCTTATGGTGGCCACTGGGAACATCGTAGGAGACTGAACCCAGTGCCTCTGTCTTGCTGACAAATGGCATTACTTTGTTCTCACCTTTCATTTTATGAGGGAATTTCCTTTTTGGACTCTTTCTGTTCAGAGTAATCTTTCTGTGACCCCTTTCCTCTTTCACACTACTGCCTGAACAGACAGTCCCTGTTGTACACCCTATTGCCTTCGGAGAGTCCTGATCCTCCCTTTTTCCTTTCATGGGACAGGCTGAAGCCCTTTTGGTTACACAGCCTTGTCTGTGGTCACCAGATTCAATATTTGACTGTTCCAGAGATCTCAGTAAACTAAATAAGCTTGCTGTGCCCTGGGCTCTGCCAACTCTGTAAGCCCTTCTTACTTACTTGTGCCATCCCAACACCTTTTAGTCTGGGTATTCAGCTGAGATCCATGCTGTGCCCTGCTAAGGCTTGACATTCAAGTCCCCAGGTCACAAACACAGCCAACGCTGTTCTACAGCGAGCAGGGAAGCTTAGGTGATAACTGAGATGCCTCTATGAAGAGCAGTCTGCTCTTTCAGCCCTTTCCACACAGTTCCACCTCCATTAGAAGGAGCAAAATAAACTGCTAAGTTTTGGAAGACACCAGACTTGGAAATGGTGACTGATGTCTTACAGACTTCTGGGTGCTGCAGTGAAAGCTGACCTGTCTTTCCATTTAGGAGCATTGTGCTCAGCCTCATCAGAAAAAGTGAAACTCTGTAGAGAGGGAGTGAATCTGGGGGATATGGTGAAAACACTTGAACAAAAAGGAGTTATTTTAATGTGATAATTGTAAGTGAAAGCAAGGAGACTAGTAAGATTGCTTTTCAGTGAATACCCTTTGAGGTGAATTAGCTTTTTTGTTGTCATCATAGGAATACATTTGAGTAGCATCAAAATGTGAAATACTAACAACAGGATAGAGACATTTGTTCTTTATTTCTTACTGTGAGAACTTCTGGCTCTAAGTTAGCCAGAGCTGTATTTACTCTTTTAGAGCTGTTTTCTTTCTCAAAATGGGTGTTTATGAAAAATACGTAACAGAAAGAAAGCTCATTCTGTGCCAAAAGATTCCTCTTAATCTGATATATTTTTCCTTCAGGACCTTCAGATGCACGAATATTTCTGTGGGTTTGGGAAGGCAACTAGCTGTTTCCTTTGATCAGGTATTAATGTTAGCATTTGGGGGCTAAACCCTTGTCTCAGTTGGGACACTGGAACAGGTTTTTAAGGCCCTTATGGAATTTAGGGCTCGTGCCAGCGTTGATGAATGGACTTCTAAAAACTGACAGGCTTTGTAGAAAGCTTGGCTAGGATACTGTGAGCTTGGCACTGGAAGCCCAGATCCTGATCAGATAGATTTGCACGTAGGGAGGCCAGGCCAGGAGAATAGCTGAACAAATTACAAATGACACCTAAAAGAGGAAAAAGAATTTGGAAAACATCACGGATTTGGTGTTTGTGGGTTGATTTCCACAATTCTAGAACTATAGTTTTCATCAGGCTTTCAGTGACTGTCTGACTAACCTGGATCCTGTCCTGAAGTGCAGGGGCTGTGCTTTTGATCACTTATGTTTGGTGAATTGAGGGGGAGAGGGAAGGAAAAAAAAGACAAATTAATCCTAGCTAATAAGAGATTTTTTTCACAAAAATAATAATGAACTTGCTCTGCACAAGACTGACCTCTTCTGGGATCATGTCTCTTCATGTTGGGCCTTATGCCTGTAGAAATTCAGCTGTTCTCTTTTCTCCAAGAGAGCATGAGCTCTAACAGCACTGCTTTTTTGTTGCTCTGTGCAAGGCTGGGTTTACAGACTAGATTCTTCTCGTGGGAAGAATTCAGTTTTGCAGAACCATCAGAAAGATGGTGACGTGGCAAGGGAAGGCTTCCACCACTTCCCAATAAATGATGCAGAACGATCGCATAGCAGATCTTGGGAGCCTACAAAGTAGTGGTATTCTTCCTCTGACACTCCCTGAGGATTTCTGGTTGTTGCTCTTTCTCCTTTTCTTCTTTGTACTACCATATCTCCCTCCTATGGGAAAAGTGACTTTCAGGCTGTCAGAGATACTTAAAAACAAACACACAAGTTACAGTTATTGATTGTGTGTTGTGGACCTAATCTTCCTATTGTCTGCTTTCCAATATCTAGTCTGAGCAAGAGTATTGTAACAGAAGGCCAGGCATCCAAAGATCTGTTTGCACTGGGAAGAAGGAAAATCCTCTGTATTGCATGTGGAGAGACAAAGATGCCTACTCCTAAAAGCAAAAATTATCAATTAAAAACACTTCTGAATGAGTAGAGCCCATGGCTGTTGAATGATCTAGGAGAAATGTATTGATGCTCTTGATTAAGAGTGGCACAGCACAGCTGGAATTCAGCAGTTTAGCTGGCAAAAGTCCTCGGAAGAATGAAGCAGAAGAGGTTCTCTTTGAGGACTGGCACATAAAGTACCAGGAATGTTTTGTTTCACTAATATATAGAAAGAGTACTTTTATTTCTCTGCTTACAAAACTGCCAGTATGATATGCAGCTTTCCTAACATGCAAGCTCTACAGGAGAGAAATGCCTCCCTGTAAAACACTTTGTTAATCCCACCACCTTTGGCTAATGTTTCAGCTTCTTACAGTGCTGTGGCCTGATGTGATGGGCTTTGTTTTGCACGTGTAGCAGAAAACTGACTGATAAAAGAACAAACAGAGCAAGTAGGAAGATCCTAATCATGTGGGATTTACAGATGATAGAAAAGGTTGCCCATACTGAAGTCTGTGCTTGTATACTTCTAAACCTCCAACATGCATGATATGAAATAGTTATTTGCATTTGAAAGAGATAAAAGCTGTGTATGTTGATTTATGAAGCTTCTCAAAAAACTCTAAAACATAAGATTGAATATTT
The DNA here is from genome assembly GCF_023343835.1 of Lagopus muta. Classification (NCBI taxonomy): domain Eukaryota; kingdom Metazoa; phylum Chordata; class Aves; order Galliformes; family Phasianidae; genus Lagopus; species Lagopus muta. The sequence goes on along the minus strand of NC_064438.1, from coordinate 34,015,258 downwards.
GAATTATAAAACAAATTTAAGTCCGTGTTTGAGTTGTAATAAACCTGAGTGGAGGCATCATTCATGTATAAGGTACCAGATTTGGCATTTTTAACAAGGTGTTGCAATTGCTCTCATTGGAGATGATTTGGATTGATGTAAACATGATCACTGAGCAAAATCTTATTCTAACGTAGGGAAGCATTACTGATTTGTATCAAGAATGTTATACTAATAAGGGCATTTAAACCAAGTAGTGGTCTTGAGTTTTCTCTTCTTGGACTACAATGTGCTGGTTTTCTGCAGCCAAGGACCTGGCTGCTTATTTTCTTCTTGAGGACAAAGTGTGATACTGGAGACTCAGCCTTGCCCTGCTTTTAATTAAATGCAAATATAGATCCCCTATGAGTAGCTTTATTTTGTGCTTGCAAGGAGTTTTAAGATGATCTTTAAAGGTCCCTTCCATCCTAAGCCATCCTGTGATCCCATGAAGAGTGACCAGTCTTGAGATATGAAAACTGGAGTTGTGCTGGGTTTTATTAACAAAAAACTGTGCAAATGTGTGACTTACCAGAGGCATCAGAATAAGTCTAAAATGCGCTGACCCTCCTTGCATTTAAAGCACGAATACTGCCTGTACTATTTTACTTAAGGCTCCCAGCTAGGCAAGTGGCTGTCTGGCCCTTACCTGGCTTTTCAGCACAAACCTTTGAGGGAACTCTGAGGATGTGCAGTACATAATAGCTGGCTATAAATGGAATATGCTTACCTAATTGCCCTATGAAGAGCAACTGAGGGAACTGGGGCTGTTTAGTCTGGGGAAGAGGAGGCTGAGGGGAGACCTTATTGCTCTCATCCAATACCTGAAAGGTGCTCACAGTGAGAGCAGGGTTGGCCTCTTCTCACTGGTGACAGGTGACAGGACCAGGGGAAATGGCCTCAAGTTGCACCAGCGGAGGTTGAAGTTGGATATCAGGAAAACTTCTTTACAGAAAGGGTTGTTAAGCTATGGAATAGGCTCCCCGGGGAGGTGATTGAGTCACCATCCCTGAGTGTGTTTAAAAACCACTCAGATGCAGTGCTCAGGGACATGATTTAGTGGAGGGTTGTTAGATTTAGGGTAATATAGTTAGGTTGTGGTTGAACTTGATGATCTTTAAGCTCTTTTCCAACCTGAGCAATTCTATCATTCTATGAAACGCCAGCTTACTTTTAAGATTATTTTCTCTACAATAATTATAGTCATCTTGTACGAGCTACTTCCACAGAGGTATTTCAGGAAAAGGACTATCTAACAAAAAAAATAATAGGAAGTAATAGTTCAGGTTGTGTAAATTGGAAATTTTAATGTTCACTGAGATCTTTTAAGATTTCTCTTTCCTTCGCAAAGTTTTTTTTCTTTTGGTACATTAACAGAATGTTTGAAGTATTAAAATTGTCTTCAATTGCCTTATCTGCCTAGTGTGTGTTCACACAACAAATCTGAAGATCTGGCTATGAAGCTGGGTATCAGTTAGACCTGTCTTCAGCTGTAGTGCAAAGACTGCAAATTTAGTTCCTGAGCACATAAACCAAACTAATTTATTTCCAATTCCTGTTTACATAGCTTGCTGAAGCAACAAATCCTGTAAGCTGTGATTTAGGAGAGCTCCCTGTAGAACTGACCAGGGATCAGTGTATCACTGACTGCCACGAGTTTTGAACAAAAAGCAATCGGTGTATTTTTCTCAGAACTTGGTTGTCAGCTGCAAAGTTAAAACTGTCTAGGAAGAGTACCTCCCTCGGTGGCCATTTGGTGTGTCTTTCAGTTAAAAACTCTGGTCTTCCTAAAATTCCTTCTGTGCAATGCTTTGCTGAGAAGAGCACTGAACACCCATTCCCATCTTACTGGAAATGTTGGCAGTTGATGGATAGTTGGTCTAGAGATGATCTTGGAGGTCTTTTCCATCCTTGGTGATTCTATGATTCATGCTTCTGGAACAAACTGCCTCAGGAAGTAATAATCATAGAACAGCCTGGGTTGGAAGGGACCCTAAATTATTGAGTTCCAACCCCACTGCCACAGGCAGAGTTGCCACCTACTAGATCAGGCTGCTCAGGGCAGCAAACCTGGCTTGGAATGCTTCCATTTAACTACATTGAAGTCATTCTGCCAAATGTTTTTGACCCTGTTCTCACAAATAAACATAGCGTACGTGCAGGGAATGAGAAGAATGAACTGTGACGTTCAGTCCTTGCTGCCTGATCTATGGGAGAACATTCACTGCAACAACTATCATTAACACCATAATAAATGTATTTATTGAGTTGGCGAACTTGGATGTATAAAGTAGTAATGTGGAGTATCTTACAAGACTCAGCTTAGATAATTAAGTAACACTGAGTTTTGATAAGAGTCTAGTTTATGTAAATCTTTACTGACACATTCATTGTGATTTTTAAGGAAGAGATCAACTGTATTTCTTGTGTAGATGTTCTGAAAAAAATTCTATGGAGAGGGGGAAAGTACTTCAGAATTAGCATCAGATGCTGAAGAATAGTGCAAAGAAATGCTGACAAACACATACAGTACACCAGTAATTCTTAGGGTGTCACTATTTGTTAATAAATCCACATTGTTTCCTTGTTACTTATGAGTACTTTAGACCTCTTATTGAAAGGCAGAAGTGATATTTTCAGAAGGAATATTTCTAGAGACAGAGACTCAAATCTATCATGCTGTCTTCTCTCAATCCCTGTACACGCTCTCTGGAGCTGTCAGTACTGGCAGACGTTAATTATATAATGAAAATCCTTGAACTGCTGCCTGTTCCTGCACCAGCTCTACCTACAGCAACTGTTATAATGTGTTTTAAACATGTGCTTATTAAACAGTTACTGAGCTGTACTATGAGTAGGGCTTGGTTTCTTCCCAAACATAACAGTCAAAGCAATTACAATAAAAAGTGCAGAAGAAAATCATTAAAGGATTTACAGTTTGAAACTGTATGACTATTTAGACGAGCAGATGAATAAAAACTCATAAGCTTAACAGACTAAACTACTGTATCAAAAACTTGTACTGAAGGTAATTTCAAATACATCTTCAGACCACTGAGCAAAGATGGTGCAGAACCAAGGACTTTGGTAAAGTTAAAGGGTGACAGCTAGAAGCTGCAGGAGTCGTGCACTAAGGCCGTTTGTCTGTGGTCCTGAAAGGCAGTTTTGTCATTTCAGTTTTGTTTAATGAAGATAGCTGGCTTTCACGAACACAGCTCCTGAAGAAAGACTTGACCTTTTCTTCAAAATATTGCTTTGTTTACTGGAACAGAAATTGTCTATGAGATCTTGAAAATGCTATGTTGATCAGACAGCTCTGTCATAGCCACACTTAATACTGCATTTAGAAAGTAATGTGACTTAATGCTCAACAAAAATATCGCACATTTTAAGGTTTATTTCAGAAATGTTGATATACACAGTACTAATTACAGACTTCTTGAGAAGATATATTAATGAAGCTGTTGTAAGTTTTAATATTGTGACAAAATAACAGATTTGAAGTTATCTGAATGCTGTAGCAGTTCTTTAATTTGTCATGGTGACATTCAGGTCATGGTGTTTCAGTCTTAATTCTGGCCAAGCTGGGACAGCTACACATGAAGAGACAGAAATGATTAGGTTGGTAACATTATTCTTTCAGCATGTTAATATTCAGTGCATACAGTAAACGTTTTGTCCTACAAGCCTTGTGAGAAATAACCAATTAAAAGCATGCAAGTGATAGAATATTTAATGCATAACCCCACACAAGAGGTTCTAGGTTTCAAATCCTGAGATATGAATAAATTTCAGCATTAAGTCTGGTATGTACAATGAGGGTTGGTGAAACAAGGAAATTAAGCTCATTGAAGAACTGTATGATGGTAAGCAGCATTTGTTTTTTCTCCTTCATGTGTAACAGACCTTAGTGAATTTAGTTCTTCAAAATGTAGGTCTGAATAATTTAGGGAGGCAGTAAAAGCACAGGTGGTGACAGCTACTGGAGGGCTGAGCACTGTGAATAACTTGTATTTTGCAGTTTTGCTGGAGAGGGTCAGAAGTAACAGCATCACAACTTTCTTTCTTTTTAATGCTGTTTTAAAAACAAAACAAACAAACAAAACTAAAAAACTGGGGATAACCTGAAGCTCCCACAGTTCCAGTACTCCTAAACAGCAAAACTTAAACACAGATTTCAAGACTGCAGTTGAATAGCAATTTGTAATTCAGGAGAGTTGCTAGAATAGCCTGGAAAGATCCTATTTGTGGGAAAAAAGTGTCAGAACTTCAGAACTGATTTTCTCCCCCCCCGTAGGTTTTATGTTAAGCTAGTTACAAAGAACTATTCCAGCTGCATTGCCTGTTAACTCACACTGACAACACAGGCCTTACCCCCTATTTAAATAAAGTGAAGAACAGTAATAAAACTGTATCATTTTTTCACATCAATTTGTTTTTACAGAGACAAAAATCCATAGAGATAGAAGTTAAAAACCAGTCACGGAAGTCATGGTTATTACAGTAACAAGTATTACAGAGTTACTGTTAGTAACTTACCTGCTTTATAAACTGTGTAGCATTAAATAGTTCACTGCAGCCATAGAGGACGTGTTTGCCTTGTTTACCCTAAGAAAAAGAAAAGATGGGAAGAAATCAAGTGTTAGGAGTAGCACAAGTGGCTTCTACGAACTGCATACTAAAAAGTGTATTTCTCCATGATCCTTAAGTCCTACAGCTCTGCCTGTGGTAGAGCTAGAAAGTTTCTGTTATTTATTTCCATATTTGAAAAAGCTTAAAAAAAAAAAAAAAAAAAAAAAACAACAAAAACCAACTGAAACAATATTATGTTGAATTTAGTTGGATACATAATGATCCTAGCCTGCAGTGAGCAGTCTGATAGTACTTGTCTGACAACGCAGCATTGCAGAAGTGAAAAAATGGTGTAAGTAATGCATAGTTTTAGACTGAGTTTATGCCCAGCATTGGCTAATAATCCCACGGCTCCTCAAAGCTCGAGTGCAGGCTCCAGCAATCTGTCTCACTCTTGAATTACTGAGTACTTTCCCTTAGAGTCAGAATGGGTTTGTTTTTCTTGCTTTTTTGATCACTGATGTGATTTTAAAACAACAATAAACACACAGAAAGCACCTTACTAGCTCTATGTGAGTGATAAATGATAAGCAGCCAGGGAACTGAGAGGACAAATACAGAAGAGGACTCACTGTCTTTTTTTTTTTTCTGATACAAAATTAAAAATTGCTTTAAAAAAGGCAAAACAGGAAGAGGAGCCTCTTCAAAATGATTTTGTTTCATAGCTGATAACAGCTGTGCTGTTTCAGCAGAGTCACAGAACTGGATTTTAACAGTGGCTGGTGGGCACATGCTAATTTGGGAGATGTAATCCTGCTTCATCTCCTCATCTTTATTAATTTGGAGTGGTTTGTTGCAATAAGTTGTTCTTGTCATTAAGCAAAAGCTTGAACTTGGTTCTCCCCACCTTTCAGCTACATTTAATCTTGAAGCCTGAACAGGTCTGATTTTGATCTAAACTGGAATCTTGACACTCTATTTTCCATAATATGAATGGTAGCACTTACTGCTGCACAGTAACATAAAGAAACACTAGGCACAACTGTGAAGCGAGACTGTTGCCTTTTTAGGCTGCAAAATACACATTCCTGTAAAATCCATCTTATGAAAACAAATTCTACTAAAAGTGTAATTTTTGAATACAAGCATATCCATGCTCCAAGGTAATTACTCAGCACACTTAGCTGTATCACCCAGAAGTTAGTGGAGCCAAGCTGAAGCTACTTAGCCTTGCAAATAATGCAACACCAGAGCTTGTTTTTTTTAAAGCTGTGCAGAATTTGATTTTGTTGTGCAAAATGATAATGTCTAGCTGAGGCAGGCAGTCAGGCAGCACTTATTTCCTGTCATATATTGTTAAAAACAAAAGAACAAGCCAAATTTCTTTGTGCTTTGAAGTTTTGGTGACGCATTTTCAGTATGTTGTTGGCCGATGTATGTTTTTCAAGGTACAATCTTCCTAACTATGAACAATGTTTATGATGAAGTGAGATTCTAGCACAGAACTGAAAATAACTGGGTTTAAGGGTTAAGTCTCCTACAAAAACCCCCAAAATGCCAAAGCTGAACACTGCTTCCTGTTTCAGAAAGCTTTCACAGATTTTCTGTGTTTTCAGTGGCAAACTGGTAAAAACTGATAGTGCTTAAAAAAATAAAGCAGTGAATAAAATCTTTGTATCTGCTTGCAAGGACAGACCTGTTGGGTTTTTTCTTCCTTTTCAGTCTGAAGGACAACTGATTGAATTTTAGAATAATTAATAAGCTACATCTGGTGAGACAACAGATGCTGGAACTACACCACATGCATGGAAGTGTGCCAAGCTGCACTGGCTAAGCCTGGAAGAGCCATCTGGTGAGGTGGGCAAGTCTCCTGGGAGAAGGGTGAATGGAATCAAGTTTTCAGTAACCTCTCTTCGTTTTGCAGAAGCGAGGGGCTAACCAAGCACAGGTGAAGGAGACTTCCCTCTTGCAAGGTCATAACTCACTGCTGAAATAGTCTGGAGAAATATACAGCACATTTCAGCTTAAACTGCATGTCTAATCTCTGTCAATGTCTCTGAAATTTTTGGTCCTCCTGTCCTCTCCTGTACCCCACAACTGTGTAACTTTCCTTTTCCTCTCTTTTTCCCAATTCTGACCAGCTCTGTTCCAAAACAGCTGCCCGCTAAAGGAGGAAGACAGCCGTGTGCAGTTCTGACTTCATGTTCTGCAAGATATACTGGAACAGGAATGTAAAACACTCAGGTCTTGGCACATGAAAAAATACTTTTCTGTTACTAATGTTGCATATGTATTATTTTCAGGGAAAAGCCTTGATCCAGAGAGAAGCATAGCAAGGTAAAATCTAGAAGGAAGAATAGTATTTTGCTGCTCTTACCTAATTCAAAACTTCATCAAGTTTTCCTTTGTTTCCTTTTTACATCTGGAAAGTGCTTCTACCTCATTTCTGCTCCCAAAGGAATTCTAAACATGTTGGTTTTTTCCAGCTGCTGTTTTTGGTGTACGTATATTCTGTTTAGGCTGGCCAGGTGGAACTAGAGACTTCAGATCTCTTTACCTCCCCCATCAATTATACAGTTGGTTCCATATTTTTCTTTGCACATCACATGATTTCTATACAGAATCACATGATCCAGCATGCTGAGAACGAGCTGCCTGTTACTTCTAAACTTCTAAACATAGCAAAGTAAGAAGCATTAAGAGATGGATGCAAATGTGATCCTTGCTTTGATAGGTGGCACACTGCTGGCAGTCAGAAATGCAACATGAACGAAAATACCAGAAACAATAACTAGCATACTGAAATTATCATCCCTGTTTTCTACTGAATTCTTACATACTTTTTTCCCCTGCATGGTATGCATAGTACCAATGTAACCCTGAATTTCATAAGACTTAATTATGTCTCATAATACATTGTCTGAAACTGTTTATATCTGAAACTATGTAACGGTTTATATCAGTAAGTTAGAAACTCCAAACAGAAGTGCACATACCTTTATGTAGTCAATAAGATTTTGATATTCAATATAGTTGCCTCCACCAACTATGAAGACTATTGCCTAAAATACAACATGAACATAATCAGAACATGTAATCAAATCCTTAATATTGCAGTAGTGAAGTATATACCCACACCAGTTAATGCAACAAAAACTATCTTCATCATGCTTCAGTCTAATAAGAACCCAGCACAGATTAACTAGCTCTCCACTCCAAGAACACGAGAGTTTTACTGGGATGCAAAATAACAAATACTTATTTTAACATATTTCTTTGTCCTACTACAAAATAGGTGAAACAGAGGCAGTTTCAACACGTTGCATTTTTGTGTGGAGATGGCTCCAGTTCCACAGGAGCAGCTGGAGTATTTTTGTGGATGCTTGCAAACTAATTTGAAAAACAAAATATTTCTGTTTATTAAAAGAACACTTCTTCATTGTCTTTCCCCTTCCTACTTAGTACTGTAACACGGTACAAAAGGCATCAGTATTTTCTGGGCTATATTTAAAACATGTGGAACAATTAATGAATAGAATAAGGAAATGCAACAGTTCCATTCTTTGAATTAACAATTCACTATCCCGTGTTGTCTGATGTAGCCTCAATCTCTATCATTTTTGCTATGGCAGATCCCTGTGATACAGAAAAGTTTGTTTGTTTGTTTTGCACAGGAGAATTAAATCATCCAGAAAACTTGAGGACGTGCACACAGTGCTGAGGCAAACTTAGTAATGAACAGGTAAGTAAGTCTTCTATTTGTAAACATTTCTGTTGAAAAATACCAAACTTTACTGGCAGTTGTAGGAAATGAAAAAGGAGCACATGGCAGCAGGAGCTGTTCTGCTGCTTTTGTGAGTTGTTTCCTTAAATCATAGAGGTTGCTTAAAGAAGTCTCACTTAAGTTCATAGCCAACACTATTGTTTATGACTGAAAAGAGAATTAAATTTAGAGAGCACTGTAAAGGTCTAGTATAAAAATGGGGGTGTTAAATTACTGAGTACCCAAATATGGTGTTATTACTATAGTTATCTCCAGAAGCATTTTTGAGATTTTTTTTTTTCCTTCACTGTTATTTAACGCTTACACAGCTCACTGAAGATGGAGAGACATTTTCAGAATGGCAGCTCACTGCAATTAATACTAGAGGTAAGCAAAATAAGCAATTCTTGCAAAGCAAGGTCTCTTCTTTATTACCAAAAAATGCTATTTTCCTTTTTTTTTTTTAATACATGCACACTGACAAGTAACTTCTACATGACTCACCTCCTGGAATGGATTTTTGTTTCGTGGAACTGAGCTATAAAGAAAGAAAAACACAACTTAAATCTTATTAGACATTTATGTTTATATTAGCATTCTTAGTACTAATACCTGTGTTTATGGAATTCTAAACTATATTAGACAAAAATGTGAAGTACAGTGCAGAAAGGCAAGTATTGTTCAAAGCTATTATTGAATTATTTTTCATGAAAAATAATCATTTACAGGAACACATACACAAAGTGAATAGCTTTACCTTCCTCAGTTTTAGGATTGAATCATGAGCTTTATGACAGTGCTTCTTTTATGCTCAAAACTCCAGTGCTGCTAGCGAGGAGCACAACCACAGTGAGAGACACAGGAGTAACAACTGCATCAACGTGATCAGCATCTATGTGACGCCTGCACTTCTGCTTACAGATGCTTCAGAATCCCAGAAGTGATTATCAGTTACAGCAACATCAGAATTGAAATGACAAGGAAGTTCGGGTGGTAGAGAAAAATCCTCAGAATGTTATAAAAGCAGCATGAAAAAGAGTTGCAATGCAGCTGTGATAATACTTCACATTCATATTTGAAATTTGCTTCCCATTATTACTCAATGCTATTGGAAATTTAATTTCCATGATTCAAGAACAGATGGAAGCTGGACAGATGAAATTCTTATTTAATGCAAATAACTAAAAGCAGGGGTATATATCCACCGAGTAATAAACCTCTAAAATTAAATGAGCCAATAGCTCTCCCACAGCTGAGTTTTTAGAAGGCATGTTAAAATTACAGTCTCTATTATCTACAATATTAGAAGCAAGGTTATCAGGCATGGATACTGCTCCCAGAAGCAGAAGACAGAAGCCTGTAAACTTCTAGTGCAATTCCTCGTTCATTCTTACAGTTTACCAGTGAAGTGACTGCCCCTTCATGTATGAGCACATGAACTTACGTGTGCACCTGTCTATACAGGAGCAAACGCAGCCTGTTTTGTTTTCAAAGATCTACTGAACGATCACTAAACAGGGTTGTACTCAAATTGAAATTTTGGTGGGCTGCTCAGTGACTTTTTAATTTAACAGTGTAAAAACAGTTTCAAAGAAACCAAGCAGTATTTTAAAAAAATTCTAACATTAATTACTATTAAATACTATTACACATTCCTGTGACTGGTGTACAAATTAGCAGCACAGTCACTGGAACAAGGATTTTCTTTTTGACAGAAACGTATCTGGTTGATCCAGGTTTCAGTTGTGATTTCCTTCCATATCAACCATCTTGTCTTAAAATGAACAGTTAGAGATCTTATAGAGTCAGCAATAACATAAGAATTATTTCAAGTTAGCCTTTTCCCAGAGAAGGAAATGAGCAAAACTGACAGTAGACTCACCTGTCACTGCCCCGTAGCATCTTGGGGTCAAAGTATCGGTAGTCATCTGTCTCCTATTCAAAAGAATGTTTAAATCTCAAAAGATATGGATTTAGGCTCATGAACTTCTGCATTTGTTCCATGAAATGGCAATCAGTCAAACCACCATGATTTGCCAGTTCCAGCAGATGCATCACTCCAACTTAATTGGGGTGTGCACACATAATATTTGTACATAACTGAACCAGGGAAGCATAAACAGAGATAAACTGTTTCTGATTCAGCTACACTTGATTATTACACAATTTCCAAGACATACTTCTGTTGGTTGCATAATAAATCCCAACAGAAAAGCAATATGTAGAAAGAAAGATTAAGCTGTCACCAGCTTTAGAAGAACATCAGGCAGTTAGTTGTGACTGACTTACAAATGCTAACATTTTCCAGGTTACAGAGATCTGCTAGTGATTTAATACCATAAACCAAAACACTTCTAAGGCAATGAATACAAAATACAAGATAGATCAAAATCTGCTACTGTTACGAAACCTACCCTTTTCATTTCATGATTTATGACTGCTATTAAACCAAAATTAAGCTTGTGAGGAAGAAATGAGTTCCACAAGAATTTGAAAAGTTTGACTGTCTAAACTATAAAAGTTTCTTTTTTCTTCATGCAAAACAGTGAGGCACTTCCAATATTTTTACTGGCAACAAGCAGGGTTTTTACCAAGTCTTACAGATGAAAAACAAAGCTTCTTAATAACTGTTTCTGACAACTGCTTGGCTTTAGTCTGTTTCTATACTACAGTTTCATCCAGGTATTTTACATTATGGATGAAGTGTATGTGAGTCTGAACTGGATTTCAGCTGGGTGCTTACAAGCAAGATCTCTGCGTTCTGTGGAACAAATAATCTTCTAGTGGTAGAAAACTAGCTGTAGGATTTACTAGTGCACACAAGGTAAATCTATACATAATATTACAAAATACTTAATATACATGCAGCCGTTAGACATAAAGAAAATATAATTTAAGAACCTTTGCAATTATATAAAACAAATATCCTAACATTTATCTTATTAAAGAATTTAATTTTAAGTTTAATTTCATACTGCCTATATAAATAAATGCATTTATACTCTGCAATGGAAATTTCAGCGACAGTCACCAAGTCTGCCCCCATTCATGACCTTGGAGCCTGGTTTGTAGTGGTGGTACAGCAACTCTAAAAAGTGAGAGCTAGAAACATGTGGAAAGCACTAAATGCAACTGAGACGTATTTGAGAAAACCTCAGCAGGGAATCTCTGATTTTATTTCAGGCATTAGTCCATAATTCCTTCTAATTATAAGAGTTATATAAGATCAAAAACGTTTTTTCATTATTACTTCTGAGTATCTCTCCTGTGGGCATAAAATTAAATAAATACTAAATTGACACTGGAAAAGTGGCCAACAAATAGCAATGTGTTGTGTTTATTTTCCTTCTTGAATTTACTTACTCAAATAGTATGTGTTAGGACTCCTCCTTAAAGGCTTGCCTGGTCTCCTATGACTTGCAAGGTAGGACTTCATGTTTTGGATCAGGTATTCTCATCTTTGACATGGTAGAGAACCAACTTAACCTAACAGACTGAAACAATCTTTCCTTTTTCAAGTGAGAAGATCAGTGTTTTCTTGAGGATCACTGTAGCAGAAATGCAAAGTCACAGCCTGAAGCAATTACTGAGCAGCTGGTGGGAAGGCAGGGCCAACCCAGGGGAGCTCAGGTGGATGCAGTGCACCTGAGTGACCAGAATCCACCCCTTCCCAGACTTCATTTAAGAGTCAGCAGTAGAGATGAGGGCATCTCTTGCTGGAGATCCCTGTCTACCTGAGGCCTTCTAAAGGTAAGAGCTTCCTTCCTCTGTTTCTGTGGCTGTTAGATTTGATTAAGTCCTCACTTGATCAGCCTGGGACCTTGCTGCTCAGCTGTCACTTGCTGCACTTTCCATTGCATTACACTAGCAAAGTGATCTTGGCTGCCTTCTCTGACTACAAGGTGAGAGCGTCACATCAGCAAGAAGAGAATGTATGAATTGTAAACTTCTCCAGCTAAGTCCCTAAACTTGGAGCCAGAGGAAGCTAGCATTTATTTTAAAATTTTGTTTGTTTTCACCTACCAGTTTTTAACTTCTGATTTCCGTATTAAGTGTTCTGAGTGACCTCTACTGGTTGACCAGATACATTAACCCTGTACATCTTCTCAAAGTCCTACAAAGAGGGACAGCAATCTACTCTGCTGCTGAAAATAACACCTATTTATTTCCACTTAACAATCATGACTCACTACCTGTAAAGTACAATTAAAAAAAAGCTACTTATAGATTGGTTATTTACCTCTGCTTCTATTATTTACCTGCCTCTCCATATTGCTAATATCTGAAGCAGCAAGTAGACTATGCTAAATCCACTGTATTTTGCTACTTTCCATGCACACCTACCTATGTTTCTGTCATAACCACTGCAGTGTGGAGCCCACCCTGAAACCTGTTCATCCTGGATAGCTCAGAAGAGCTGACAAGTGAATGGCTAACTCATACAGGCACACACTGTTAAAGATAAAGATGGACTGCTGGATACAAATGGCACAAGCAGACCAGCTCTGAATAATGCAAAAATTCAGCTAGAATTGCAAAAATCCATGTGTTCTTTGTACTACATTTATTTTTGTAGTATCATACCTCTACATATAGATAAACTAATGTGAGATATTACTGTTTTTATATCTCGTGTGATTATGAGTCATTAAAATGAGAAACAGTCATTAAGGTTGTTCTGAAAAAAATCACCTGAAAGTCATTTTTTTTTTTTTTTTTTTTTTTTTCAAAGCCATTTTTAAAGGTTGAGCGTCTGCCACATCCTATTGCTATCTTATGTACAGGATGGTCACATCAATGATTCATTGAAGGAATTAAAAAAAAAAAAAAAAGCTTAGACAAAAGATTTCTGGCTATTTTTAGCTGTACATTCTAGCACTCGTGTTGACTGTGCACAATCAAAGCTTTGTTAACTTTGGCAAATTTAAGATTTCACAGGAACAATGGGAAGAGCGGACTTTCCTGACAAAGCAATCAACCAAACTGGTTTTCAAGTGAAAGACTGCTAAAACATTTTGCTCTAAACAGCAAAGTTTCAAAGATGAGGGAAGGAAGACTTTCTGTACTAACCCTGTTCGTATCTACTTAAGTTTTAATACTGTGCTCTTAAAAGAAATCCCTTTGATTCAAGAACAATTTCAGACCATTGTTTAACCTCTACAAATTCAGGAGTAACAGAAGATCAGTATAATACAAAAGTTCAGTCTAGGCCTTTCCTCCCCCCCAGTAAAAAAAGACAGTTTGAAACACCATCAAGTGTCATGATTAATGTACTTTTATGCTAAATAAATTGTACGGAATAATTATGTCAATGTTTCTATTGGTGAAATAAAGCACTGCATTATTGTAAACAAAGAGTAAGTACGGTATATTACCATTACAAAGCCTAAAGATTTCATTGGACATATTGCCTCTTTGACAATGACCTATTTGACAATTATCTCCTATGTGAAAGCAGTTATACTCACTGGGTTTGACTTCATCTCCATAAGGTTGTCCAATATACGTGTGACTGGTAGGTTCTACAAAACAAAACATGAAATTAATGAAATACTCAATTGCTTGCTAAGCCCTTATTCATAGGACAATCAACAGAACATTTGAAACACTGCTTTAAAATGTTTGGCTCGTGTTTTGAAGTAGCTGAACAGTACTAAAGTAGACAACAACTGTCTAATTCAGGTGATGGTACTGCAATCTTTTATTTTTTAAAATAACTACTTCTCAAAGCTAAAGTGCTTCCTCAGCAGTCAACGCTCAACATGAGACCCCCTCCACCCCAACTTCTTTGTTTCAAGAAGCTGCCAGCTTCACTTCAGAATTCTGGAAATTCCATCATGAACAGGTGCCCATGAAGTGCCATGCTGCACAGCTGTATACGCACTGCCATCTGAGAACCTTCCAACACTGGAAACACAAGAATGTTTACTTCGTAGGCTTCACACTGTTACACGATGGAAATGTTTAGCAACATGGCTTATTGATCTAGGCTCTTTTCCTAGGTGCCTTTTTTTTTTTTTTTTTTTTAAAAAAAAAAGACTGGCTAAATTTCAGCTAACAGGTAGAAAGCACTGTTTCTCACTTCTGCACATTCCAAGAACCTCAGCTTAGAAATTCTATATCCCTAAACCATGCTCTATTAAATTCACATTGGAACAAACTGCCATTGTAACAGTCAATCACAACAGCATTTCTGCTGCTCACTGGGAAAGGAACTCCAGCAACTTTAAATTCTCCTGGTGCCAATGGTCTATACAATGTACTGATAGTTAATATGTCATTTATGGACATAACAGTACAGTTAGCTAACTACTGTAATTTCTAACAGTTAGGTCATCAAGTCCTTTGACCGTCTTGTATTATTTACTAGTTCCAGGGGAACTTCAGCTTCCAAAAGTCTGTGTGGAAGTCAGAGTAGCACTGGCAGATAGAATGGTTTGGGCTGGAAGGGACCTTTAAGATCATCCAATTCCAACCCCCCTGCTATAGGCAGGGATACCTCGTACCAGACCAGGTTGTTCGAAGCCCTATCCAGCCTGGCCTTGAATGCCTCCAAGAAGGAGGCAACCACAACATAAGATGTAATAGCAGATAGTGCAGACACAACAAATTGCCTGAGATACACGTAATAAACAGTGCTTTCTGTAAGCCAAACTAACCCTCTGCTCAGCTGAGAAAAGTCTCACATCTAGAGGTGTTTTGCAGTGGGCAATACAAATACCAAGCCAGATTATTCAATAACTGCACTAGCCTACAACACCTTAAGGATTTAACCTGTAATGCAAAATAATATCCTGGAATCATGTTGGCAAACATTATTTTTTGCTGCTAGTTCTAATTCAGTTTCAATAGCAACATAATGCTTCTGAATTTTAGAAAATGTACTTCATTCAATTTTAGTAGAAGAGTGACTACCAAAACAAGTGCCAATATTCTGCTTCAGTCCTTTTATTACAGCTAATAGGAAGCCTTCATGGAAGAATTTTTCTTCCTCTTTAGTAAACATATTTAAGTAGATAAGTGGAGTCTCAGTCTGTTAAGACTTCTGTCAGCTGGAGGTTTCTAGGACACTACTTCAAAATTATATCAGTAAAGTTCTTTTCCTGACAGACTAGATGATCTTAGGTCTTTTCCAATCTTAATGATTCTATGATTCTAATCACCCACCTATGTAACTTCCAATACAAACTCACCACATCCAGGGCAAAAACTTAATTTTGCATTAGGAATTACTAATCTGCATAATAAACATGGGTCATGCTGAAAGTGGTATCTCCTGTTTATTTCCCCAGAAACTACAACAGATATGAAGAGAAGAACTCTGTTAACAGAGGAAATCCTTATCTACAAAGCACTGTTCTCAACACAGTCTACATTAGCTCTGTGTTTTTGTCAGCCATGAACAAGAGCCTACATGCCACACTTGTAAAAATCCACTGGAGGGGACCTGCTGTTGCACTGCTGAAACTGACCACCCATGGCCTCACTGAGCTCACATCCACTGTTTGGTCTCCACAAACATTCAGCAAACAACACTGAGTGACCATGGGTGCCATTTTTTCCAGACTCCTCCTCTGCCACTGTGGGCCACCATAACAGAATACAGAAGGCATTACTTTCAGAGCAGGCCTCATAGCACAACAGAAGAAACAAAAGTCATTTTCCTCAGTGTTCACAATTGCTTGACAATGCACGGTCTATAAACTTACTTGTTGCTTCAGTACCAAGTTCTTCACGCCTTCCATCACAAATTGTGATCCTGTATTCATAACACGTGAAAACAGACTGAAAACCAAAACAACATTGCAAGTGAAAAAAAAAACCCCATATAATTTAAAGCTTAAAATTAATATCCAATTCCTATTAAAGCCAATGCAACAAAGGTACTAATTCAGTTTTTCATGAAACAAGCTATTTTTCAAACTGCATGGCAACCAAGTGTTTGGGAATACACCTAAAATTCAGCAGTTAGATTCTCAGCTATCAATAGGAGCCTTGTGTTCTACTCTCTGATCCACTCAACAGTTAAAGCCTTCAGTAGTGGAAGGATTTGAATGCTCCATTTCTTTCTTTTTCCAACCTAAGAAAACAGAAAGAATTCTGATACTGACGTGGGAAAAATCAGTAACTGTACTGTGACAGTCTCCTTATGACAGCACACTTCTGAACATACAGCTGGTAGCAGGGAATTTCTATGGGTTATGTACAGCCTTACCTTTTCATTCTGTGTCTTAAAATAACCAACTACACTCTCTCCAGGAGATCCTAAGAAAAGTAAGAGCATTCTTGCTTCCTGCCCTACAGATGACCCATTTTGAATACACAGGGTTGTTTTTGTTTCCTGCTATGGATTAAATAAGGCTACGCACGCTGGCTGGCTTAGTTTCTTGCTGAATTCTCCTATGACAGCCCGTACACTTCATGTGAAGGTAACAGGAATCACTATATTAAGTTACTTTCTGGATTTAGCCACATATCCCTTTTTTGGTTTCTTTTTATGCAAGTCCCAGGCACTGTTAATTTAAAAAACAAATTTTTCAAATAGGGCAATGTTTTATTCGAGGCTACATCCCTCTGTACACTTTCAGTACTACTAAAATAAACCAGAAGTACCCAAAGGTTTACTGACAATTAATCAAAAACATACCCCAAAGGTTTAGGCGTAGAGTTTCCATAGCTGGTTGGAGCTGAAGCCATCTTAGTGAAAGCCCTATGAAAGCAGGGGTAGAAATCAATTGCTTCATCTCATGGCACATCCTGCTGTACAGTGTTCCACTCCAGTCATTTGAAAGTGAAAATACTTATGCTTCTCAAACTGTTTCTGGAAGAAACTATTTCTCATGTGCATCCCTCTTGTCTACATCTACAATGATTAAGAAGCTGAAAGGAATTAAATTTTGTATTTAATGGGAATTTATTTTTATAAGATGTACAGTAACTGATAGGCAGTGCAGCCCTTTGGCATGAACCACAAAATCTGGAGGCTGAGCAAACCCAACTTTTCACCAAATTCAATACATTTTTTCTGTCTTGGATAATTAAGAACACTGATATGCATCACACTGAGTAGGGTTCTGGCATTATTAGAGTTCCATTGTAAAGTAAGATTTTGCATGTATTACCATAACAATGACAGCAAAGATTATGCCAGAACAAATGTTTACGGATAATTTACACTGTATGATATCCACACTGAATTCTGTAAAGTTACCCCAATTACAGCCTCACATAGGAAAAAAAAGGAAATTACTCACTTCCACTGTTTTATGTAGCTCAGAGGAGCTAGGTTACAACCTGCATCCATCAGTGCTTTTTTATACTGGTCCAAATCAATCTGAAATTATGAAGTGGAGAATTACAACAGGTTTAAACTACTCTTAACTCATTAACTCATGTGAAATACAAGATTACATTAACTTCACTGATACTACAACTTTGCTTTTTTAATATTTAGATAAAAAGCAATTATTAATCCCATCCTCTACCAAGTACAAAAATACAACTTAGATGTAAGCACACAGAATTTAATTCCACAAGTACAGTTAAGTTTAGTGAAAACTACTTGTAGCAAATGCATTTTAAGGAAACAGTTTACAATATCTACATCCTTCAGAAACCTGACCGCAACATGGTCACAACAGCAGCTGGTGAAAATGAAGAGCATCTTACCCAACCCAAACTCATTTTTTCTACTAGTCTGAGTCAGTATAACATTTCATTGTGAAATGTTTCCATGCTATCTATATTAATTCTACATTACAATATTTCTACAGTATAATAGAAAACGTTCTTGAAATTAATCATAAGCTCTAATGAACTATTAAGAAATTGCCTCCTGAATTGTTCTGATAACAGCATTTCTGCATTGTGCATCCACTAGTCAACTAAACAAATCATCTTTGAACATACAAGGATAGAGTGAAAAGCATCATGTAAACTTTTTAAAATCTACTTATAGCGGAAAGTGTACCAAGATGAGTTTCACAGTAACTCTGAACTGAATGTTTCAAAAGATGATCTGCCTTCTTACTAGTTATGCTTATCCTTCACGGTAGTAGCTAATGTTTGACAGATTCTTTGATAATACCAGAGAACTTATTTTAAGTTTTTGGATTACCTGGGCATATCATGCTTCTGTTCACAGCAAAGCACAAGTACCTACTTAAGGCTGATCAAACACAGAAAAGCCTACTGGGTAAAACGCGGTGTCATGAGCTGTAAAGAACGTACCTCTGAGGGTGCCTGAGATGAGCTGATATAATAGATAAGAAATAGTCGCATTTTGTCTTCGGGAGTTCCTGCTGCAGTGAAACACACAATAAAAACTGTAACTATGCAGTGTTAATTGCTCTTCCACGTATGCATACAATAACCATTACTATAAATAAATACATGTATAATTCAGACCTTATCTCTCCTCGTGGCTTTGTTCAGTACACACAACAGTAGAAGACATTCAGCAATTTTATTTAAGAATTATTAATAAGCTCACTGTTTCTGAAGGAATTACACCTGCCAGATCTGCTTATAAGAAACACTGCTCTGCACATAAGGGTAACGTACAAAGTAAGTTACCTCCTGGCATTACGTCAACTTCAGGAACTGCAAACATTTAACAGACAGAAGAACTGTGAAGGAGACTGATGAAAAGCATGAAAATATAAGCCATAGCTTAGGTTTTTTTTTTTTTCCAGCTCTTCAATTTGTTTACGCAGCTCTAGAGTTGGCTGTACTGAACCAGGAGAGCTGAAAAAGCACTTATGTTTGAACCTTTGGTCAGGAAAAAAACCCTGAACTTTCAACTTGTCTCTGGGAAGGATTTCACCTCCTGAATTCTTAGCACACCATTTCCTTCGAGAAAAAGATTACAGCAAATATTTGGGAAGCATTATCAATGGGAATCAAAATTCATCTCTGCCAGATCAAACAGATGATCTGACCATCCTTGTGTTCCTTAGACTATAACCAACTATGTCAGAATTCAAACAGCATCTACATTTTTTTCTAGAAGAGAACCACAAATAATAGAGAACACTTCTCAAAACAAATGTTTCAAATCTGTAATCCAGCACTTCGTTAGAAAAGTTTGCTTGCTGCCTTTAGATGCAGGTTACATTAAAAAAAAACAAACAAACAAAAAAAAAAAAAACAAAAAAAAACACTGTTCCGTACTCATGGGGAAGAGAAAAATGCTTCCCAGCTATGGAATATAGATCACAACAGCAGGGGGGTCACCTAATCCAATATGCAGCTTTTGTTTATAAGCACATATTTAGTCTGGCAGAAGCCTCTCCCATAGTAAGCAATGTCACAACGAACATTCATAACTTGATTCAACTGTTTCCAAAACAAAAAGTTTTAATAACCTTCCACCAATACCAGTAAGCCTGAAGACCAAAAACTGAAAAACTTTGTATCATAGGAACCAACAAACAGCTTTCATGGCAGACATCCCTCTGGAGTCTTTGGCTAAAAATGCACTCTGCATGTCCTAAAGAGACACTGTAAGAGAACCTGGTCTCTGTAACTGATTCAGACACTTGGTTTCCAACTTGCCAGTTTATAGCTTATGGCAATACCTGCTGGAACACGATAGCATTTCCCTCACTGAGCATATTTACCATGCCTGCAAAACTCCTGGGAGGTTTGTGCTCACAAAAGTGTCTTGCTTAGACATGAGCAGGTGATATTTTCTCCTACCAAAAAAAATAAATAAATTCAAAATAAATGCTTAGATTATATCATGTACACTTACATAAATCTTAGGAAAACATTTTTTTTTTTCCCCTCTTGGCAAAAGTAATTGAAGTGTAGTGCTGGTATAAAACACAGCTGTGATAAACAGTTGCAAGACCCAGGCTGCTTATAAAGTGCTTCCCTTTTTCTCCTAAGCCATGGTCTGTGACAGCCTCGGAGGAGGACAGGGATGATAAATATTCTGCAGGGAACTTAACTTGACAAACCTCAAATAGAACAACTTTATTTTCAGTGGGAAGCCATCAGAGCTACTGCTTTTCTAATGGAGAAAAGCAAAATCAGTAACTCTGGTTTTAGTACCACTCCAGGATACAGCAACATCCCCTGAACCGGGAAACAGCTAATTGCCATGAGTGGTAAATTGCTAACAGACAGCAAAAATGGCAGGACAAAGCAGGTAAGTGCTCAGGTCTGCTGCTGTGAAGAGCTCTGCAGGAATCACTGTCCATAAGGCAAGTGCCCCACAGATCACACAAACAAATATTCACCGCTGAGTGTGCTGGAAGACTTGATGCATTAGTCCTTCAAAGTAAGTATTCCTTGCTGGTATCTAACAGCAAATCACACAATTGGAAGCTATCTAGTTTTGCAAGACAGCATACACTGAAAAAACCACGGTACTTAAATCCTTTTTTTTCCACCACTGTCTTTTATCTAGGCAAAGTATATGAAATGCTAATTATTTACTATAAACAACTGAATAACTAGCTTATAAAGGAAACTCTAGCTTAGATGTCTAATCTTTTTCTTGTGCACACCCAGGATGTTCATGGTTAAAAGGTTCCAGTGACAGCTATGTGAGGCCACTGCCTCTATGCTACAGCACTGCGAAAAGCCGAAAACACATTCTGGCTTCGGCCTTTTACAGAACAGTTCCCAGTGACTCCTGCTGATAGAGAACCCAAGTACCAGTCAGTGTGTAAAGCTTTAGTATGTAGTAACCAGACGTGAATCAGCTGGGAAGCTCTGCTGCTGGGTGCTGGTAACAGATCTGCCACAGCTGTGTGAAGGCACATCAAACCCCCATGCGTCTGTCAGCCATCTGCCCGCCATCTGCCCAGTGTATAGCTTGATTCCCTTTTCTCCACCATCTTACCACCCATCTCCCTCCCCACCCTCCAAGCAAAGGCTACCTACCTACACTACTGCCCCTTTATCTAAGCAAATCCAGTGAAATGCCCTGTTCCATTCTGGCTTTAATGATGCGTGGGATTCTAAAGAACCAGCGCTGTTCAGAACGCACAATTCCACACTGTATTAGTAAATGCTTGAGAAGCAAGGAAGTTAAAATCTTACAGCCTTCAGCAACACAGAATTAGAAATGGATTTTTGTAGAACTGCAAAAGTCACCATTTTTTTAATATATAACTCCCCCTATTAATAAACACGCTAGACCACTACTGGAATCAATGACAAGCTGTTTCCTTTATAAAGCTGCACAGCTTGCAACACACATACGCTCTTTACTGTCCACAAAGTTATAGCACATGCTTATTGCATCTCAAAGCATGTTGATACCAAGTTCAGATTTAAAGTACTCACCATCTGGGTCAGAAATCATGTCCAGCAGAGATTTATCCAGAGTAGATTTGCTCATTATTTTTTCCTCGTATTCAAAATACACATCCAGTTTTCTAGTCTGTGTAAGAATAAACATTTCAATTTATTAACTGTAACTGATTCTTCATACTGTGACAAATATTTCTTTCCTCTTCAAAAGGTTTTAGTCATCACAACTGTTTTAAAAAAAAAAAAAGTTGTTAAATAAATCGCCAGAAAAAAAAATAATGCTTGCCATTATCAACCTCAGAAAATTGACACTGCTCTCACAGTAGAAGTGAAAATGCAAGTTAAGCAAGGGAGGTCCGATGTACAAATACTAGACTTGAAGAGGAGCTTTGTTTGAAACTCTACTTTTGCCGCAGCTGCAAACTTCATGCCATCATACATAGTGTCAAATTTATGCTGAACATGAAGTCTCTCAGTCAATGAGACAAGTACTCAATGTAGACAAGCGGGAAATTCCTAAATCCACTACAGCATCATCCCAGATAAGACTGGGAGCTTTCTTTTCAAATCTGAAGGTGTGTTGATATGAAGGAGCTATTTCAATAAAGATGGAACTCTTCATAATTAGGTCACCCGGCTAACACTGGAAAAAAAAAGTCTCTAAATATACAACGTCTTATTGTGGCAGATTACGAGAGCATGCAGACCAAATTGTGAAAATCCTTTTTTAGGGAGGACACCACAGCTACTGCAAAAGCTCTATGGAATGGCCATGCAACTACTGACAGCACTCAGTGCATGTGCACAGACAGCCAGGCTTTGCACATCTGATCAGTTTCAATCTGAACACAGAAGAATGCATTCCAGCACTGATTTAGAAACCTAATGTTCCATCACAGTTTTTTTTATTAAAATGTAGAATTACAGCAAACATTACAATGGCTCAGCTTACAAAGCCTTAACTTCTGGCCACTAACTAAATCCTGTTGAACACATTCAGGCTATAGGAATGCTGCTGTGCAATGACTCCAGAAGGAGACTGGTAGAGTGGATCTCCATCTCACTGCCTTGGAAGCATTTTAGCTCCACACTGTGGTCACTGGGAGACTGAAATGGTGTTAGCAGAGTAAGGCATGAGTCACCACACTTTCTCCTCAGGTTAACAGATTCTGAACATTTTCTGCCCGATGTTGCTGAGGCATGAAAAATTGCTATGGCACCTTTTAACCCAGTGCAATGGTTGTTCTAATGGCAGCAACAGAAAAACAGTGAAAGTCTCACTTGCTTCTGAATCCTACTACAATTATTCCTAAGAACACAAATAAGGAAATTAAAAATAATAATAATTAAAAAAAACAAAGATAAGAAGGAAAGAGAAAAGAAGAAAATCAGGATATTTCACATTTGAGTATAGTACGAGTTAGGGATGAGAATACGAAATAAAAAGTCACAAGAGTATTTTACTATTGAAAATTGTTGGCAGTCAGCTTATGCAGGCAGCCACTTGCCTTACAGTATCACACACAAAAAGCTCCTACTTCTCATTACTATCTACCCAACACATTGTGAAGAGCAGTTTCTTACAGAACACCACCTCAATTTAATTCAGCCTTTGAAGAAGCTCGTACTCAGGGATATTTTAATAAGCTCTATCTCTGCAGCAGTTTCCATGAAGTGAACTCAGAATTGATCACTTGCTGCTTCTAGAGGTAGAAGAATATCTTATTTTGTTTGTCACTGCGACTGGCATTACATAAAAGTTGTGTGGAATGAGAAAAAAAACAAAAAGACACAGAGCTTCTCTCAAAGCTGTATTTGCCTTGTACTCATATTAGGAGGGTACTCACAGCCACAGTTACACCGCTGTAAGGCATTGATCATACCTTACTCAGCTGAAAGGTAAACCAATGATAGTGGCTATGCTACACTACTGTACAGACAACAGACAGGAACTGCCAGCCTTTTTCCAGGTGTTTCATTCAGATGCAATTTGGTATCTGGCATGTCAGACATGTTCTGTGACCTGTCTCCACAAGACTGGACAACTCTAATTTGCATTATAAGCTTTCTTAACTGTCTCTAGAGACAGAAAACAACTGCAAAGAAGCCACTAAGTTTTCTTCCAGACTTTGCATTATATTCACTTCCTTTTGTGTTTGAAGTAAATTTAAGTTCCTTACAAGGAGATAAAATCAATGTCTTTAGGTTTAAAACATTTTTCCCAGACAAAAGGCATCCAACTAACAAAGGATTTCACAAAATGTGGAAACTTCATCTCATTAAGATAAATACATTATTGTTGAATTTGGCAGTGCCTGTATTATCTTAGCTGGTGTTTCATTGAAGACAAACTTATTCAGATGGCATGTAAAACTCTACAACATAAAACAAATATGTTAACTCAAAATATTTGTCTACAGGTCAATTTCTAAATAAAATAATTTAAACATGAGATACTTCAAATTGTAAGAGTAGATTTACAATTCTTAACTCATTTTCATTGCAAACTGCTTAAAATTCTTCCCAACTCTGTGCTACTTTCTGACTGTTTGGGTAGGGAAAAACAGTAACTGCAGCAAAGAAAACTCACTGGCTGCATACAGCCACAGTACTTAGAGGGTGAACAGAAATATTAATGGCAGTTACATACTTACTCTGCAAAATTTGGGACAGTGGTTTTTGAAGCATGAACTTCGCACTCTTCACAAAAAGAAAACTGACAATCCTAAAAAACTCACCTCCTTTATGTTTGCCCACAGTACACAACACACACACACCTACTGATATGGATCAATACAGTGAGTCCACTCAGTTTTCTCATCAGCAGGTGACTAACCAATGTTACAGAGAAAGTGCTCATTAGGGCAGTAGTTTTCTTATGCAGGTATGTGAGGAATTAGATGGACACCAAGTAAAATTTCATAGGATTACTGAATAGCCACAAACACTACGAGTTACCTTTTGACAGATTTCCCAGATATGTCATATCAATGAGACAGTTACTTCCCAAAGAGCCAACTACTCCAAAAAGTGCTGATAAGAAGCAGATGTCCCGGTTTAGAGGAAAGTGCCATTTTTCTCACTCAATGACAAACTCTCAGACATGCCAAGAGTAAAAGCTGGGGAACGGGAGCTAAACAATCCTGTAGATTCAACAAGACAAGACAGCAAGAAAGAGGTCCTTATGGCTGCCAAGCTGGATAGCAAGGTGAAGAAAAATAAAGACGCGTTTACATTTACATTCCTTTCTGCCTCCTGCTCTTCATTTCCTAATGTAACATCTTATTCCACCCTAACACCATTCAATGACCTTTCTCATTTCCAGTTAAGGGACAGGATCTCTATTGTAATTAAAGCTCCACATTTCAGCTTCTTTATTTATTTAATATTTGTGAAAGCTTTCAACTTAGCATCTTTAAAAACAATCTGTTATGAAGCCAAAATTTATTTTCAAATAAGTTACAGAAATGCACCAAAATCTCCACCTGAGCACAGGACTCCAAAACAAGCATAAAATTCCTTCATTTTTAAGGCAGAAAAGGGGAAAAGGAGGATTAACAAACATCCTAGAAGGTCATTATGAGGTTCTCCTATCCTCTTTACTGAGATACTTCCTTTTAGAGAAAGGGAGAGAGAATATGCAGAAAAAGAAAAAAAAAATAAATCATATTTTAACTTCCTGGAGGGAATTTCTCAAAAACATTGACAGAAAACAACCTGAAATAACAGCCCCACAGAAGTCAATGGAGTGAGTGAGACTAGCCAGGTAACTGAAGTGTGATGGATGTCATCACGTTTATTGATAACAGGGCTCAGAGGGAAACAATGAAAAACACTGAAGATATTCTGACTAGGACTAATCACTTTACCTTCTAAGTACAGCACCCAGAAAAAGCCTGATTTGAGCTCTCCTTGCAGAAGCAGTGTGCTGTGCAGTAGCAATCCCCTCAGGTCTGGAATGCTTCTCTGGGTTACTCCTCAAGGTTGAGAGATGCTTACTGACTACTACTTGTTGCTGAGTGAAATCTGAATTTTGAAAGGTACCTGATTTATGTTAAGATTTAGCAAAGTGAATTAATCACTCTTGTAATTGTAGTGAATTAATGACATCAATCAATTCCATAATGAATCAAATTGTGGCTGTATAATTTAAATTGTTTAAATGTTGGATACCTCCTGCAACAAATTGGCTTAGTCTGCTCCTTTCAAGAGGCAGAGGCACTCTAGAAAGCTGGGAGCAGCAGCTACACAGCCATTTCCCTCTTACTGAGCTGTACACAACTACCCACAAGATAATGACAGAAAGGGCAATACAATTGAACTCAGAAAAAAAACTTATTTGCTGGGCAGTAACTTAATCACCTGTGCTGAATTAGAGAAAAATGACCCAGACCACTATGACATAAATATTTAGCTGTGTACACTTTTTTTGTTCCTGTGGTAAGACAGAAACATGACCTGTTTTACAAAAGAACCATTAAAATAGTGGGATTCCATTAAAAAATATGAAATGGTTAATTTGGAAGGCCATGCAGTAACGGAATCCTTCACAGCATCAGATCCTGAAATCAAGCAAAACTGGAGAAGCGTGGTAAGAAAATTACATGGGGATTCAACAAAACCCAAACCAAACAAGGGTCAGTAATCTATCACTGCTAGTAATTTGCATAGAAATTCAATACTTAAAACTATATAAAATTCTAGCAAGATTAACATCTACCCCTCTCGCTAATGAATATTTTAGAAAAGCGTAAGTGTACGTGCCATGATTTAACATTCTTCAGTAATGTGAGCATCTGTGTGAGGCAGACACGCAAAGACAGGCATTACTTGAAACTCCACAGTAGCTAGAGAGAGATTATCAGCAATTCTAGACTTAAATGTATCAGTTACCAGCATCTTCAGAGAAGAATCAATGCATAACGAAGACGAATTTGTTCTAAGCGCTGACAATAAATAGCCGATGGTTCACTTAGTGAAAAAAGTGATGCATTCTTTCCATCATTTCACTAAATATTTAAATATGCCAGAAAACTGCCAGGACCCTTAAGCATGTGATTCACTTCTGGTTTCCTCTGGCTGTGTCTTAGAACATTATCCAAGACCACATGGAAAGAAGATGTAAACTGAGCACTAAAATATGATGTAAGAGAAATTAAACTCACTTAGGCTAACTAGAGCAGGTCTCATAGCATTCTTTGCACTGATTCTCACACCTGCAAGAATAAAAACTCATATTTGCTGTAGTAAAAACCATAACTGACAATGCAGAGAATCTATTTTAGAGTCTGAATGTGCTTCCAGATCAAAGTGAAAGTGAAAATAACCTGAAAACAAGTGTAGTGCCTTACTAGATCCTCGTGATCTGTACATGTGCCCAAAAACGTATCTTCCTCTTATCCTGGTCTGGTTTCTCTTTTAACCTCACATAAAACACACTTCAGTACTGCCTCAAAGTATCATGAGACTTTCTTTAAAAAGTACTGGCTGAGATTATGTATTTTTGTGATGAAAGTATTTCTGAGAAATGCACACAGTAACATACCATCCTGTACTTTAAACTTGCCCACCTTGCATGGGTATTTTTTTGTCACTCTAGAGATCGAAAAGGAGAGAAAAAAACCAAAAAACAGCACAAAGCAACTGGGAGGAATTTTACAATCATTTAGGGAAAATACTCTTGTGTAGGTAAGTTTCAGTGGAAAAAATAATAAAAATTGTTTCTGCACTAGCCTGAGTTTAGTTAGTTCCTAAGTGTTTGGAGAAGGAAGTGATCCTTTCTAAAGCAAAGAAACAATGATAGAGACACGCATCATCAATGTACTGAAGAAACGACATGCATTTGTCTCAGTCTTCTACAGCTCTGTAATAAAAAGTACAGAGCGCTCTGCAGAATAAGAATTAAGAATCATTTATGGATAAATTGATCCCTGCTCCCTGGGAGCTCTCTAGTGGCAGGCTCCTGTCAGAGAAGGGAGACTAAGGCTAGCAGAGGGCTGCTGCAGAAAGACAACTCAAGGTGACAGGAAAGTATCTCAGTGACACCTAATCAAGAACGAACAAATACATCCCAATTCAGACTTTTGCAAAGACGACACTGTTTATCAGAACTGCTGTTATTTCTATTCCATATGCTGCTCTGAAATCTGGCTTCTGTGCTAAAAGCTCATATAAATATGGGTGTATCATTTCTGTCAAACCATTGGGTTTGTTTAGATCAGCCTCCTTTTCTCCAAGCTTATTGCCCTCTACAACTTCCTGGGGAGGAAAAGGAGAGAAGGAAGGAGGTGCTCAGCTTTTCTCCCTGGAGACAGGATGCCTGTACATTGCTCAAAACCATGTTCAACCAAGTTCAGACTAGACACTAGGAAGAACTTACTCAATGGGCAGTCAGACTCTGGAACAGACCTCTTGAAAATCTGGTTGATGGCCCCCTGATTGTCCATGTTTAAGAGGCATTTGGATAATGCTTTTAATGTATGCTTCAAGTTTGGATCAGTCCTAATGTAGTCTGATAGTTGGATTCAATTTTTGCAGGTGCCTTTTACCTTAAAACTATTCTGTATTTTGTTCTATATCTTAAAATTCAGATCAAATTCATTCATAGACCTTGGTTAAGAAAAAGTTCAGCAGCAGTAATAACTGAGGATGCACCTCACACACTTGAGGAGTGCTGAAGTAGTTTTCAGAACACATTGCATTCCATCACTTTTAAATAGCATGGATAACATTTTCTAAACTACTTTCCAACGACACTTGGTGCTTGAATCACTTTCTAGAAAAAAATGCACTGTTTCTTAAAGTCTCACCTATAATTTCTCTTGGTCTACTGTGGAAGTAGATGTATCTTCAAGATTACCTGAGTAATAACCAGTCTTTACCTGATACAAAACTATCTGCAAGTTCCCTGATAAAAGAGCAGCAGACAAACAAAAAAAGTGAAGAAATACCTTTCCTAAGAGTACAAATAACACAGAAGACATTT
This sequence comes from Lagopus muta, assembly GCF_023343835.1. Lineage (NCBI taxonomy): Eukaryota > Metazoa > Chordata > Aves > Galliformes > Phasianidae > Lagopus > Lagopus muta. The sequence continues at coordinate 33,986,654 of NC_064438.1, read as the reverse complement.
AACACAGACCCTGCTGAAAAGACTAGTTTGGTAACTTGCGTCATTATTGCCACATCTCTGGATATCACTTTCATTTGGTGAACAGTATTCTTTTGACAAGTGTATAAAGCACATAATGAACATAACATTAGTGCTTAGACTTCAGTCATAATTGGCCATGACATGTCCCAAAAATAAACCAAACACTTTTTTCATAAACTTAATTTAGAAAGATTTCAGCCCAATAAAGGTTATGGCCATCATAGTAAAAAACAAAACAAGAGTAGAGCGGTAAATTCCAAAACAAAGAAAAGGGCGTTTACCTCACTTCTCACACATAGATATGCAAAATTCATTCCTCCTTACCCTTCAGCACTAGGTAACGTTATATTGTGATTTACGAAAGGGTTCATACAGTTCAGAAAGCTCACTTTTTTTTTCTCCAGGTAAGGAATACAATTAACTCATAGAAAGCTGAACTCAGAGAGACATCTTACCTTTATGTGCTCCAAAACAGCTGTTGCAACATTTGTATGCAGATCAATGAGCCTCTTCTTTTCCAGAAGTTCTGGAAGAGAGCTGAAAAGATTAAATACAAACTAATCTGCTGAGTTGCAGCAATTAGTTGAATTGAGCATACTTGCTACAGAAAAATTATGGAATACAGTACAGAGTTTAACTAAAACATTTCAAAATATAGATCTAATGAATCCCAAATAAAGCAAAGTAATCCACACACTTTTTATCTTGATTAGTAAAAAAAATACAAACAACACGGGCAATTTAGTATTCCTATCAAAAGCTCATGATCAACAACAGGCATTTGCCCTTCTTACCTAAACAAATCATATATTAAAATTATGGTTTACATAATCAACATTTAGTTCATTTTTGATACAGATTAAAGTTTCAATATCTGTCAAATCACTGCAAAAGAACATCAAATAATGTCAAAGAATCAAAGAATTATCAAATAACATGCTAACTAATGGAATGAAAAACAGATTCACGATTAGGAACAAGTCTAACTCTCAGATTTTTAGTGTCATTCAAAAAGTTCGGTAACCAGGAGCAGGAAAGTAAGCTTCCCATACAGCGTTCTTAAGAAGGAACTATAATTTTGCCAAGAGATGTCACAGTAGCTACATGACACAAAATGTAATCAGTTCCACTGTACAAAGCAAGGAGTTGCTTTGGGAAGTGGACTTCTTTAACTTTCTTCTAAGGAAGGAATGCAGAGATAGTTGATGCTTTTGTGGTGAAAGAATGCAAGCAAATCTATGACGCACTTTTGTTACTCAGCATTGCTGCTGATGAAACATTTCAAGGGCCCGTGGCAGGGGGTTTGAAACCAGATGACCCAACCAATTAAAAAATTATGCAATATTGACTACTTACCTAACAGCTGAAGTAAGCTTAGCCGTATTGTCAGAAAGCATGCTTATTGCTCCTTCATCCTCCCCTTCTATGCCCTAGTTTTTGCACAGTGGTTTGTAAAGAAAAATGAAAATAATCATGAGCATGAAGATGATACACAGAAATACAGTCAGTGCATTTTGGACCAATTTTCTCATAGTGATATTAATGTCTGAACTGTGTTTTACAATAAAGGAAATTATGTAAATTTAATGCCAATACATGCAAGAAGTTGAACCCTCTAATGAATTATGGCACTCCTAGTCCTACATCTAAGTTCACATTACACCTAAAACTCAGCACGCACTGACATTTTTGGTTGTTGGCTAGCAGAAGGGGCTAGGAAATATGTAAGTCCTATTAGTCTTCAAATGAAAAACATGAGGTCAGCCGTACCATTATACTTTTAAGTCTTTTGACTTCATCTTCTTGGGCTCTGTAGGATTCCAGTTCTTGTTGGACAGATTCAGCTACCTCTGGAAAAGGACTAATGTAATACTCTGCATTAGGCTCAGTTAAGATCCACAAATCATTTCAAGAACATTCTATAATCAAGGTGATGTTGAAAACGTATTTCAGAAATACCAATACATTAATATTACCAAATATGTGAAAATAATGATGTTTTATGTTTGACTTTCTAAGCAATTACTGAAAGCAGTAACTACATACATGTATTCTGATAAACGGTTTTGTGCTCCGTAACAAAAAGCAGATACAATGAATGATGGAATGAATATGGACAATGATTCTTCTATTAAAAAAAAGCCTGTCCAAAGAAACTTAAAAATAGAATTATAACAGCATGAAAGAATACTCAGAATTTATATTCACCTCATTATTTTTATTTATCTTAAAATTCACTAAAGGAAGTAATTTTACATGTAGAGAATTCTCCCTTTAAAATTTAAAGCCTAGCAAAACACACAGGACAAGCCATATTAATCACATTCTTTCTTTAAAAGCAATAACCTTTAAATAAATAAATAAATAACAGCAATAACAGGCAGACAGAACTTTGTAAAAGTATTCCTTATCTGAATAAGAGTGAAGACTGCATACATTCATTTTTCTTTTTGCGCTTCCTACCTAAGGACAGTTATGTCTGTACTCCAATCCTGCTATTTGTGCAGGTAAAATCAGGTTTAAATAGCTAAGTCTATTACAAAAAGTAAAAAAAAAAGAAAAAATTGAAACCTACCACACAACTCCCAAGCACACGCTCCAATTTGTGAGCCTCATCTGTAGTATTTAATCATATGTCATCACAGTCAAACAAAACTAAGGAAATCCTACCATAAGATCCGATCAAGCAAATATCACATCACTTTTGTATCTAATACAGCTTACCTGCCCTTATGCTTCTGCCAAAATTTATCAGATGCAGTTAAATCATAGGATTTCTTATTTTTTTTCTTAGGTCTAGCACCTGCTGGAGTACCTTCTGCTCCTGTTGATTCTTCCAAGTTAACTCTATTCAAATGGAAATCCTGAGGGAAAAAGAAAAGGAATGTTTTGTAAATATTTGACATTTAATTATTTAATTTATCATTTAATCAGCCTTCTATATTCAGACAATTATCTTCAAGATTTTTTTTTTTTTTTTTTTTTTTTTTTAAACTGGAAAAGCTACTCACACAGCATTAAATTAAAATTTCCCAAGATGACAGTCAACAGTTTGGTAATAATGACTGTAACGCAAGACCTCCAAAATTAGCTGTACTTCTGAAAAACTCTCAAATCTTCTTAAAATGAAATGACAGGAATAATGTTTCCCATACAGAAAATAGGTTATTTGGTAATAACTAAGCTCTAAATACTCAGGTCGAAACCTTAAAGTAATGGAAATCTTCGCTGTAAACAAAAAGAAAAGATTTCTAAGGTTGAATTCCACTTACACAATTGCAAAAAAAAAAAATTGCAGCAAATTTAACAGAGTTGCGAGGAAGCTCCCAACAATATCTAGTCAGCAGTACCTACTGGAAGGACTATTTATGTGAACATTCTTCACACATTCTTCTCTACTACACAGATATGCAGATCTAGGATCTACATCTTTCAGGAAGATAACAGAGTTATGTTCACATACAATATTATCATTGCTTGCTTCCCTGTGTGCTTTTTGTTCATTTTCCCCATTACTTTTGCCAATGACAGCTCTGTGCTTTCTGCAGCATAACCCCTAATTTTCAACACAGAGATGAGCAAGAACCCCACATGCCAACTTTATTCTAACCCCTCTGAAGTACATTTGCAATTTCACAGGTGATCTCTTGCAAAATAATGACTAAAGGAGTTAAAATATTGACTTCATTGGAAGTGTCAAGAATTTTTTAAAATATGTATTTTTTCCAGAAATAAAACTTGTTATTCTCATTGTAAGTGCAACTGTCAAATAAAAACCATTTAAAAATGTTTCTAGTTATCAGCTGGCACAGCTCACACTTCCAGAATTCCATTTCAAGCTATCCATGCCAGAACAGAAGAAAAACCAAGTCGCTTCCCAAAGGAAACACATGCAGCCCAATGAGCAGAAATCTCATGTTACACAGCATGAGGTTAAGGTTTCAGTAAAACTAGACTATTTTTAAGGTACATTTGTTCACTACAAAGTTAAGGGGAAAATAATCATTTAATTGAAAACTCAGCTGTAATTCTTAATGGAGATCCATGTTTTGGCTCAATGTAACTCACCAGTGACCCAAGTTTCCATGTTAGGTTTGGCATTTACAAGTTTTACCAAAACGGTTCTTATTGATTCCAATCCTCCTCATTTGACCTCCACATTCTGTCTTTAAAAAGCCTTCTATCTGTACTTCCCACTTTTCTGTAACCACTCCCAAGGGTATTTTAGTCCGAAATGTGGATCTCTGCACATATGTCTATTTATGTGTAGAAACACCACTGTTACCATCTCAAAGGACACAGAACTCCACTTTGCGGCTCAGTTAGCACTTAGTTCAACACTTCACAGAACTTGTGGGCTATTTTAACCAAGAGCTTCAAACGTGAAGATAAAATGTACATAACTAACATCCTGGTAATACTTCCAGTTACAATTCATGGCCTTCTGAGAGGCTACATGGTCATTTAATAAAATATTATGCTCCATCAGTGAAGAATCTGTCATGATTGCCTTCAATGGGAATAACTCAACTGGTTTTGAAATTAATTTTTGATTTGCCTTGACATGGAATCACAGGCCACTTGATTATAATTTCATTAAAGAAATACATTATCCTGTCAACTCAGTCAAAAAAGAGAAGCAGCACACAATACTTACAGGTTCTTCCAGAAACTTATGTTGAACAGATAAACATTCAATGATTCTCAGACCATTCTTGTCATGTTATTTCAGTACCTCTCCATATCTGTAAGCACTCAGTTTTCACTACATCTTTAGTACCTGACCTCTTGATGGACCAAGGTCCAACCCAATGCATTCTCAGGCCACCAGACAACTTTCTCTAGCCAGCAGCTGATGAGGAGGCACATGAAGGTGGCAGGTATTTACTAGCTAGTCACTCAGTATTTGCTCTTCAATGGCTTGCAGGCAATGAGCAGAAATAAGTGTTGACTTTACGCAATAGCAATTCCCGATTCTTTCACTGATTCTCAAAAGCAAACAGAAGAAATGCAATACTTCTAATTGAAAGTCTTCAGTGTTCAACAGTTATTGGAGAAAAACAGCACAAACCACCATTTTGATATCAGCTTGTCCTACAGAATGGCAAAAAACGTTCACTTGAAAGAAATCCCATCCCTTTAGGTTAATAGAAAGGGACTGCTCACAAGGCATAAGGTATATAAAATAGAATTTAAAGGCACATACAAACAAATTACTGTATGTACACAGGTGCACGCGTATATTTTACACCTTCCTCTAACAGCCTCAATAATAAAAGCAAATTATTCCTCAAAGCTATATACCAAAATGATTTGCATTACTAACTGTACAATCCAAAAAAGCCTCCCGAAAGTAATTATTGTTACTCCTTTTTTGTATTATTAACGATGTAAATATGTATGAAATAGACAAATCCCAAATAAACAGTATTTGTTTTCATTCAAGTGCCTCATCACTACTGGTTTTATACTCGAGGAAAAGGCTTAAAGGTGACCATTGTTTTTAAAAAAATAAACCCATTTTACACTTCTCACAGTAGGGTCATGTACCACTTGGCATGTTTACAGTGAGCATCCACAACATCTTGTGGAGTAAAACAGACATGTTTCTGGAAATTCAAGCTAATACTAAAATCAGTTTTAAAACTCATTACAAATATTTTTCAAAAACGAACTGAATGTACAGAATTTGCAGTTAAAAAGTGATTATGAACTACTGAGGAATAATCTAGGTGTGTTGAGTTATGCATCTTATAATAATATCAAGACTTCAAATTTTTGACAGCTTTAGAAGTTATTGCTAAAGAAACCTTCTCAAACAATCCTCCAACCTTCCACCTACTTTCAAATAAAAGAAGTAAAACAGATTTTGGGTTAAGAGAGAATCTGGTATTAAGTTTAATAACAAGCTGAGTGAAGATATTTTTGTTAACAAAATCAGATTTGTTCTTACCAGAACATCATGCACTAAAGCTTGGTATGTCCAAGTATGGTGTAGAGGAGTTGCTAAATCTATGTTTCTGTCAACAAGGACTAATAAGGGCCTTTGGAAGCTGAAAAGATGACACTTTATTAGTACTTCTTTAAATAAGTTCAGAACATCCCAGTAACATCCTGAGCGATATCAGCCACCTTCTACATTGCATTTTAAGTTAAAAGCATAACTTCCTACTGAAGAATTCCACCAGCCTTCCCCAAAGCTTCTGGGACTGATCACTGCCAGTATTTTTAACAAGTGAAAAAATACTAAGCAGACATCAGAACACCAAAGAATAACTAGCCTTTAACTATTAACTAACACATACTTCCTCAAGTGGATACACATCTGAGTTTCAAACAAGCATTCAATATTGTAAGAACCTGAGTGGGTCACACTTGACTTTAATCCTATTATGTACTTCAAACATAAAATCTGCCTCTCAACTCCCTTACTTTAACTCTTCGCTTGTATATCAAGTTTGTAAAGAAAAAAATACTACTTTCTGAAATTCTGTAACTACATCATTAACACAATTTTATGAGGGGAAAAAAAAAAAAAAAACAACACCAAAATATCTTGGGTTACGGCCATATACAAATTAACAGTGGAGACAGAAAGACAACTGGTGTCCCTAGCAAACATAAAGCTTACAGTAAATGTGAAGGCTACATTGTTTGGACAGACAATTCCATGCTCTGGATAAGTATTTACATGCAGATACATAATCTCAAGAGCCTGTGCCATCTGGGAAAGCAAAATCAAGATCAGCCGCCACTTAGCTGTTGGAGGTTCTCATAATTCCTTTATGTTGCAGCTTGATTTCTCTGAGGGTAATAATGCTATCCTAACAGGAAAGCACGCTACCCCCCTGAAGGAAGTTCACTGGTTACAATTTCCATAAAAATTAAGTTCCCATAAAAATAAAGGAACTAATTTCACAGCAATGCTCTCTCTCCTAAAGGCTTTCAATCCCATTTCGTTTTGTCCCACAACCTTTGTGTTTTTTCTCTTTTTTTTTTTTTTTTTTTTTTTTTTTTTTAAATCAAAGCTCTGCACAGAACGAGATAAAAATCTGTAATATCCACATAATAAAAAAATAAACTGGGTATTTTCGTTTCCAGTTAGGAGACTATAACTTCTGCCTTCAGCTACAGTCTTCCTAATAGATCTCCTCACCTTTTTAGTACAGCGTAAACTACCATAATGTGCTTTTGTAAGGCAGCCAGTGAAGTATTCAACTAACTGGAGGCAAAGGGATGATGGAGAGGCTACTAAAAACAAATTTCAGACACATCCAAGCACCTGCAATATCTTTTCTCAACTCTCCTTTCCCCTCAAAGGATTCAAATGCACGACAGCTCTTAACTGTCTAATCATCCAACTTGCTTATGCAGCTCTCCTCTGGTAGATACAGAGATCAGCTGACATCATTACAACGGTTACTGCTCAGAAGTGAGAAAGTGGGTATTTCTTTCTTTTTAAAGACCTACAGGTTGATTAACAAATGCTCAGAAATGCAGCTGCATATAACAGCACTGCAATGTGACTATGATGAAAGGGCAAACAGAACTGCCTGCTTCATTAAATAATTTCTGTCTCGCTGTCTCAGTCATGTAAGTTTCGACCCAATTACACTAAGAGACATGCAACCTTTGGAGTACAACTACTTTAGTACACAATTTGAACCTAATTCTTGTGGTTTTCACCATATAGTGGTGACTTACCCTAGTGAGATCTTACAGACAACTGAAATATAAACAATAAAAATATACAGTTATTACTAACACCTTACCTGAACTGGCCAGCTCCAAGAGTGTCACCTGTAAAAAGACTGTTTCTGGCATCTCTTAGATTCTCTCTGAGCTTTTTATCTAATTTCTGCATGGAGAAAAATACAAAACAGTATTTAATGGACCAATGATTTCTTAACCTATTTATTTCCTCAACATTTAAATATCATGCTGGTTTTGCACTTCAATACTTCCTATAGGTAAGACATTTACGGTCAACTTCACATTAGATCTGCCCAAGAAATCTCTTCCCTGTTTTTAATCCCTCCAGTTTTTATACCCAGACCCAAGAGTCTACAGAAGATATTTACTTTATACCCAGTAAAATTCCTCTTAGATAATTAGCATCCTCTCTTTAAATGTGTGAATAAAAAATACCAACACCCACAGGGAACCAGAACATTAGCAGCAAACTGGCTTGTCAGATATTGCTGTAGTAAAGCGCTTCATTAAATGAAGAATATCCCTGATATGAACACATGCAGGCTGAACGCTTGGGTTTTACCAATGTTAAGGCTTCAGTGATGAAGAAAGCTATGAGGAATACAGAATGAAGCACAGTGACCCCTAGTGAAGATACTGCTGTAGCAACTTTCAGTTCTAATTTAATTTGGTAATTTCCTTCCTATTTGACGATCAAGATTACTTTAATATAATAAAAATGTCTCACAACTATGGGGTGTCTCAATAAGACAAAGAAATTCCTATGCAGACACAGGAAAACTGGTGCCAGACTGCAACTTTTCATAAAATTTATTTATAGGTTCATGGTTCTAATTTTAATGCCTGTCAGAAAACCTGCAAGAACTCCAAAGCACAAATGATCCTTCAGATTTAAGTTTCTCATCAGCTGATTTCATAGTATTACGATTTCTAAATATGAGTTCCATGGAACTAAAATTGTAATGGAAGGCTGGTATATGTCCTTCCAGGTTTATTTTCCTCACTAAGAACAGGAGACAATGCCACTAAACCTCCATGCAGCAATGAAAAAAGCAAACAAGCTGTTAAGAAAAAATCTACAACAGCAACACTCTTAGAAAAATCATTTCTTACCACTGCCACCATTTCAGCTGCAGTTCCTCTTGAGCATCTGATTATAGGAATAGCTCCTAATAAAAGACAGATCAACTTCCACTAGTATTACAGTTTTAAGACTATAAGTCAGTGTACTTTGCAGAAAACAACTTTTTAGTAATAGTTTGAAAATAAAATTCTCAGCAGTCAACACTTATATTAAATTTTTCTCTTTAAATCTGAATCAAAAAATACTCCATAGCAATACATTACCTGAAGTTTAACAAAACTAACTCTCATGCATGAATTTATGAAAAAGACAGCACATTCTAGAAAGACAGCTAGCATATCATGTATTGGTTAAACAAACTCTAATAGGAAAGCATTAAAACTTAGTTTCATAAGATCAGAATTCAATTAAAAGCAATAACAAGTAATGTAGCAAGAATCACAAAGTAATGTATTGGTAACATCTCAATACAGGAAATGTCATTCTCAAAGCACATTTTCCATGGAATTTCAGGTTTAAAAATCATTAGCTCTGCATCTCACCTATGAATAGGAAATAATTCTTTTGTATGAACATGACAACTTAAATCCCACAAGACTGCCCCAGAGAGATCCCACACATAGGAATACCATTTTGGATCTGTTGATCACAGTGAGAACTTACAGTAGATGGCATCACTATAAAAAATGCATGGGTTAAGCAACAACATAATTCATAGTAACGCAAATAAATTAAGTTTATCTTCGTATTCCAAGAAGTATTTTAATTAAACCCTTGCAAGGGTTGCATGATGTTTTTCTCCTTTTTTTGAGCTTAAAAAAATCCAAACTGCTAGCACTGCTGGCCTTCAGAACAAACTAGTATTTTCCGAAAAGAAAGAATCCAAAACTTTCAGTATTCCTCACCCATTGATACTGAAGACAAAATATGTCACATCTCACATGGCATAGCCTTTATTTTCTTCAGCAGTGACGTACAGGAATAATTCTACAAAGATCAATAATCCACTCAGCAAACCATTAAGGTATCTGTCATATGCCTACTTCTGCCTTAATTTGGCTATACAAAAATTACAAAAATTCTGTATCTCACTGACCATAGGTCTCTTCTAAAAGGAATGGAAAATATGCTAAAATTTAAAAACTTACCAAGTGTAACAAAAAAACAGAAGAGGCTATCAACAATAGTGTCCATTATCGTTTCCATTTCAGTGTCTGTAATATCTGGTCTGTTAATGGCTGAAACAGGAAAAGAGTTAAATACAGGGTGAAAGAGAAAAGTTTATACCACACCAACACTAAGAAAGTGATCCTCTTACTTAACAGCTGTCAACTACCAACGGCTTTTATAGTATTACTTTTTCCTCTCCATTTTTTTTCCTTCATTTTTTTTTTTTTAAAGTTAAAAACTGAGATAAACTGATTATTGGTCACCGTGGAAAGCCCAATATCACAGTCTCTCCCCATTGCCTCCTTTCAGATTATCTTTGCATTATTAAAAATCCCTCTTACAGACTCACACTATGAAACAAGAATGGCCATCTACTCGGAAACCATTTTTCAAATTAACAAGCATTCAAACAGCATCAAACAGGATGTCAGGTACACACACTTCATAGCAGTATTAGCCATTTACTCCTTCCTCTGCAGTCATAGAAAAACAGAACTCTGGTTATGAAAACCTTCTATGTAACTGCACTATGTTACCATGCTCTCTCTTTCATCGCCACCAGATTTATACTGACTTTGCAGATTACACAACTAATTACAAAGTAGCAGTTTTCTGTTAGGGCTACCCTCTACAAAGAGTTCACTTCTTCATTGCCCATGCATTTCTTTTGCCTCCCTGGGTTAGACTGAGCTCACAGAGAGATGATCAGCTCAGTGCTCTACTGGAAAACTAATTACTTCTGTATAGGAGATTAGATTTCTGTTCCATCAGTGTTTGGAAATAGTGGACTACTTCCATACTGATTTAAACATAGTGTGAAACTGTATATTGAGCAGCAAATTTCAGCAACCCAAGAGAGAAAAAACAAATCACACAAACTGACAGGTGCAAACGTTTTCAGTCATTTCAATTCAAATTCTGTTAGCTAGTAGAAATCTCATGAGGCACGGTCAATAATCTTTATATATACACACACAAACACAATGCAAAACAATTATTGCTAAAGTTATTAAAAACTCAGTACAATGGATCCAGATTGCAAGAAAGACCTTGGATACTGGACAAAAGATCCTCACTGCTAAATGTTAAGTGCACAGAGAGTTCTCATCTCTCTACCCAGTCACTAGTGAGTACTCTGTGCAGCCAAAGAAAGGAATAATTGTATGGCACTTGTGTAGATGTTGTGACTACAGTAACATAATGAGGAGCTGCTGCTAAAATAAGTGCTGTGTTGCCTGACTCGCATGCATCTTCTGCTTCCCTTGCACTGGATTTGCAGATAACACAAATGAGTCGCTATCTTTTACTGAATGAGTCAACCAAAAGAACAGAATACTCTGCAACTCCAAAGTTACTGGTTTTTGATGTAAGAGAGAGAAGAGGGAAGCTGCAATAAGGGCAGCAAGACAACTCACCCTGTACTAACGAGCCACCTGAGCAGACAGCAATGCAGGTAGAGCGACAGTCACTCTCTGCTAGTTTAGCACACTGAATGGCTCAGAGGAATACAAAAGTGAAAGAAGGGAGGAAAATTGTATGGATGACGACAACAAGTAGCATGTGTTGTCTACTTAGGCTGCTGCAGTAACACCTACAGAGGTAAGTGATTCAGGGCATCCTCACTGTTTTTAGAGTAGGGTCCAACAGAAACCATATGATAAGACAGCAAGATCATTTCCATGAGACTGACTTCACTTTCAACTCATAGACTTCACAAAGAAGCGGACAAAAGTAAATGGGTCCACATGGTCACAGAAGCCATCACCTTTTATTTTCAGCAATGTTTTTTCCAGATTCTTCCCTGTGCTACTCCAGTCCCTGATCCTAAGCACATTCCCAGCATACTCCTACATGCTTGGATGCATGTTCTCATGTGTTGACCAAGAAAAGCAGGTACTGACTGGTCACTGTTTAGACGATACATAAAACTCTATCAATTGAAGTTATCTTTCTTGCTTTGCATTACCTACAGTAACTTTCTAGCTGACCATTCGCAAAAAAACCCAAAATATTTAATTAATAACTGCATATAGGGCTGCAACTGAACAGTGGTGTCTAAACAAAGCAGCCACCCACTGTGCCTACCTACAAGTGTAAGTGAAAACACTTTTTCCTGTACTGTCACACGTACAAAAAAAACCAACCTCGTCTGAGGTGCAGTTTTAGTTTCCTGAATTTGTCATTTAAGAAAACAATTATTTTCAATATTACAGTAGCATTGCAGTAGAGATGCCTAAACTAAGATGTATGAACTGCTTACTTCATATTAAACTATACATCTGACAGATTATCCTAAAGTCTGATTGTATCAACATAAAATAAAAATCATTGTTAGATGTTAACTGTAACTTCAAAAGTAAACTTCAACTTTAAAATATCTTTTATACAAAGAAATCTTACTTACCACGATATGAAACAAGCTCTTTGTTTTGGTTACACAATACAAACATATCATCTTCTAAAGTAATAAAATTAAGATATTGATCAAACACCTAAAAATAAAGGAAGAATGGTCAGAACAGTCCAGAGTGAAGTACAGAAACACCAGTGATTTGCTGCTACTTATTTTTGGACTGGATGCACACTGAATTAGTGAGATCAGAAACATTCTGCAACTACTGCATTTCCACTCTTTCAGTACAACAGTCACGCACTTGGGCTTTGGACTAAGATGAAACATAACACTAAGCTGGATTAATGAGATGGCTGCAGATACTTTTCCCCAAGTAAATCCATGTCTGTCATCAAACCTAACTAAACTTTTATTTTGCTCACGTTTCAGTCAGGAAAGCTGTCTGTGGCACAGAAGCAGTTACTTAAGACTGCAATACTTGTAACAGTATTATGCTGTACAACACAGACTGGAGCATTTTCTTACCTTAGCCACTTGAGCTACAGCATTAGCACCTATGGCAGCATTGGCAATATCTTCCAGTTTACTTCTTGAAATGGCGGAAATAAAGTTTAAATAATAAGATTCATAAAGCTGGTTTCGAAGATCCTAAAAGAAAGCCAAACCACAATCTTTTTGCCTGAATAAGTACTAACACATACATTAATTATTAAAAAATACACAACCTTTTACTATGTGATCTTCCAATTATCCATAGTCAATTTTTCTGAAGTGCTTGGCCATCTAAACATACAGCCCTGCATGAAGTGTTTTGACTACACAGCTTGATAGAATCTAACAGAACTGAAAAAAAATGAGGAAATAACATTTAAGATACCAGATAGCAGCTACTATTCCACATATTTCCAGCGACAACAACTATGTCTACCTTCCATCTGTTTCTCTCACAGAAAGTAAACAGCTGAGTCCAGCCCCTGTCTCAAAGCAGAGTCCAACAGGAGGTGGCTCACCACTGTGTCGAGTTTCGAATGTCTTCAACAAAGACAACTCCATGCAGTCCCTGGTCAAACCGACTGCCTGCATTTCAGCCTGTGCCTGCTGACTCTCATCTTTTTACGCCCCAGACAGAAGACATGTTTACACTTTTACTTTCTGGGAAACAGCCTTACACGTAAAAATTTTGGATAGTATTTCACACACAGTGGCATGCTGACACAGATAAAATGGAAGCAAAACAGATACGCACAAGAACTACACATACAGAAGTCATGCTGACATCAATGCAGAACTATCTCAAACACACTACTCCTGCTGCGTCCACTCATCTTAAATATTAAATATGCAAGTTACCTGGCACATTCTGTCAATATTTTCTTCTGTTGGCATTACGAAGTAGACAGCAGGAACATCTGGAATAGGATCCCGATCTGAGTGCAAAAGCCTGAAAAGAAAATAAAAACACCATCTCCGCTGTATCCCTCTTTTCATTTATATAAAATTATAAATGCTAATTCAATTATTTACGCAGATACAAATCTAATTTTCCAGAACGTGTTCTTATGTTTAGTCAGATTTTAGCACAAACAAAACATGAAAAAATAGCAAAATTGTATCTGTATAATTTTTGATAGCTGAATGTGTCAACAGAGTTCTCTGAAGTTTATTTGAAGCTTATGAAAAGGCTTCAGAAATCTTAAAAACCAGATGATTCTGTGGTAAAATACTGCATTCGTGGTAAAATACTGCACCCGTGAACTCCATACGTGAGAAACCCTTTAAAATAACACTTAAAGCTCCTTATCACAGACAGAAGACAAAGTCTGTGTGTAAAAACACAAGCAAAAATCATGCATTGCCTCATGTAAACAGTTTGTGCCAAAATAATTTTAAAATATATAAAAGGATACGGGCATTTGTTCAGGCATTCTCAAAAATCTTTACTATATTTCTCATTACTTTTCCGAGCAAAGGCCTCCTCTATATCCTACTGAAAACTAACTGAACTACTAAACACTACTAACTACTGAACACTAAATAATTCTTATTTTAGCAGTTACTCATTGAATAAGTTCCTTTTTTTTGTTTGTTCATGATTTCAGGGAAATATTAGATAAAGTCATTTAAAGAAGAAAAAAAATCTCTTTTGAAGAAGTACTTACAGATGCAAAGTGATCCCCATATCTCTCAGCTCTTTCACTGACAGCAAAGGTGAGATGATATCTTGGCCAAATCTGTCATAAATGAGAACCTGAAATAGATATACATTTTTTCATTATTATTTTTTTTAAGCAATAAACTGTGGATACAGGAGTTTAGGCTTAAGGAACTACTTAACCTTAAGAATGATAAACATGTACCAATTTATTACTTTGTAGTAGGTTTCCATTTGTGAAAAAAAAAAAAAAAAAGAAAAAACCCACTAAGAAACTATGAAAAAGTGAAAAAAACCATCATTTTCTTCCGAAAAAAATGGAAGTCAAACAAGAATCTGTTGTCAGAACTTGGTCACTATAAATACAGCATTTCTCTGACTACGTGTGGGGGGAAACAGTGGGAGAAGCACAGAGCAAGAAAGACATTAATGAAAAGAGAAAACAATATATGCTTTCAAGTAGCACTAATTTTTCACAAGTGACAAGTTATTTACTTTTTTTTAAGTTAATGAGGGCAGCTTGAACTCAGCCTGTCTTAAACTTGAGGCTCCCAACAGTTCTCTCTTTACCGCATGCTTCTTTTTTTTCCTGAGTGTACCCATAAGGTATCACGCAATCTCCTGCCACACATGAGGTATAAAGGTACCTTTCAAAAACACCCTCTTTAGTTGCTCATTAATATATTGCCTAAAGAACCAGTCACAGCATACTTAACTAGCCAATATGTCAAATGTCTTTTTCTCAGTAACTCTGATGTTTAGCTCTGTATTCATATCACACAGGAAAAAATATTCTGTATAAGTTACATACATAAGACAACATACATGAGTTCATGAGTTAGTTTAAATTTGATAATTTGAATTTTTTTTAAGCACTGTAAAATTCTCCTATTCCCATTCATGCAGTCCTTACCTTCCATACCGGCTCCCCTGTGCTGTTTTTAACAGGAGGAACATTGAAATTCAGCATACGTTTCAAAGCCACTGGAAAACAGGAGTAGAGCAATACTTCATCCTCTTTGCACTTTAACAACAGACATTAAACATGCTAGCAGGATTTTATATTCTGTTTGAAAAGAAAAACTTAAAAATTAAATGCAACAAATCACGTGTGCATTTTTCATGCAGCTTTTGATATATGGGCTATATTCTATTATATTTTGCCTTGAAACTAATTTCAGACTCTTCCTGAAAAGTGCATTTTGCAGCCTACGAGTTAATTTGCTTTATTATCATTCTGCTTCTTCCTACCTAATCAGAACACTATACACACAGTATGCCACTGTCATGGTTCTATGTTTTTTGGGTTTCAGTATTCCACATCAAAACATCACGTAGTGTACGGGGCACTTCTTTGACTGACTAAAACTGACACTATTTTTCAACATTTTGAGCTCTTGTAAGAAACTGCTGCATAAGGGAGCACAAAGGCACCCCTAATTTGCAACAGGAAAATTCTGTGAACACGTATCCATTTAACTTCAATACACAAAACAAAGCCAATTTTTTTCATCTACCTCCACTTTCTAACGGCTCATAAGTAAGACCTTCCTCATTCACCTGATTAAACAATACACTATGTGCTTTGGCTAAAAGTAAAAATCTAATTGCATCAACATAAGCTTGTGGCTATCCTCTCAAAATCCAAAAACACAATTGTCATAGACTTTTGCAAAGAGAAAAAAAACTTTCAGACATCAGGGCTACACACTCCACTTTACTCATAAATAGAAGCAGTTAATAGAATCATTTGAATTGGAGGGGACCCTCAAAGGTCACTTAGTCCAAAACCCCTACAATGAAGAAGGGACACATACAGCTCTCTATAAGGTTGCTCAGATCCCCTTCCAGTCTGACTTTGAGCATCTCCAGCATCCACTGCCTCTCTAGGCAATCCATTCCAGCACCTCACCACCCCTACAGTAAAAAACTTCCTTATAGCCAATTTAAATCTCCCCTTTCTTATTTTGAAACCCTTTTTCCCCTTGTCCATGTCACAACAGAACCTGCTAAAGAGTCTGTACCATTCTTTCTTACAGCTCCCTTTACATACTGAAAAGCCACAATCAGGATCCACCAAGCTTTCTCTTCTCCACACTGAACAGCCCCAGCTCTCTCAGCCTGTCCTCATAGGAGAGGCGTTCCACCTTAGACCACTTTCACCGCCCTCCTCTAGACACCCTCCAACAGATCCACGCCTCTCCTGTACTGACTCCACATCAAGACATAGTACTCCAGGTGAGTTCGCACCAGTGCAGAGAGAAGGAGCAGGATCACCTCAGTTGATTTACTGATCATTGCTTCTTTTGATGTAGCTGAGCTCCACTTAACTGCAAGCGAACACTGCTGGACACCATCAAGTTCTTTCTTTTTGGGCTATGCTCAATCCTTTCGTTCTCCAGTTTGTATTGGTAGCAGGGGCTGCCAGCACCAGGTGCAAGACACTGTAATTGACTGAACTCATGAGGTTCACCTGGGCTGACTACTTGAGCCTATCTAGGTAAAAATGAGTAACTTCTAACTCTCAGGCAGAAAACTGCTTGTGAGAGCACTATTGGGTAGCCAAGGCAGTAAGGAACCCCAGGGGCTCTCAAGCCCATCCTCCTCATGAAGGATCAGCTGCAAAGCCAGGTCTTGTTCCTTGGGGGACCTAGCCAGCCCTTAAAACCCTCCAAGGAAGAAGATGCCATAGCCTCCCTTGGCAACCTGCACAGCATCTGACTTGTGGTAGAACAGATTTCCCTATATCCAATTCAAACATGTCTTGTTTCAGATTATGCCCACAGTCACCACAAAGAGCCTGGCACTCTCCTCCCAGAGTCCTTCCCACATATTCCCCCTGAAGCCCTTACTGTAGGCAGGCTGAACCCCACTTCAGGAGCCTCCCTGCCTGAGGTGAGAGCTTTAACCCTGCCTATCTCAGTGGCCCTCTGCTGACCAACCCTCCTGTATTGGTGAGCACAGACAGAACACAGACTCAGGCATGCCTCAACCTGCAGGGATCAAGTAGATGGGTGGCTGTTCCCCTTCATCTGGCTGCACTCCTGAGAACAGGGTACTGTTGCACAGGGGCATGCTTGCTGCAGGCTCATGTGGATTTTGCAGGCTGCTGAGACTGGTAGTGATTGATAGGTTTCCCTAGAATCAAACCTTCTATGTTGCTTAATACTTTTTTTTTTTTTTTTTTTTTTTAAACCATGGAGCAATCTCAGAAGCTGCTGCTTACAGACTGTTCCTGAATTCTTTATTCCCTTGCTGCCATGGCATCTTTCATTCCTTGCTCAGCTGTACAAACAATTTTGTATAAAGCTACGTGGTTATGTACTTTGGAACTACTACATTTGAAGCAACTTCCTTGTAGAGGTTACCGTTTAAGTTAAAACTCTGCTTCAGCTACCTCCAAAAGAGCAACAATCAGACTACCAGCATGTTGTGACCATCCCAAAACCTACAGATGTGCTGGCTGCTTATCTTTTCCGTTCTTGCTCTTCCACTTCATGCTGAATACTCTGTGGGGCAAGGATTGGGTTTTTACAGTGGGGTACAGTGATACACTCTGATTATAGAGCAGGGCCACAGCAGAACAGACACAGGCACATACAACAGCGTACGTACTACACAAAGTGTTTTCATCCTGCTGAACACCTCTTACTTGTTTCCATCTACCTCCTTGCAAGTGACTGCCCCAATAGGAGATAACATGTGTATGAACGTTGGTTGAAAGAGAGTGAGGTCAAGTGAGAGATAAAAGAATAAAGTTGCAGGGAATAAAGGCTCAATGACAAGGGGCTTTATCAAAAAGGTGTAAGTATGTGAAAAAGTACTGTAAAAGAACATGAATCAGTTCCATCAGTGGTAGATGGACACTATAGTGAGATCAGAGAACATATAATTATGGTACAGAAAAGCTGGAAAAATATTAAGTTCAAAAAGGATGAGACTTTTAAGCAGGTGATCTTATGTATCTTATGTTAAATGAACGCACCCAGAATCCTCTAAGCAGCGGTCAAGGGGGAGGAGATGACAAGTCTACAGTTCAAACTACGGACAAAAACCTGCAAAGTACGCAGGAACACAAGGCTGATGCACTCTACGTTTTAGGGGTACATTCACATGGATAGCCATCCCCTTGCACCACAGAGCAGCAGCAAGAGGGAGATGAAGGAGTCAATTATGAACTTAATAGTGCACAAGCAGGGACTGAGTAACCAACCCTTTTACCCACAGAATATCTCCCACAGGGAGCCTGAGTTGGCAATTATAAATTAATAATGAATTTCCTAAAGGTCAGTAAGCACTCCAGGACCTCAGTATCATCCTAACAGGGACAACAAAGCAGTTGTTTTATTTTTCCACCTTAAAACGACGCTTCTGGCTGACCCTTCCCACAGCCAGAGAAGAAGCCGAACGAAGGGAAAGCACAGCCCCCTGCCACAGAGACGACCTCCGCTCCCTACCCGGCCCGTGCAGCCCCCCCCGGGGGTGATTTCCACATCGCAGTGGCACCTGCGGCCGCGTCCCTGGACACCTGTGCTCCCCGGGCCCGGCAGGCCGGGCCCCTCGACAGGAGAGCCCTGGGCCCGTTACCGTACCCGCCGCCGCGGCGAGAGGGGTTGGGGATTGAGAAGGCCGCCGCCCGGTAGCCCAAACCGGCCGCGGATCCCCAGGTGGATCGAGGCGGCACCGGGACGCCTCTATCTCACCCGAAGGAGCCGTCAGGGAAAGGGCGGGGAGGAAAGCAGGCTCCCAGAAAAGCCCCCAGCTACACCCTGAGGCCCACCGCGCTTCTTCCCCACTGCAGGCAGAACAGCGGCCGAGCCGAGCGACAGAAAACGCGGGAGCCGCTCACCTGTCTGCTTCTCCCGGATGCTGGCCGCCATTTTGCCTCGCCGCCAGCCCGGCCGCAGCTTCCCGCCCACTGCCGCGCACGCAGCAGGCCGGCGACGTGGCGGCCCAGCACAGGGGCGGGGCGGAGCCGTTTCTTTCCCGCCGTTGCCGGGCGGCTCGCGAGAGGCTCCGCGCGGCCTGCGCCCAGCGAGCACGAGGTGCACTGGGATGCTTTCAGCCTTAAGTCCGAATTTCAGGCAAGAGGCCGCACCTGTGTTTGCCCTACCCGCATGGTGCGTGCACAAACTACAACCGCGCAGCTGGGAGGCAATTAGGCAGCCAAGTGGAGAGAGCAGCTGGCGAAGATGAATTCATCAGCAATTAAACCTTCTCTACAACTTAAGTTTGCACGTCTCTCCTTTGCATGCTCTTTGCAGTCTTCTGTAGGCACTATCCACCCAGCTGTTCTGTGCTTAGAGAAAGCATTGAGGAGGAATAGTCCCGTGCAGATAAAACTCTGACAAAGATAGGAGGGTTAATGTGCACGACTACGAGGGCTGCTTCAAAAGCAATGCTTTTGTTTTAGTTTTTGTTTAGTACGTTAGCCTATGATGTCAGAGATGATGCTGAGCACGGCAGGAGCTGAAGTTTCCCACCACTATTCCTGTCCATTTTGTTGGCACCAGAGGGTCTGACAAAATGGCTTCTGACTTGGAAGAGCAGAAGCAAGGGTGTGTCATTGAATTTCTCCCTGCAGAAAGAACTGCAGCCCCTTTTCATCACTAGCAAAAATGCATAGCTGATGGTGGTGATTATGTTGAAAAATAGTGGTTTGGAGCACAGAATTTGGTGTATCGAAGAGTGTTAATTGCACTTCTTATCTCTTGTAGACTGCGCAGAAATGAGCAGGAGGCATTACTTTGGGAGCAACCTACTCAGCATGTGTAGCAGAAGCTAATGCAACTAGAAGAAAACAGCAATAACTCTTCTAGAACTAAAACCTATAGAACAAAAGCAAAGCAAAGAGTCACATTTAATACAACATGGTAATTTAACCCTTTATTGCACTTTCAAACATATACATGTCTCCCACAATTGTGTATTTCAACACTGATGCTACACCTGTCACTTATTGCTTGAAGCTGCAACACTTCAGGCACTGATTCTGCAGCTGAGATGGAGTTTTAAGTATTTAGAAAACTAATTAATGGCATAATATTCTAGTAACAATAACTTTTAGACAGTTCACACAATACAAAATTAGGTTGTTTCCTTTTTTACAAACAATATTATTATGATTAGTTTTCCATACACACTAAGATACTTCAATTTTTTCTTTTTTCTTTTTTAAACAATTACTCTAGGTAAAAAAAAAAAAAGTAAAACCTGAGCTGTAAAATGCTTTACTACACAGTAAGAATCAATATAAACTCTAAAAGCGTATTTTGTAGCCTCCAGTCTCATCTGAATGAAGTTTTTGTAAAATTTTTGATGCAATTTTTAAAACACATATGCATAATATGACTGAATTATCATAGACTCATGGAATAGAATCATACCATGGCTTGGGTTGGAAGGGACTCTAAATACCATCCAGTGCCAACCCCCCTGCCATAGGCAAGGCTGCCACTCTCCCGAACAGGTTGCCCAAGGCTTTGAATGCCTCCAGGGATGGAGCATCCACACACTGTGCAACCTGTTCCAGTGATTCACCACTATCCAGTAAAAAATATTCTCCTAAAATTAATGACTCGAACACTCTGTTCAACATCTTAGTTTTACCTCCCAAATTTTTGAAATCTTCTAGCTGAGAACTGAACACATTAGTGTGAGTCTGAGCTTTAGACTTCAAGTAGAAACTGATAATAAATTCCTTCTCATTTTGCAAAATATTTCGTTCACAAACTAATTTGAAATGCTAACAGCTTGTTTTAATTAAGCATCCTTTGCATGAGTCACTAAGTTTCTACACCTTGGCCTTCATTATATTTAAAATATTTGTGTGGTTTTGACATTATATATACTTTATTAAGAGACCATACTAAAAACACGAGTACTAAACTAGTATTGCTTACTAGAAAAAAAAAGATCACCCTAGAAAATAGCTTATTTGATGCACAGATTCCAGAAGGAATTTTGGGGGATGGAGGATGAAGTTTGATACAGAAACAGAGAAGTTCTTTGGCCAGTCAAACACAAGACAGAGGTCTGTAGTAGTTCACTTACAGCCCTGACAAATCCTACAGAAGACGAAACTTCTTTAAAACTGAAACCACTAATACATAGATGTTTGTTCTTCTTCTGTTACAGAAATGCTTACAGTCCTAATTTCCAATGTGCCTCAGGTTAACATTTTTGTAAAATAAGGAAATTATAGTATTGCACTTCAGTGACCTACTTTACCAATTAAATTATGGTGGTCATCATAGCAAAAGCAATTGCTCCAGAAGTTTTCAAATAAGATAGACTTTTCTGTGTTTTCGTGAATTAGAAGTCAGCTTGTTCAATGGCATAATCTTAATACAAACTTCAAGTAAATTTAAGATTGGCATCTATAGATGAATGCAGAAAAAGAACAGAAAAGGAAATTCTTCTCTGCAATAGAAATACATTAGAAATGCAATTTGAATAAAACTAGGATGTTATTAAAGTGTCTAGAGAGAGCAAATCACCTACAAGGAAGGGAAGACAACCTTAGATAAGCACACCAGTATTAGAAAATGAGAATGAGAAAAAGTTCCCAATCAGAAAAATGTTTGCATGCAATATTAAAGACTATTTTGAGAATTCTGTGTTTTGATATGGCGTTGTATGCTTCCTTAACATTGTATATGGTAACTCAGGATTTCTCCCACAGCTGATAGGTTCGTTCTTTACATATTAAAAAAAAAAAGTATGAACTGATGAACTCAAAACTGATAAGCTATAAAAGGAGCCCTATTTTTAATCTTGGATGCATTTGAAGCCTGATGTTCACATGAAATTACTATTTCTTCAACTACAGAAGGTTTTAAAACAGTTTATTTTATTTAGTTCCACTTTTTGTACTGCTTCCCCTCCTAATGCAGGTACCAATAGCAGTTAGCAACTGACTTTGAAGATTATCCACGTGCTGCTTGCAACAAGTTCAATACTTCCAGTCCAGAAAAATGCCATAACATTACAAAATATGTTAATTTCTAAATTAGTCAAGGAAAAAAAAAATACTGCACTGAATACACTCATTTTTAAAGTAAAATATCCTATCTATAAGGGATTCATTGTGTTAAAAGAACAAAAAGAAGAATGAACCCAACACAAGCCCTCATTAAGCAAATCAATTTGCAACAGATTGCCTTACTTGTGCTGGTAACAGAGTATTCTGAAGCCAAGTAAGAATTTAGTGGCAATTTAGCATTCAGAAATCCAGAAAAAGTGACAAGCATGGCATACTATTAGAGAAAAAAAGATCATAAAAGAATGATCAAAAAACTTGGAATGTAAGTGATTTAAATGATATTCTCCAAGAGGTCATTTCTTTCAGATTCTGTTTGAGTTTATAACATTTATGTTTCAGAACCAGGAAAGCATCAGTAGTCCTGTCTTAATTTATAATATTCCTTAATTAAAATGAAAACATTTTTATGATTATTTTTAAAATAGCTGAAAAAAAATGAAAAACAAAAATGCCTGACCTAACCTTTGGCATAATTTATATAGACTGAAATGCAAAAATAAGTGGCATACTTTCATGGGGCAATATAAAAGAAAAAAAAAAAATGCAGATGCTGTAGCAATTTAAGAAAGGTTTAAAAATACCCACATAATGTTAAATGAACTGCATAACATAAACACCCAGTCTTCAACCCTACAGTACAGTCATACCATATTTAGTGAAAGCAACTGCCACTTACACAGGTCTTCAGTTGCAGTACATTGCCACATACTTGGTGTTCACTAATGCAATTTATTAATGAGAGGAAAACAGTGATGAACCAGAACTTGAAACTGGATTTAGTTGTTTTCTTGTCGTCGTTGTTTTTAAACTACCTATCAATTTATAATTAACTGTAAGTGTACTTTCTGGCCAAGACATTAAAAAAGAAAGCAATCCTGCAATACAGACATATCTATCTATATACATTTATTGACTTACCTTTGCTAGGGATGCAATTTAAATGACCAAACTGACAGTAAAGAAAAATGAAATTCTGAGAAGAGGCCTGCATATATTAAAGATAAATTTTTTTTAACTTTTTTTTTTTTTCAGTTTCATAGCTCTAGCATCATTGTGTTACTACATACAGATTTCATTACTAATCACTTATGGCTTAATGTTATTTATACAAATACTGCAGAATTAAAACTTTTTACAAAGTCGCTAAAACTGCATCTAAAATTGAAAAGGAAGAAGTGTTTAGAATAAAAGCTAGAGAAGCATCAGGCACTAATAACAGGCCTGATGGTAGACTACCTGCAATTCAAATAACTTCAGTGCATATTCATTTGAAAATACTGACTTCCATGGAAGAAAATTCAATATCTTCTTCTAATAAGCAAATTTTTTGTATTTCATTTTGAAGGATCACTTATAGTTGCATGTTGGAGACCTACTTCAAGCTTCTAATAATATGTATAGTCACAACAGTAAAAGCTACCATACAGTAGCAGAATCAATAAGGTTGCAAATGCCCAAGATTTTGTTCAACAGCAGAAACTCAAGTTCAACCACATTTTCTTCTTGCTGCTTATTATTTTGCCTTGATCTTCTCTAAATTATGGTCACATTTTAATGCATTGAACGCAACAGCCTAAAGCCTAACTTCCATAGGTTCATAAGAATCAAAGCATAAACGAATCAACATGAAAGCAGTTAACTGAAAATAGTAGCACAGAACTGAAGCACTCAGTTTTACTCAAGACAAAGCTCTACAGCAGTTACCTTTAAAAAAAAACAAAAAACTGCTTTGACTGAAAGAAAAGTGTGTGTATACAATCCATTTACTTTTACGAAATTGCTAAAATGCTCCAGAATTTGGTAACATCCCATGTATGTCTAGAACAAAAATACCCATTCTAAATAAGACTGCTGGCTGGAAAAGCCAATTTCTAATTAAGGAAATGATTGAAAAACAACAACACCCAAACCAACTGACTTGTATCTGAAAACAGTTTTCCATTTTACAAGATTAGTACTTCTTTCAGCATATCTTTGGAGGACAAATGGTAAAAGACAGCATACCATCAAAACATGAAGGCATCTTGCCAGCAGACACTCCCACAGAAAGCTGAAGTTTCCAATGATTGGTTTAGTAGCAAAAATATTTATTCTCTCTCGCCTCTTAATGTGTTTCTGATAGTGAATTCCATTTTATTTTTAAAATTCTCATATGTCCTTGTTATTGGGAGTTCTAAGCAATTTAAGAGTCTGTTTCCAACGGGATAATGTACAGGCAGAAATTTAATAGTAGGTTCAGGATCAAAACCAATAGGCGGTATAGAAGAACAACCAGTTACGAAGAATAGAATATCCTGTAATGTCACTACAGACTCACCACCTAAAAAAAACAAAAGCCAAGACAACACTTAGATTATATCAGTCATTGTTTTTTACTCTTAAGCCATACCCCTCCATGTGCTAGAAAGGAAAAAATGAAATCAGAGAACCTCAGATTAATATGCTGGGTGTATATTCAATACTATGGCCAAAGAGGAAAGACTGTAGCAAAACCAAAAAACAGCCAAACAGAAAACAACTACATAAACACAAAACCAAAACAAAGTCTGCTTACATTAGTTTGAAAAATCTTAGGACAACAGAAGAGTTTTTTAGTTGTTACTGCCTTTTTGATAGTTCGCAGCAGAGCCAAAGAAAGGTGGTTAAGTTTTCTTTTATAAACTGATCTCAAGTTTTACTATAGGTGGCAAATGCTTTCAGAAATTAGAATTGGTTAGGAAGAGGTGGTGAGGGGGAAAAATTAGGAAGTGACAGTCAACTGGAAACTTTCCATGTCTTACTGCAGTAAACTAAAAAAAAAACCCAAACCACCAAACCCTATGTTTATCAGCAATTAAATGCCCAGGAATGGGGAATAAAGGCCAGAGGGAGGGGTGGGGGGAGGGAAAGGGTTACTCACTTTCCACATCTTGCAAATAACCCATCCAAAAATCAGCACCTCCAATTTCGTTTACATCTGGTGAGCGATGGATTGTAAAGAGATCACAGAGAGCTTCTGCAGAAAGGTTTTCAGGTTTGTGGCAAAATAAGCTAGAAAAAGCATCCGGATGCATTTCCATTTTCTCTAGCACACCAAGAGTTTTCAAACCTTGCCTAAAACTAAGAGAGGGAGAGAATAGAAAAACAAACAAACAAGCATCAGAAAGCCAGTAAGTAACTAACTGTGCTCTTACCATCCCTAAGTTTAATTTATTAAAAATACAAACCCTCACATTCAAAGTTTTTTTTTTCCCCATAGGTCTCAGAGATTCACTTGATTAGAATCTGTCAAAAGATAACACCACAAATCTCGATGTATTTATTCAAGAATTAGCATCCAGTGCCTTTTTACTGAATGGATGAGTAATTTAGATTTAAGGCCAGAGGCCAAATCAAAAAATAGTCAACAGTAGCAAGTGTCCTCTTCTAGCCGACTTCACATAGGAATATGAATACAAGCAATGTTTACACTGTAAACCAGCCAGTTTGTACCTGTGCACATTACCACCACTGTACTTGCACACAGACTCCCCAGTTGGAATAAGAATGAACCATACTGAAATTCTAAACATGTTTAAGCACTTCTAAAATTTGAAGTCTCTACATTTGAGTATTTCTGAATTACAACTGAATACAGGCTGCAGATCTTGTAAAAACCTTTGCACTACAGCTGTCAACCTTTCCTTTTCATAATATTAAAAAAAAGGACACTAACTTAGTAGAACAAAGTAGGTTATCAAATATTTGCAACAAAAATTAAACAGATGTAACTGTTTCAGTCTTTCAGTTAAACTAACAAACTAGTCTGTTTTATTCACTTAAATGGAAAATATTCACAAACTTGTGAAATTTAGTTTTAGTAACATACATTAGTTTTAGCAAGAAAAATAAAGGAAGCTCGAAAATTCACAAACAAAACAAACCTTTCCAAAGGTGAAGTAATTCTCTTGATTACATGATGGATCAGTAAGTCATTCACAAGCATATCCTTATCATGCAAAGCTGTTACAGGTCTTAAACATCCAGCAGCAGCAAGGAAGTCATGGCAGTCATGCACGGTTGACTGTAGGCTGGACAGAGTCTCTGAATATTTTATCTGCATCAAAGATAAAAGTACAAATTTGTTTACTTCATGCTTATATGTAACATACACACATTTTTATGAGGCGGAGCGAGAATGAACATTTAAATTTGAACTGAAGTTGTATTTTATAAGCTCCTCTTCGTATCCAAATATAGACTTACATAGGAATTCTCCAGTAAATGTAGCTTTATTTACCTTATTTATTGTCTGTGCTACACCAGCATCAGCAACATCATCCAAGTTTGGCTTCACATTCTCTGGACCATAGACAAGACAATCAAACAATACTTTGGAAAAGAAACCAGGAGATGGGCCACCATGAACTAGAGAAACTGCAATCATTTTGCCAGCTTCAAAATACAGGTTCTCTTTTAGAGCTGCAAATGAAACAAATATACTTTACCATCTACATCTAAAATAATTTATGATTTTTTTTTTTAAATAAATAACTTAATTCACTCTTACTACAGGAAATGTAGCACTAAGTTTATCATCTGCTGTTGCTTGAAATAGTAAAAGTGGTAATTTTTATTTAAGAGTACCAGAGTTCTTTTACTGCAACTTCTCCAGCTAGGGTTGAGATTGGAGATCTAACTATCATTTCCACTTTGTATCCAACACACGTTTAATTCTGAAGCACAAGAACTCAAGATGGCTTTGGATCTTTAGAGATAAGTGTTCTAGAAATTTCAATGAAACAAAAATAAGTAATACCAATGGTGAATCAGAGAGGAAGAAGTTCACTTATAGAGAACAAGACCCAAGAACTTTGAAGTCTATTAACATGCTATATTTTTCTCCTGACAGTTATTAACATTTCACACTCACCAAGCATTCTTTTATTTTAAAAACAAACAGTAGTGAATTTAAACATTTACAATTCCAACCTCTCCAGCTTTTAGAAGCAAAAAAAAAAAAAAAAAAAAAAAAACACCCACAAAAATTGCTTCTGTCCTTTCAGGGCTATAATGAACTAACAATCATACAGGTTGAACATTAAAAAAACCTTTGAAGTGACACAGCTCTTCATTCTGGAAAAAGCATTTAATTACCTTGAGGGTCAACCGACAAGTTCTTTGCAGAAGAGCCCTCAAACAATGATGAATTCTGAATATGAAGCATTAGTAGCTGGAAGAAAAGATGTTTTGAGCCAGTAAAAGAATCTGCTTTTATACTGTTTTTGCAGTTTGTGAACTTCACTTCAATGGTGTTTGTAGGTCTGAAGTTACGCTGTCTAAATCCTTTTAAAGCACTCTTCCAGACATTTTCTGTATTGATGTTAAGCCTTGTAGTTTTTGTATTAATTTGATGCTTTAACTCCTTCAGTACATTAGAAGCTTCCTTTCTTTGCACTCTTAAATGCCTACAAAAAATTGCATATGTTTTCAGATAAATCTACAATTCCTGAAGAACAAGTTTTACAAACAGCAACATAAAATCTTTTTAAGAAAAACTCTAAACACTTCAGCACATTTAGGTATTACCAAATTATGCCAGTAAAACATTTGGAGTAGATTCTTAAAATTTTAGCTCTGGAGTGGTAAATTACTTAAAACTATGACTAAGAACTAGGGGGAAAAAAAAAAAAGGTAGAAATAATTACATTGGCATAACACAACTGGTTTTCTGATTTCAGTTACACCAGTGAGGTGTCAAACAATTCTTACATCACTGTTCTGTGTTTGAACAATGCAGAACAAGCGAGAAATTGAAGAGTGTACCATGTTTTGTGTTAGTTAGAATACTGTGATCTATAAGCTAATATACATCTTTGTCACTATGATCAAAAATGCATTTGAGTGGAGGAGGAAAAAATGTTTCAACTCCCATTAAAACAATTACTGCAGCAGCCACATTTTAAATTGCTACCAAAACTACAAAGTGCACTGTAAGTAACTAGTTCTTTCATGAGAACTTGTGGCACATACAGGTAGAATTCACAAATACTAATGCTACAAATAATTTTGGATCCTTGAACTGAATATTCTGTTAAAACATGTTATCTTACCTATGATTTTAGCAAACTGACAAGCTACCCTTTATGGTATAAACACAAAAACATTGACAATTCAGGATGTTTAATTTGAAGGAAACAGAACTCTTTTTACTCCTTAGTCTTTTTCATGAATGGCTTGCCATTTTTCCTTAAGAGCAAATATGTATTTTTGAGTTTTGATCACCTTGATATCTTACTTAAAAATACACAGATTCTTCCTTACCTTTCCCCTAGTATTTGAAAACTGTGGACAGCGTTATAAAATTAAGTCTTCTATTCTTTCAGTGACTATAGATAAACATACACCCACATACACTTAGCCACTATACATACATAAAAATACATGCACACACATCATGTTGTGCACAAAATATGTATAAAGACATGCGCTAGATTGCTTTTTGATGTACAAGAAAAGAAGAAAGTACTTTTTCCTTAGGGAGCGGTTCCTGTTTGACATCAGTGGAGATAAGGACATTGCCACTCTATTGGATGTTGGAAGTTCTAGGAGTGAGCAGGGTGACAAGTGGTTCTGGCACATTATCTTTGGTGATCTATAAGCAAAAAGATACTTTAAGAGCTACAACCAAAGAACACTTCTTATTTGAAGGTAGCAATATACTTTCCCACTGTTTCAGTATCAAAAAATCATTTGTTGGCTCATTCAGATGAAGTCCACCAGAGCCTGAATTACAGTTTTACAAAGAGTAATTCAGCATTTTATTACGAGGCGGTTTTAAGATCAGTTTTTAGTTGCATCCTACATAAGACATGCAAGTCCTGATTCTACAGTCTTTGGAAACTTTTATTACTGCAGAAGAACACAAGATTTATAAATCATGTCTAGTAAAGTCTAGTAAACTATACTTCTAGCACACTTAACACTGAAATATACTGGTAAAGAACCTTAGCTTTAACTTTTGCCATTTGTACATTCAAAGTGATCTCAATTTTAAAGATTCCTTTTACAAACGTCTAATTTAGTCAAACTAAGAACTGGTTTACATGCCATCCAACGTGAATTACTGTAGCAAATTTACAGAGTTCACAGCTTACTCAAAACTGGAGTCACAAAACTTTCTGTTCAAACTTGAGCAGTTTGCAAATTAGCATAGGAAGTCTCTCCTACAAAATAAGCCATCACCTCCTTATGTTTAAATACTATTTTACGTTACAATCTCTTTTCTGCTATAAGATTACACACTGGAGAAGACGGTTGTGTTGAGATCCAGGTGACTGCCGAGGGAGCTTTGGAGATGGCTCTTCCAGCAAACAAGCTGTCCCATCCATCTTTTCTGAGGGAGCCAAAGAATGCTTTTTCCCTTTGCTGTATTTCCCTGCATGATGAAATATATGAAGTTAATCAATTTTCTAGCTGTAAAATGTGCACATATATCAAGTATTACCATTAGCAAGTCGCCATCATATTCATAACATTACCTTTTGCAAAGATGCTTCTGCATTCCACACAGTCCCAGTTTTGCTCCCATGATTTAATGGATGAACAGGCCAAGTGAGTTCCACGGGAACCACAAGACTGACAACGCTTTATTTCCCACTTACTAAAATTAAAAACTTATTTTAGAATTATACAGAAGAATGAGACTAGTAAAAACCAGGAACACTGAACAGTAAAATTAAACAGTAAATGTAATCGAGGCAGTAAATTCACAAGGCATAATTCAGCAATCTGGTAAGACTGTAAATTAGAAAGGGAACTTCTTCAGACAATATGTACTCAGCTCCCAGGTGCAAATAAAAAAAACAGTTAGCCATGTTCTAGCTTTCTGTATTAAATACATATGAGCAGATGTGCTCCCCAGCCCTGCCTTGAAAGTTAATAGCTTGCTGCCAGTATTTTATCCTCTTGTTGACAGTCAGCATTCTCAGTGAGGACTCAATGAGGACCCCTTGTTTATCTTTCCAAAATGTTGAGTTCTGTATCAGTTGAGTCATGTAATTGATTATTTTTACATATTCTGTAAGACTCTTCACTACTGACAGTATTTAAGTTACTGCTAGAATTCTGTCTACATGTTTTGAACATACTATAATGGAACTATGTGACTGATACTAGCTCAAGCACTGGAGGCCAAAAGGTACAATTCTTGAAGACTACGTAAATTCTGACATGTACATGTACCAAGAGTGAACCATGTACACGTACCAAGAATGAACCAAGTGAAGCTTGACCAAATCTTTACGAAGTAAACTTAAAATACCTACAGGGAAAAACCTGCCACAAAATGTCTTTACAGAGGCACTGTATGACATTTGCATATATCCATCCCAATAAGAACATGTATGTTACAGAAACACATAAAGCAATTAAAAAGAACCACAGAAAATGAACTTAATCAAAAGTTAAGCAAGTGGTAGAACCAAAAAAAAAAAACCTTTTACAATATTGCTCAAGCTTCCATAAGCTATCACCAGTATTCTAATCATCTGCATGCAAAGGGACAGCAACATGTCCTATGTGGGTTAGAACCATCCCCCTTTTGTAAAAGGAGAAGCAGAATCATCAGCAGAAAGATTTATCTGTTCAAAATCCCATTTGTAAAATAGCAACTTCAATTCAAATGCTTGGTTGATACTTGAGAAATAGATTTTATACGTAGATCTTATGCTGGCTAATTTTCACCCAGTTAGTACTTTAACAAGTTTCTTGTAAAGGCATTAAGCTAAGTAAATCAAGCTGCGAATGATAGAATTAACATTTAGTTTAGGCATGTGCTATTCCATTTTTGCAGATATACAAATTCCACTACAGCTGTTTTATGAAATGAGAACAGGGATAATTGAGAATAGACAAGACTGTTTTTTATAAGCTGATGAAGTTTGAGAAAACTGGTATTTAAATACTGCTATTACCAGGAATAAACTTTATTTATAAATATTGAGCTGAAATTAAAACCCAGTGCTGAAAAATACTACAGCTTTCTTCTTTAATTTTTAAATTAGAAGTCCATCCCTAATTATCTTCCTGCAAAAACTATCATACCTATCAGGTTTGTTATAGTCTCTTCCATTCTTGCAGAGACATCTTCTAATGTCACAGTGTTGATAACACTGCAGTAGGTCTTGATAAGCATTGTCCTCAAGTTCCCAAGATGCATCCCTATAAGCAAGACAGAGAACCTGTTACTACAACTTTGTTTCTGATTATTTAAGTGGATTACTTCATCTTTTGGAAAATGTGTATGTAATAAGCACATGAAAATGTTCCAATTAGATAACATTTTAGGCAACAACTAAGCAAATTGAGGATAAATTGAGGATAAATCTAGGATGAAATAGAAATAATTGCTGTCAAGATACTAACTACCTAAAAGCCTCTAAGTCTATAAGTGTTCACTTGATTTGTATTACTGTTACCACATCACTATCTAGCCCAGAAAACCTGATAATTTTTTTTTTCTGTTCAATTTCTTTAATCACCTCTTTGGATTCTCACAGTAGAAACATACTACTGTTATTTTCCAATATCCAGAGAAACCCTGAAGTAGGAATAACAAAAATAGTATTGTAAAATACAAACTGATACACTGTTACTGTGTCATGTTTCTTTGAAGTATTTTTTTATTTTTGCATGACCTTGGCGTGTATTTGCTCTGTTGCCTATTACTCTTTGTCACGGCAGACACAGGTGCTTGTTTTGGGAATTTACTCAAAATACTGTTAAGAAAAATGGATCAGTATTTTCCAAGCCATTATGAGACACTTCATCACATTCTGATTCTTCGTCCTCTCCAAAATCTGGAGCTCCTGTTTCCAGAGAGAATTAGCAGCAGCCTCAAAAGATACCAGTAGTTAAAGAATAATTCTTTCAATAATGAAACACGATTACTTTATCTGAGCCCCAGCAAATTGTAGAAACTTATGAAAAACAGCCCAGAATTTTAGTACCCTTAGCAGTCCCTGGGGAAAAGCTGTATGGCTAAGTAATCAATGGACTGTAACAATGTTTGGGCAACAACTCAGATAATTTAAGAACTTAGATGAGAAAATACATTTGTTATCAACCTACATTAATGTCAAATTATCATATTTAAGAATTGTTTTGATCTTTTAGATAGGTCCCTGGTTTAATCACAACATTAAACATGACTTTCCAGAACTTCCAGCTCAATGTCTAACTAGTCTAACTTTCGATAATTTTGCTGCATAACTAAAAGGAAATGTGCTACTTCCTAACAAAATAATTCTACCATGGAAGGTAGATTTGAAGTTTCACATATTCATTGATGCAAACTGTATAGAACAGCAATAAAAAAATAAATAAAGTTTCTACTAGTCAAAGTAAGCTTGTATAAAGCATTATTGATTATTTACCAAGTTACTTACTTCTCTGGAATGTGTATGCCCATTCTCAACATTTCTTTCTGAAATTTATCCTTGTTATTACATACTGCACACCTAAAGAAAAATATCCCAGCACTCAAAGCTTGATACTGTGATGGGGAAAAAAAAGGAGAACAACAGAAAACCAAACCAATTATTGAATTATTACCAATCTCTGAACGACAATAGATGTTGTCTTGATACCTCTACCATATTTCTTGCATCATTAATCCACAGACACTGTCCTGACACAGATTTTGCTCCAATGACAGTCATGATGTCACTTAACCTTGAAGCAAATGCTATTTCATCCTCCTTTAACAGACAACTGAGCTACTCTGGTGGCCTTCTATGATGGAATGACAGCACTGGTAGACAAAGGAAGGGCAACTGATGTCCTATACCTGGCCTTATGCAAAGCCTTTGACATAGCTCTACACCTCATCTCTAAATCAGAGAGGGATGAATTTGAAGGGGTGACTATTCAATGGATTACAAAAATTAAAATTGGCAGCACGGTCACAGCCAGAGGGTGGTGGCCAACAGCTCTGTGTGCAGGCAGAAATCAGCAATGAGTAGCGCCTCCCAGGGGTCCGCGTTGGAACCTGTCCTCTTCAACATGTTTATCAATGACCTAGGCAGAGGGTTGAGTGCCCGCTCAGTAGGCTTGCTGATGACAGTAAACTGAGTGGTGCAGTTGATAGAACAGAAGGGACACCATCCAGGGGAACTTGGACAGGGTTTTAAAGTGGGCCCAGAAGAACCTTATGAGGTTCAACAGGGACAAGTGCAAGGTATCCAGGATTGCCCCAACCTGATATGTATTACAGACTACTAGAAAATTCCTTGAGAGCAGCCCTACACATAAGGACTTGGAGTTGGGTCCTGCTGGACAAAAAGCTAGATGTGAGCCAGCAGCACGTGCCTGCACACTATCCCCAAATAATTTTATGTGATTTTAAGCAGCTGTTTGATTATTTTTAAAAATCAGACTGTGATTTCCAAGGATGGAAGGGAAAAATAACATAAGAACCTGTATTACCTGCAAGCATTCTCGATGAAACCAAGTATTTTTACAACAAGGACTTCTCAACACACTGTACAGTGGAAGATGTTCAACCAAATCCAGGCATATTGTACACTGCGAAGGTTCTCTAGATTCTTTATCCGAAAAGATTTGAACTGGTTTATGTTCCCAACAGTAAGATCTACAAATGATAACACAAGGTTCCCTCACCAAAAATATATTTCCAGAGCTTTCTTCATAAAAATGAACTTGCTGTTCATTTTGTTCAATCACACCTGCTATTCATAGATAAATACACTATTAGGCAAGATGAAAGGCAAAGATAAATTGTTTAAGGCATCAAGGCAATAGAATACAGTGGAAGAGGCACATTGCCAACTTATACCTGCTATATTGTGAGGATGACATATTCTTGTCTGTCAGTATTTCTTTTGGTCCAAATATTATTGTTCCTGTCTAACATCAATGCATGCAGGCACAGGAAATAAGCAGAAGAAATTGGAAACCAAGGTGCAGTTAGAAAACTATGACCTATTTACTACAACAAAAACACAGTGGGACAAAAATTGCACAACTGGTGCACAATAACTGAGGATCACAAGCTTTTCAGAAGAGACGGGCAAGGCAAAAAGGGCAGAGGAGTTGCCCCCTATGTTAAGAAATGGACAGATTGTGAAGAGGTGCCTCTGAAAAATAGCCACAATCAGACTGAAAACTTATGGGTTAAGTTACTGGACCAAAACAATAAAAAAAATCTGATGGGCAGGGAATACTATGGGCTACCTGATCAAGGAGAGCCAGTTGATGAGGCCTTCTTGCATCAGCTTCAAGAAGCATCTCACTCACATGATCTCATTCTGATGAGAGATTTCTACCACTCAGATGTCTGCTGGGAAGGCAACAGGGTAGGCTGCAAGCAATCCAGAAGACTCCTGGAGTCTGCTGAGGATAAATTCCCAGAACAGAAAGCTACTGGACAGACCAATCTGCAGTGAGATGCTACTGGACCTTGTACTGGCCAGCACAGAGGGGCTCATTAAAGAGGTTAAGATTGGCCCCAAGAGCATGCCCTGGTTGAATTTGTGATCTAGAGGAATTTGGGCCTGGCAAAGAGCAGAATCAGGACCCTGAACTTTCGGCAGTTAAAGGAATTACTGAATGAGGTCCCTGGGAGGCTTATTTTAGAGATAAAAGAGCAGAGCAGAGCTGGTAGCTAGAGACACCTCTCTGAAAGCACGACAGCTCTCTTCCTGTCTACCAGCATAAGAAATCAAGCAGAGAAGATAGGAAACTGGCATGGCTGAACGAGGACCTGCTGGTTAAACTGAGGGAAAAGAGGGACACGTACAAGCAGTGGAATCAGAGATGTTCAGCCTGGGAAGATGCTCAGCCCAGGAAGGCCTACTGCATCCCACGCTGTGTTAAAAAGAGGTATGACACTTTAAGGTCTCTTCCAACCCAAACCATTCTTTGATCAGAACCTCCTTTTTTCCCCCCCATGTTTCCATACTGTCATGACATTAAAGGATCCACTTTGATTTCATACAATGGCTCTACAATTTCTAGTTAGGGTGATAAATTCTATAACTTAGCTCATGCTCAAAGTAAGAAAATAGAGAAGATACACAGCTCTAGAATAAATCTTTCTGAAAATGCATTATTTTTACATGTGCTTGACTTCATGGTAAAGTTTGAGATATTCATTTAAAAGTTAAATGCCTCCCAGATTGCCATCCTCCTGCTAACTCTGTTTTCAATAGGCAGCATGAAAACATAATCAAACACACTTAAGACTAGTTTGACTACAGACAAGCTGTTGCAAAGATGATAGTAAAAGAACATACAACCTAACTTAGACATTTGACACAAAATTCATTTCTTTCCAATCAATCAGTAATAAGCAGACCTAGAACTTCCATTCGGAAACACAATGGAATGGCTTATATCAAACAAGTAGGACAAACCAAGGGAAGGAATTAGAGGAAAAAGCTATTTTCACACACAGGAGGCAGACGTACAAAAAACCCCCAAAACCACACCCCAACCATTTTACTTCTTTTGGAGTGCTGAAAATTTACTTTATATGTACTGTTAATGCAATGTACTTGCTTGCTTTTCATGTTTTCCACAAATTAAGATTTTTTAATTAACAATTTATAGTTCTTACAGCCTCCTCAAAGGTCACAAATGAAAAAAACAAATGAACTCCTGTCTAAATAGAACTGAGAACAACAAAAAAACCATAAGCCAACACAAAATCCCCAAACTTACCTGAAGTCTTCCATGAACTGAAAAACACATTCCTTTTGTAACCCACAAGGAAAATGGTAACTTCGCTTACATTTGGGAGCCACACATCCAATTGAAGCACCCTTTTTCCTGCAGATATTACACACCTGGGAAGAATATGTTTTAGAAAGAAAAACATTAAATATCTGAAGCATAATTATTTTCCTGTGTTCTATGCATATTTCAAAGAGAAGACACTTATTTCATATAATTTGATTAGGTTTTGTTTTGCATGTACGTTGATTGTAACCTGCAAGCTGAAATGCAAATTATTCTATTGGTAGTTAATTTAGCTGCATCTATAGAATTACAGATCAGTTTGAGACTCCTAAAGGATTATGTGCATGTGCATTGCTCTTTTTAGTTCACCTACAACACACACAAGAAATAAAAACATTAGCAATTCTACAGGATGTCTCATCTCTTCAGCTCCCAGGACCCCAATACCCTTGTTACTGACGTGTAAAATTCAGATGCTTGAATGGGTTCAGCGCATTGGCTGTTGACAAAAATAAACCCCGCACATGACACCACATATATGCTTAATGAAAAGTTACTCTTTCTCTCCTTGTAAAGAGATCATTCTTACCAGTCTTGCAGCTCTGTTAACTTCTTTCCTAATATCTTCGATCAAAAATCCATCTATACCTTCATCTTCTTCCCCCCTCTGCCAAATGCCACTTGACATCAACTACAAAAACAGATTAATTATTAAAACCATTCATCTATCTAAAGACTTGAAATTATCTACACTGTATTGTCAAGCAAAAGAGACAAATTTATTCAAACAAAGCTCGCACGTAAATATTTGACAGAGTAGAATGGCTTCTTTCTGTCTCCCAATTCACTGCTATTGGTCTGCCATGACCAACTCACATTTCCAAGCACCTGATGCTGATGATATAGCACAAAGACAAGTAACCTAATCCCAGCTATATATATATATATATATATATACACACACACGTGATTATAAAAATAATTCAAAGCATCTATGCTTTAGAAGGTACTCATCTGATCTGAAACAACAGATTTCAGTAGCCAGTAAAGCCCAAGATGGAGTCTTATTTTCCACTCAAAATACAGGATCTACTCAGGTAACTGTCAAACAGTTACTTTCATTAAACAAGGTTTCAGAAGAAATAAAATTAAACTGTGAATGACAATTTTGTTGGGAAGATAATTAGCACAGTAGGAAGTATCTGTGCTGAAGTGCAACCTCAAAGGAGAAGTAATACACTTTAAAGGAGAAATAAATAAGAAGAGAATCTGGTATTATGGCAAGTCAGGACAGTTTGACGATAATTTAGAGTAAATAGTTATCTCATAAGGCAGTTACACTGCAGACTTCAAATAAGTAGATGGTTTCATAACTTGAGACTGGAAAAAATAAAGGAGGCATCATATCAAGTTAGTTTCCACTGAAGAAAAAAAAATCTCTCTCTCTATAGTTTCATTTTCTAACTACACATTTTTAATCAATATTTTTAGTCTAATAAATGTTAAGTTTCATAGCAAAAACAATTAAGGATGTATTTCCAAACCTGAGGCACTTGGCAATGAAAAATTAATATGTACCACTAATTGACCTCTTTCTAAAACTTATTCCTTATAGTACTCATAATAAACTTTTTTTTTTTTTTAAGGAAAACAAACATGTTTTTACTAAGTTGTCGGAATGAAAATCTACAAGGTAACTACAAGAAGCTCCTTATAAAAAAATAACTTACAAATCAGTCATTTGATGCTATAACACCTTCATAATACTCAGTGTTGCAAGCACACACTTTCCTAGCTGTTCTGCTCCATCAGGAGAGGATGCTTCTTCTGCCTTTTCATTGGGCTGTATGTGACACAAGGTTATCATAGACCTAAACTTCTTTTCAACTGATTAAAACTGATTGAAGAAAAATTGTCCTTACATAACTTCAGAAAACTTCCACTCTGCCTTATCTTTTAAGGATTTAACATCCAAACTACTAATCATCTAAAAAACTTGAAGTTTAGAGTTTGAAAGGTAGCATAAATAGAACTTGAATCTTGGAAAATGATAAATGTGGTAAATATTTGTCGTTTATACCCATAACTTTGTGCAACTCAAACTTCTACTGAATGGATACTATAGCTGCGAATAATGAGCAGGCTTCATCTTACCAAACTGAAAACAAGGACTCTAAGTGACAGCATCATCCTATGTACAGTCAAGAGATAAGCTCACACCCAACTGCAAACTAGCGATAAACATGAATAAAGATGAAAACTTTACCCCACCTATTCCACAAAGGGTGAAATTTGCACATTTTGACACTATGTTTATTTTTACAGAAGTGAATATGTAGGTGCAATCTGTTCTCTCTCTCTTAAATGTACCTTCTTTGTTATGACAGGTTGGAGAATGAACTAAGTAATTAAATGAAATGTAGCACTTAACAAGTACAAGCCTTCAAGGCTACAATGCCTTCAGTTCAAGTTTTACAACAAACCACTTAGACAAGTTACAGCTATTTAATACTTGTTGTACTTACTATTTTTCAGCTAACATAATAATACTACCACTACATACTTACCAAACAGTAATTATGAAGAGTGAGATTATATTCTACATAGGTCCTTTTTTCTCCATACTTTTCAGGGCAGTTATCTGTCCGTCCACAGAGAACACAAGCTAAAACACAGAATCATGTTTAGGATCAGTGAGTCCTGGAATCGACATCAATCAGTTATAAAGCAATAACTCACCACTTTTAATTACATGCATCCTCAAGCAGCTTACAGGATAAAGGACAGTAGATACTGAAGGGGAACTCAGAAATGGCAATTTGTGACCAAAGGATGGTCGGAGAGGGAAGGAAGGCCTGACTCCACGAAGGGTTAAACTGGCTAGAAGCAAAAATACCAGAGACAGAATAACTCTGTTAAAGAAGCTTCCCTTGGTGAGAAGGTAAGAACACTCAGGGCACTGTCTGGTAGCCTTTGCATTCCAAGATTACTACCGGGCCACATCTGGGCAGCAGAACTGAGGGGGTGAACACTCAGCTAAGGCATCTGATGCTGAAGCAAGTGTATAGAGAGAAAAGGCATCTTTGCAGGCTCCTTGTAGGACTGTTTACAGCGGCAGGGATCCGTCCACTGCATCACTCATTAAATTTGATTTTTATATTTAAATACAAACATGTTTATTTGTCTCAAGTCGTTCAGTAACAACTACACATTAATATCCTTGTCTCAAAGAAATAATGAATTCCACAGTAAACAAAGAAATAAGTCTACTATTTATTCCTTCCTTACTGCCTAGTATGAAAATACTCCACTGGTTCCAACTGCCTGCTGATTTGGGACAGGGCTATCACCAAAGCAAACTCAGAAGATTTTGCTCACAACCAAAAAGTTCTTCCATAAAGCCTGCAGAAAATTATTAAGCAACCAACAATGTGCAAATATGTGAAATATATGACCTCTAATTTTTTTAGTATAACACACAAAGACGTCACCATATCCAGAATTCATGAAGACTTCTTTGTATTTCTATGTGACAATCTTCATGAAGAGAGTTAGCAGTATGCAGACTGTCAAGTTACAAGCAATATTTTAAAAACATATTAGTTTCAAAACATTTAAAAACTACAGACATCAATGTCAACTAAAGCCTTGAGAATTTCCTCATTTCTGAAGTCCCAAGCCCACCAGCATACTCAAGCATGCATAGGCAGGGAATATCTTCCCTTCAACTCTTAACAGATATACAAAATAGATTTTCAATATACTAACATCAGGAACAGTCAAAATAAAGTGATTTATAATTGATATATTATATGAAGACTAAAGATTTACATAACTATTTGATTAAAGCCTTACTTACGTGGGCTTTGAATGTCAAAATTATTCTCACTCATTCTAGTGAGTTCTTCAAGCTGTTTATCATGGAAAAGAAATGAAGAGTTAAATACACATCTAATGCATCAAGAATTAACATGATGTACTACTGTTATAGTTCATTCCAAATTCAAAAAAATCCCAAAGCTCAGTGAAGTTTTAAAAGTGAAAACAAGAACAAAAGAACCAGTATTAGAATTCAGCTGTTATTGTGAGAGATGTGGGTTCAAAAAGAAGGATGTAGAATAAATACACCCATACCAACGAACATATGTTGGTTATTTTCTCAAAACACCAGAAACATATTTTCTTTTGAAAATAAGCAGCTGCTGAATTGGAATTTTATACATATACATAAATGTACGTTCATAGTTATTTTCAACATCAACAATAATGAAGTAATGATCCAAGGAGAACTAAAGCAGTGGCAGTGACTCCTGCTCAAATAGAGATGGTATTAACACGAGTAGTTTAGGAGAAGAACACTGGGAAAGATGGTGACTGTAACTGAGGAGGTAGTTTTCCACTGTTCCCAGGATCTTATTCAAAGAAATCCTGATCAAAGACTAGAAAAAGAGAAATGTGAGAAATCAGAAACAGGCACACGGGAATCAGCACAGGCCAGAACTACATATTTTACATTCTGAAGTAGAGTAATCCATTAGGAAACATTGACCTGACTTAAGTTGTGTTTCTTCCAAAGCATACTCTTAAAAACCAGATCTCCAGGAAACATTAACACAGGCAGGTAGGGAGTTGGCCTAGCCTACCCCACATTCCACACTTCCTGGACTACATGGAACAGCTCATGAAGAAAGTAAAGGTAACTGTGTTTCTTCATGGCAGCCCTAAGAACATTGCTCTTCCTCTAGTGCAAAGTCAAAGCCTTTCAGGTACTCAGCTGTAAACAGACAGCTTGCCTTTTCTCAGGAACTGCGGAATGCTTTGTGTGAGATTTGCAGGGCAAGCAAGGCAGGACAGCTGTCCCCAGGTCCACATTTGACCTCACAGGAGGGTGCACAACCTCCTGAATATGTGCCAAGGGAGCAAGGAGGCAGATGATAAATTCCATCTGCAAACTGGAAGTCTGACAAACTGAGCTATCAGAGCTTTGTTATTTACAGTTTTGTTTAAACGGTACTTGTACAAACTTTTGCAAATACAGTACTGCAGCCACGTGGTTGAAGTTGCAGGTAAGGCATGGCATCAAGGAAAGAGAAAGAAGAAAAATGGACGGCAGAAGTCTTGGGTCTGACTTCTGTTCTATGCCACTGCCATTAAAGACAAACAAAATACTTCCACAGGAGATGTTTGCCAAAGAATGGTCTAAAATGAAAATAAACATTGATGTGATCAACATAGGCTATGGTAAGTGCCAACAGCCACATGAGCATATGGTTTCACCTTTCCCCAGGAAAAAAAAGAAACAACATCCCCTTTTCCAAATTATGAAAAAAGATACCGAATTAGGTACAGAGGGAGCAGAAAACACAGCTTACACATTTGCCCTGTTCTTAGCTTACTGCCAGTTCTCACAATTCCGAACCTACCACAGGGTAACACCGTAAACAAACCCTTCACATAAAACCACACAAGACCGGTTTTACACCTTTTGTATTGCACAGAGCCACACCAAGCGGAGAAAGCACGTTTGGCTGGAAACAAGCAAAGCTCCTTCCTCCTCCCCTTTGTGCCGGTTCCAGCAAAATCAACCAACAAAGTCCTTATTCCTCCCCGCATTCCTCGCACTCTCTCAGGGAGTTGAATCCCGCAATTTTGACTGCAAGTCAAAGGAGATGCAAAGTCGAACACCAGAGCTCCACAAATAGAGCTCACGCGTGAGTTCCCCAGGATCAAAGCAATCTCGTATTAGTCTATCGGCAGGACAGGAGCACATTATCACCCACCGTTTACAAGAATGGAAATGTAAATACAACATTTATTCTGCCAAAGCGGACTAAAAAAGCCTCTGAATGACAGCAGTTAAGTTCCAGAACTTAATGGTTCTCCAGAATGCCCAGTGTTTTATTTTTTATTTTTTTTTAAATTAATGACAAAGAGGGAAACAAACAGGCACCGCTCCGTGAGAGTGGATTTCAGGTACCCAATTAGTAGTACGGAGTACGAACAAAGCCGCACGGAACCTACCCAGCTACCCTCGTCCCGTGCCCTCCGTATTTATACACGACAGAGCCCCGCATCAACTCGCGGTTCGTACCACAGCATAGACCCACCGCACGTCGAGGAAAAGTAATTCTCTGCGTCTCACGGGAACTCAGCCCGGCCCGACTCGCCTCCCTCCAGGCCTCAGACAGCTGAGGCCGCACCGCGGGTCCTGGCAGCAGCAGCACGGCAGTTCCCGCGGGCTGCCGCTCCCCGTACTCAGGCGGCGGCCGCCCAAGGTAGAGGGACGGCACCGCGCCTCTGCGCTTCGCTCGCGGGGAAGCAGAGGCTCTACAGGCGGCGCGCTTTAAATCGCCCTAACGCCCCGTTCTGCTCTCGCCTCGTCTCTCTACCCCCGGCAGCATCGGGAGACCGGCGGTAGCGAGGCGAAAGCCTCAGCCCGCCAAACATGTTACTCACCCCGAGGGCGGCGCGGCCAACGGCGAGATCCGGCAGCAGCGGCCCCACGCCGCAACCGCCTGCGTTAACTGACAGACAATTCAAACCCCAACATCCGCCGACGCACCGGAAGTCTGGAGCCCGCCCCTCGCTCCGCCCCTCTCTCCGCCCCCCATCCCATCCATTCCACCGGCTCTCGGCCGCCTTCGTTGGGTCGGCAGGAGGAGATTCGAGATCTTGGAAATCGGCGCTTGGCTGGGACTGCCA
This sequence comes from Lagopus muta, assembly GCF_023343835.1. Lineage (NCBI taxonomy): Eukaryota > Metazoa > Chordata > Aves > Galliformes > Phasianidae > Lagopus > Lagopus muta. Next base: position 33,943,696 of record NC_064438.1, on the reverse strand, counting down.
CTGGAGGGCCGGCGGCGGAGCTCCGCAGCCCCGCGCTCCGCAGCCCCGCGCTCCGCCCACTCTCGGGGGTCACACCACGCAGCGGGCATTGGGCGTGCTCGGCGTCCGCCTCTTTCCGTCTTTGCGATTGTGGGTCCGGTTGGGGTGACCGGGGCTGCCGGTGTGGGAACTGTGGGGTGTTGGGCTTCTGGGGGGGGTCTGAGAATCGTGCTGGTTGTCCGGACTGAGCACCAGTGGAGCTGGTTTGGTTTCTGAGGACTGAGGGAAAAGGGGTACTGCCACCCAAGACCACTTGGCCTGTTCTTATCGGTGAGCTTTATGTTCGATTTCATAATTATTATTATTTTTTTTCCTGTCCTGGCAAAGCGCAGGATCACTACAGACTTTACTTGCAAGCCGTGCAGACTGTAGAAACAGGCAGTCTCGACCAGAAAGCGTATTCTGGAATAGATTTACAGAATCATGGAATCGTTTGAGTTGAATCTCAGCCATCTCGTCCAACTGCCCTGCAATGAACAGGAACACCTACAGCTCCATCAAGGTGCTCAGAGCCCTCCATCCTGACCCTGAGCGTCTCCAGGGGCAGGGTGTCCACCACCTCTGGGAAAGCTGTTCCGGCACCTCACCACCTCTTTTGTAAAAAAAACCAATTTTCTTACATCCAGGCTAAATTTCCTCTCTTTCATTTTGAGACCATTTCCCCTTCTCCTATCACAGAAGACACTGCTAAAAAGTCTGTCCCTATATCGTTTAGTCTTAAGGAAACGGGATTGGTTTGTTTGTTTTTCCCTGAGAAATTCACTTCAAGAAGAAAATACTATTCTATGTATCCCCCCTGTAAGACTGGAGTGCTGATTTGTTTTTTCTGTACTTGATGGGAAGCTCGCATAGACAATTATATTTGTGATAGTAAAATGGGATTTTTCAAATAATAAAGTTTTGTATTTAATTTTTACATAAATTCTTTGTTGTTTCAATGCTGCTGTCATGGAATAGACACACACACTGTTGACCGCAGTCCCACCTTATCCCACCATCCAAAACGGTCTCTGAAAATTCATATTCTCCCCAGTAACTTACCTGTCAAACGTGGAGTCTGTGCAGTACTTGGCCTCAGACCTAAGCTGTCTCCACTCACCGTGTCCCCTATCCTCTTCATAAGCTTCCCTGGCTTGAAATTTGCTAGCCACACACAAATAAAGAACTTAATAAAAGAGCTTAATAAGAGAGGCTGAAGTGATTGAGCAGAAAACTTGGCAAGATGGCTGCTGACCAGCCACTTGTTTTCACGCAGTTGGTCCCCATTGTCCCACTTCCTCTCAGTTGTCCTCAATGTACCTACATCATACTCTTTCCCTAGCCTATTCCCAAAATATATATAATGCTTTTTTCAGAATCACACAAGCACTCTAATATATCCCATAAAAGTCTGCTTTGTTTTTGTTTTTTTTTTTTTTACTCCTACTAGTCTTGTGAAAATCAACATTTTCACTTACCAGTCAGAAAGTTGAAGTTCTGAAGAGGTTCTGGTTGAACTCTGCAATGCTCTGAGTGGATCCTTCAATGGCCAATCAATGGCCTGAGATTTCTGGTCTTTGATATTGTCTCCATTTCTCCTTTAGGGCTTGTATATCTGAGGGTTAGCATACTTCTGTCTGTTGTCCAAAGCTTTTGTTTTGCATAGATTTTAATTAGATATATCCAGAATAACTGATTATTGCACATATCCTTGAAGTGGATAAATCTGAAAAATAACAATGGCATCTGTCAGTGTGAAACAGAACAAAGACTAGAGGCTGTTTTGCTAAAAAAAAAAAAAAAAAGAGGTGATTTTTAACAAATTGTGTCAGTTTTCCTAAATACTCAGCATGGTGGGTATCCCACTGTATCCAGTAATCTCATATCCTCCTGCTATATGAAGAGTCCAGAACAAATTCTATCCTTCTCTGTGAATTTGATCCTACTGTAATTCTTCCTGTACTCTCTCTGGCACCCTGACTATTTAAAAGGAAGTGAGAAAGTGGCATATTGCCAGTGGAAATGGTGAGCTTTTATTTTGTCTTTTGAGAGTCAGGAGTTAAGCCCCAGCCTCCCACACTCAGGATAAACGTCCTAAATAGTGATCTACTGTATGAAGAAAGGATGTTGTTATGTTTCCCCCATATTTTATAATGGATACATTCTTTTGTTGTACGCTGATAATCTTCAAGTACAGAATATTCAATTTTGAGTCAGCTGACATGTTCTGTTTATTTATTTATTTTTTATTAAGTACTCCTACCCAGAGTTCTTCCTTCCAAGTGATGAATAGACATTTAAATGTGTTTTTTTTTTTTCTTTTATTTTCTATTCTTTTTTTGTTGTTATTTTTAAATCATGGAGCTGCAAACATTTTTCTATATTGATATAAACTCCTGACAAATAAACTCCTCTAAGCATTTGAAGTATGGAGGCTGTCTAGACCTCCAGCCCATGTATGGAGATGCACAGACATGGCCTTGCTTGTTAAGCTTTTAGAGAGATGCACACATGCACAGGTATTAATAAAAATAAAATAAGATCTAATCAGTTTCTTATTTTTTGAATTGGCTTTAGGATAAAAGTGGCCAACTTTTTTTTTACTATGGATTCTCTTAGTTCCTTTGCTTTCATGTAGCCCTTTGAAAAGTATTAGCTCACTATCTACCACCAAACACAAGATTCTGTTTTTGTTTTGTTTTGTTTGTTTTTTCCCCTAGTTCTTCTGTTATATTTTTCTGGTCCTTGTTTGAATGTTTTGATCTAAAATCAGGTCTGACTGTTCTCAGTATCTTTCAAAACTCAAACATACCACCTCTTGGCAGCAGGAATTTCCTCACAAAACAGCAATTTCAGGTCTCCTGGTACTGGGCTGCTCAGATAATAAGCAGGTATGTGAGCTGCAGCAGTTAGAAGTGATACTTCTCCTGCTGTGAGACCGTGTAGTTCACCCAGCTGAACTCAAATACTGTCTGCGTTGCTGTGATCATTCTGAGTAAGGAGTTTAATGTGTCTATATAAATGCAATACTACTCTGTTCCATTCCTTGACCTTTGAAACAGGACATAAACTGAATTGCTTATAATTTTTCTTCCCTGAGCTAGAAGTTTAAATCTCGAACACTGTGACCCATGGCTAGTGCTCTGCTAAGGGCAAAACAGATGTATTTAGTAGGCAAACCCTGGGAGAGTAACTGCAATATTGAGGTGAAAGTGATTATATGCATTTTATCTTTTATCCCTTATGAAGCTGAGAAAGAACTTGTGCTGCACTACCTCTACATGTAATGACCAAAAAGTTGTGGTTAATTAAAGAAGCTTAAGTTTCTCCTTTATCATCTTGTAAATTGAAGGCAGGAAAACTTCCACTTATTATCTCCCATTCCAACTGAGCAAACACTAGCCTGTGGCTATAAATGTTCTGTTTTGCTTGAATAGTTTATATTTTGTTTTGTGTTTGAATTATATTTAATGTCAGTTAAATTGCTTTGCAGAAAGTATTTTGTAGAGTTCTTTATTGCAGATGGTGGGTAATGATGGTCATTCTTTGTGAAGTATTTGACTAAAATGCAAACAACCAGAAACAATATCTTTTCAGCAGTGGGATGCATCTTGTTTTTTAAAGGACAGAAAAACATTGCCCCAGCTTAGAGAAAAATTATTTTTTTACATGGTTTATTGAAAATTCAAGCATGTAATTTTTTTTTTTTCTAAAGGGAAATAGTTTTGTTTTAGAGACCTCTAAGATACTCCAATATAATTCTGTTTATTTCCCTCTACAGGTTTAAAGGAAAAATATAGTTAGGAAAATGAGATGGGGCTTTACTCCTGCTTTGTTTTTGAAGGTCAAAGTGTTTCAGTATTTTTTAGGTCTTTAAAACAGTTTAAAGTTTATTGAGATGTTCATTTTTGATTACAGGTATTTATATAAATTTGGAGATAGGTAGCCTGGATTATAGAATTCCTAACTAACCTCAGACAAGTATTGTATCTACATAGATTAAGTAGAACATGAAACATTTTCTTTGAGCATTTAAATCAAGTGCTTATTTTAAAAGAGGTTAGGGGATGTTCCTTTAAAGGGATTATATTTTTTGTTAAGTTTACTGTAGTAGTAGTAGACAAGTAGTAGACTGTAGTAGAAGTAAACAAGCTACTGAAGTCTAGTGAACAAATGAAAGTTCAGTTAGGCAGACTGTAATCAAATAACTCGTAAAGTAAAAACTAAGCAAGTCACAAAGCTGATTGTGTGAGTACTCTAGTTCACTTCAGCACCTCTTGAATCAGGTTATCTTCAACTATCCAAGAACACTCAGATGAGGGAGTAGTCAGTGGATGCAGAAGAAATAATTCTCAAGCACCTGAAAGTCAAAAAGAAGATTACCTTAGGTGATGGCTAGCTGAAGAAAGTTTTTGTTCTTTCAGTTACTTGAAGAGCATGTTATTTATTGTAAAAGCTCATGGAGAACCCTACTGGAGATATGATTGTTAAACAAACAAACACGTGAACTCTGGACTTGTTATTCTTTTGCTAATCTTTAATGAGAATGTTATAAAGAGCTTCAGATATTGGAAACACTGAGAACACATCTATGAATTGTCACTGGCAGTTAACGATCACAGTTTACTTCAAATGCCTTTGACCTAATATCCACTTAATCATATTTTCCTTTAATATTGATGCTGTGAACACCGTTCACTATGAATACAGGTAAGACACTCAACATTTTTACGGATAGAAGGTCAAAGCTTCACTCATCAAAAGGGAAGCTGGCCTGATGAAGGGTCAATTAAAAAAAATAAAATTAAAAAGTAATTTGGTTTTAATTGTGAAAATACAGATGCTAATTTTGTCTGCTCAGACAACTGTAGATCACTGTTCTTTGTTTTCATGAGAACCAAACAAGAAAAATGGAAACAAGGTTCCATTCCCCTGTGAAAAGGTTGTTGTACTCTTCGGGAAGAGTATTTAAGTGTTCTGTGCGCCACATAAATGCCTGTGAATTACATATAAATGAAGATCTCATTTCTAGGATGCAGATCATACTACAGTTTTGTTGATTGTGAACATTTCATCTCTTTTCAAAAGATTTAGATGCTAATATACAAATTTCAGGAAGAAGGATTTGTTCTGGAGTCATACAAAAGCAGAAGAAAGTTGGTGATGGCCCCAGTGAACTCTCTGCTAAGTAAAAGGCAGAAAGGTCTCAGGGAGTTATTATTATTATTATTATTTTGGTCACAGTAAAAAATCTGAGAGGAAAAGGCCAATGTGGTGTTGCATTAAGTTTATGGATAAATACAAGGAAAAGACGAGCTAACAACAGTTAAGGCTCAATTATTCACTGATGGCATATGGGTAATTTTTGTTTGTTGTTACTGGCTTTTTGTATGTAGCTGCAGGAAATTTGTTCTAAAACCTCTTTAGTATTTCTGCCTGAGCACGGAGATGCTTAGATAATCTTAAATCTTGATTGTTCAAATGATTATGAGCTCTGCTGGCCTGAGGTGAGCATTCTGTGTTTAGTTTGCTATCTTCTCATTCTACAGAGGAAGATCATCTTTGAGAACAGAAATAAGTTTGGCTGAGTGTTATCTCACTGCAGAAATTTAGAGCTAAAGCTCACTAACACAATCTATCACTGTCTAGACTTTTCTCATTTTGCAAATTGCCCAAGATCTGAAACTTTGCTAGGCAAATGATTAAAAATAGCAGGAGATGACTTGTTGAGTATATACTTTTCTTGGTTCACTATCAAGAGAATACACCACTTACTCTTTTCGAATACGCAAACAGTTACAAATAAATAAATCTGTTATAAAATTGATAGTTCTAAAACCCAAGGCTTGGAAAGTTACTCCTATTAAGAGCTATTTTCTTCCATTTAAATTTTTTTCACTCTCTAATGTAGGAGTGTAATAGGAGAATAAGGAGGAGAAGGTTCTAATATATAGCTGTAAGACCACAATATTAGAACTGTGCAGGGGGAGCAGCTCGGGAGTGAAATTTAAAAAGCAAATAGAAAAGTTCAGAACTGGTCTTTTTAATACATTTTGTAAACCCGTGTTTCTTAGAACTCTGCTGCATAACTTGTGGAAAACAATACAGTATTCATTTATTTGAAATTCTGCATTTACTGTGCTGATCTACAGCTTATTTGGGAACTCAGAAAAGAGATGCAGCTGCAACTTGTGTTTATATCAAAATACATATAAAACTAATCATACCAAATGGTAAGTCAGATAGAAGAGAGGATATTTCAAATGGCTGATCTCCTGCAGTTGGCTCATATAAGAAAGTCTGAAGTCATTCTGTATCTCCACTTGAAAATTCAAAAAGATGGACTTTTCTTCCATCTTTAGCTGGCAATGTCTGAGAGATTGTAATCATGAAATTCCAGCTTTTTTTTTTTTTTTTACTGTTTGGCTACCAAGTTTCTCCCTGCTGTCTGGAGAATTATCCTTAAATATGCTTTTCATCCACAAGTATGATAAGTACATCATGTAGAATGCCACTTTGTCTGGGAATAAATGCATTTAGCACATGGAATAGGTTGGGAGAAAGACTGTCAGTAGTCAAGAATTCCTTCAATCCCGTGAATTTTCATTAGTATTCTTGTCAATTGAAAATAAATTTGAGAGGGCTTGGCAGTACGAATTCTGTGAATCAATTGTGACTGACCAACAGAGTGAACTTCTTATTGACGCGTACTATTAATCCTAAAGAAGAGCAGTCTGCTTGTTAAAATGACTCACCCAAAATAACCTTTGGATAATTTTACCAGTGAATGCTTTCAGTGTCTTAATTTTAGATTATCCAAGAGTGTAAGGTCTGAAAGCACAACTTACTATAGTTCTAATCCTTTTGATCAGTGGCCTAGTTACACTATGGCTGTGCAGATTATGGCTGAGATGGTAGTGACAGATGAAGCTAGAGGTGAGTCTTTACCATCCTGTTTGTGAAATGATGTTTATTGGTATTAGTAAATAATAGGATTTTTGTGGTTATGGACTACTCCACAATTTATTGCTGGCTATTAAGTTAATAACTGGGATTTTTTTGTCTGTATTTGATTATACATAGAATACAACTGATTTTTTTTTTTTTCTCATCTTGGAAAAACTGGAGATGAATATTGGGCCTACTTCCTGAGATTCATTATGTTGCCTGAACAGTAGAAAATAGGAACAAAATAGAAATTAAAATTAAACCATTTTTATGTTCACATTTCTCCAATGACCCCAAACTTCACCATATTAAAATCACTTCTGTCTCTTGCTGCTTTGCTTTTGATCACAGTAGTTTTCACTTACCTGTCATGGATCCTGTATAAACATGCAGCAGCCTGACACATACTGCTTTCAAGTGTCTAAAACTTCACAAGAATGAGTACTTTTTTTTTGTTGTATAAACAAGAATATCCAAAGTGACTTCATCTGGATTAAAGGCTTCTGGAAAATGACAGTTATTGCTCTGGGGACTTGACCTGTTTATTTTCCTTAGAATAAGGTAGATCACTGAGGAATGGCAGTGTAAACTTCTTCCTGCCATGCTGTCGCTTTGATTCCACTGTACACTAGTAGGGAGTGAATAAGCAGATTTTAAGTTTAATGAGTGTTTATATTGTCTCAATAGAATGCAAACACATTGTAACAGCTAAGGTGGTGGTTGTAGTGATTATGGCTCACTCCTCTAAATTGTAACAATTATGGCCTTATTGTGGCATGCCAGTCACCATCAGTTTGTCCCTTAACTGAGCCAAAGATACCGAAGGAGAAGGAGCCATTCTCATGTGGGGAGAATACCGACCTGAGCAGCTGGGGAGACCAGGGCTCTTCCTACATTCTAGCACTTGTCAAAATTGTCTGATTTTCCCCTGCCTCAACTTCCTGAGCTATCCTGTATGAGGAGTGATGCTGACTTTCTTCACAAGACATTTTGAGGACCATTCTTGGAAGATATGTATGCGTTGCTGCCAAATGAGTTTCCCTAAGTAAAATCTAATAACTCTTAAGAATAGGTTTTTAAACAAATTTACTTCAATACGGGGAAAAAACAAACAAACAAAAAAAACCTTTTCATTAATCAACCAAGAGAATTGCTATTTTTTCCCCTTGTTTCTTGAAGTGTAATGAATTAAAATCAAAGCTTGGGGCATATTCTTCCCTATGGAACCATAGTCGTAAGTAAAAATTTCAGAAAATCACCACTAGATGGAGTTAATGATTTTCTAAATTACTCTGCTAGCTCTGTATATAATGGAATTGTAAAATGATTATGATCACTGAGTTGTTAAGTGGAATATGGTAATTTAAGTAGCTCACCTGTATCTTGTTGTAATTGCATTATCTGTTCTTCTTCAGGCTTTACAATTCTATGATTTTTTTCACCTCATCTAAAATATTTTTTTAATAATTGATGCATAATAACAATATTTTAATAGATTTCTTTATCAGATGTGCAACATCCTTTATCAATACTCAAATTTCTTCTAGACTATCCTTACGATTCTCTTCAAGTCTGTCATTGTAAAGGGTGTTCAATTCTAATAGTTTCATGCTTTTTTAGTAATTATAAAGGGATAAATAAGGTGAATTAACATACCTGTAATTTTTATTTCATGCTTAAGATACACTGTTCTGAAAAACAACTCAGAAATCAACAATTATGAAATCTCATTTGTCAGGAAGTAAACTCTGCTAAATATACCAGCACAAAGATTCTTGTGTCAGGATCTGCAGACTTTATCTTTTGATTATTTTCATTTCAAGTGTCATCATAAGGGAAATTCTGATTTTTTTTTTCATGATACATTACTTAGAATAGTCTAGCTCGTTCTTTTTATAGCCAAAAATTGCGTCCATTTTTGTACCATTAAATATAACTTGTTTTTACCGAAGAATATTTTAGATGCGGCAGCCCCCTTGCCATGGACTGTTACTGACATGCCACTTCTGAAGTTGTGCAGAATATACAACCACTCTCAATTTATCAATTTTCAGAGATTTTTACTCTTCAGGCAGATGCATTTTGGCTATATTTTGTAGCAAACAAAAAAGGGAGGCAATATTTTCCTTCAACAACATTGCTTTTCTGGGATTAGAAGTACCAGACAGACTTTCTGTGATTTGTTGAAGAAACCCACTTCATTTTTGGCAAAACAAACATGTGGCAGTACTTCAAAGGGGAACTCTTTTACTGTGTAATGAATATAATCACTAGTTCACAACTCTAGATCTTTTCTAATGTGGCTCTAATATTATTTTGTTTCTTCTTTTAATACCCCCCCCCCAAAAAAGTAATCTTAATCTTAATGTTTCTGTTACAGGACATATTAGTTAATGCTTTCAGGCTATTTTACTCTGCTTATTAGAATATTATAATTCATACTAAGAAATGAGTTATTAATGGTGCTGAAAATCCAATTTCAGAAATGCATACTACATAGTGAAAATCAAACAGAGAAACATACGTTATCTAAATATTTTAGGAAAAAAGATGAGAAAAGTATAGCTCTAAAATCTATTGTTGTCTCTAACTATAAAAAATAATAACTATTTAAAGATGCAAGATAATATTTGTCTTATTTTTAAGTATTCCCATGAAAAAGAGATACTGAAAATAACTGAAGAGATTTGTATGAATCCCTTGCTCCCTTGTTTTTCTTCATCTTGTTTTTACTGCCAAATATAACCAAACCTGATAGAAGAAAGAAAAACAGACATTTTGAGTCCAAAGTCTGTGTTTGGTTCTGTATCTATAATCTGAGCTCTTATGTCTTTGTAATATGAATGTAGAACAGAAGCAGTCATAATCAAGCCTATCTATAGACAAATTTCTCTATTCAGGTTTCTGAGAGCCAGAGTGAGAATTTCTCTAAATTCTGCTAATTACTTTTGGTCCAGCATTGTTCAAAGCAGAATTATTTTGTGTACTGAATTCATATTCTTTTAATCAACTACTACTGCAGGGTGATAGGTTTAAAAATACAGTACAGTTTTTACAGTACAATTACTCCCATACATAATGATGTAGCTTAAGACTTTAATAGTTTGTGGTGTCTTCTCACATCTAAACAAATAAATGGGTTTATGCAACAATTGTGTTGAAAATGTTCACATACTTACAAATGAAACGGAATAAGCAATTTATATATAAGCTCTTTTAATTCTGTAAAGTTTACTAAGATTATTTTTAAACCATGCGTAGTCTCAGAGTCTGTTATATTGTGATACCGTCATTTCTTGGAATAGTTTGTTTCACTATCCAATTAATTTCGGAGTTATACCATATGGATTTGACATGTATGCATTCGTAGCTGTTATCAAGAACTTTAATGGCTTATTAACCCTCTCCTATGAATAAAGCCTTTTCCTTTGTAAAACTAGAAGAATGTGGCAGAATAGAAAAAAGAGTTTTTACACCTCCTCTTGTCAGTCTGAATGATTCACTAGTCATGGTAGGCTGTATTCTCTATGTCAATAAAATTAAATAATCAGTACCTGTAAGTTAAATCACTTCTCACACCCACTAGTAAAAATATGACAATAAAGCTATTCCCAGTATAGTTTTCATTTTTTCATTGAACATAATTACATATAGTTTAGAGACTACAGCTATAAGACATAAAAAGATACCTAAAACTTTTTCTCTGTAGGTGATAAATTAAACAAAAGGAAAGATGTTTCTGCAGAAGTACAGTTTGTTATTTTTACAGGGACAAGACACTGAGGCACAATAAAGTATCTTTTGTTTATTTAATTATAGTCCCCATAAATGTCAATAAGATACTAGAAAAATAGTACTTTTGACTTGTGAATTAACTGCATGATGCAGTAGTTTTAAAATGGATATAGATTTTTAATGTGAAGTGTTGGTTTAACACTTGCTCTATTTCAGTAGAATAAAGGTACTTATGATGAGTTGCATGGCTAGATCTTTCAAGTACCTCTATTGGGTCTTGACAGCTCAATGGATCTCCTAATTTACGCATCTGTAATTCTGGAACTCTTTAAGAGAAAGATTTTAAGCCTTCTTTAGGGAAATAATTATGGCATTTAGACTTCCTGTCTTTTTATCCAATTTAGAAGTAGCATAAATGTCTAATTAAAAGGCAGATGACATTCAGTCTTAATAAGGATGTATACCAAAATTATTCAAGCAGTGAAAGCATTATATAAAGAAGAGGTTAGGGCAGTGCAAAGAATTATTAGGAATATATCTAAACAGGTTAATTTTGTTTGTTTGCAGTGAAAATGGCTGCAGAGTTTATATACTGAAGTTTGTAAATAATTTAGCATTTGTCCATGAAAGATATGCAATTTACCTTTGTTTTAGAACATAATTCAATATCATTTTAGAATGCATGATAGATCTTTAGTATCATAGAAAAGGAGATGATCACACTGGAGACAGATAGTAGGCAAGCCAACTAGCCTGAATCCATAATGCCTTTTGAGATACTTTTAAGGATCGAGTCATACATGTGTACATAGGTCTTCTAACTCTTAAGCTCTTTCAACATGCCCTCAATTCCCAAGCTTCTGTGACTTTGCATGCAAGAACAGGTATGTTGAAGAGAGGCCTCTGTTCCTCTGCAAACACATGTATGGTGCTCTGTAGCAGGTCAGTGCATGGATGGTGGGAAGGAATGGACAGAAAGGACAATGCTGAGAATTTCTGTTCACGTCTATCACAAAAGAAATCTGGTGGTGCTTTGCTAATCTCCTTGCTGTATTTTTCATCTATGCTTCCAGGCTCATGAGGCAGCTACGTGTGGTTCACAGGAGTCCCATGCCATCTGGACATGGTGCTAGATAACTTCATCTAGGCTCCCTTCCCCATCAGGTTGTATTTGATGATGTTTAGAGGTCCCTTCCTACTTGAGCTGTTCTATGCTTTTTTGATCTGTGCGCTGACATTTCAAATTAGGATAAAATGTGTTGTCATGAGCATACTTGTAGGAAATAGGGTGCATAGCCTGATAGACTGCAGGGAAGAGTAATACTATGACTGAAATCTCCGTCAGGTTTTTTGTTTTCTTCTAGTGCGTGGAGACAAAAATGCTTTTCCCAAAGTTAATGCTAGTGGCTAAGCTACCCTTTGAGACATCCTGGGAGAAGGAAGTGAGAAGAGATCTGCTCAATGCAGCTACTGAATTTCATGAATGCAATTTTATTACAAACTGCACAAATGGCAGTGAGTATCTTTCTCTTTCTGTAGGCAGATCTCTGTAATTCCCCAGTTTCCTGGGCTGGCTTAAATTGTACTTTGTACTTGGACAGTTTTTTAAACAATGATTGTGATTTTTTCAATATTAGGTATGAGCCATGTTTACATCGATACATGACTCTTATCAATAATTGTTTCCTTACTCATACAACTTATTGAGAACTCTGCTTGTAATATTTAAATTAACTATTTCCTTTCTGATACAGAAAATATACTGTGAATAATTCTGCCACGCAATTTGTGTTTCTAATACATTTTTTCAAAATAATTCCTATTTATTTATGGTTCAGATACTTCCCCCAGCACATTCCAAAACTCAAGGTATGTCCTTATACATTTGAGCCATATTCTGTATATATCTCTTTTTGCCTTTTGGTTATTCAGTAGTTAATATAAGCAGAAAAATACAAATTAAGTTTTTAGCTAGAGTGCTGACTGACTAGTTTTCCACGAGAAAGAAATCAGTGGTATTACAAATGGTTTTAAGATCCATAGCACTGGTGATATTTACGAACACAGAGTAGGTGTTCATAATTGAGTATGTTTGCGTGCATTTAAAGTGGCATTTTATTGAAGAATCTGAGGTGGGTTGTCATGGAGATTAAAAGCTTTGAAATACTATTTGTTGGTTCTAGTTGTGTTTGCTGGGCTTAAGGATATTTGTTCCATTTGTTCCATTTGAAACTTTCATTGTAAGAACAGTTACACTTTTGTCTTTATTGCAAAGGCTATTCTAGCAGGCTTAGTAAATAGGGACGTGGTAAGCACATCCAACTTAAAGGAAATAAATGCTGTAGTTTATTTTGGATTAACATTCCAATTTTAGTTTCCAAACTGTAAAGATGCTTTTCTTTTTTTTTCTTTTTTTTTTTTCATGGTAGTGTTTCAGGATATTTAGAAGATGTCAGAAAATTGTCAACTTCCCAAACTTTCTGAAACCCTACCACAAAAAAAAAAAAAAAAGTTCTGAACATCAGCAAATGAAAATATTTGATTTAGATGAAAATGATAAAGAAATGAAAAGCATCATGTATGTTTAGCTAGAGGTTGTTTTTACAGTATTATGTACATTTTCAATTTTCTTTGTATGAAAAGCTAAATCATTTCAGGTGCTTTTTTCTTAAATAATTAGAATAAAAACTTATTGACAAGTTTACCTTCAAAGAGCATTGTTTTCTGTATGAGATCATTGATGTTTTGTAGTTAGTATGGTTGTTTTTCTAACCAATAAATCAATGAAAGTGCTGCAACAAATGCTACATATGTACACAACATCACACACTCTTTGAATGAGTAATACAGTTTTCATAACAGACTTGAAGTGATGATTATTAACTAGAATTATATATATTTATATTTAAACTGACACCACAGAATTCTTTTGAGTCTTGACAGATATGTGGAATATTTAAATGGAGTAATTGTAGTTACCAGACCTCCTGGGATTAACCTGCTGGAAAGAAAGTGACATTTTGCAAAGAGAAAAATGAATTTATAGTGTGGAAAAAAAAACCTGAAAATGAGGTTATGGCTTGCCTGTTTATATCCATTCAGGAGGAAAATATGCTTACGTGGAGTCACTAATATGCTGTAGTGATATACTTCACTTACACTTAATTATGGAGGTGCTTAAAAATATTATATTGGGCTTTGTTTCCCGAAATAGAATAAGTGATACTGAAAATATGAGTTGTTTTGTTTTGGTAGGTTCATGTTCAGAGTCGATTATGTGCTATCTTCTTTTTTTTTTTTTTTTTTTTTTTGTGTGTGTGTGTATGAGATATAACTCTACTGAATCAATGTGCTCCATGCCAACACAGAAAGAATATATCCCACAGGGAACAATAGCAAATTCTCTCTGGCACAAACAACTTTTTGATAAATCTCATCCTTTCACTTATTCTCTCAGTTTTACTATTAGTTTCTTCAATGACAAACACCACCTTCTGATACTTTCCCAAACTGGAGTTGCATAAACTTTCAGAATCACCAAATAATTTAGGTTGGAAGAGATCTCCTGAGGTTATCTGGTCCCACTCAAAGCTACACTGACTTAAATAGGTTACTTGTCTGAGTCTTGAGTGGTGGTGATGCCACAACTTCAAATCTTTTCCTTTGTTTGACCATGATATAGATATTTTTCCTAACACCGAAATGGAATTTTCCATGTTGCAGTTTGTGCCCACCACCTCTCATTATATTATTGAGCACCCTGAGAAGATTCTGACTCTATTCTTCCATACTCGTCTATTAGGCAGCTGAAAACAGAAATAAGACCTCCCCTTTGCTTATTCTTTCCAAGACTGTCTGAACCTGCTTCTTTCAGCCTCATTTTGTACATCATATGGTCTGTATTGATGAGAAAAATTCAGGATTGAGTGGAAAGATGTTTCACATGAAATCAGTATCTGTGTAGGAGAGAGTTCCTTTAGCAGTCTGTAGACTCTCTAGCATCAAATCTATGTCTAATGCAACAAGATAGTACCGTAAGCTAGCAGGTTTTACAGGATGTTAGCTCTCATAGATCATTTCTCAAAAATCTTGTGAAGAGTATTACTTTATGGAATGTAAATCTTTTCAATCACTTCTGCACATTGGGCAGAGACTTGCATAGCTGCTAATGCCCTTGTGCTTATATGATCTGGAAAGCGTGTTTTCAGCTCTCCATCATGACCATTCTCACAGTGGACTTGTTCACTCAATAGTAGTTTCTTGCTGACTTGTAAAGGTAGGCAGGGTAGTAAAGGCATAGAAGGTGATGGCAGTCTTCCACCCAAGTGGGCTTACTGAAAAAGGAGGGCTGATGCAGCATGGCTTTGGACAGACCTGTTATGTTCACCCTGCATCTGAAAGTTATTTATTTGTCATTGTTCTTCCTCTTAAAGTATAGTGGATTTCCACACCTAGAGCTCCTGTCATCCGTGGGGAAAAAGGTGAAAGAGACAGCTGAGGAGACCTCCCAGGTCAGTGCTGACAACCTGAATATGGTAACTGTTTTGTCTCTGCCGTGGAATTTCTGGAATAGCAATGTTCTACCATTTTGTCCCTGATAAGAAACAGGCTCTCTTGTCCCATCTGGAAGATAAGGCAGAGCTTTAGAAAGCTAACGCAATGGTAGTTTAATTGAGGTCTCATTCTCTTTTATTTTTCTCCCATCTGGAAATGTCAGTTACCACACCTGAAATATGCCCAGTTACATGGAAAGGTGTCACTGCCAGACACTGTGGTGTTGGGCCTGTGGATACTGTTATTATGTCCTAAATAACTAACTAATCTGGAAAGATGCAACCATGACATTTTTTGAAGAACTCTTGCAGAACTCTAGAGTCAAAGGAAATAATAAAAACATACATCCGTAAAAAAAGTAAAGCTGGAAAAGGCTCTTTGTAAATTGCTGTCATTTGGACTGTTGTTTTCCAACCTCCAGTTAAACCTGATTTCAAACAGTGATGATTGGATGACTTTATAAATATCCTAACAGATACTGCTGTGTCATTATTCAATCTTTTGCTTCTGTAACTGAAGCATATTATATCCTGTCCTTTCAATCGTGAGAACAGAAAGTCACATCTCCACTGTAGTAGTCTTCTTCTTAAATGAAACAACTCCTTGTAGTCATGGCAGGTGTTCTAAGTTTCTGATGATTCTTTCCAACTTCCTATAGAAGAAAACAAAATTCACTGTGCCTTGATGTGGACTCCTTAATGCTACAGACAGCATTTCAAGTAAAACCTTTCCAAAGTTTAGGAGAAGGGAAGAAATACTCAATGTATCTTATGGCTCATATCTCTGTTTATGCATCCTGGCATGATGTTTGCCTTTTATGCAGCCAGATAATTTGTTGATAGGTATTATATTTGTGATTTACTGTGTTACAAATAACCCAGTTTGTCTATTGTTTATGTGATACTTAATCTTCAATTTGTACTGTGAATCCTGCTTGCCATATCTTGCAGTAACACATGCTGAGATAGCTAGGTTTTGTAAATAGTCTATACAGTCTTATGCTTCTGATGATTTCAGGAGTTTGGAGCATTTTATTCTATGCTTCCTAGAAGCTTTATTTCTTCTGCAGAAAAATAGTTACTATCTCATGTAGGCTAAAAGGAAAACTAAGATATAAGAAATTATGAAATACAGTTCAGGAGAAACTACATTGATGAGTATCAAGTTGACCTCAATTCATGATCTGCAGCATAAAAAATACATAGTGTATGAAAACACTACCTTCCTATGTTATAGAAGTTTCTGTTCATTATAACTTTATATACAATAATATTTTTTTAATTAATTTACTATTTATGTCATAGTTCCTTACCATCCTCCAATCAGCCAGGAGACAGTAAACTAAGTTATTTTCATTTCTTAAATGCCATAGATATATAAATTTATAGCATATGACTAATATTATGTGAAACTCACATGTGATCCTCCTTCTCTTTTAGCCATTTAGGAGCTAAAACCTGAAGTTACTACCATTGTTCTTCATGTAACTGTGATTATTAATTAACCTTAACTGTTATTAGAAGGAATTGAAATGCTGTCACCAATCTCTTTCAAACAGCAAAAATATCTTGTATTTCCTACAGCACAGTCATTTCAACCTTTACTGCAAATCAAACATGCCCAGAAAGAGAACCTGTTGTGCTCTTTTGTGACTTTTTCTGCTGACATAGGGAGCAAAAGGGGATTTCTGAGAATGTTCCTATACTGTTAATTCCTGCAACAAAACATACAACGTTTTAATTGAGAAGAAACATTTATTTGCAAAACAGTTTGGCCAGATATTTCTTGAAGGTAATTTCATGCACTTCCAATTATGGAATGATTCCTCTTTTCTTCATAAAAAGCTGTAATAAATAAATAAATAAATACCAAGTCCCCTTTAAAATATTTGATTCTCTTATCTGTTAGCATTTATCTTCATGAGGGTAGTGGCAGCACCTTGTGGTTGCGCATTAAGCTAAGTGTATAATGAGTGATTCGTTCTCTTTCTTAGCTTCTCCTGAAGGCAGAGAATTAAATGTGCAGTCCTATATCCCATTTTGGTAGAGTTTTATGTTTTAATTTTTGGAGATTTGTTCAGAATGTGCCTTAATGGTAGAAAGTTGTTAGAACGAAGGACTCAAGGGACAAAGAATTACAGAACAGAACATTATTATGTATCCTAGTAACTATTCTTCTAATCCCGTCTCAGCTTATACAGCCACAAAAGGGCATAAGAAGGAATAAAGACCTATTTTCCTTATCTCAAGAAACTGCATGAGATTCTACAAAGCAGTGTTGGCACTGAGATTCTTAGCTCTTGAAGCCATGCTGGACAGTGGTGTCTTCTCACTGACATGTAGAACAATATGTTGTGCAGTCGCACTTGCAAACTGTCCTAGGGGTTTTCTTTCTGAGAGCTGAACATTAGGGTCAAGTCATGTTGGAAAAGGGACTGCAATATTCTTTGCCATTCAAGGGGAATGGTGCTACCTACCAAACAATAGGTGACTGGTTGTATAAACCCTTTGTTCAAGGCCACTTTGCACAGATACTATTTTTTCATTGCTGATAAGAAGTCGGGCAAGTATGAGTCAGTGGGCTGAAGACTGCAGATTCTGCAAAATGCCTGTCTGCCCAGGACCTGTTTTTAAAGATTTTACTAAGATTTCTTCTTTACTAAGATCTTCTGCATTTTGTCTTTTTTCATATTTTTGTCTTTTGGATTGTCACTGTGAAAGTAAGGTAATCTAACTAGATAGAATCTTTAGGTAAAGCTTAATATATGTCTGTTCTTCTCCAGTTTAATCTTACATGTTTTGCTGAATACTGGGAGAATAAAAAGAGAAGGAAGAGAGGGAAATATTTGCCTAATATGAGAGAGAGAGTTACAAAATGAGCATTCAACTTGAAGAGAATGTCAGGGAACAACAGTACCTTATACTGTACTCTAAAAAATTGTAAAAAGTACAAAGGTTCATAACATATTGTAAAGAAAATTCTTTAGAAACTGCTCTGTTATCTTGGAGGTAACAGACACACCATATGCTGTGTCTGGCAGTTGCTATGGCAACTACTTTTAAAATTTAACATGGGGAAACTGTTGCCTAAAATCTCTATGACTTGGGGCCAAATTTTCGTGATGCTGAGCACCATGGAAGAGTAAGAACGACATAAAGGAAACCTTAAAATATCTTCCCTGCTTGTTTTTGAAATTTTATATTGGAATACTTATTCTTGCTTTTTGCAGGAGATTGCCAGTCCTGGATTCCTGAGAGCATTCAAAAGGGGATTAATGGGTATGGTGCTTTGGCTTCTTCTGACAGGAGGACAATTACCGCATCTTAAGTTTAATACTGTGCAAACTACTTACAGTGAAATATAGGAAAACCTGAATTGTTCATTGAGGAATTCTGTGTACAAATTGTGATATTTATCTGGATGCAATCTTTTTGTCATTGCTTTTTGTTTTATGAAGTTCTCACATAAAAGTCAAAGAATAGTAAAATTATTGAAGGAAATAGATGTGAAGATAACACATCTTAATAGTCTGCCAGTACATTTTCTATGGACAAAGTTTCAGTCTTTGAACTATGATAGCACCGTTCCACCAGCTTTCTGCATAGTGCACTTCTGGATGAAGAGGCTGAAAGTAACAGATAAATACAAAAATTAATGCAAATACAATTGAAAAGATTTTGTCTATCTTCCCCAAAGAAGGACTATTAGACCACAGCACAATAAATGCTGTTAAAATAAGCCCAGCACCTCAGTAACTAGATTTCTGTGGCCAAACTGCGTCATCAGTTCTACCTTATCCTCATACCTTTTATCCTCAGCACCTCATAGAAAAGTCTGCAAATGTAGGGCATAATTTAGCTAAAATACAATATAATGTACCATAGATCTTAGCAAAACTGTCCATACAAATTGCATAATGTAGCCTGGAAGCATTTTTTAATGGACTGAAACAAAAGTAACTGAATTGTATGGATTCTGTCTATAGACTTCATTAGACTTTCTTTCAGGCTCTGCTCATGATGTTGACCTTTTACTGATACATATCAGATTAATCATTACTAAAAATATGTCATGTTTTGAGCACACATCACATAACACCAAATTTTTAAAACTGGATCTTTTTAAAAAGACATACACATAAAAAGCAAGCAAACAAGACACAACTTAGATAATGTTAGATCCTTGAAAGAAAGCTTAATTAGTCTCAAAGGGATTTATTTCATGCTATTAGGTCACACAGTGTTAAGTACTTTCTTTAAGTTCCCTCTCCAAAACACTGTATCCTGAAAGTTATTATACTGTGATTTTCTCTATCACAAGCTGTCACAAAATTCTAATTGTGTTTATTCAACAGGAAGAGTTTAAACCTATGTAGACAGTCCACTCAGTGCTCTTGGAGTGGATTGATTTTTTTACCTTGTAAAAAAAATGCCTATCTTTAAATGCACCCTCTACAAGAATGTGGATCATTTTCCTGTCTTCCTCCCTTGTCTGCCACTTATTGATGACACCTTAACTTCCTGCAATTATTTAATTTATTTATTTATTTTAATGAACAGAAGCAGTGGAGAAGGTTAAACTGGCTTGCAAATAATGTGATATTGACTATGAAAATGGGACATACATTTATTACCTGATAAATTCTTAGTACATAAGGATCAGAAATGAATAGCAGAGGTTGGCAGAAAGTGTGGAAAACCTTTTCTTTTTCTGTTACAAATTCTCCTTAAGATTTGGGCATACAGTTGTAAAAGGGCCAGAACTTCACTGAAGGAGACCAGATTTAATGTGGCAGAGCCAGCTGTTAAAATCACAGCTGGTTTCTGGACTTACTCATAAAAAACCTTCTTAGCACATTTTGTTCTCTGCTGCTGCTTCATCTGAAGGGATACTGTGGTTGGCTCCTTCTCCTCATTTCCCTGCCCATGCAAATTTGGATCTGTAAGTTCCTGCTATTTCTGGGAGAAATATATTCCTTGCTGACTGCTTGTTCTTAGTCCTGACCTTCATCTCTCTCCCTGTACTGTGGGAACTTCTCTACAGTAATGCCCAGAATTTCTGGAGAAGTTTACCCTGCAGTTCATTTTTGAAGGAGTTACACATGATTTTGCCACAGATCTGGCAATTCTATAAACTGCATCTAAGTATTTGCAAATGCCAACCCACCGCTGAGTATACATTAAGGCACTGATGTTCACAGTATAGCTGATAGCTAGTGGAAGTGAATTAATCTGTATTGACACATTTGGAAGTTTCACATCTTTTTCCACTTAACATGCTAACGTGATAATTGCTAGACTGATGATTTTTCCAGTGACACGTCTCCTTTTGTCAATATTTAGACCTGTGTATAGAAAGCTTATCTATCACACCTGGCTAATTTTCACTTAATTTAAAAATAAATGGTACATGTTTAGTTTGCAAGGTTAGCAGAACAAAAAGAGGTTCTTATAAACATCTTTCTTGAAACATTCTTTGAAGGATAGGAACAGATAACTACAAAAGGATACAAACTCTGGCTGAAATGATGCTAGATTCCACAAAACAGTCAATTATTTTAATGCCCAGATAAATTGAATATTGAGGTTGAAACTTCATTTCATTTACCTTTTAATGCAAATGAAAGCAAAGATAATGCCAAATAAAAATAACAATAAATACCCAATAAAATCTAAACGATTCATTCTTTTGTAATGTTAGTGATGAGATGAGATTTTGTCAGGGAATTAACATAGACAGTAGTATTTAGGGTACTTGAAAGAACTGAAAAACTGTATTAGCCTTAGTTTTGTTCAGTTTCAGTGCTATCTGCAGGACTGAAGGTCCACAAGAATGAGAATGACCCGACAGACCTGTAAGAATAGGTATCACAACCTTGAAATGAATAATTTAACCACTACTTAAAATGCCTAAATAATTTTTTGCATTAAATACAGCATTTCATCTACAATGCAACTCTCTTTCCTGCCATAGTTTTTCACATTTGTTTTGGTTTTGTATGTTTTGGGGTAAAAAGCTTATTCTCTTCTAAGATGAATTGTGTTCATGTTACTTAAAGCCTTTATTCTATAATAGTACTTAGAAAATTTTTCTTTATTGTGATAAACACTGGTATACTACTCTGAAGACAGAAAATTCAGTCATGGTCAGCTTTTACTTATTCTAAATGGTTGTGAAACCTTGCATGTAATCCAAGGGTTTCACAGGATTTTCAGTATTACATCTATCATGTATCATAAAGTTTTGAGGTCATTGATTTAGTTAAGATTTTTTTTCCCCATCTTTATCTTCAGATAATGAGAAGCCACTTTTAGATTCTGCTTTTGTATCACATTCTGGAAGATAGCTAATAATCTACAAATATGCCACTGCAAATAGGCAACGTGTGTCTATACATGAAAGACGCATAATTTGCACTTTCTTCTACCAGATCATTATTATACCTAGTCCTTCTTTATGATTATTTCCAATATTACAAACCTAAAACCTGAAAAAAACTTTTTGTATTATGTATTTTTATGAAATCCAAGAGTCTTTCTTTGCATGATCAATCATTATGACAGCCTTGCTGTCCAACTACATGCTTGCTGATATACTTTCAACTTGAAGTCCTTAGTGCAACTTGTGCTGAAATTGACTGCTTTCACTGACATTGCATATTTGATACTGTGCTTCTTTGCTGAAGACCTCTTCACTGATTTGTATCTAATTCTGTGTGTCTTTGAAACTCTGAGCATTGCCATTTGGCTATACTCATATCCCATCTTAATTCCCATTTATTATGTTTTATTTAACATGTATCATTTCAGATATTACCTCTCAGCAAATTGTTTTAATTCAAAGAGTTGCATTTGTAAATGAAAAGTCTCAGACATCTTGTCTTTGAACAGACAGCAGGTATACAGGTATTCTGTATGTCACTATTTTTTCTTATGCAGCTCCATATATGAGGGCTGCTCTGAAAGTAATGCCTACTATTCTATTATGTTGGCCCAAAACATAGGGGTGGATGGTAGTGATATGGCAGTAGAGGTTGAACTTCCCCACCAGTATTCTGGAGGCATTACTTTTGGAGCGACCGACATACTTCAATGTTATTATGCAGGCCTTAAAAAACAGAAATGTCATTAAGTGGAAAGAAAACATTCTTTTGCAGTCAACAGTACTGAAATGTGCTGAATTGTACTGAATTATTCTGTCTTGCTAATCTTGCAGAGGACTTTGCAAGTCTTTTTGATACTGCTGAAAGGTTGTACGCAGCTTTATTACACCCTGCAAACACAGCTGATTATCTGAGTTCCTGAGCATTAGTATGCTTTTTTTTTTTCAGAAAAATCTGGAAATATTGCCTTCATTTCTTTCAATTCTCTGCCTGTTTCCCACCCAGACTGAGAGATTCAGATGGCTTATTTTTGACAAAAAAGATCAGATTCTCCTGATGCCATATATTAGAAGTGGTCGAATATCTGCAGAATGTCAGTTACTTAAAAGGTCAGGGTTAGAACTGACTCGTACCCTTTCACAAGACTGTACCCATAAACTTCTAGAAGCAATAAAACCAAACTGCGGCCCACACAATCAGCTTTCAGATTTTGTCAGAACCCTGTGATGCAAGGTTCATTTCTGTGTGTTTTATGTGCTATAATTATTTGCATAAGTGAGAATTTGAGGATTTGTTGCAATAAAGATATAAATTCCTAGGTTTCATGTTTCTCACATAAATTTAACATATGGTTTAGATTTTCAAAGAGTTCTAAAAATGAAAATTAAACAAAAGTCTATATTTTAAAATTATTGCAATTTTGATCCCAAGTCCAAGTGTGGGGAACATTTGATGATGCTTGAAGGCTTGTAGTTGATGCTGTGAAGCAGGGTATAGTTTTGCCAAATCCATGCCACTTTTGGAATTACCAAATTTCTTCGTGGGTTTGTTTTTCTGTAGGTGTATTTGCACAGAAAGAGAACATTAGGACTCTGGTAGAGAAATACATAAAAACAACAGAAACTTGCTTTGCCTTAAGACTGGACAGTGTTATAATCACCCTCTACAGCTTTAGAAAACAAAACTCTTGGTTTTGCATTTAAATCTGTTTGGCAATATGCACTATGTCTCCCAGCCACTTGGCTATTTGTAGAATTTGCTGTATTCAGGGGGCTTGAAATACTTTAAAACAAATTGAGCTGAATGGGGATCTTAAACCATTTCCTGATTGGTGTGTCTTCTAGCCCCTAATGTGCCTTTCTAGGTCTTAGTTATTTCCTTTTCATAAAAAAATAATTGCTTTTAAAAATGTCTGGTTGGATTTCTTTTGTAAAGAGAGCTGAACTGAGGAGCTCTAGGCAGATTAACTGGACTGCTTCGTTTAGCAGGCTCTCTGAGCTTTGAAGAATGCTTCAAAAGTATGGAATAAAGCTCTTTTTCTTCCTATTTTTACATGGGCTAACAACTTCCCAGTCTTTTAATTTGCTGTCCTGTTGCATTAGAGTTCATTATCTTTGTGTTACAGTTTAGTGATTCTGTCTGAGTTTCTATCCTTTCTCTCTTCTGAGTCCTTGATGAAAATGGCAATACAAGTAACACAGCCGAAGCTTGTATACAGACAGAAGATATAATGAGAATAGCACTTCTTGTGGGAATTAAATGCTGCATCGCAGGGTTTCATTTGCAAATATCTGCAATGGAAAAGCATATTTAGAAGTGCATTCAGATTCACTGTTTGGAGTCCCTTCTGTACTATGTTTGCACTGTTCACATTATAAAATAAGGGATGCAGTTTGAAGCTGGTTGAGGATTAGATATGTAAATTCAGAGGAAATAAAGTCTGAACATTGTTTTAAGGTACAATAAGGACAAGAGTGACTTTAAATCTACAACAGAATTCAAAAGCAATTTGCAAATATTATTTATCAATATATTTATTTTAGAACTGAGGAATTTAAACAGCAAAAAATTCAAGTGACTTGAAGTTGTCAAATGTTTTTTGTCCAGATAATATCAAACTACAAATTCCTGTATTCCTCTGGGAGATCAGAAGATTTGAAACAAGATGATCATACTGGCTTTGAATTGGCTTTTGATTATGTTATGAGAAGTCCAGATGAAGGTTTTTTTGCAACATAATAAAAGATGGAGAGAATATATGTGGATAGTTTATACATGAAACTGCTGTTAATTCAGTGACATGGCTAGCTATTGTCATAATTAAATGTATTCAGAGAGTTACTAACTGGAAAGAAAAAAAAAAAAGATTATGTCGAAAAAATTACAGTGGCTCTTGTGTGAGATGAGTTCCCCGTGACCTTCAAAGGATTTTCAATCAAATCCTTTCCTTATTTAATATGAAACTTTGGAAAAGCTTAAAATGTCAATGTAGGTGTTTTTTCTTCTAATGACAAAGAATGCAAAACTTCCAGAAAGGTAATCTTGACTTTCAAAGAGATCTTGTCAGTACTGTTGATGTCAGTATCAAAAGAAGTTAATAATTATCTGAAGAAAACACATTTCTCTTAGTTACTTTTTTATCATACAAAATTTCTCAGGTTAATCACAGAAGCAGATCTGCAGGGGTATGTACTGTACACCTTCACTTTTGCAGCACGCTGTCTAAATGCTACCAAGATTCATAGAGGCAATTATAGCATTATGCCTTCTCTGGCATGACTAAACTTACATTTGATAGGCTGCAAAAAGAAAAACCTAGTAGTTATCTTAAACGTATATTTCTTGTTCTGTATAATTATACCAAAGTAATAGGCTGCTTTTTTGATATCTATATGTCACATGCTTGGCCATGTTGTATATCATTTAAAGGACACTATAGCAGATATTGGAAGTGAGTGAGAAACCTATAGAAAATTGTGAGTGAATTTCAGTTCTACATGATTAGTTTTTGCTTGAGAGAAATAAATCTCAGCATTGCTGTAAAATGTCATGGGCATTTATTTCAGCTAGAATGGGCTCTTTTTTGTGGAGTACTGGTACTGATTTTGATCTGTATTCCACTTCTGAAAGCTCTGAACTCTTGAAGCTTCTTGAGGACTTCCCAACAAGAGTTTACTTTCTAAATGAATTGCCATCAAGATCATTCGGAAAATCTAGATGATGAAAGAACTAAAAATGCCTTACTGCAAATGAAGCAGTGATCATTCTTTCTTTTCTGTGAGGAAGAAATGAAATTCTAATACAGTAGTTCCCTTTGGATGCTCTTTAAAATTTCCTTCAGAATGCAATAGGATAGTTCTGCCTACACACTACTTTGGTTGGAATTGTTCATGATGATGGAGACAATGACATCTTCAATTCTGCTCAACAGGAATTATCAGCGGAATAGAGCACAGCAACATTTATTCATTTATTTATTATGTTCCATTTTACAGAAATTTTTAGGGTTTTAAAGCTTAAAAAGGCACATCTTTTGCCTATTATGTTTCTTTCAAAGCTACATCCATGAGAAGTAAAAGGAGCTTGAAAATGCTATAAATTCAAAATTTTTCACATACTAATTTTCCCTTCTTTGGATTTTTCATAAAGACAAATTAGCACATTTCTGTGCCTTAGTTTCCTCAGCTGGAAAAGGAGGGGAAAAAAGATGCTGTGCTAACTCCCACGTATATTTGGTGGATAAATGCATTTGAAGAGCTTGTATAGAAATCTTTACATGAGGATATTTACAATAACGATTGCTTTATTTTGCCTGGGCTCTCATCAAAAGAACACAGGGTTAATTCTGGAAGCTAATTCTTGGAGCTATGCTGTTGTATGAATCTAACCTTGGTATTATTCAGTGCTATGTTCTAAGAAACACCACAGTTTTTTTTTTTCAAATAGTACTGCACAGTAATTACAATTGCCATAGAGGCAGGAGCTAAGCAATTAAATTCCCCATAGGTGTCGCATGTAATTGTTCCTAGCGAATCAGAAGATTAAACAGGGCAACAATGCACAGCACAAGATAGCCTAAACTTAGTTTTTCCTGCAGAACTGCAAATAGTAGCAAATCAAAAGGCTGTTCTCCTCAATTACCACTGTATGAGGCATCAAGCTAAAAGCAGGCTCACTCTGTAATGTTTTCTATACAACTGCAGTATGTACATACAATGCAAGCCTTTATGCACTACCTAATAGACAATATTATACACACAATTATTGCTAACTTTCATTTTACAGGGAGAAATCACTGGTGAGCCTAGGAAATTGGTCTCTTGGCTTCCCCAGCAAGAAATATGTTGACTAAACTAAGGGAACAGTTTTACTTCCTGAGGCCAGTAGAGACTATTTATACTTAAACACATTTCTTCACAACTTACAGTATGTTGTATTAGGTGAGAGTCTCTGCACTGGATGGATGGCAGCCTCTGCGAGGTTTGCAAGCTGGAGCTTGTGGAGCACTTCAACAAGTTTACACATTTCCTCTCTCTCTTTATTGGGAAATCAGCTACCCTGCTGATCAGGAGCCCAACTGGGACTTGAACTGAAGTCATCAGAAGTCAAAAAGCTGGAACAATAAAAATGATGTAGGCTATGGGAAGAAATTGCCATTCTCCACTGTAATGTAGTGGTTTCATCAGTAAATATACATACATATTTTGCTCTGAGACAAAATAAGTATTGGTGCAAGACAAAATATCCGTCATCTGCTTTTGCCAGGATTTTATAATTTCAAGTCATTATTTCTTTAATCAGCTTTTCAAGAGCTGTAAGGCAGCAAGCTATCCCAGTAATGAGTTTCTTCCTATTGTAGGTTAACTGCTTGTTGAGAGTTCCATTCAGCTGGAGAAACCGTCTTGCTCTCTGACATGTTTTTACTGATTATCAGGGTTACTGGGTGCACTGTGCACTGAATTATAATTGGCAGCTATATATTTTTAGTGAGAAAAATGGGAAGTGCTTCTCATGAAATCCTTGGGAATTCAAGTGCTGTCTATGAGGCAAAACTGATTCATAAGATGTAATGATTCACACATCAGAAGAAATTTATAAATCAACTTTCCTATTTACGAAATGCTCACCTGAGGCATAAACAAAGGAAATGAAGTTGCAAAAATCTTCTGAACATACAATTATTCATGTTATTATAGTGAGTATTGTTTTAATTACTGTACAAAGTCACCAGCTGACTAATGTTAAAAATGGATTTTAACTTTCAGCATATTAACTTGCTTTATCTACAAGATCTACTCAATTGCACTAAAAAATAACTATGAAATTGCATTTTATAAGTCTTTCTCTTAGGAATATTAATACAGTAAAAAATGCTTAGCTGGATCTTTCATTAATAAACTGCAAAGTTGAGAAGCAAGAGTGAGAAAAATGACCGCCAGTAAATTATGTGAAAGATAGGAAGTGAGACAAGCCTATGTAGATTAATGCCAGTAACCACAAAGATGCACAATTTCAAATTCTATAATGACAGAAAGGAATACATTAGAGTACATCAAACTTTTATTAATTACAGTCCAATGGGCAATCTCACCCATCTAGAAAGTATAGGTGCTGTCTTTGCAGCCATAGTTATGAAATCTATTAATTCAACTTCTTGAAAAGACAGGAATTATAGAGTGAGCCCTCAAACCATCACAGTCAAGCCAGCTGGGGGGAAAAATGAATTCTCTAAAGCAGCAGATATTTGCTGCCAGTTAATTAAAAGGTAATGTCCATAATCCACATTTTCATTAGTAAAAGGCATGTAAAAGGATAAAGAGAATCATTATGGAAAAGCGAATCATCAAGAAATACGGTAGCCAAGGTAACACCAGTTTTTTGTGGAAATGAGATACATACTTTATGCAAATATTTTATTAGTGATGACCACTCTACGCAAAACACAGCCTTCATTAAATGTATGAGCAAAGAAGTTGCATCTATATTTATTCCAGAAGAAATGTTTTAAACACTGCGGAATGAGCCAGCCTAAAGATGAAATGTGATGTAGATTTTTTCCTTTCTGATTTGCATGAGATGATAAGCCACTGTTAATCTACGAATATAGTAGAAAGAGAAGAAATGAAAAATATACTGATAAAGATATTGCAGTGGAACTCTCTCAATGACTCAACATTTCAGTCTATTTTCCTCCAAATATAGCTTGATTTGTAGTTGTTTCTATAGTTATTAATAGTGCTAATATTACTAAGCTGCTGAAAGTTCTGATTTACATCTTGTACAATTAAGTGATGAGTTAAATTCAACCACATATTAGTCTCAATTACTCTAATGCAAAATTGAAGGTGATCTCAATGCGTTTTTGACATTGAACATACAGAAACCATTCTGAAAATCAAAATTTTGTATTGTATCTTGAGAAAAGTGGATCTCAAAAGGCATAACTTCACTCAAACTTTCACTTTGAAGGCTGATGGTATGACTAAATCCTGTTTCCAGTGAAACTATAATTAATTCTGGATTTACACTATCGTACATTTTAGAAATGTAGCCTGTAGCCATCTGATAAAAAAAGGTAATCCTGCAAATACAGAAAGAGTATTTTAGGATGAGAAATAGTCCAACTTGTATGCTGAATAGCTATGTGGGAATTTGCTGCAGTAATTACCCTCCTATCATTAGTGACAAGTAATTGCTATAGCAACCCCACTGCCACCTGTCTCACACACTCTCTCTCTCTCTTTCAAACACACACACTCGCACTCTCTCTCTCTGCATATTCATAGTATTGAAACAAAAGCAGAAAAGCTAGTAGCTTAATGTCATTTATTGAATCACTGTTTTTTCTAATCAACAAAATATAACCTCCTCCTCCCTTGCCAACTCCTCATAAATATTTATTAAAAATAAAATGTTTGTGTTGTAGAAAATAGGGCTGTTCAACCGAAGTATCTCGATTCAGCATTAATTCTCTGAGGGAGAGAAAAGAGAACTCTCACAGCTTGAGTTCTTTTTTACTTTATTGCTTACAGTGGACCTGAGACTGATTTCACAGGTATGGATGTGAAGTCTAATAAAGACAACCATATAATATATGTAAAACTGCTTTAGTATTCACAGCCAGGGCCACTGAAATTTGTTCTTTTTCTTTTAGACTCATCTAAAAGACCGTGTAAATCTGTTTTTTGCAGCGTTCTGTCAGCACCAGGCATCACATGCACGCACTTACAATTGTACCAAATAATTTAATCTCTTAAGCAGTGGGTGGGGACTGAAGAAGAGATAGCAAGGTTGCCCCATAGCATCATCTCACCCTGGTTCCAGTTCTCTGTTTTGCTGCTGCCTTTGGCAATATCAGTGGAACCTGATTTTGAAACCTTTAAATAATCTACACAATACCTGTTTGTTGTGTTTGAGAATACTGAATATTTTCTGTACCCTATATTAGGTGAGTGAAAGAAGAGGTGAGGACTGCTGCTGATCCTTTTCTTCCACAGCACCCAAAACCTCAGTCTTGCACCCTCAGTTACAAGCACTCTCCATAGCGTGATGCTTCTGTTACATCAGCACTGGACATAAATGGGCTAAGAGCTTTATCTCCACTAGATGTCCCCAACATACCAATAAACAGAGTTTAGATGTACAAAATTTACAGATCTCTCTCTAACCCTATCACTCAGCATGTACAAATGTGAAGATGAGATAAAACAGCATTTTAAACACGAAAGAACTGTAAGGAAATGAAAGAACAGCATGCCTTGACATAAGCCATTTGCATCCCACATGCTTCTTCCACATCTTGTGATCAAAGGAGATTATTCATATTTAATTCTTAATATACATGTTTTGTTTTGTTTTGTTTCTAATTGAGGACATATATTTTCTCATTTTGATCACTCATTTTGTTGTTAACACTGCTGAAGAAGAGAAGAGAATGGAAATCTCTACAAAATTACAGTGGCGTTCTTTTTTTTTTTTTTTTGATGAACAAATCATATGAAATACTATTTCAGATAAGATCTTGATTGGACAAGTAAATCTATGCTATTTATTTGTGGAAATGAACCTTACAATTTTCAGATTTTTGCAAAATAGAAAATAGATTTTAAAAATATTGGATCAATGTAGTAGTCTTAATTTTAAGATTATGTTACAAACCTTTAAGAAAGGCACTGTAAGGTGTGTGCCTCCTAACTCCATAGACCAACCTAGCGGATATTTGCTAGCAATCAGAATGTTTTGTCTGTTTTGTTTAGAAACAAACAAGAGGAAAACTGTTTGCAGTCATCTTAGCTTTTAGAGTGGAATGGTTGGCTCGTCTTGTGAAGTATAGGCAGTTTTCAAGAAAGAAATCCATGTACTATCCCTTATACTATTTGTCTCATCTATATCTGATTAAATTATTCATTCTTCCTATCTCAAGACAATATGGCCTATCAAAATACAGGGTTTGCAAGGAGAAAGTAGTATTCACTTTGCAGACACTTGCAGTTGTTCTGTGCTAGATCTTTAAGTGGTATACATTAATCATAGAAATCTGTCAGTAAATTAAGTCCTTTATTTTGTCGCCTGTGTGTCTTGAATTATTTCACATATTTGAGAATTACATGGCTACTTACATTGTAATTTAAAAATTTTTACCCTTTAAAAGTTGGGAATAATTTAGAGATAAATGAACAACAACGGAAAAGAAAACATGAAACTTAACATGCGGTCTCAAAAACTTTAGAGTTAGAGTTACAAGGCTAAAATTTTAGTAATGTAAATTATTACATGGCATACTGATATCCTGTAGGAATTTTTTCTTCTCATCAGAGTATCGATAATGTCATCAAGATTTAAAAAATAGGTTACTGAAATTCACCCCCTTTTTTAATATATTATGTGATATATTTATCAGTTTTACACATTCTGTTCACTGAATATCAATACAAAGAGGTAAAAATATTAAATGTGTTGAAAATCATGTGTCATAAAAACAGAATCTTAACATTAGAATACTTTAAAATAAAGCTCAGATTATATCACATTGCTATCAGAGCAACCTTGTGTTATTTACTCTAGGGTATGTTTCATCAGTCTACAGACAGGAAATAGATAGGTTTTCTACTTATTTTGCTCTACTCTCCTTCCAATCATCTCCCAGATTTCCACCAATGATAAATCAGAACCTAATCCCAATAGATGCACATTGTTTTAAAATCATTTGATGTTCATTTCACCCTTGCAGCTAACTATTAACTTAAGATGAAAAGGAGATAAAGAGTGTGTTTAAATATCCATCAAAAATAATACTGTGGTATGAATGGGTTGTAAGAGATATATAGCACCCTACCACTGCATTCTTCACATTGTCAGTACATTCAGCCATTGCTCAGTGCTATGACACACTAAGAGCTTCTTGTGACACTGCTACGTGATAAGTTGAG
Organism: Lagopus muta; assembly: GCF_023343835.1. Lineage (NCBI taxonomy): Eukaryota > Metazoa > Chordata > Aves > Galliformes > Phasianidae > Lagopus > Lagopus muta. The sequence goes on along the minus strand of NC_064438.1, from coordinate 33,912,130 downwards.
ACTGTTTAATTTTTAATGAAAAATATCTGTCTTCTTATGGATTCAGACTCGTATCTGGAGTCCCTCAGAAAAACAAATTCCAGAGATTTTCCTGAAACTTACTTGAACAATTCATTCCATTATTTCTGTGCTCAGCTCAGTAATGAAGATGCATTTATAAAATTTACCTCTAGAGCATCAGTGCACAACTAAAGACAAAAATATGTGACAGCGAGCATTAAAACCCAGTAACTGGTCAAGAGTCAAGTATTTAATAGCACATGAACTTGTTATTTTTCCCCCTCCAACTTAAAAGCCTGACCTCTTCCTGATCGCACAGCTCCTCCCAGAAGAAGTGGCAGGAGTTTCCTGGGGTTTATTCTAGGAGATAGATAGTACTCTCATATCATCAATCGATTCTTGCAAGAAAACTGACATCAGTGGTTCCTTATTTGTTGACAGAAGAAGTACTTGCAGCTTTTAAGTCCATGAGCAGAAAGGGTGGTTATTTCTCTAACGTAATAGAAATAACAGAAGAAAATATCCAGCTCACACCTGACTGTGGGTTCTGCAGACCTAAGGATCATTCTATTAAAGTCAAAGCCCATTAGCAGTGTGTAAACAACATCTTAGACACTGACTGTTCATGTTGAATATATTTTTAAATGTTTTCAGTTTTCATTCAAGGCAGAAATGTCAACACTTTTGCCAGACAGTAAAGGGCAGACATTAAAGGGTGCTACAATCTTGAGGCTGCCATCTGGTATGTTTGAGTGCCAGTCCTGATGGAAAGGAGAGGTGATACTTAAGAAGGATGCAAAACGATAGGCAGTGGGAGGGATTGAAGGGGGAGAAGCTTTGTCAGGAATTTCTGTTGCTCTTTCACATTAACTTTTCACTAAAATCTTGCACATAGATGATAATTTTTTATTTTTTTGTTGTTCGGGAGATCAAAATTGCTGACCTCTCAAAATCTGCTTGTTATCTTATGAAATCTCAGTGCCTTATACATGTGATTCAAATACAAATAAAGGATTCATGGCATTTATAACATCTTCTACAGAAGGCATATTGATGGAGATTCATGAGTCACAAACAAATTGCACATGTGAAAGCAAACTGTATTGGAACACATTGCACTTCTATCCAGAGGCTGCTTTATGAAGCTAAATACTATGGCTTACTATGGCATTCGTATGGAGGAAAACCATATTTTAAATGATAGTGGACTGTGTTCTCTGACATAAATGGATGAAGAAAGTTCTTTCCTTTTCCTCTGTTGCCAAAACACAGGAGAAATACCACCATCCCAGCAGCATGGAAAAGGTTTGAGAATCCTGGAGAATGCAGATTGTGTTCTTTCCTCACCGCTGTACTTGTGCTTATAGCATATTCCAAAGTCATGCTCAGGTAAGCAGGGATTGGGAAGTCAGAATGTATTTTATCTTTTCTGTTAAAGATCAGTGGTTGTATTTCCCTTTATGGCCAATTACTTTCATCCTTAAAACATCAAATCTATGTTTACATCCAGAGAGATTTGGTGAGCTTCTGGAGTTCTAGCTGTGATGACAGATACTTGCAATAATTTTGCCCAAAACTTGGAAATTTTTTGCCAGATACTAACCGTTCATTCCAATAATGAAAGCAAATGGATACCTAAAGGATAACCACTTTCTTGAAAGAGTTGTCCCTTAAGATACGGTAAATCTTAATACTTAATACTTAATACTTAATAATCTTAATACTTAATACTTAACTACTTAACTGCATAACTAGTATATTTACTGTTATAGCTGAAAGAAAAGACAATAAATATGGAAAGCATTAGACCAAGAAGTGAGCTGTATAAATCAGATCAAAATCAACAGGCAACTTAGTGCTGCAAACTTAACCATTACAGACAGAGATTTCCATTTGAGTTTTACCTCAAAAACTGAGTTTAAATATCTCTCAAGATGGGTCATTTGGAAAATGATGCAAAATTGACTGGTAAGTTAGTTACAATCTGCAGATTGTTTCCATCTCTTTGCAGACTGATCATATTTTTAAAGTGAGAATCTGGGGTGTTGTGTTCAGGGGTTCTCAGGGAAACATTCTGGCACGGGGAGAAGGAAGCTGCCCAGGAATTTAAAGAAAAAAAAGGCCACTCTTCATCTCACTTTCACTGCTAAAATAGAAAACTGGGACAGTTTGTAGTAAGGACAAGTTGGGATAAATTTTCATCACTGTATCACCTCTTCTATGTCTCCATTCTCAATCTCATTCATTCACATCTAGCTCAAGTCTTGCCCTCTTGTGTCAACACGCATGCAAACAATGTCAGTTTTGACAACACAAATGTTCTTTACTCAGAGTCTCCTGTAATTTTCCAGTGATTAGCTTAAGGATCTCTAACAGAAATTAAGCTCTCACTTCAGAAATACATCCCCATTTCACAATATAATTTTTTCTTCCTCTTTTTCAATTGTTTTGCTCTCAGGACCAACACTTCCATCACTTGTCACTTTGAGGCTCAGCATACTGTTTTTCTCTGTCCTTTCCTACATCTCCTTCCATGATCAAAGCCTTTCCTTTGGCTTCTAAACTTATTTTCCTTTATTATTAAGTCCATAACTCACCATACCTCTACATCTTACACATGCACACCCACTGTCCTTTACTTACTCTTGCTGACTAAAAAGTCTGAACATATGGCTATAAAGGCAATAATGATTTTTCTGTACAGGGAGTTTACCTGCATGAGTTACAGATTTTATCTTTCTCCCCAGCTCTCTACTAAACTGCTGTAATATGTTTCACAGATTTCACAGAGTTGATGATTCTGAGATTCACAGAAAGAAGGATATACACTTTATTACCAAATTCTAATATATTCTCAAGGAAGAGATGGTAAGCAGTAATGAAAGAATTATCTTCCAGAAAACTGACTAGAGTGGTAATAGAATAGGAATGCCAAGTTTTCTCCAGCTGCAACTTGGAAAATGTATTAAACTTGAGAAGAAAGTAACTGGCAACCCACCACAGAAACACGATCAATTTATAAGTGGTCTTATACAATAAATGCTCAAAAGTTTTTCAGGAAGAACATGAAATTTAACAAAACATGATATTTGACATAATGTTCAACAAAACTATAGAAAACTTTGATTAATTCTCAGAACACCAACACAATCTCTTCAGTGAAGTACAGTCTATTCAGTCACCAACACTGGAAAACCTGAATGCCTTGGAATTCAGCAGAAATAAAAATCCACTGACTTTAAAAGGTTTTACATCTCCACAGGCTCAGCACCCAGAGTAGAAAATGCAGACTTTAAAATTTAAATTTAAACAATAGATGAAGAGCTGCAAAATCAGGGGATTGAAATCTCAATCAAAATCATGGTAACTTTTATCCTACAAGTTTGTAATCTGTTCCTTTTAATATTTGGTATTAGTTTACAGGTTTTCTTATTTGGAAAGCACTTCATTTAATTTGCACTCAATTTAATACAGTAGTTGTCCTAAAAGTAGGTTGCAGGTTGATAAATGCTGATAAATATTTATCCCAACTGTGTTATTGTGGTTTAAACATTTAGCAGGAAGGACTTTTAGGAAATTCAAGAAGGAAATAAAATGTAGAAATAAATATAAGCTAATCCAAATACAGACATGTTAGTATGAGGAAGTTGTGGAGTCTCCACTTGAAGGCATAATCAACACATGGCTGGATACAGCCATGGAAAACCTACTCTAGCTTGAGCAAGGAGTAGGACTTGATGTTCCTTTCCACATCAACTAGTCTGAGATTCAGTGATCCTCCTGTGCTAATTCTTTCTACATCATTGCTGACCTGAACAGGAAATCTTTGATGTGTTCCTTATTATCTTGATCTCAACATATGTTTGCAAGTTACTGAAAATGATGAAGACACTGCATTTCTAGCAGAAACAGGCAAGGATATTAACTTCTCAGACATGCAATGAAAGGATTGTCTCTCTGTGCCCGTCTAAAATTTCATTTAATCAGCTAAGGTTTACAGTCAGTTTAAAATTACAATAATCAGTTCCCTTATTGGCTTTTTGCAAGTGAAAATAATATTGCAAGCACTGATGACATTTTTGATTTTTCATTACACATAAATACTTTGGTGGAATAGAAGCTATCTGAACCTGGGCCCGATGACTATACCTATGTAAAGCTATATCAAAACACAGAAAAAAATATATAAAACCATGTGGTGATTAAAAAGTCAAGAAGTTGTAAAATAATTTTGTCAGTATTAAGGAAGACTATACAAGAAATCAAAGCTTTGAAAGAAATTAAACTGGTCAAATATTCATGAGTAGCTAGGGAACAATGATTTCACTAATTTGAAAGAGTTTGGGCCTGATTTTTCAGAGCACTTAAAATAACAAGCATAGATCCAACTCATTTCAGTCACAGCTGTGATCATTTGGCAGTTCTATGTATCTGCCAAAGATGACTCAAATAGGTACCCAGAAATGTGGCCATTTTTAGCTGCCATTAGCAGCCATATGGCAAAATTTTGGTTTGAGCGACTCCATTACCATCACACTAGAATTTTGTGGTAGATTCAGTTCACACTGTCACAATTCAGTCACTCATCTTTCACCTACCAGCTCCATGCTCCTACAGACTTTCCCAGTTGCACGATGGATAAATCAGTTTTCTTTTGATAATTTATTCTCTTTCATAGTTTATCCCTGATATACTCCCAGAACAGAGTGTAATGTATTTAATTAGGCAAAATGTGAAGAAATTCTACCATGAACAGGTAAATAGGGACTATAACCTAAAACTTACACATCGTGGCTGAACTGACTGCTGAATCAATCTCATTGGGTTTCCTAGGGTTGTTTTTTTTTCCCCTAAGTTTTTAGTTAAGAAAATTATCAACCTTACATATTATCACCAGCACAGAAATTCAATTGACGCTATAGCCATTGTCACAGCATGCTTTGCAGATATTTTTTTCATAGCAGAATAATTCTGGAGCAGTTAAAAAGGAAATAGTATACTTATGTCAGTGGATTGCTACCCTGTATCTAATGAGCTTGTGGTCTTAGCAGACTTGTACGCAGCTTGTCACTGACATTTTGGTGTTGAGCTGGTCTCAATAAAAACAAGTGCATCATACCACTCGAGCCTACTAGCTGATGGGCGGAGATGAAGCATGCTAAGCACTCACAGTGCCCTGCACTGTGAAGCTGATGTGTGCCTAGTGTTCAGGAAATTATATTGCCCAATTCTAAAAAGTTCTTCCTAAGATCTAGAACGTGATATTAATTAGTACAACATAAATTGTAATACCTAGAGCAGACAGGTCCAATCTGTGGCCCAGCAGAGCTTGCAGTGTTGCCTGCCCCCCGCCCCACAGAATCATGGTGGCAGCTCTGCCCTGCTGAGTGGCCTGCAGCTGGCACTGTAAGGAATCAGGGCTCGGGGAGAGCACAGAGCAGTGCCAACTCAAATTATGACAAATAATGTATGCATTTCGAAACTCTGGCTAAATAAAATCCTGTAAACCCAGAAAAATATGCAGCATGGCTTTCTGGTTTGTTAAAGGAATTTGAATAGGGTTCAAGATTGCTGAAAAAATCATTAGGTTTTTTGTATATTTCCAACTCCATTTTCATTTGACATACTTACACAACCTGCAGGTTTTCAGATGGAACTGAAAGGAAAAATTGATTGTTACTCTTTACTAGAGTTTTGTAAGATCTATCTTACCAGAGAAATATATCCCTCGCTTCAGAATCGTGTCTTATTTACGTCATCACTTTTTGTACTACATACATTTATGAACAACTACTTTCAAGGATTTTGAAAACAGATCCTTCCTCCTCACTTTTCCTTCTTCAAGGAAGAGTAAAATTTCATCAAAAATCTCTGAGCATTGATAGCTCACCAAGAATTGCAGCCACTTCTGTTGAATTGGAATGATCTATTAGTTTCACAAAAACAAGATCAAATATTCCACTAGTTTTATGGTGTTTTTTATTTGTTTGTTTGTTTGTTTTTCTCTCTCTTTTTTAATACATTAGTACAAAATATTAAAAAAAAAAGAAGGAATTTTTTGCTTAGATACATTAACCATATCATCTATTTTGTATGTAGTCCAAGACAATTCCTCTTCACTCAGCGTGGCCCAGGAAAGCCAATAAGTTGGACACATGATCTACAGGCTCATAATTTGATTGTATCTAACTGGACAAAATTAGGTTTTTGGTCCAAAGCATATAAGAGCTAATAATTTTACATTACATGCTGTGAGATTTTTATAACGTTAACAAATATTTTAAAAGTACTTATCATCCAACTTCTGACATGAGAATTTCAGTTAAGATTTTAAAAATTTAGCAAATTTAAATGCAAATCAAAATTGAATATTAAAAGGGCAGCCATAAGTCTATGTATCTCCTAAAATTACTGTATTTTATGTGTAGGAGCACATGTGAAAATGATCATATAAAATTACTACTTTTTTGTTAGTCTACTTCTTATTCACTTTTTTAATGTGTGTGTATGTATGTGACTCCATACTGTCAAGGAACTACTCTTGCATAAGTAATTCCAACAAAATATTAAAGGAAAGACTGAGAAACTTAATTTTAGCTTTCTATATGGAATTGACATGTATTCTCAAGCAGAAAAACATGACTTTCTCAAATGATAAGTAAACCAAAAACTGGCGAAGAAGTTTGGTATTGTTGTCTTTCATTATATTAATAATATTTTATAATTTATGGTAGTGATGCGTAACCTTTCATGCATGTTTACAAAGTAATGATATAGTTGTTCATGCTTAAATGATAATTAAATGTGTTGATGTTTACAATTATATGTAATAACATAAAGATGGTCTGAACATTTGCCAATGTATCCTCTATCTGGATCTTTTAAAAATAATATACAGTAGCAACTAATTAGGTGACTAATTTTTATGGAAATTTACAAACGGTCTGTACAGTGCGCACACAAGCAGATATACATAAACACATTAACATTCTTACCTTTCTAAACATAATTAGTCAGATAAAGTCAGTGCCTTACTTCTGTATAAGGCATGCTATTTATACAGAACACCTGACTAGATTTAAATAATATAATGTAAATAACTGTGAAATACTTTATAGTATATTTTAAATTATTTGACCTTACAAAAAATTTTCTTAGCACTGTGATTTGTATGTACATCTTAGACTAGTAGCATGAATCAATCAACTCCTGTAGAGGAATAACAAAAAAGGTCATTTATATGTCTGACATAGAATTTACATAAGAATAGATGTTTTTTTGTATTTCAGAAAAGGTGTTTCTTTTTCTCTCAGACAGAAAACTTTGAAAGATTTTTTCTTGTAGTGACATTACAAAGAATAAAATGCTCTAAGTACTGTTGCTTCAGAAAAATGTACAACACAGTCTTTAACCATCGCAATTAATCACAATTTCGTTACAGAAAAGGGATAAATCATAGGCTATTTAAGTATCTACAAATGAATACTAATACATTTCCCTTTTCAAATGCTCTTTGTGCAAAAGCTTGGTTTAAGTTTTCAAGGGTTGGAGACTAACGTGGCTGTTGCACATTTCTGAACAAACAAACAGTTTATTAAAACTGACCTGTAAGAAACTTGAACACAGCAGGAACTTAATAACCTTTGTTCATTGCAGCTTTGCAGAACCTAGAAAAGGGGACAGTGCGTAAGTACTGCTTAACACATTTGATATGTTACAGTTGTAAAACTGTAACCATGAGCAGCTAATCTAATTTAAAAAAAATCAGAAGTGATTATTAAGCTTCAAGGGAGCTGTGAACAAGTGTTAGTGATTGAAGAATATGTGGGACTTCCATTCAAACAGTCAAATTAAGTGATCAGTCCCTATTTAGGAGCCTCTGCAATATATTTTATGCCCCAGGGAATCTAAATCCAACCAAGAGCCATGGCCTGTGGTTGTTCTGCCTACATTTGCAACAGCTTGAGGTATGCCATCTCACATGGCTTAGGGAAATTGCTGCCAGCAAAAACCAAATAATTCCCTCCCTCTTGCCCTCAAGAATAGCTGGAAAGTGTAATCTCTCATTATCAAACCTTCTGCTTTATTCTGTCCTGTTATAGCTCAGTGTCATTGGCCTTGTTCACAGTCATCTCATCTTATTTTTTTAATGTGACAGAACTGCATTCAGCAATCATGAGCTTGACAGATACATATCCATAAAAGAAAAAATACGAAGGGTAAATATGTAAGGATTTCATTCAAGTTTAATACAAAGATACATGCATTTTTGCCCACGTATGTTCACACATCTCATCTGAGCAGAGAAAATATTAATTATGATGTGACTTTGTATATTCTTCTTTAGAGTAATAAAGGTGGCATCTTTCTTGAAATTTAATTTCCTTGTATTTACTAGTCATTCTTTTAATTCTAATAATTTCTTCAAACATATTCTTTACACTAGCTTCAAATTTCATCAGTAAGATCAGACCTTGAATTTCAGCTCTATCAGGAACATTATATCTGTAGCTAAGTCTACTGTAAACTAATAAATGAGTAACTATTTTCTACTGTCATAAACCAACCCAAAAGCATTATTTTATTGTTCATTGTTCATATAGAAAATCTAGCATATATTTACCCAGATAAGGACTTCCATATGTAATTACTCAACCTTATTCAAATTACTTCACCTATATCTAATTAGACCAGGAATGTCCTGGTGCACCAATCTCACTGCATCTCAGTTATCTGAAAACATTAGGCTTCACACCTTTTCTTCTCCTGTTACACAATCCTGAAAACACTTGAATGATACAGGAAAAGAAAGTTCGTGAAGCTTCATAATGTTAGTACTGAACTGGAAAGGATGAAACAGAAGAGTGAAGCTTCTACAGAAAATCTGAGAAACATTCAGGAAATATTATATATTTACAAATTCTAAGAAATATGCTCAGTTTACGGCTATCAGAATTGAGTGATGTTATTCAGTGCTGAGCTTTCACAATTACTTAAACTGACAAAGAAAGTCTACTAAGAGTTGAAAGCCCTACGACTGCAAAATGTCTTCAGCAGATCTCTTCCTTCTTGATCTGTAGGAATATTCTATGTTAGTCTAATAAGTAAGAAAAAGATCTTTCTTTCTGTGTAGCAAGGGAAAAGAGAGAGGATATATTACAATATCATAAAGCAGCTGTGTTACAAAAGACAACCAAAATACTGACGTTGAAAAAATCTGGAAAAAATACTGTGCTCTATGCTTCTTAGCCACTCACTTTTCTGAGAGCATTCATATATCCATACCCTAATGGTTCTACATAAGACAATGTACAGTTGTTGGTTTTGTTTTTGTTTTTGTTTTTTTTCTGGATAGGTAGAGTGTCATGTAACTATTAAGAATAATGGTGAGAAAAGAACAGGAGAGAAAAAAGATATACCTGAATTTAAATACCTCAAAATATATTCTGAAAGTTGACAAGAAGCTCAGTTCACTTACAAAAACTTAGTGTTTTTTTTCTTTGAAGTGAGACACAAATTTTCAAGAAGATATCAGATGAAAAAGAAACAGTAAAAGATTTACAAACGTGGTGTTTTCTGATCCCTTGAACACAGTGCTCTCCACCAAACATATTTTGGAACCCATCAATGCTAGTTGCTTCCACCTTCATCTCTTTTGAGCAAACTCATTTAATAACAACTAGGGTCAAAACTCTCACTTTCTCTCTACATCCCATAAGCCCTGACTGATTTTGAATAAGCCCAGCTTATTTTCCCTCCAAAATCAGTATCTAGGAGCTGTTTAAGATGAAATGAGTAAATGGAATGCTTGGGTTAGACTGTCTTCCACAATGCAATTATTGCATATTGATTCATTTCTACTATGCATGTCTGTTCTTTCTGCAGGACAAAAGCCACCTGGTGTACTCTCTGTTTTCTGAAATAATTTTAATGGACACCTACATATTCCAAGTTAACTTACTGGACTTATTTGACTCTTCATTAGTTTTACTGCATTTAATCAGATCAGAGAAAATAATAAATGAAAGAAACTTTAAATACAGTAAACAAATTTATTATTCTTCTATTAAATATAATTACTTATTTATCTGTCCTTATTGACACGTAACTGATGCCCATTTACACAGTGGTAAAGCTTTCTGAAAAGTATAAATTTACCTTACTGTGTTTTAAGTACCAAATCATAATTTAAGATTCATTAAGGATTATGATATGTTATCTATTAAAATGAAAGCATCTTTAAAGACAAAAATTACTCGTCTTGTGAAGCAGGATTATTAAATCATTTCAACTTCTCTGTGCTGATTTCAGCAATAAGCAAAAGGAAACTTCTGTAGGAAACAGATTAGTAGTTGCTATCAAATGTTTGTTCCAGGTCCTCAGTTTTATTTTTTTTTTCTTTTTAAAATTGCACACACACAGACCAATATCATGAGGAATTGCCACCAATGCAGACAGTGTGATTAATACTCTGTGCCCATTATGGCATTTACTAATCATCATATTAACTAGGGCTGCTTAAACTTTCCCTATTATGCCATTCATTTCAAAGCTGCTACTGTGGAAAGTTAGATATCTTATATTTAAATCAAAAGCCATTTGCCCAACACAGCAACTGTGCAGAAACTTGTAGTGACATTTCACCAGAAGTAAGATTTAGTTCAGAAAAAAAGTTGGTCTCTGATTAACAGTCATTTTGAGGAAGAACATATTGACAGTTTATTATTAGGTTATACTTAATATTTAGGTTATACCTGACAAAGCTGAAGTTTGATGGTCCCTATAGCCTTTGACCATGCAAATATACCTGGGTGAAGATATGTACTTAGAAATGATGTCTAGATTACTCACCTCTTCTGTTAAATTTTTTTTTCCTTGCTAAGAGGAATTTGGTTTCTATTCTGCTATTTGATTCCATCACATACTTGCATAGCAAAGTAGATGACCTGTATGGATTACCAGACTACAAACAAGATTCTACTACAAACAAAATTTGTCTGGTGTAATACGTCATTATGACACTCTCCTTGCAATGTTGTTACATAGTGCTATATTTTGCAGTGACATCTGCTTCTATTCTCAAACATCTGTGTTTCTCTGTGTGGAGTTTAAGATCTATTAGGAACCAAACTTTGGAATGTGAGAACATGGCTATATGAACAACCAATCCTGTAGACATAGATTACAAGGACTCCTGTAAATCCATTATGTAATTCAGATTTTATACTAAGGTTTTCTACTTGAAGTTGTGTGTGATTTTAGAGATTTAAACATTTTTTGATCTTACAGTTTTTGTATGCATCTTCCTGTGCAGATGTTTTGCAGTGCAAAGGAGAATCTGAAGAGCTCAATCCTCCGCTTTTACTGACTTTGATGTAATTTTTAAATAAACCAAAATTTAAAATGAACCTCAACATTTCCTTGATGATTTTGTTAAAATGGATTCTTTCAATTCACAAAATTAATGTGATTTTTTTTTTTTTTACTTCAGTTTTTATTGTGAGTCATATTTAGGAGGAAATCTGGTCAGTATTAATAAGTCTCTTTATTTAATTTTATCATTTAAGTGGTTATTATAAGTACTTCATCAGATATTAAGAACTCTTGAGTATTTCTTTTTAGAGGACTGTGGAAAGTAAATAATGTCTAGAAGAAAATACAGGAAACTTCTGTGTTTCAAGTGATTAGAATCACACAAGCTAGGCTTTAGCTACAGAAGTCTGCTTGATACTGGAGATAAGACCAGTATTGGGAACACAAAAAATGAGTGTATAATACTGGTCATCATTAGCTCATCAGAACACCTATGACTGATGGTTTCTGGTTAAAGGTATATAGTGAAGAATTTTTATTTTTTTTTCGTTTGCCCCATATTTTAAAGAAAATATCATAGAGTGACACTACAAACATCACATGATTCTTTGTTAAGCATTATAGATTAATTTAGAAAAGCACATTGCAAAAACCACTATATATTTGGTTGAATGACTCAAGTTTAAGAGCATAGACGTTGCCCAAAAAGGGCTTGCCATGGGTCAAAGCTGAGCCATTTAGTGATACCAGTTGTACCTCAATGAGAACAGATTTAGGAAAGCAAAAAAATGCTGTGCAGCAGCAGCTGGGAGAGAGAAAATGTGACAGAAAGGATCCCACAGACACCAAGGTCAGTAAAGAAGGAGGATTTAAGTGCTGGGGCTGGAGCCCACAATGGAGAATATCACAGCCCATGGAGAACCCTCCAAAGGAGCAGTCTCAGGTTGGAGCAGCAGCCATGAGAGGAACCTACAGGTGGGGAAGAAGGTCTCAGGGAGCTGCCACACATGGGAACACGTGCAGGAACAGTACCCTCCCAAAGGGTGTCCCCATGGTATGGACCCATCTTGGTGCAGTGTTTGAAAAGCCACAGCCTTTCAGTTCAGTGCAGTTCTGGGACATCATCCCATAGGAGGAACTTCACATGTGGTAGGGGACAGGAGTTACCATGAAGAGGTGGCAGAGACAAAGTGTTATGAACTGACCACAGTCCCCTTTCCTTGTTCTCCTGTATCACTCAGGGGGAGAAGGTAGAGGAGGGTGAATAGGGAGAAAGTGTTTTTAGTTTGCTTTTAGTTCCTTATTGCTCTAGTCTGTTAGTAAATGGGCAATAAATTCTATTAGTCTCTCTACTTTCAGTTTTTTTTTTTGCCCTGAAAGATTGAGTTCCATAGAGTGCAAATCTATGTGAATATGGTTGTTCTGATTCCATATGTGAACCAGATCTTGCAAATCAAAATAGATGCCTCTGCTGTCACAGCATGGATATTCAGCAAGCTACATAACTGTCCCAAAGGTATTTTGATGCCAAACAATCTATCAGCTGTATTTTTGATTTATTTATCACGATATTTTTATCTGCACTATTATTTGTTTTTAATGCAACACATCTTTAAGATCAGTTTAGCCAACATTAAATCTTCTCTGCCTATGCCAATTTAAAAAATGTATCTGCTAGTATTTAACTATTATATCATCATTCAAGTGGAATAGGGAAGCTGGAAGCTAAATTTAGACCTAAAGTAAATGCATTCACTCTGTTATTTTCATTGACATGCACTGAAGATATCTTCTGGTGACTGAAAACCATCTGCTTTGATTAGATCAAAACAACACTGAAAGGAAACTTTCTGTAAATGAAAGATCAGTATAAGGACAAAGGACAGTATCACAGTGTATAAAGGTAAGACATAAAACAGGAAACATAGGCACAGAAAAAGGATTAGGAAGGAATTCAGATAGGAAGTTCAGCCAGCTTTGATAGAGACAGGGGTAGAAGCGGGCAAGGAAGGAAAGATAGAAACAAAAATGCTGGGATAGATTTTTTTCAGGGTAACAAGTAGTAGAAAGTTATCCTTACCATGAAACTCATTGGAATTAGAAGTTTGGGAACTTAAGAGGTGCTTCATCCCTTGGGAAAAAGTAAGTATTACTGCACATGATGGTTATTCATTCAAAGAGTAGGAATGGAGAATTTCCTTTTCCTACCACCTACAGCAGATATTGTAGCTAGATTTTGGTAAGGGAACATGGGTTTGGGTGTTCAGATGATGCTGGTCCTCTTACTGAGGTTGTAATCCCCTTATGTGGAAATTTGAATACACGGTAACTTTTCTTTGTTGTACCAGTCTTGTCACAGGTACTCAGTAAGTGATGGTTACTGATTTCAGTGACTATTATAATGTAGATTTCCTCCTTTTTCACAGTGTTATTACTATTTTTAAATCAAGCAACTTAAACCTGTTCCAGATGGGTTCTGGTTTCCATGAAGACTAAATTACAATTTGCTTTTTTTGAAACCAGCCAGTAATGATGGTGTCCTAGGCAAATGATGAATAGCTGTTTTGCCTTGGTTCTTAAAAATTTTGCTTTCATATTTCATAGTGTGCTGAACAGAAGAACTGTGCAGGAATTGGACTGAAACTGGCATTTTCTGCAAAGCCATTCTGTGTTCAGAGAAAAGCATTATCCCAACAACTATACTGTTCCTAGTTGATTTCATTATCCACATATTAAAAAGAATCATACCTGTTTTCCATCTATTTTACCCTCAGATATGAAGTGTGGGCTAAACTTACATAGAACTACACATAAGCATTTCTAAGACTTTGCTAAATATTTTCTTTTCTAAGCAATTTTCTCTTTAACCTTTATTCTTACTGTTTCCTATTTTTGCTCTTCCATATTTGAATGACAGAAAGTTGCACCCACTATCACATGACCTAAATACTCACTTACAGAGACATATTTTCAAACAGTGACCTTATATAGCAGGCTACAAATTTTATAGTAAAAGCCATTCTATTGATGCTTTTCCATTCCTTTGTTCCTTTCTCCTAAGGAAAGTAGATTGGAAATACAGCAATTATTCTGCCTGAAAATTGAAAGGGTTTTCTGAGCAACCTTGCACAATTGAGCTGGCACATGTAAAAACTGTTTCTGACTCACTGAGCTGGCATATACTGCTAAATCAGCATTGGCAGGGCTCCAGACATCATGTCACCAACACTGGATATTGTACTAAGTACCAGTTCTGAGCATTGTATCCAAATTGGTTTTATTGAGTTGTTTCCTTTAGTGCTGCAAGGTCTGGCTTAAGAAACGAAAGCCTTAGACTAAAAATAAAGAGACCAGGGTGTAAATAAATGCATGTCAGCTGAGCCATGAATAACTGAGTATACTATTAATAAGAAGACTGCTTATATTCCTTTCAATGCCCATATCTTCTTACACAGATAGACTTTAATTTTTTATCAATTAGTTAAGAATTATCTTTATAATATAATTTAAAAAAAAACTAGAACCAAACGTTCAAAAAATGATCAAAAACCGCAATACCCATGATCTACTGAAGCCTCGCAAACAATCTCTTTTTCTTGAAATAAGTATTTTGTTACTTCTTAGTTGAAGTCATAGGAAAGAATTCTAAAGGAGCTGTTCTTAGTGAGCTACTAGGTAAATCTTGATATTATAGTCAATTAGTCAGTTTCTCATTTCATTCTAAGTGATATCATATTTCCTTTTACTTCCTGTAAAGTGGGAATATCCACAGGGACAGCAATCATAGTTCAGCTAACCATGCAAATTTATTAATTTGCAATAATTCAATTGAATCTGATCTGTATGCTTAATATATAAAAAGGGACATCCACTTTGGACAAGATTTGTCTGCTTTAAATTTAGCCCTATATGAAAAAGCTTTCAATATACTTGATGGAATATAATAGCCAAGTCTGTAGTAGGGCTTATACATTACACAGAGGAAGAGAAGATGATAGAGATAGAAACAACAGGGAAATATGGCATACTAGAATAATATGCCAGAAATCCTGTGCAGTTGTGTAAGGTTGTCATTGCTGTTACTGACCAAGTTAATCATCTTAAAGGTAATTTGTGCCACCATTCATGCTGCAATACCTATTTTGACCTCACAGTAGATATACCCATAGCCTTTCTGAAAATAGGAAGGGCCCATAATAAATCATCTAATTTACCATCCTCTTGCAAAACAGAATGAATTCTACCTGAATTAGTCCAGATGTATTTTCTGAAATCTAATTCCAAAAAGATTCATCAAGGGATTTAAAGATGCTGTGACAGATTCAAATAGTTTGCTTGGTTAGTATCTGAAAGCTCACAAGCTTCTACATTGTCAGCTCTCCAGTAAAAGCAGAAACAATGTAAACATCTAAAAATGTGTTGGGAAAAGATAGTATACTTGATTATACCCATCTGCAGGTTTGGCACTTACTTGAATAATCTTGTTTCACCACAGTGAAATTCACTGGCCTTGAGACAATGAAGAAATAAATGTATTTGTTTACAAACTAAAAATAATAAAACAAAAGATAAGCCAGCACTAAGACAATAAGTACAGAAAAGATGATAATACCTGTACTTGGTACTTAGTAGGTTCCAAAAGTTTTTCGCACTCTATTCATATCTAGCTGTCAAGCTAAAACACACTTCATAATTTCTGGCTGATGTTCAGCCCTGCAACTTCAAGTTGTATTAATAGAAAGGAATCTGACAGTGGGGAGTCATGCTTATTTTTACAGCAGATTATCTTTGAGAGCTATTCATATTCAAAATCCCCTTCCCCTCCTTTTGTCCCACTCTTTCTGGTTTTATTAATATTAACTCAGTGGTGAAAATTTTCCTTTTATCAACTCAATTCCCTTCATCCCAATCTTTAAAAATGCCAGGGTCTCCTGGACGTTGTAAGATGGCAACACAACCTGCTAAAACACGCAGTGTTGCATAGGGGTGAACCACTGACAAACCAAGAAGGAAAATTTATCTTTCTCACATGCTAAAGCAACTGGTACTTTCATATTTACAAAGATAAGTTGTACTTAGTGTTCCATGTAAATGTGTAAGTTTTCAATAAGACTTTTGCAAATGAGATTAGTGTTTGCTTTTGACTGTGTCAGTAATTGTGACTTGTAACTGTGACTTCATTAATTATTTATTAAATCATAACAACTGACTTAGTGGTGGCATCGAGTTTGAGATGAACAAAGTGACTAGTCTGGTCTTTATAGATCATTTAGCTAATGTTGATTCTACAATCTGAGGCTAACTACACCAATATGTTACTATACTTTCCATTTATGTGGTGGTTCACAATGTACATTTTAAGTTTTCTTTCCTGAAAATTTAGGTTATTCTTTCTCATTATATCTAACACAGGGTAGGTTACAAGCATACTCTCTCCTTACTGCCCTCTTTCAGTCTGTTTCAGCTCCCTTCTTTCAACTTGTCATCATACATCAAGTTTTCTCTATGTTTTAATTTCTCTTCTGTATTTTGTTCAGATTTGTATATCTTGATATGTCTATCATTCTCCATGACTGAATGGATTTCCAACCAGTATTAAGCAGACCAAAATAATAATTCAACATGTCGTAAGCAACAAGGAATGAGACTTGCTGTTTCAGATCTTGTTCTGCAGGCCCAGGCTCTGTTTGTATAGCTGACAACAGAATCATAGAATTGATCAGGTTGGAAAAGACCTTAAAGGTCATCAAGTCTGACTACAACCTAACCATACTACCCTAACAACCCTCCGCTAAATCATGTCCCTGAGCACCACATCCAAACGTTTTTTAAACACATTTAGGGATTGTGACTCAAGCACCTCCCTGGAGAACCTGTTCCAGTGCTTAACAACCCTTCACGACAAGGAATGTCCTTCTGCAGTCAAACCTCTCACAAACTCAGCTGGCTACTATTTGGTCACTGGCTGATATTGATGGAGATAGACAGCTGAAAGCAGATGAGTTTGTATTAGCCATGCACCCAACTGATATGGCCAAAACTGGGCAACCTCTGCTACTAACTCTGCCTCTTGAACTTGTACCACGTTCCTTCAGGAGTGGAAAATACACTAAAAAAAAAAAAGGGAAAAACCCTTTCTGTAAAGAAGTTTTTCCTGACATCCAACTTAAACCTCCCCTGGTGCAACTTGAGGCCATTTCCCTTTGTTCTGCCACCTGTCACCAGTGAGAAGAGACCAATCCTGCTCTCACTGTAAGCACCTTTCAGATATTGGAAGAGAGCAATAAAGTGTCCCCCTCCACCTCCTCTTTCCCAGACTAAACAGCCCCAGTTCCTTTAGTTGCTCCTCGCAGGGCATATTCTCCAGACCTTCACAAGTCTTGCCCTTCTTTGGACCTGCTCCAGCACCTGTATGTCCTTTCTGCATTGAGGTGCCCAAAGCTGAACACAGTACTTGAGATGGGGCCTCACTAGTGCCAAGTACAGGAACAGGATTGCTTTCCTAGTCCTGCTCACCACACCATTCTTGATACAAGCCAGGATGCCATAGGCCTTCTTGGCCACCTGGGCACACTGCTGGCTCATATTCAGCTGACTGTCCATCAGTACACCAAAGTCCCCTTCCATCATGCAGCTTTCCAGCCACTCCTCCCCAAGCCTGTAGGGTTGCCTGGGGTTGCTGTGGCCATAATGCAAGACCTGACACTTGGCCTTATTGAAACTCCTGTGGTTTACCTTGGTCCATCGATCCAGTCTATCCAGGTCCCTCTGTAGTGCCTTTCTCCTCTTTGGCAGCTCAACACTCCCTCCCAACTTGGTGTTGTCTGCAAACTTACTAAGAGTGCAGTCAATCCCCTCATTAAGATAACTGATAAAAATGTTAAATAGAAGTGGCCCCGATACTGAGCCCTGGGGGACACCACTCATGACCAGCCACCAACTGGATTTAACTCCATTGACCATCTTTGGGCCCAACCATCCAGCCAGTGTTTCACCCAGCAGAGCATATACCCACCCAAACTGTGGGCAGCAGCTTCTCTACAAGAATGATATGGACGGCAGTGTCAAAGATTTTACTGAAATTCAGGTGGATCACATCGTCAACCTTGCTTTCATTCACTAAGTGGAGCACCTTGTCATAGAATCAAATCTTGTCATAGCTCTTTGCTGCCTGCCTGTATGTAAATCTGTGGCATTTGGTCCTCCTTCCTGCAACCTCTTTTCAGCATTACCTTTTCAGTCTATTAAGAACTTTTTTGAACGTAATTATGTTTTCCATCATGCTTGCATTTTCTCTAAAACTGTGTAATCTTCAAATGTGGTAAATGTTCTGTGAACCAAATCAACAATGCTACTGAAAGAAACAGGACAGATTGTTGTGGAACTGGTACTAATGTATCATTCTTAGTGAAAGGGTTTTCATTTCACTTGATAGTAACTTTGTGTTTGTACCATTACTGGCTTTTCATGACGTAATAGAGGACGGGGCTGAAAGCCTTATGATATTAATATAGATCAACTCTCCTGCTTATATTTACATACAAACAAACTTGTATATTTTGTCAACACCGGTGTGGGTACATTGAGTCAACATCTTTTAACTCACTGAAGTTACAGAATATAAATGAACAGAAGTATTTCAGATGAATGAGCATTATTTCAGTAAAAAATAAACTTCAAGATTTATGTATTTGTTGATAATAGAAATGTATTCTTCCAGGGTTTGTTCATGCATCTTTTCCTGCAAACAAAAGACTTCTCTGGAAACATAAGTATATACGAATCTGACTTGAAGAAAACTTCAGTGCTTTAACAGTCCATAAATAACAAAAGTAGGCCTAATTGTTCCTGAAAGAAAAATGCCAAGCTTATCAGTAGAATGCTTAGCTGTAATTAACTCATTCTTTTTCTCTGAAATCACTATTTCTTACAGATTGAGCTGATGAAACTGTGTGTGCTGAAACAGTTGCTCTACTTAGGACTGATTTGACCACAAGGAATTTGGTTAAAAGAGAAGCAGCCTATCAATCTCTACTGCAAGGAAATGACTTTGGTTGCCACTTGGAAAAAAAAAAGAGAAAAAAAAAAAGGGATTATCTTTAACAATTATGTAATATAACATGAAGCATGATTCACTGTAAGAGCTTTGCTAACTAATGATGTGGTTATATAATAACCATAACTGAAATACTTGAATTATTTTGAAAAAAAAAAAATCAGTTAAAGAAGATCTTTATATGTCCTTGAAAGGAAACTAACGATGATCATATATAGCATACTAAACACTCTGGAAAATCACTCTCCTCTCGATTAGTTTTATTCAGAACACAGACTCTGATTTTGCTTTGGAAATCTTTAACTCCTGTGACCTATACAATTGAAAAAAAAAACCCATCCCACAGCTATACTTTTCCAAAAGCAGAACAAAGAGAAGAAATAACATACCTTTCACAAGGGACTTGGTATTATCTGAAACCCTATAATCCAAATCTCATTCTGTTTCTTCAATTGGTTGAGTGATTTCAGTAGGCGTGCCTGCAATCTAATCAATTTTAAAACAGCTGTAAAAATAGATTTCATTCACTGAAGGACATCCTACTCATGGATTAACATCAAAGTTATTAAACACAAAAAGGGTGTGATGAATTACAAATATCTTGATAGTACCATATGACTTACCCCAAGATAGTGATATCTAGGGGTAACTTTAGAGCCCTAAACTATTACTGAGAAATAATACATACATATAAAAATTTATTTTACATAGCAGCAGAGAAAGGTTTCTCCCTGTGCCATGACGATCTTGTGAAATGCTGTAATAGCTGGTTAACACTCATTTGGAGATTTTAAAAGGGCATTTATATAGATAAAATATCTTAATCATATTAGTCTTGTAGAATATGTTATAGCTGAGATCAGCTGCACTAGCCTTGCTAATACCTTTGCTCATGCATGCTTACTTGAGAACAGATGTTTTTGTTAGAGCTAATTCTCTGAATATACAATACATCTGTGAATGGTAACAGCAATCATTCATGTTGTCTAGTAGTAGTGCTCCCAGTGGCAACAAATTACATCAAAGTAGAGTAAGTTAGGAAGGATTGAAAGTGATGGAAGCTTAAAATGAAGCACCTTAAAAGAAACATTAGAAGTATTTTGCACTGAATATCCTCCTGCTTTCAGAAACAAAATGTTAATTTTACTATATGTGTTGCACTAACAAACAAATTGGAAAAAATTTCCATGCAGAAAGTCCAATCTAGACATTTTCTTGCTCTCAGTGTTCCAAATAGAGAAGTATCAGTAATAGAAATGTTGTAATATATCGATGCAAAAATCAAGCTTGTGTTTAGTCATACTTCTGGAAAATAATTTGAGTTTTGTTTAAGAAAATACATTCATCTATATATTTTGAACCAGAAATTCTCTTCATTTTCATTCTAATTCCTGTCTTAGTCAATTGGCAGTTGCACCAGTGGAAGTTACAAAAACATACCTGCAATAATCTGCTTAGAAGAACAGTCTTTTTTTTTCTAACTTTCTGCAGGCTGATTTGGATTTAATAAAATGGAAATTTATATGTCTTCCAAATTTGATATGCACTGGACTTTAACAGTAACTCATGGCAAGCGTACCCTAGGTTGAATTTCCATGGCATGTATTCTATTATTTGATTTTATTCTGTGTATTTTACTCTGTCCTTCTTTTCTCTATTGAAGCTGCTGATCAAATTTGCCAAGCCATTTATCTGTTTTCTGTAACATTTTTTGAAATCCTCTTCAATTATGGATGTAATCTTCTTTGGGATAACATGGCCAGGACTGAAATCAGTTTAACAGGAGAGTATACCACTAATTTATACACACTGTGTATTATTTCCTTCTTACTCATTATATACAGCAAACTTTATTTTCATAGATGACTTGCACACAGTGAACCACTTTAAATCATGTATTTCCATTTTGATAAAGATAGTGGAGAGATTCATTTGATCCAGGATTTCTAAATGCTTCTTGTTTCCAAGTCATCTTATTTTAATGTCCTGTGCCAAATACTTGTTCCACATGAAGAACATTTTAATGTAGTATCTGTGTTTTTTATTGATTTAATGTGCCATCATTCAAAAAGTTTCATCTACTAGTTACTGAATTTTTAACATCTCTGGAAAGGTAGAAGTTTGTCTTTATCTCAGTAGCAGCAGATGTAAACTTATTTGATAGATTAACAGAAAGTTGTTATACCATTATTTCACCTTGAGGAATGACACAACTGTGTCTAGAGCATATTTCCATTCAGATGGGGTCTGTGTTTTTTCTTAAAATGTATAAAAGACTTCTAAAATCATCACATGCTTTTCATAAAACTAATTGGAATAGGAAATCATAGGATGGCTTATTGTTGGAGGGGACCTTAAAGCCATCTAGTTCCAATGCCCTTGCTATGGGTAGGGTTGCCAACCACTAGATCAGACTGCCCAGGATCCCCTCCAGCCTGGCCTTAAATGCCTCCAGAAATCCACAGCCTCTCTGGGCAACTTGTTCCAGAACCTCACCACCCTCTGAGTAAAAAGTTTCTTTCTAACATTTAACCTAAATCTCCCCTCTTTTAGTTTGAAGCCATTTCTCCTTTGCCCTATCAGATTATGCAGTGTCAATTCCCCTCCTGCTCGTAAGCTCTCTTTAAGTACTGAAAGGCCACCTTTCAGTAAGAAAGAACTTCAATAAGTTCTCCTCAGAAATGCTGAGCTCTCTCTAATATCTGGTACACATCACATGTGTAAGGGAATATCCCTTTGGGAACTATTCGGTATTGGTTGAGCATATCTCTCAGAATACACAGTTATGTTATTTTTTTGGTATCATATAGTTTTATCATCATAAAATCAATGAGAATTTAATTTGAAAAATTCATCTGAGACCATTTTGCTTCCAAAGATGACAAATGCCTGTTAATATTATTCGAGGTACCAAACTGGTATAAAACCAACAGCGAGCATATGGAAACAAGGTAATTTTGTGAGCTGGTATTTTTCCTGGGAGCATGAACAAGAGAATTAATAAAATTGGCACAGAATTATCAGAGATCACAAGCCGTAGTTTGTACTTTTGTCCAGAATAATCACTAGGTCTGGTAGGTCTGTAACTTGCCAGCTAAAGCTCTAGAGGAACCAACACACGTTGTGTTTACAAGTCAATCTACTGCATACTAGTTAACAAGACTCTAACTTCACAAGTAAATTACCTGTAACACTAGTGATCTCTCCTCAGGGTAAATATGCGCTAAGAGTTTATCTTAATTTACCCAGGTAAGTATAAGAAAACTTCTGTTTTTATTTGTGGTAATAGGTAACAGTTTCAGGAATAATTTTCTGTAGCTGATGTTGTTCTTCTCATCACCAGCATTACCAGACATAAAGACAAGAGTCATTATATCATCTACTATGGATCTTGGTACTCAGACTGTTATGGAAGTCCAACAACATCTTGTTTTATGCAGTTTTGAGGATGATGTTTTCTAAGGATATTTTGTCTGCTGAATCCTTTCTAAACCGCCTACATGCTGATTGCGTATGGTCGTAAAATCTCCTCCGCACATCCACAAAGGGACATGAATACAGAGGGCCAGGTGAAGGAGGTTCCTTCCTGGCCCATCTAGGAGCTATCAGCCCACAGAAGGCCCATCTCCACAGGGCCAGAGAACCAAAGGGGAGCAAAGGCATGTGGGGACCTGAAGATAAGTATTAAAAAGAAGGCAAAATATGGGGTTCTTTGCCCCATTGTACAGGTGTGAAACCCATGAAAATTAGTCAGTGCTGCAGTACCTTTTGAAATGAAGGGAATGGAATACATTAAGAGGTGCAGGGGAAAAACATTTGGGCATTACACAGGATTCACTGTGGGATGTTTAGAAGAGGAGCTAAAGACAGGGAAAAGAAGGACTTTGGGTGATTTTGGGAGGAATCGAAGTTCCTTCAAAGAGTGGTAATATGGAGGGACAAAGAGATGAAAAAAGCAGATTGAGTGTAAAGGGTTTGCTGGTTGGCATACTTATGTGGCTGTGCCATCTGCCTGATCAGTGCTGGAACTTAAAAGCTTACTTTAAGCTTCTTCACTACAGAAAGCTGACAAAAATAATTGTTCCATATTAGTTCCATTTCAAATATGAAGCTAATGTAGAAAGAAATATTACAGGGTAGAAAGAAATAGACAAGGTATACAAAAGGCCTCTACTTCACAAATGGAAAGCAGATGCCATAGTGCTGAAACTGAATGTATAATAAATAAAAGGAATTTATAGACATTTGTTATCAACTTTTCCCTATGCAGGATCTACAGCTGACTAATAATTCTTTCAGATAATGCATTTTTACTTCACAGTGGTTTCTGAAAAGTTTCAGTACACTGAAGATCCAGTAACCTGTCCATGGAGTGTCTATAATTCTGACAAACACTGAAGACCTTTTTTTGTGAGGGTGATGATGGAAAAGCTAAAACTGTAGCCAATTAATTACAGGATCACCTTCACATTCAATGCTATCTGCAAACAAATATACACTTTATACACTCTGCACGTTCAATTGTTCTTGGAGGGGGGGGTAATTAAAGTGTTTAAGAAAGCTTGTTAAGAAGTTGTTTCTTTTCAGATAACATGCCAGTAACTTCAAAATGATTTATCCATTTATCACGTATTTAGTGTGTCATTTAAAAACAGTTTGATGCACACATGCATTGAGACACTTAGATTTCATTCAAGTTTTGAAATAACAGAATTGCACAGCAACAGCAGTGGTTCAGAGTATCAATGCTTTCTTGGCAATGGTGATATCAAGATACTAATATTGTTTTAAGACTCTGCCTGCGCATATACCATATAGCCTATATTTAGAAAGAAAATCCTACTGGGATTCTGTAAATCTGCAGAATGGTCAGACTTTCATGCTATTATGGTCCACTGCACAGCAATGTTTCTGTGTAGGACTCAGGAATAAATAATACTAGGTCAGCTTCATATTGAAAAGTTGGGATATTTATTTGAAATGTGTTGTTTTTTCTCTTTATTATGAAAAATTTTTAAATTTTGCTAATTGATATATGCTTATACCTTGTCCTACTTGCCACTTTTCAGTCTAATGCAATCACTAAGGAAATTCAGGGTTTTTTTTAATTAAAAAGAAAATGTTTTATCTTAGATTTTCAGACTAAGGAAATTTTTATATTTTGTAGAAAGGTGAGCTTTTTTATTACCGGTGTGTGCAATTGCAGTATAAATGTGTATCTTTGCATAAGTATAATGAAATCAAAGTAGAAAAGAATAAATCCTTTTAGATGTGGAGAAAGGCATATCATATTTGTTGCATATTTTTGCATTCAAGTAGTATCTTGCATATCCTATCATGGTCAAAAGTTTACACTATTGCCAATCATTCAAAATGCAATGACATGGCTAGTAATTGTTTAAAGGGAGCTTCTACTGAGGTCCATTACTTACTAGGTCTTACTCAGACCTGACCTACTTAACTCCAGCAGAAATGTTGCATCAAAACTCTTAACAACCAATAGAGATTAAGTGAGGACTCATATACCATACTACTAGACTGCATTTCTTGGTCCTAGGCAAAAGCACACCCTCCCAGCTATTTGCTAAATCTCTGCTCTGATATTAAAAAATCAACATCTGTGACCCTCTGGGCATTGAGCTATTCATGCTTTCTTATGAGTCAAGATATAAGCACACAGGGTCACATATATGAACAGAAACAAGCAGTAGAATCTTAATGATCTTGGCTGGAAGGCATTTTGAACATTTGGGTAGTATTTGTTGAAATTATTATGCTGCAACAACACCATCTTGCTCACTATGAAGGAATTCAGGTGTGCACACAGTAAGAATGTGCTAACCATCTGCTGTCTTCATCCAGAAAGTGTGGAACATGCACTATTTTGGAAAAGAACACAAGCAGTTTGCTTTCGTCCTGACTTGTTAAAATGCAGAACAGATTCAGATGTTTAAGAACGCAAGAAAAGAACAGCCCTGTACTTAAAATCTATTTTCCTTTTTGAAATCCTCAAGTGTTTAATGAAATTCTTTTCAAAATAATGGGTTTATTCATTCAGGAATAGATGCATGTATATTTCTTTTATTTATCTTGCTATACGTCTGCAATTTCTGGTTTCAGTTAGGAAGACCATTTTTAAAATTGTGTACTTTCCTGAATTTGGCATTCTTCACTTTCAAAAAAACATTTTTGCTCTCTTTTATTTTACTGGCTAATTTAGCTTATTAAAACCAATATCAACGTAAGTACCTTTTAATTAATGACTTAGAAATTCACAAGGTCTTGGGAAGGCATGGTCAGTCCTGTAACAGACAGTTAAAGAGGAAATAATTTTATTTCTTTAAGAAGGAGATGAAAACTGGATAATAGCATTTGTATTGTTTCAAGACGTAGGTATGTATCTGCTTTGTTTTTTGCTTTCTATTATGATTGATATATAAAAAATGAAAGATTACTAATGGAAATTCAGTTTCATTTTGAAGAATATGAAAATTAACATGCTATTTGAAAAAAATAACAAACACGTAGTAGCGTGTTTGAGTTTCTGCACCAAAGTGTGCCTCAATGCAAATGTTTAAATGCATTTCTATATACATGCAGCAAACTGGAACCGAAAAGGATGAATGGAAATATTCATCCTTCATTATAGTAGTTATGTGATCGTAGGCTAAACTTAGAACCATAGAATCATAGGACTGCTCAGGATGGAAAAGACCTTCAAGATCATCAAGTCCAACCACAACCTAACCATATTACCCTAACTAAAAATATTCTGCTAAATCGTGTCCCTGAGCACCACATCAAAACAGTTTTTAAACAGATCCAGGTATGGATCAACCATCTCCCTGAGGGAACTTATTCCACTGCTTCACAACCCTTTCAGTAAAGAAGTTTTTCCTGTTATCTAACTTAAACTTCCCCTGGTGCAACTTGAGGCCATTTCCCCTCATCCTGTCACCTGTCACCAGTGAGAAGACATGGCTCTCATTGTGAGCACCTGTCAGATACTGGAAGAGAGCAATAAGGTCTCCCCTCAGCCTCCTCTTCCCCAGACTAAACATCCCCAGTTCCTTCAGTTACTACAGTTCCTTCTGTCACTAATATATATAATCCAGCCACTGTGCATTCTACGCCAGTGTGACCTTAACCTGCTCTGATTTACATTCACAATGTAAAGAATGTATCTTCACTGACAGTACAGTATCTTAAGAGATAACTCTACAAGCACTCAAAGGCTTGAATCCTGCATATTTACTTCCAAATAAAATACGTTTGAACAAGATTAAAGTACTACATATCATATCAGAAGACTGAGACATCAGAGTTATCTTTATTCTCATTAGATGTTCCAGTTATTGAATCTTCCACTAATGGGACTGCAAAGTTTCTAGTGACACAGAAGAAATGCACATTAAGAAGAAATCCTTGTGTTTCACCCAAATTGAAAACTAATTCTAAAGGAAGTGGAACAAAACACATACATCATCCTTGTTGGATGCTTTCTTCCTTCTAGCAGCAATCACATTGTGTTCATGTTTGGCTCTAACAGACAAAGCTGCAATAGCAGGCTGCTCTGCTGTGGGGCAGAGACAGGAGCTGAGGCAGCAGGACAACAGGAAAAAGGTCCTGGATGACTAGTGGCACAGTCGCATGGTAGGAGAACAAGGACAGCAGAGCAGATCTGGGGACAGTCTGTTAACATGTTGGGACAGAATACAAAAGTCCATAAGCATTGAGGCAGTTGTGGGGTCGAGCAGGATCACATCACTGAGGTACACGGCCAAGCTAGGACCAAGGGCAATTGCCCAGCTTAAATGGAGATCCTGAGTGAAAGGGGTCAGCTTCTACTAACGCTTGTCATATCTCTTTCTCAAACAACTCACCAATTCAAGGCCACACAGTTGCACTGCCACTACTGGCTCTAAGCCCAAACATCCAAAACCCCAGGAGGAGGCTGTAACACCAGACTCCTCTTGTTTATTCTTTTCTATACCCTGATTACTGCTAGTAAGTGGGAAACCAAAGAAACTTACAATCTGGGAACTAATGCAAGAGACACTTGTAACTCCCTAGGGTGAGCATTTGTATTCTTATTTACTTTAGTCGCCCCACATATGCATCAAACACATATTCTAAAGCCTTCTTGTTATCTCTTTGTAAATCTTTGGTTATTCAATCAGTTCCTATAGATTAGAGGATCAATTAATTCTCAAGCTGAGAAAAGTCATTAGCTATCTATGAAAGTTGTGCTCAGTTCTGTCTGCCCTATCTAATATATATAGATGTCCTATCTAAAACAAAGTTTTTATTTTTGTAAATATAAATAAAATACAATGCTCACCTGTTTCTGGTTGTTGCCTTCACGAGCTCAGAATTTTTCAAGCATGAGATAGAAATGTGGTCTAAGAGCTTTTATTTTGAATGGAACATGCACATTGATAAAATGTTATGATCAACTATGTTTTTTAAATTTAAATGATCCTATCTTAATATTTCAATCATTACAAAGATACTGCAACATCCCTTTTCATTTCTGTATCAGATAATGAAGCTCTAGAGTAATTGTTACTTTATGGTATGTGCTTGTATTCAAGTAATTCCACTGATTTCTGCAGTCTGTTAATCAGCTTCTAGATTCTGCAAATTAGTAAGACACTAAGTGCATTGTGATCAAATTCACCTGAAAAAGGCAGATATAAATATCACATAAATCCTTGCAATTCAAAGTGACACCCATAGCTCAGGGCATTAGCACTGGATTAGACTTACTGTACAGTATAATTGTTTATGCTGTTTTGCAGTGTAATACAGGCAAGGCTACACAATCAAAGCTTTCACAGACATAAACAGACATCACACACTCTAATTATATTTGTCTGCAAGATTATAATAATCATAGATGGCAGGTATAAAGCAGTTCTTTTTTCTCTGGTTAACCCGTTCAGTATATTCTTCTTAGTTCAAATGCAGTTTTCAACAAGGAGGCAAAGCCCTGTTTTTGCTATATTCCTGTGATTAGAGTTTTCTATAAAATAGAGGTAAATGTAAAATATTAATTTACTTTTTGTCTTTTCTCCTGTTATAGTGATATTTCCTTTTGATTCAAATCTCCTCTTTGACATTTTTTTCTTAGAAGTTTAAAGTGAATTACCCAAAAACCATCTCAGAAATGATCCTCAGATAAAAAAGTTTTGTGTATGATTTACAATTAGCACAGTGCCATGTTGTATCATACTGTATAAGCTACTGAATGCGTGGATGCGTAATGCTTATGTCACATATAACAAGACCTACTTTGTTGCGCTGAGATTGCAAAAGGTATAGACATGAAGAAATGGATGAAAATGAAAATGTCTTCGTGTACCAATAAAAACAAGAATTTAGTCTATGCTTCCATTTACTTTTGTAGAAAAGAACCTTTTGTAAGAAAAGAACCTTGACGCCCTCTTGTACAGACTCATTACTATGACAGTCTATGACAGTGATGAGAAACCGAAGGAATGTGAGGAGTAAAAGAACTGGAACTCTGTAGGATTTGGATTATATCAGACATAAAAATCTGGGAGGTGATCTAGAGAGAGAAGTTACAAAAAGTAGTTAAAACAATTTGCGAAGAAGTACTTGATGTATTATGCAGAGGAGTAACAGAGTAGAATGGCATAAAAAGAAGAAGCAATTTTTACTGACTAGGGAAAGTGACATGAATGAGAGATATATCAGTATTATCATTCTTCTGCTCATTGTTGAACAAAATACTTAATCACTCTGAGAAGTACTATTGTATAGGAAAAAAAACCAACAACACAAAACAAGCCTATTCCAATTATTTCTAAGTATTATCACCTTGAGATTTTTCTTCTTTACCAGCAGCTGTATCCTTTGCAGGAACATTTTTCAGTGTCTGCTTCTGAAATACTGATGCTAGATACTGTTGGCATATTAAGCATCTCTAAATGGAACTATAGCTTGGTATATTTACCATGAATTGCCTGAAAGGGTGTTTGTATATGATCTTATTAACATGAAGTATAATTAACAGAAGAGAACTGGTAATCCTATTATCATTCTGAGAAAAAGACTTAATTAATTATTACAATGAATTGTTGTGTCTGTCCATTTAAGTATCATATCTGATACTGCAGTGTGGACTGTGAATATATTGCTGATGTGTTATGAGTGCCTAAGACAATAAGTGATTTCAGTGTTATCTATAAATAATACTAATCTGATTAAAAGGTGGCCAAGCACTTTTAATACAGTCAGGCAGAGGCTTCTGTTAAAATTTTACAATTTTTCCTTACTCTGAAGAGGCAGAGAACAAATGTAGTATTATTATATAGGATTACTTTTTTTTTTTTTTCTTTTTAATGAAAATAGTCTCAAACATATCAATGACAAAGATTTCAAATTTTTTTTTCAATGAGCTTTAGAAGAAGTGCCAGCAGGAGAAGCAAAAACAGTTTGTAAAACAATGTCTTTCTTTTAGCAACTATGTGCATTTTCTTTGGAGCATGAACTCTTATATAACATGTTTTATAAATAACACTGTTAATCTGATATTTAAAAAGTAGTGCAAAATGTTTTGTGTAGCTATATTTAAACTTTAAATGTTTAGTACTTGCTTAAACTTCCCAAAACACTTATCTGTCAGCACTTTTCTTTTAGGCCTGGCTGCTAATTAAATCACACAATTTTGCTTTTATCTTTAACAATGATCATTTCCTACACAAGCATAATTTTCCCAAAACGAGGAGGTTGCTTCCCCATGAAGAAAGACTGAAGTAAAACACAGCTCTGCTGGATAGCTTCTGAAGGCTGACATAGGTTGCCCCCCTGCTATACCAAATGTCTTCAACAACAGAGAGCCATTGTAAGGCTATTGTTGCAGTGTTCTTGTCAATCTTGCTTGCAGTAAGGACTTTCTGGCTCTCAGTGGTAACAATACAGTCACAACTGCCTAATAGTTTGCTCCTGGAGCCTCTGATGTATAATGATTGTAACAAAAGTATGCAGTTTTCAGCTCTTGAGAAGCACAGCTACCCAGAAGGAATACTTTCACAGTAGAAATTGGATTAAACAGTACAAATGTGAAGAACGACTCTCAGAAGTCTTTAAAAAACTGCAGCCATAAAAAAAACCAAAACCATGCCACACATCCACTGAGTCAGTATTTTCAAAATAAATGAGGTTTTATTACTTACTGTACAGCAAAAGAAACTAATAAAATGGTAGGACTTTGTGTTATTACGGAAGCACCTGAAAAAGCTGAATAATATTTATTTCTTTGTAACTCCAAGGGTTATTATTGAAAATACTCTTTCTGCTGAAGCTGAGACACAGAATGTGAAAAAACACATTGGATTTCTGAACAGTAATGGTGATTTTTCTTCGCAAAAAAAGTTAAGGTCTCAACACTTGTTAGTATACAACACTTTCCTACTGATTTCTCAGAATGAAAGTAGAATACTGTATTTATTTGTCAAAATATTAAAGAAGCCATTATCATAGCACTCAGTAATACATTTTCTGATATGGATATGGAATATACTTTGGCTATAATCCTAACCTGCATCTTTTTAAGCTAGGTCATGGAGTTAGCTTTCCAAATCCTGAAAAATATAACATGATATAAATAGGAGAGGCTCCAAAATGAGTATAAAACTAACATTTATCATCATCATGTGAGGTTTGATGATGCTTGATATTATTATATACATAATTTCATTGCTAATTAAAATATATTTCTAAGCTTGTTCATAGGAAGAGAAGTGAAACTAATACAAGCTCAGTGGAAGGCATCGCAAGATCCATTTCAATTAATGAAATATAGAACAGAAGGCTATTATTGTACATGTCTTGGATGTTGTTACATGACTGCTGATTAAGTTATGCTTCTCAAAACAAGGCAAAACACCAAAACATGTAAGTGCTTGAATATTTCCAATGACATTTAATAAGGCTTTCAAGGATGCAGCTAATTTTAGCATGGTGTACAAAGCCAAGAATACTGGAGTAACCAAATGAAACTTGGCTAGAAAACATGTGAGGAAATCGAAGGCATCTGAAAGTAATGCTCCATCTACATTTTCACAGGTGTTTCAATATCATTCTTGTCTGACTTCTTATTCAGATTTTAGTCCAAATTTCAGCCTTTCACGAGATAAAAAGGTCATACTGAAAGGCCTGTAATTCCCCGGATCCTCCTTATGACCCTTTTTACAGATAGGCTTCATACTAGCTATTCTCTAGTCATCTGGGACCTCTCCCACTCACCAGAATCACTGATCATAGAATCATAGAGAGGTTTGGGTTGGAAGGGTCCCTTAAGATTATCTAGTTCCAACCCCCCAGCTATAGGCAGGGACACTTCCCACTAGACAAGGTTACTCAAAGCCCCATCCAGCCTGATCTTGAGCACCTCCAGGGAGGGGGCATTCACAACATCACTGGGCAACTTGTTCCAGTGTCTTACCACTCTCATAGTAAAGAATTTCTTCCTAATATCTAGTCTAAATCTACCCTCTTCCAGTTTAAAAACATTTCCCCTCATCCTGTTGTTACATACCTTTATAAAAAGTCCCTCCTTTCCCATAAGCCCCCTTCAGGTACTGGAAGGCCGCTATAAGCCTCCAGCCTGGAGCCTTCTCTTCTCCTGGCTCAAGAGCCCCAGCTGTATCAGCCTGTTCCCGTAGAGGAGGTGCTCCAGCCCTCTGATCATCTCTGTGGCCCTCCTCTGGACTTGCTCCAACAGCTTGATGTCCTTCTTATGTTGAGGACCCCAGAACTGGACACAGAGTAGAATCTCATAAGAGCAGAGTAGAGGGACAGAATCATCTCCCTCGACCTGCTGGTCCTGCTTCTCTTGATGCAACCCAGGATAGTTGGTGTTCTGGGCTGAAAGCCCATGTTGCTGTGTCATGTTGAATCTTTCATCAACCAAGACCCCCAAATCCTTTTCTTCAGGGCTACTGTTAAGCCATTCTCCACCCAGTCTATATCTATGCTTGGTATTGCCCTGACCCAGGTGCAGGATCTTGGGCTTAGCCTTGTTGAACTTCATGAAGCTGGCATGGGCTCACCTCTCAAGCCTGTCCAGGTCCCTCTGCATGGCACCCCTTCTCTCTAGCATGTCTATTGCACAACTCAGCTTGGTGTCATCTCCAAACTTGCTGAGGGTGCACTCGATCCTACTATCCATTTCACCTACAAAGATGTTAAATAGCACCAGTCCCTGAGGAATGCCACTTGTCACTGGTCTCCAACTGGACATTGAGCCATTGACCACAACTCTCTGAGGGCAACTATCCAGTCAATTCCTTATCCAGCAAGTGGTCCATCTACCATATCCATTTTTCTCCAATTTGTCGACCAGGATGTCATGCAGGACAGTGTCAAATGCTTTGCACAACAGGTAGATGACATTAGTTGCTATTCCTTTATTCACTGATGCTGTAATTCCAGCATAAAGGCATGACTCGCCCCTGGTGAAGCCATGGTGGTTATTATGAATCACCTCATCTTTATTTTCCACATACCTTAGCAGGGCCTTCAAGAGGACCTGCTCCATGATCTTGCCAAGAATAGAGTTGAGATTGACTGGCCTGTAGTTTCTTGTATCTTCCATTCCTGCCATTTCAAATATGATGGATAGCAGCTTGGCAATTTCATCTATCAGTTCCCTCAGAAACCATGGATGGATCTTATCAGGTTCCATGGACAATAGGGTGGAAGAGAGAGATGATAAATGGACAAATGATAGGCAGTGGAAAGTGGGTTGGCAATCACATATGCCAGCTCTCACAGCACTCTTGGGTGGATCCAATCCAACCCCATGGACTGTGGAAATCCAGGTAGAGAAGCGGGTCTCTAATTCGCCTGAATTGTGGGGGGTTTATTCTGCTCCCCACCCCAGAATTCCAGGTCAGGAGGCTAAGTACCCCAAGGATAACTCATCTTAAGACAGACATAAGGAACGCATGGAGAACCTCAGCCTTTTCTGTATCCTCGGTGGTCATGTTCCTTGCCTCATTCAGTAAAAAATGGAAATTCTCTTTGGCCCTCTTCTTAATATTTATATATTTGTAAAAACATTTTTTGTTGTCCTTTACCACAGTGGCCAGGTTGAGCTCATATTGGGCTTTAGCCTTTCAGATTTTCTCCCTGCATATGATAGCAACTTCACTGTACTCTACTTGAGTTGCCTGTCCTTTCTTCCACAGGAACCAAACTCCTGAAGCCTCAGCAAAAATTCCCTATTCAGCCACAGTGGTTTTCTTCCCAGCAGGCTTATGGCACATGAGGACAGCCTGCTCCTGTACTTGTACTTTCCTTCTTGAGAAGCATTCAGTCTTTGCCCTTCAGGATTGGCTCCCAAGGGACCATCCCAACCAGTGTCCCAAACAGTTCAAAGTCTGCCCCCCAGAAGTCCAAGTCAGCAGTTTTGCTGACATAAAGAATCTCAGGCAATATTAGGTACATATAGCCAACCTACTATAGAGAACCTGTTTTATTTAGCAGAGGGGCTGGACTTGATGACTCCCAGAGGCCCCTTCCAAACTCCCATTATACTGTGATTCTGTGTTTTTCATATCTGCCTTTGTGCTGAAAAGAGATTTCCTGAAATTGCTGTGTTCTGGTCAGTTGCCTTTGGTTGCAGTTCAGTAAAGCTGTGTCTCCACTGACACAGCATGCACAGTTTTATTCAGCTAAATTTTCAGTGTAACCAAAAAGTTTAACAAAATATTAATTACTATATTGAAATAGAGGACCACACTCTTGAAATATCTATACCAGATTCTGTTCTGCCAACAGCTGTTCTGTGAAGAACTCAGCTGCTTATTCCACTGTGGCATGGGATAAGTGCTTGTCCTGCAATTTCTGTCTTAAGGGGTCAGTTTTAGCAAGATATTTTGTGCAAAATTTGCAGTGGAACTACAGTTAGAATATATTTAAATATTGTCTTACTATATTCCTATGAAGCAAGACAAACTTTTGCCAAGATCAAATGTACACATTGAATTACAAAATTGAAGGAGGCAATTTCAGACTGAAAATATAGTAATGATGGCACAAGAACAAAAGAACAATTCAATTACTAAAATAATGAATGCTGACTATCAAGACTTTTATCTGAAAAGTAAAATTACACTCACATTGTCTCCTGTAATAAGTGCAGACTTGTGGGTTAAGACCTTTGTTTTTAGGTTCTCTTAAGCTAGCAAAACCATGTGGTATTACCTTGATTCAAATGAGAATTAGTACCAATGAGGATTAGATTGAGAAAATTGCAGTCTAAACAGATTGAAAATCCACTAATAAAGAAAGAAGTGAAGAAATAGAGAGATGGGTTTTTTTTTTTAGTATCTCTGAGAAGTAGAGAGAAAAATATTAAATCCACAGATGCTGAAAATGCAAGAGCAACTACCGTCACCCAAAGCAGAACCTCCACAGGCTGACAATGGCCCAACAGATCTGAGATGAGAGTGGCATGATACTTCAAGAGTAATTCTTAAAATTGAGAGGCAACCAAGATTCAAACATGTAGTTGATATATATACATGCTCATTTTTGAAATTTATTCTCAGTACACTAAACTTACAGAGCATGACAATGCTTTTATGTCTGTATTTCTAGACCTGATTCATTAAAATACGAGGAAAAATGCTTGACTGCTTTCTTTTTGTGAAGAATGGAGATAAGTTTTCCTTCTTAGTTCTTAGCCTTCCTTCTCATCTATCCTCAAGTGAATTGTTAAGTGATAAGAATGCTGAAGTCAGAGCTGACACTCAAGAATTGGGCCCAGTAGAAGAAGATAGCACTACAGCTGAACTGCACAGCAATAGTACTTTTGAAGTAGATATGGTGATCAAGACATTTGTCCAGAAGAGAAGAACTACACATCCTGGAAGTCTTTGCGTTCAGAGAGGAGATATAACCTCTAACAAGGTCATAAGATCTCTACTTCTTTTTCAGCTCTCCTTCCTGCTTTATTTGCTTCAATTCTATAGTATTACGTTGTGTTATCTTGCATTTCAATACCATGTTTAGTAAGTTAGTTTGTTTCTCCTCAGATTGTTGCTGCTGTTTTTAATTATTTTTGGGTCCCCTGTTTCCCTTTTCTGGAGGTGTGGATCTGCGGATCCCTCCGCCCCACTTGTCATAGAATCATAGAATCATAGAATCACTAAGGTTGGAAAAGACCTAAAAGATCACCCAGTCCAACCGTTCACCTATTCCCAATAGCTCCTACTAAACCATGTCCCTCAACGCAACATCCAGTCTTTCCTTGAACACCCCCAGGCTCGGTGATTCCACCACCTCCCTGGGCAGTCCATTCCAGTGCCTGACCACCCTTTCTGAAAAGTAATACTTCCTCATGTCCAGCCTGAATTTCCCCTGGCGTAGCTTGAAACCATTCCCCCTGGTCCTATCCCTAATGACACGAGAGAAGAGGCCGACCCCCAGCTCACTACAACCTCCCTTCAGGAAGTTATAGAGAGCAATAAGGTCTCCCCTGAGCCTCCTCTTCTCCAGGCTGAACATTCCCAGCTCCTTCAGCCTCTCCTCATATGGCCTGTGTTCCAGACCCCTCACCAGCTTCGTTGCCCTTCTTTGAACACGTTCCAGGGCCTCAATATCTTTCTTGCAGTGAGGGGCCCAAAACTGGACACAGTACTCGAGGTGCGGCCTCACGAGTGCTGAATGGAACTGGGGCGAACCAGCCTATAAACTGTTGACAAGGTGGAGTCTGTCAAATATTTCTAAAGGCTGTGCAAAAACATATTTTCAAATTTTAAGCGGCAGTTCAGAATAACTATCCATATATATGTCAGTATTTGCTGTTTGCATTCCTACCAGCACTTATTCATCAGAGAATAAATCCTCTTAAATTGAATAAACCTACTGACTATTCACCATTTCATTTTTTTTTTAAATGTAGATATTCAACATTATAGCGGAAACGTGCTACATGCATTCATATACCACAAATTATGAAAAATTCATTAACAACCTGAGACTGAACTTTGTCAGCATAAACTGTTGTTAAGGACTTTCTAGTGGCAAATAAATCTGACCACATGAGTGTTCAGGGTTTAGGACTCACTAGGCTGTGCTCACTTGAGCAACAAGAAGAAATATTAGAAGTGACCCTGCCACCACTGTACTAACAAAGCAATAGAGACTGCTTTGACCTTATGACACAAATCAAAATTACCTCAGGCTTCCCTTAATTTAGGCCACCCTGCAATAGCCTCTGGCAGTCAGGGTTTATGGGATGAAAGCAGAACAGCTTGATGTGAATGGGAATTCAGGAGACCTTCATTCAATTCTCCACTGTATCACAGAATGTTTGAGTGATATTAGGAAACATTAATCTT
Organism: Lagopus muta; assembly: GCF_023343835.1. Taxonomy (NCBI): domain Eukaryota; kingdom Metazoa; phylum Chordata; class Aves; order Galliformes; family Phasianidae; genus Lagopus; species Lagopus muta. The sequence goes on along the minus strand of NC_064438.1, from coordinate 33,875,383 downwards.
TCCGTGACTCCTGCTGCTGTATGAAGAAGCAGCACTCACATTTCTGTATTTTATAAGTGGGCTATGAAATGAATGTGTTTAAAAAAAAAACAACTTGATGCACAAAGCCATAGAAGTCTGCTAACAGTTTGTGAGCCTTTGGTTGTTCTGTGATAGAACATCTACAATTTCAGTTTAGAGCTTGAGCTACAATGTGAAAGACTTTTTTCATTATTCCTTGTGTCTTTTTAGCATACAAAAGGAATGAAAACAGACAACCATCTGTAAAACCACATCCAATAAACATTATCTGAGTATATGTTCCAATGAAATTATCTATATCTACATATACACAGATATGAATGATGCTCATAAAAAATCATAGGAATAGATCTACATACATGCATGGATTTGTTTCCAGGAGTGAGGCAAAAACTCAGCATTTCTGTAGTGTCACAGTTAACACGTTATTGAGAGAAAATTTGGAAGAAATGTGATGGATTATTTTTGTTAAGAAAATGTTAATTTTAACTAAAATGTTATTACCATATAGTAATTGTGATCTTTACTTTTAGCAATACAAAAATTAATTACAAAATTTGGAATTTCTTTGATTTTTATTAAGTTCTAAGAAAAACCCTCACTAATATTTCAACCTAGCTTGAATTTCAGGTCAAGCAGAAGGAATTTTTCTCCAACTGAATTTTTTGCTGCAGACTGATGCATTATCCTTGTTTACTCATACATACTTTTTAAAATATAGTCATAAATCTTTGAAAATAATATTTCTATTTATTATATTACCTGTAAAATAATCACATTACACGTAGACAGACATAAAATAATTTTTAAGTTCTATATAAAACAGAGATAATACTTTGTATACCTAATGCAAAAGAAGCAGAAGACGTGATGTTTTCAGGTATATAAAATATTTATGGGCTTACCATAACATCAGCAGTACTGGCAGACTATTCTCAAAATACTTCAGAGACTTCATTTAATTTTTGGTTGATATATGTCCAAAATATTATCCTCTGACATCCAGTGTGGAAATCTTCTCTTTAATATAACACTGGGAACATCTTGTGTTTTTACCCTGGGAAAAAATATATAAAAGATTGGGCCTATTTCCACTTAACGTCCCTCCTATGGATAAGAAATGTCAGAATGGACATCAGTGTAAAATGATACTAACTTTTGAAACAGCATTCTGGAATTAGATTTCTAGATTTTGAGTCTGCTATCAGTTTGTCTGGATTCATGAAGAAATTATGTGATCTCGATTTTGTGACCTAAGCTTGGCAAATTTCACCAGAAATGCATTTCCATTTCTTGTACAAGTAGGGAGCACTGAGGGTATATGCATGCTTGTCTGTATGCACATGAAATAAGCTTTCAGTTTTATGATTCCAGTTTGTTCCTTGCAACAACTGAAACTACGAATTTTGCTCTGCAGCTGATCTGTCACATTATATGAAACACAGAAAAATAAGATAAATATTAACATCCCTTCTTTGTCAGTTACTGCATCTCAGCAAAATTCTTATCAACTCCTGGAAGTTTTATAATGGAACAGCCAATCTTTTGTGAAAATGACTTAAAACAAAACTGTCATACATATTTAAGGAGGGAAACACTGAATGCAAAGATAATGCAGCTGTAGGAGTCTTGTTTCATAATCAACAGTATATGCAGTACATAAAGAATTATAACTTTTTTATTATTTATGTATTGCCATAAGTGTAGATAGGCTACAAAGTCAAGCCTTATGGAATTATTAATGAACCAAACAAGAAATATTTTCAACATGCTCAGAAGACCTAACCTCGCACAAGTCCCAGCTGAGGAAGAAAGTGAGCTCAGAGCAACTGGAGAGCTATGAGAAAATTAAACACGCTATGAATGGGGCAGACATAGACCAAGTGCACAGATGTTCCATGTGGCTACAAAAAGCTAATGCATTAAATAGTTAATCTTTCATTAACAGTGTGTAATCAGTTGGCATGACTTGCTGAAAACACAAGAAAATTGGTGACTGCCCCCTTGAGAGTGCAGATCCAAGCTTCAGCACTATCAGTCTTTGGAGAAACCATACCTTGCTTTTTTAGACACAAAACATGGCAACTATGTTTTTCTTTTTTTCCCAAATGCATAAGATAAAAGCAGGAGAAAAAAAAGAAAAAAGGGAAAAATCAAGAAAAACTTTTCACCATTGTTGGAATTGACTGAAGGATCAATACTGAGTTATGAAAAGACTTTGCAGATTAATCTGTGGATTAATACATTTCGTCAGCAGTGACTGCCATTTGAAAGGAGCAGGAAAAGGCTAAGGGATCTAGATCAAGGCAGGAATATTCTTCAGACGTGCCTCTTCCTTTGGAAGAATGCCTTTATTTACTCCCTAAAGGAGGTGAGTCCAGCTCGTGGTGTTGGTGTTGATGTATAAGGAGGAGTAAGAAGGAGTGAGATGGGGGATGGGATTCCAGGAAGACTATTCCACAAGTTACAGCCACTGGGGTTTAATGCGATCTATAAACTCATCTGTCTGTTTACATACCAGCAAATGATACGTCTCTCTGATCCACTTACATTTTCAAGCCTAATGTATACACAGGGCACCGATGCTGTGTATACAAGACATAGAGATAGCTGGGGGCTGTGTGCTGTCCCTGCTTTCACAGCACACTGTCACTCTTATAAATAAAGCATTCGCTCGGGAAAAGAGTCTGAGAGCCAGAGAGCCACATTGCGTGCAAATCCAGCTCAGTGCATAAGCTTACTTGAGGTTGAGGCTAATCCTAACTGACATGTTACAGTAAAAGTACTTTATAAAATCAATATTAAATTCACAGCCTTTGACATCCTGGGACATCAAAGATAAAGGGGAAATAAGCCGTGGAGTAAACAGTCCTGCAGCTATGCCAGTTGCTCAAGGAGAGAAGCAAAGGGATACACAGGAGACCATGGGGTAAATTAGTACAGTGCCAGTGTTGTTTTTATACTAAGGTCTTGACATCAATGAAAACATTATAAAAACAGCTCGCAAACTCTTACAAGCAAGAAAAAAAATATTAGTGAAGACCCACTCAGTTACAAATTCAGATAACCTTTTAAGGTTAAAGGGATAAAACGCTACCTATGCAAGCCACAGTATTAGCTTCCTCTTTTAGTAGATTATACCTAGGAGTGATAAGATAATAAGAATACCCAGCAACACTAAAAAGCCACTGGAGTAGAATTTGACTGCATCATTCTGACCTGATAGTATAATTCCCACTTTCTGTGATGTTGACCTGTGTGTATTTTGTAGTTGTCCAAACTGACATAAAGTCAGCCACTGTAATGTTTGTCCTATGTGTGTGAAACACAAATTGTGAGCCAAGAGCAGAAGGGCTTGAACAACTGTGGAGCTACTTGCTGAATCTCAGATCCCATTTTCCATACGTAAAATGACAGGAGTGATACTATAAAAGACAATGGCTTTAAGTAAGAGCAAAAGGAAGACCAGAATAAGTTCATAACTGGAAAATATCTTTTTTCTCTCCCTACCTTCTCCAAGCCATTACTTATTCATGGGTAAATACAGCATGTACTCCTGATACAATTTTGTGTAAGTGTGATGAGTAGGTGATTCCTTAACAAAGATTGTCATTACATGAATTGAAAGTGTTGCTAGCCAATCTGTGGCTTTTGTGTAGCCAAGTTTGCAGCTCTGACTCTTTGTGGTCCTTGTGCCAACCTTATGAACAGACTTATTTCACTTAAAGGGTCTGATATGCAAACACATCTACTTTAATAAGCATTAAAAAGGGAAAAAAAATAATTCTTTTGCATAGTGAAATTTGCTAAAGTTACACTTCATGAGATACAGTCACTGACTTTCCACAGCAAACTTCTAACGTGTTTCTTACTACATGGAAACACAGTGACTTCCTCAGCTATGTCTCCCTGGTTGGTATTTCTGATGAGACAACTAGTACTGTTTAGAAAGAGAAAATTAATATGTTTGTTACAATAAAATATTAAAAAGAAGACACAATAACAACTATTTTTACTTCATGTCCCTTCAAGACAGATTCTTCTCCCCAGTACTTAGGAAGACCCACACTTTCAACAATATTCAACTCTGAATTTATGAAGAGCTAAGCCCTTAAAATAACTCTGAGAAACATTATGGCAAATAGTTGAGAGTAACAGAGTAAATTAAAGGAGAAAGGACTGTAGAAGTGACACTGAGAAAGTGGTAGACCAAAGCAATAATTCAAAAAGGAAGCAACCTTATCTCTCCTTCAAGTAGGATATACAAATTTTCAGTCATGTAAATGAATACAAATTTATTGTTTTTGTTTTTGTTTTTCTACTGATGCCAATGTTCATGAGAGTGGAAGGAGAAACAACATTACTAGTAAAAATCTTTATAGCAAAGAAAATATCAGAAAATGTATTCTACCATCTTCCCTAAGCATCTATCTCTGATAGACTACTGCATCCAGGCCTGGGGCCTCCAGCACAAGAAAGATGCAGAGCTTCTGTAAAGGGTCCAGAAGAGGGCCACAAAGATGATCCGAGAGCTGGAGCACTTCTCGTATGAGGAAAGGTTGAGGGAACTGAGCTTGTTCAGCTTGGAGAAGACTCTGGGGAGACCTCATTGTGGTCTTCCAGTACTTGAAATGAGTATATAAAACAGAGGGGGAATGACTATTTATATGTGTTGATAGTGATAGGACAAGGGGGAATAGTTTTAAACTAAGACAGAGGAGATTTAGGTTAGATATTAGGAGGAAGTTTTTCAGTCAGAGGGTGGTATCACACTGGAACAGGTTGTCCCGAGAGGTTGAGGATGCCTCTCATTCCTGGAGGCATTCAAGGCCAGGCTGGATGTGGCTCTGGGCAGCCTGGTCTAGTAGCTAGCGACCCTGCCCATGGCAGGGGGATTGGAACTAGATAATCTTTGAGATCCTTTTCAACCCAGGCCATTCTATGATTCTGTGTAAAATTGATTTTATCAGGATAAATGAAATCTTTGTCAGTAAATAGAATGGAACCAATTTAAGAGCTATTACCATGACCAAACAAATCTTTACTCTAAGGCTAGTGTCTTCATGTGGGAAATAAAAGCACCAAATATAAATCTAAATATATTGCTGGACCTCAGCAATCAGCAACAAGTAATAGCATCCATGGCTGCCTTTTTGGATATTCTATGTGCTTGGCAACATGCCAGTTACAGAATTAGAAGAGATCCAAAAGCTGGATCAAATAATTACACTAAGCACAATTTTACCATTGTAGAGCAGAACTTGGAATTATTGATGGTAATTGTTAGAAGTGAAGACTTATCAGCTTGCTGTAGTCAGAGGCATATGGGATTCAGTCCAAACCTATCTGATGCCTTTTAGAGAACTGATTATATCTGACCTTGTAGAAAATTCATGATGAGAGATTTAAGTATGACAGATAGCTTAAAAGGTACTTCTCACACCAAATGGAAACTTAAGAATACTAAGGAATTTTTTGAGAGCAGAGTGGAAGACAGGTATTTATTGAAACCTACTGAAGACTGGAACAAGCTTCCTAATTAGTGGATTAGAAAGAGTTTATTTCCCAGTGCTGACTGCTGCGACTCCCACATTCCCAAAAAGAAAAAATTGCTACCAGGACTTAATCTTTTGTATTCTTTGTGGTTTCTTACGGCATTACAGAAATGATGAAACTAATTCATATACAAAAAATGGAATAAAATATTGAAACAATTTTTTGTTTCCTCTTGAGGTGACTACTGTTCATCTTACTAGGTACTGCAACACGTACAATAAACACTTTTTATTCTGCTATGTATATATTTACGTACTAACAATCTCATCTGAACAGCTTGCAGCAGTGAACTAAACAACATGAATAACATCTGTTACATATTATTTGCTTTTTCATCACCCCAAAACAGGAGGTTGGTACCTCATTTTTGTATGGCTGATAGGATTATTCCTAACGTTGTTTTGCAAATGTATTTTTGAATGGATATTTTTGTTATTGTTTTGTTATTTTCTTGGTATAACAAATTTTCACACTGATGTTAACTTAGATTAGAGAAGGTAGCATTAAAGAAAATCTTCTATTTCTTTTTCTGGAAGACTTACGGAGCTTTTAGTTTCTTCTGTGCCATCATTGTGCAATAGCTGAGTCCCATAGAAAGTTTGTGTAGGTCTGATTAAGATTAATTTACAGAGTTAATAGAGATTAGTTTTCCTAAGAAGCAAATTAGATATTTCTCCATTGTGAAGAATGTCTTGCATCTGGAAAGCTAAATTAATAGAAACAGTACCATTTATACAATCTCTGAGGCATATGTGATCTAGAAGTCTATTGTTTTGGGCTCAGATTCAGAACTGATCAATGTATAGTCAAGATTAAGTTCCTGCAATTTTAAGGCTATACAATAGTGACTGTGAATCAAAAGAAAGAGCATGAAGTACTTAAGTAGTTAAAACAAGTCACTTGAATTATATTCATGCTGGATATCAGTTTGATTTTAATTGTAAGAAAGGTTATCTAGACAACGTCTACTCAGAGATGAGGACAATTACATGTTTAAGTAATAGCACAGAACTATGTTTCTGCTTGTTCCTTCAGGAAATAACACTTCAAATAAAATGTTTTCTTCAAAGTATCCTAGAGGGCATAACAATACACTCAACATAAAATAGATAGGCAATAAATATTCAAAACATTACACAGCATTAAAAATTCATATAACTACAAATGCTAAATTGAATTGTACACAAATAATTTATTACAGCTCTCGAAGTACTTTTGTAGTAAATAGCTACAAAATTAGGATAGTAAACCCATAAAATAAAGACTTCAGATACATGAACTTGAAAATATGTTATTCAGAAGGAATACCTTTTGTAATATTCAAGTCTGCTGGGCTCTGTCCCTTATTTTCCTAAGCAAGTTTTGAGTTAATATTTTGAAGTCATCTATTGACCAGAAAAAATCACGTTCTTGCTTTAGCATGGAGAAAAATAAGTATTTCCCTCTACTTTATGCATCCAGTTCTTTGTCTACATTAGTAATAAGACATCAGACAGGAGATCCAGATATAGGATTTTGGTTGATAGTGCTGTTTTTAGCTCAGCAAGCCATGGTTATTCATGGTTCATTTCCAGGCAGTCAAGCATAAGAAACTCAGCCATAAGGTCTATGAACTGCTGTGGACTACTGTACTAGTAGCCTTTTACTTTATATTCTGAAACCGCAGATGGAACCAAAGAGCAATTTTTCACTAATAGGTATTGGTACACATAAGTGGTCCAAATTAGGTGACATATTATTATAGCAGTTACTAAAAAGTCAAAATTTGCATATCATTATTACATATGCATTATTCAGGAATATGTAAGAAACCAAGGCTATACATAGGGCATCACAACTGTATCCCACTATCACTGAGCATTAATTAAATAATCTGAATCTGAAGTGACATTCTTTTGCAGAGCTGTGTGTAGGAAGCCCGTATTATTAATTGCACTCTTGAGTAGCAATTATCCACTTTTAATGATACAAAAGCTTTCTTCTTCCTGAAAGGGATGAAGAAAATGCAAACAAGAAAATATTTTTCTTTTTCACTGATATGTAGTCTGTCTTTAACATTCAATATTATCTTCTAGGTAATACTTTTTCAACCCAGTGAAGAAAATATTATCACTTCATCACTGATCAGTTAAATCATGACTCTCTACTGTACAGACTGTTCATTGATGAAATATTAATGTGACCTCAAATACGTTGGAACATTAAAACTATCTGTGAATCTTTCACAGTGAATCTCATTCTAAATAACATCTCTATGGTAACTGTAGTTTTACAAACCAAAAATTGGAGTAACAGTCAACTGTACAAGTGCTATAATTGTAGTCAAATATGTTAAATTAAGCTGAGCCATAAAGTGTAGCAAATAATCCTGCTTCTTTCTTTGATTAGCTCACAGAAGAAAACAAAAAGCAGAAGAGTCTTCCCTCCCACAGTTATGCCAAAGGCAAAAGCTACCCAACCACTTTTAAAGCAGCAAAATTCAGGAAACCTAGGCAGCAATTGTTTTTTGAAGGATAAGCAACTGCAAGTATCAGGTTGAAATCCAGCCCATGTCAGCAAATAAGAAAGAATTATCACTGGATGTCTGTCTAGTGTGAAGATGGTTTCCATGCAGTTTGTCAGAAAATGATGGCCACAGAGAATACTGATTAGTCCTCAAGTTTCCTTCAAAAAAACAGGTTTTCTTAAATGTTTCACAAAGTATTAAAAAGAAAATGGATATGAAGAAAGCTGTAATCACCTCTAACTCCCTAAATTTGGGTCACTCAAGGGCATGATGAGACCTATATTAATATTACTTCTGCTTTCATTGCTATGTGCACAAAAAAATGTTTTTAGATACTCCTAGAGCCACATATACGACATTCTCATCAGTTCCTACCTGGACTACAGTCTCATAATGGTATATATACCTGCAGTCATCTTGATTTTTTGTGTCAGTTCTCCCTATTCAGGATTGTTATTTTCTTTTTGTGATGTTTTAACTTTGCTTAAGTAAGACTGTTACACTTTCTGGGATAATCAAACATTGCTTACTCTGGTATAATAAGAATGCTGATGAAACATAGCTTTTAAGGGATATAATCCCTTGGTTTTTTTGTGGCCTATGGGAATATACCATATGAAGCTCTTTTTGCTGGCTTCAGACTATACTTTCCCAATGACAGCACCTTTGTAAAGGAGCTCTTTCCCATTGGTTTCATAGCCACTGTCTTAGAAACAATCGAGAGCAAAGCACTTCCTCAAAAGTAATTTCTTATGTGTGTCTCAGTGCCTTCTTTAGAGTTTCCGCAGAAACTTAATAGTGCTCTTGCAGCTACTGTGCTCAGTATACCAGTGCTTCCTTGTTAATACAGAAAGTTCTTCCTACATCTGTATTTTTGCATGCAGCATAGTGGATCTCAGAGATTCTGCTGTGAGAATATGATGGAGTAGTTTACCTGTAGAATAGTAGAGCCTAAATACTGCACTGTATTGTCTTGCAGTCTCTTTAGGCTTGCATATTTGAGAAAGGCTACAGCAGAACCTACGCTACCTAGGACTGGTTTGTTTTTGTTTTCCCCCAGTGAAAGAATGCTTGCTTTTGCTCCATTTTTGACCAGGGATATTATTTTTTTTTAACTTCTGGAAATAGGATTACTCCTAAAAGCCTTGTCATGCTCCACAACTCCAAAATAAATTCCTACTGAAAATCTTGATATCTACAGATCAAAATAATAGTTGCATGTGTGTTGCATTAGTGGAATAAATATCTTTAAATGGATTACTTTTCAGTACTTGAAAATGAAATACTGAATTTCATGTTTTACTGTGTAGTAGCAGATAATACTAATATACCTTATATAGCTAATCTGTTGAGCGCCATTTGACTGAAAGCAGTACCAAGCCCTATAATTTGACTTGCAATTAATAGTCCTGAACTAAATCAGTGCTGATTACTGCAAAAAGTAGATAATACAATTAAATCACAATACTATTATTGACATTAAATATTCTACCACTACTTATATACCCTTAGAAGAGGAAATTTATTTTGTTGTACATTGAAATAACTGAAGTTGAAATAATATTTAAATTTTTTTCAAAGGGACTTCGTAAGCCAAAGCTGTATAACAGGGTTGCAGAGTAGGATAGAACTTACTAGTTTGCATATTTCATCACTGTTCACAACACTAAATACACTATAACAGCAAGGAGAGTGGAAGAAACATGAGATGTTGCCATGGCCTGAATGTATCTCAAAATCTTCCATGGTCTTACCTATAAATTTTTAACTCTGGTAAGATACTTACTTATCATGTGTTTATATCATTATTCAAATTTCCCTCTTGCATCAGATTTCATAACACCTGTGTAAATAATTATTTATATTGCATGAATAATCAGCACCTGCACTTGTGAAAAGAGATCTCATTACAAAGTGCTAGCAGCAGTTGGATGTAGAACTGCATTTATTTCTTAGTAACTATCTTTTTACACACTAAACATTTTATTGAAGTAGTTCCAGCCTTAGCGTACAAGGGTTGCTCAAAAATAATGCCTCCTATTTTTATTATGATGGCCCACGATATTGGCAGTACAACAGTAGAGGTTGTACTTTCCTGCCAATATTCCATTAAATTTTATTGTGATAAAACAGACAGTAGCAGAGAAAAGTTCAAGACACAGCTCTCAATGAGTAAAGTGATGTGCACTATCTTTTGAGATAGGAAAGGGTGTTATCCTTCTTGATTTCCTAGAACATGGACAAACCATCAATGCTGACTGCAAAATCACAGTGCTGACTAAGCTGAAGGCTCAAACTTTCAGAGTCAATATAGAGAAGAATACAACCTTTCCCTTGCAACAGGATAATGCCAGGCCTCATTACTAGACCTCCAGTTCAAAGACTATGCAGCACAATAGCAATCTTGGCTGGAAATCCTATTATACCCTCTGCATAGTCTTGTTTTGGTGTCTTCTAATTTCCTTCTGTTCAGGCCAAGGAAGGATAGACTGCATGGGCAACATTCTCCTAATAACAGTGCTCTCATAGCAGCTGTGAAACAGTGGGTCACTTCTTCTAGAGCAGATTTTTACAAGTGCAGCATGCAGGCTCTTGTTGTTCACTATCAAAAATTCATAGCTAATAGTTGAAAATAATAATGTTGAATGTTAAAATAGTCGAAACATAATGTTTTGTAGCTGAGAATTTGCTCTATTACAGTGCTTTATAGTGCTATTATACACTTTGTATCTGTTGCAGTTTCCATAGAAATAAAAAAGGCATTACTTTCAGGATGAACTATGTATGTAAAATCAAAACAGATTTATCATGGAAAGGAAAAAAAAAAAACAAAAAACAAAAAAACCAAACACTAGAGGTTCAGCTTTCTGAATCTACCTACAAAACTTCCTTTCAAGTTGTGCAATCAAAGAATATACAGATACTACAGTTAAGAAATATACAGGAAAGTTAAACTAAACAGGTTATCACACTAAAGAACAGATGAATATCTTAACTCTTGTCCTGAGAAGAGTCTAAGAGGAGCAATCTCCAAAAGAGATCCTTCCCTAGCCGTAGTGAGCTCTTAAGTGGGTCTAGGAGAGGTGGAGCCAAGCTCCAGCCCTACCAGAAGCACAGGAGAATTGTCTTCACCTGTGCTCCCAGGGCTCACTCATTACTCACCTCAGGTGGTCAATCAGGCTGTGATTCAGCAGTTCCCATACACAAGCTAAGTCAATATTACTGTCAAACAGTTCATAGATCTGATGACACGTCTTATAACACACATATGATAACGTTACTTCCAGTATTCATCAAATAAGCTTTGCAGGAAACTCAGATAGAGCTTCAGAATATTTTGCTCTCTGTCAAGAATGTCAGTAAGAAGATGGGGGTGGTGAACTACAGGTGGACTGCAGCAGAAGCAGTCTGATGTTTTGCTGAAAGCAGATAAAATTACGCATATTAACTCAATCTGATCAATGTAATTTGGATTTTCCTAGTAGGAATTTTCCAGAGAAATTTTAGAGAATATGCATTTTCTTGAAGCAAAACCCAAAACTGTGGAGCAGATTTCATGCTTTTATACATTTTCCTATTTTTTCCCTACTAAGTATTTTATTTTGAAAGACTCTTCAGTTACTGAAGAAAATCTACTACTTACCTTTCTTAATTTATATTTTACTTTTTTAATCATAGATATTTTTACAAGAAATCTCTGTATTAGTAAATTTGAGTTACCTTTGTGAATTCTTGCTGCTTTCCATATTTTTGTTTACAACAGCAATAGATTTGTTTTGTATATGCCAAATGTTTCCCTTTCCTCTCTCACTTTCAGCCTTAGCAGATTTGGACATTTCATGATCAATCTGCTTAAAACTTTCTACAGTAAAGGAATAGTTTATGTTATTTTTTTTGAGAATAACATGTACTAAGTTATGGAAATGTTTTTGTGTTTACACAGCTACTTTTTGGTTCCACGGTCTTCCACTTTATAGCTGAATCTTTGCGTTGTTGATTATAATTTTTGCTCCTGTTTTTGGTATGCCTAATTTTGATGGTATTTATTTATTCTCTTTACTGAATATTCATTGACTTTTCAAAAAAATTATTAATTTTTCAGTTCTGTAAAATGGAATTGTATTGGGTAGAAATTTGATGCTCATGATAACATTATCAAAGGATTATTTTACTTCTTGAGTAGCAATATAGGCAAACAACACAGTGTCCTTATGTGCTACTCAGTATCAATAGAGAAGAATCTAACACAGCATTAAAGAAAAATTTTCAGTTCAACGGGAAACCAAATTCCTGCCATCCGCATAAAGAGAAACTGGAAGTCTTCAAATAACCTGAAAATATATTCAGTCTCCATTTGGATCTACAGACTAGTGAACAGCAATGACGGCAAAATTTGATACTAGAACTAAGTACGATTTGGAAGAATTAAGTGAATAAGAACTCTGTCAATGGGAACACAGAAATTTCTATTTTAACACTGAATTTACAAACAGCTTTTAAAGTATTTTATGTTCAGAAAACATTTTTGTTTCAATAAAAATAATAATGAAATATGACACTCAACACTTTCACACTGACTTCATGCTACCCACCTGTTAGGCTGGAGATTTTAACAATTGGAAAACTGGCTTTCTTTGAAATGCTGCTCAGAACAACTAGTGCTACAATCTGAATGTATGTCTACCAATGTATTTGTAGCTGAGTAAGCAGGTGACAGACTATAATTACTTTTTGAATGATGAATTTCATTTCCACTCTATAAAATTAGTAGCACATCCAAAAGGAGAACTTAACCAAAGTATTGGAAGAGCATTCTTTATTTTTTATGTTGAAAGATGGAGATAGAAATAAAGTCTACTTTGTTTGCATAATCTTGTGTTGTAATATTGGTTTTAGTAGTCAGTAAAACAAAGCACAATTATCAGGTATTGACAGAAATAGGAAGGTTGCATTATTTTAGCATGTAAGCATGCAAGTATTGCTTTGTATTAAAATCAGTGAAAATTATAATGAATAAATGCATACAAGTATTTGGAAATAACGTACGCACAGAACAAATCACTAGTGATAATTTTTTGCTTGTATGGGAACTACTGAGTCATGACCTGAACCTCTGATTGATCACCTGAGGCGAGCCATGAGTCAGCCAGAGGAGCACAGGTGAAGGCAATTCTCTTGTCCTGCCAGAAGAGGTGGAGCCTGGCTCCATCTCTCCTAGACCTATTTAAGAGCTGGCTACCAGGGGGAAAGGATCTCGTCTGGAGATCCCTCCTTCTGGTGTTTTGTGGGTGAGCCTAGCCTAAGGGTAAGCTTTCCATTTATTCTCTTTTGTTATCATAATCTACTTCACCTAACTCTTTTGTTTATTTTGTGATTGTAACATCTTAATATCTATTGATTATACAATGCTGCATTAGCAAATAAAAATGACCAACAGCCTATGTGCTGATTTACAGTGCATATACAGAGTTGTAGGTGATTTTCTATTCAGCATAATGCACAGTCTGTGGTTTCTCCATACAATAAATATAATTCATCTTAAGCATGCACTTCTTAAAGCAGAAATCAGAAGAGATTATTACAGTGACATTTTCTAGTTTATTTTTGGCGCCTGCTTTCTCCCGAACTGACAGTCTGCAGGAGCAAAGAACTGTCCTCAGCTGAGAAAGATGGACTTCAGGACATTTAAGCAAATCAGACAAGTCCATAGTATGAGAAGAAATAGGGAGCAGACTGAATTGGCGTTGAGAAGGCATTCTACTATCTCTGAAAAATCGTAGGGTTTCGAGAAGTTTCCTAATGGAAAAAAATAAAGGTAAGTGTCATGCCTATTGCATGTTGAACAAGACACAAACTCTACATGACTACAGGCCAGTCATGTAATCTCAGCTCCTGGGAGAATAATGGAGCAGATCTTCCTACAAGTGAAGTCCAAGCCCACAAAGGAAAGAAGGTAATGAGGAACAGTCATGACGAGCTTACCAAGGGAAAATCATACCCAAACCTGACTATGTTGACTGTCTCTGTTGTCAAGAACAGAGGTGATGTTAACTTTAATCTCAGCAAGACCTTCAATAAGGTTTGCCATGATACCTTAACATCAAACTAGAGAGAAAGGAATTTTATTGAAGCACTCTCACTTTCTTTTTCTTTTCAGTCATTCCAAACCACAAACTCATGTATAAAGCAGAAACTGTTAGTCTATTATCACAGTATATAAAAAAATTTACGATACAATCTCCCAACAGCAAAATACAGCAACAGATTTTTTGTTTCTTATTTGCTTTTATCACTTATAATTATTTTCTACAAAATCTTTGCCATAGATTTTCTAATAAAAGTGGAATTACCACTTTCAACTTTATCTTTTTTTTTTTTAAGTACCAAGTATGGAACAATAGCTAGGTGCGCACAGTAGTGATAAAATACGAATATCTCTTGCCGCATAGTAATTCCTAACTTCACTTTACAACAAGTCCATTTATCTTTAAATAAAACTCTGTCTGTCCAAGATCACAGCATAAATCCAGTATAGGACGAGGATATTAGTTCAGAGTTTTGGGATTTTAGATTAGCATTGTGATTCAATAATCAGTCCTTTGCCAGAAATTTTCTAATGGCTTAGTCTAGCCTTGCATTTACCTACAAAGAAGTTAATATCTTTTCAATTAAGCTTGTAAAGACTAAGTCAAAAATACTGAGAAAGTTTTGCCAGAGCGATATATTACACAACTTAAAGTGAATTAATTACAGTTATCATTCAAGATCTGATTTTTATGACATCTCTGTTGAAACTAATTAATAGATCTAAGAACTATAAGAGAGGAAAGTACGATGGGGATCCTATCAGGACAGTATTTTCGGTACTCTTTACTGGAATGTTTCTTACCATCGTAATTCCCTACATATACAACACTTACAAGCACATTAATTTATCGTCACACCAAACCACAAGGAAGAACTGGGATGAAAAATGTCAGTCCTTGCTCTATTAGAAGATGGAGTTTTATGTGGGTTTAGAAATGTAGCATCTGTTAACTGCAATGATAGAGACATAAATTGGTCTCCAATCAGTAATATGCATTTGACACATGGGCTATTCATACGCTGGGATGTCCAGGACTTCCAGAATCAGCAGAAAGTGCAATCAAGGGCTGAAATGATCGTGTTCTGCTTTGGATTTATTATGTTTTCTTTATTACCATGGTTTACAAAAGAAAGCTTTATATCAGGCTATATTTTGACCTAGGAATAAGCAGTATGTTAACATACTTAAAGTCTTTAAAACACCCAGTGTGAAGAAAACTCCAAATAACAATATCATATGACAAAAAAACCCATTTTATTAGAGCTGCTACCTCATCAATGTGTATAAGTAGATTTATTCTGTTTGAGGTCACTGTCATCAATGATTAGTAACTGCCATACAGAGACTAGAAACAGTGAACTATGCGCTGGATTATTTTATAAACTGGTTGTTTAAATAAGTAATACAAGGATTATGCTGTGCAAGAGTGCCGAAGGACATAAGATACACGTCTTAACAAGTCCTTAAAGATTCTACAGTTGTGTGGTTTTTCAGAAATAAGCAACAATTTCTTGTCAAAAGGGCTTGGTCAGAATTAATGAATTTACTCATTTATTAATTATTATGTTCTTAGGGTGATTGGGTTGTTAGCCACAGTTGTAACATTTAAACATTGATATTTCTGCTTCTTTTTTTCATCACCTCATGAATCAGTCACAGACAGAAGTGGGATGTCTCATATTCTGGAAACATGTCTCAGAGGGATATGATTGTCAGGGAGAAGCCCATGTGGTGGCTGGTTAATAGCAGTATCTATCAAGGGCCAATGCCAGGGAAAACAGTTTAGTGAGTTTATTAATTGTCTGGATTAGAAAACAGGACAAGTGCTCAGCAAGCTGGGGGGGAGTAATAGCTGTCTTGGAGAGGAGACTTCTACTCAGAGAATGTCTGACAGCCTAGATGAATGTTATGTCAGAAAACTCTTGACGTTTAACAAAGGCAAATGCAGTGTGCTCCATCTGAGGTTAAATAGTATCACTGAATCATAGAATGGCCTTGGAAATTATGAAGGCTGAGGCTGAATGGATAAAAAGTAACTTTGCAGGAAAAAATCTGGATGTTAGTGTGGACAGCAAAATTGGCTTCATTGACTTCTGACAAAAATGGTCAACTATAGACTGGGATGCATGAAGGAGTGCACCCAGAAAGTTGAGGGAAATAATTATCCCTCTCTGTTGAGCTCTTTTGCAACTGTATCTAGAATATTATGCCTAGATTAGGGTTCCCCAGCACAAGAAAGATGGTTACATCCAGAAATGAGTCCAGTGGATAGTCACCAATGTGACAGGGAGATGCAGAACTTGAGTTATGAGTACAGGCTGTCAACTGCATTGTGTTGCTCAGCTTGGAGAGATGGTCAAGTATTATAATAACTTACGCTGAGCAGACCATGCCTAGAATCATAGAATCATAAGGTTGGAAATGACCTGTAAGATCATCTAGTCCAACCGTCTTCTCATTACCACTGCTACCACAAACTAAACCATATCTTGTAGCTCCTCATCCAGGTGCCTCTTTACACTGCCAGTGATGGCGACTGCACCACCTCCCTTGGAAGACCATTCCAGTAAGAATGTAGGTAGAAAGTAGAATATGGGGCTGGCCTAGACAACCTCCAGATGTCTCTCCTAAGCAAAAATATTTAATTATTTAATGATTATTGTCAGAGAACAATCAATTTTCTGACTCTCACCACACCAATAGATGTGTTTAGAATTTAGTGCTCAGAATCCTGGTTTATTCTACCTTCAAAGCATGAAACAGTGTTTCCTTTTATTTCTAGTTACTGAGGATCTTTAATTATTGTCTAAACTTCAGGTATGTTATATTTTTCCCTGAATATCTGCAACAGTGAATGCTAAGTGGCAGGGTTGCCTACTGAAAATTCATTGACACTTCACAATGTAATAGCAGTTCTTTATGCCTAACAACTCTGAAACTGTTAATATATTTGAGCAAAAATTTTACATGAATTGTCTTCTGAAATTTTCTTTTTCTAAGTTACAGAACAATAGAGCACTTTGTAAGAAAAAGATTAAAGAATTTTACTTCTGTTATATGTAGCTGTTGTATTACAAAGCTTCTCATTTAGGAGATGGCATTTGTTGAGTAATGTTCCTTCTGCTGCCCCTAAAATATCTTCCCAAATTTGACAATGTTATATAAGGCCTAAAAAAATTTCATGTTGACTGGAAAATGTTCCAAGAACTAAATTCCTAATATTTACAACTGAACTTTACTGAACTCATAACAGATTGAGGACATGCTGCAGATCTTTTGCAGCAAATGCTATTACTAATTGGAGGAATGGTATTAAAATATATAATATAGACATTATTTCATTCGTGCTTCAGTGAATATCCTAAACTGCAGAAATGAGAAAGACTGAGAGACAAATGCAAAGCAAACTACTTGATAAGAAAATTCTGGAGCTGGTGCTCAAGAGGCTTAAAGTAACTAAGAAAATTGAAAATGACTAATGAAAATCATACTCCTCAAGCAGTGAAACAAAACTAAGAAGAAAGACTAACATAACACAGTCCAGTGTTTTATGTGTATAATGTAAAAATACTGGCCTAGAAACTGGAGAGTGGGGTAGGAGTAAGATCCACAGGATATGGCCAGAAATATAAAAACAAATACAATTTTCAGTCTGCAGTGAAATCAAATATTCTGCTATTAGGAAATACTAATAAAATTAATGACTTAACTATGTCTTGCATATCCACAATCCTTATAGAGTACGACAGTCTGCTATTTCAGACAGTTACTTCAGAGGCTTAAGAAACCAAGATCTTTGCAGGGAATCTCAAAGTAGAGATTCAGCTTGATTCGTGGAGGTCTGATTTGCTTGAATGGTAAGCACTCAAATTTGCAATAGAAACAGTTGCACTGTAAACATGTAAGATGTTCTACATAAAAGAACTGAAGACAGGTTTCTCAGGTTTGGGACTCTGAGTATATATTTCCCTTTGTTGCCTGATCATCTTTAGATGATCTATGATTTAGAAAACCTCTTTAGAGGTTTTCCCACCTCTAAAATGAGTAGCCTATTCTCATTGTTATAAAGACAAAATATATGAACTGTTGCATGAAATAATCAAATAGCACACCAATGAATGCCACAGAAATATGTTAAGGAATACTGTCTTCTAAGTAAAGTTTGAATAATGCACAGTTTTTATGCCTTAAAGAAGGTATAGGACCACAAACTGAACAATGATCAGAAACAGAACTCTGAATAAATGCTCATTAAGAAAGCATTGTCCATCCTCTGCAGGGAATGTGACAAAGGTCCTGTGAAAAACAGTGTTTTTGGTGCTTTAATTAAGCAAAATATTACAATGCAATGCATGCAAGAGGACTGATGAATTAAGTTTCTGCAGACATGTTTAAACCAGTTCTATTGAAAGAATTGACTGTCCAAATTTGAATTTTCATATACACTAATGTATTGTAGATATTTTTAAAATAAAGGTGTATTTATTTGCTAGGTAATACAGGATGAAAAGATGACTTAAGAAAATGTACATGCTTTAAAATATGTTTATGTAATCATAAACGTATTCTGTTATCTATTTCTTAGACTAAGTAGGATTGGCAAAAAAACAGCACTAAAAGGCCTTTTTTCCTAAAGTCTCTTTTTTTGGAGAGTTTTAGAGTACTAAGAAAACCACACACACTGTGATTGCTTCAAGCTTAGTATCCTAACATCTATTTCAATTCATTTTTGTGCTCTCTTTTAAGCTGTCAACACATGTCATACCTGACTTCTGGGAACTTTTCATGTAATAGAACTCTTCAAATCCCCCCAAATAATTAAAAGCTTGATCTCTAATATAATCACACACTCACAAATAAAGCCAATAAAAGAGATTAGTCTCAGTTCCTCCTGCTTTGAAAGAGAGCTGCAGATAGGGGCAAGAAATAGCATTGGTCTGCACAAAACCATCTGTTCAGCATTCACATTACTTGGCATTTATAATGTGTACACTGCTGCAGATGCTCTGACCTAGTGGTTTGTGTTTACCACAAGCAAGTGGAAAGAAACAAAAATCTCTACATAAAAGAAATTACTTGGCAACTGGAATATTGTGCAATACTGGAATATGTGTGCAATACTAGCTGCTTACTTGCTATCAGAATGACTGAAATGTGATTAATTTAGCAGTACTTAAAAATTGTAATGGAGAAAATGACTCATTTACACATCGTAGTGATGTTAACACTATTGCCACATATGAAAATTTTCTTTATTCTAATTTCTTAATAACAGACCTTTGTTCTCAATAAACTCCAGGTGCTCCAGATGTTAGCTATTTTTTGATTTGCACAAATATGCCTGTTTAATCTTGAGTGCATTCTCTGACAGTTTGTAAGATCATTCTCTATTAAACATGTTGTAAACACAAATTTATCTTCTAATGACCTGGTTAAATAGTCTGAAAGCAAAAAGACTGAATATTTACACTTTTAATTTTGTCTGGAAGAAACATGAATGAATGTGATATATGATTCAAAAATGACTGATCATATATATGAAAGTACTGAAGATAAATATGAATAAAAGACCAATCACTACTACATGGTAAAACACCTTTTATAAAAAATAAAGCATATTAACATGCAAAGCATTAGCCCAACTTAAACTCAGAAAATAATATCCCAATGAATAAATATATCAAAATAGGTCTGTATGGGATTTCTTGAAATCTCCTGCCAAGCATCTGTTACTAACCATTACAGGAAACAGGATACTGAACCAGATGGACCACCAGTCTGTTTTGAGTGAATTGGTATCTGATGCAATACCAACACTTAAAGTAAGTACACCAGCACAGAACTGTTCAGAGGACCAAAACGTATACGGAAAAAAAATAATTAAATCAAAGTTAAATATTTAATAATAAAATAATAAAAAATAAATAAATACTTACTCATCCAGAAGATATAGAAGGCAGAGGAACATTTGTAAAGACAACCAGAAAATGAGAAATAAAAACTTGTAAAAAGAAATTTTTAAATAAAAAAAAAATGCACAGAGTACCTTTTTTTCCCCTCTTTACTTGTTGGCAGATTAATTATATCTCTAATACGAAAGGAAGACCAAGAAAATAATTCCTTAAAAATGTCTTTTCCAAAGAAGTAACTACCCAGATTGAAATCTAACTTTTTTTTTTTTTTTTTTTTTTTTTTTTTTTTTTTTTTTCTTCACGGCTTTCTAAGTTTTCTGAGAAAATTTCCATAGATGTGAGATTCACTAATGTTAGCCATGGTCTCCGTGCATTTTTTACCAATTGCGAGATGGTTATCTCAAAGTATGGGGCACCTACCAAAAAAAAAAAAAGAAAAAGCTAGGAAAATGTGTATTACTCTGGAGATGAAGTATAATATCTCATACCACTTTCACCTATGAGCAAAGAGGTTTTTTCAAGGGAAAAAAATACAAACCCAAGGCAGCCTGTATCACATCAGGTTGAGGAAAAAAAATGCAAGGCTGGAGTCAAGATCATAAAGGAAAGGAGCAGGTGGAGGCAAGTCTGCATCTGACACTGCAAACAAAAATCCTCTTTGCCTGCTCCATCCCCCAGAGTGCCTCTCTACAACAGGTATGAGGCCCTGAATGTGAAAGGCCCATCTGAGAGTGGCAACAGCCCACTCAGTCCTGACATGCTAACAAAACCAAATCAGAAAAAGCCTTAAAAGCCTTCCCTCAACATCAAGACTATGCTATTTAATAAGAGACAGGTACGAATTGTACGTGATTCCTCCCTACAGGGAACCAAACATCCAAAATGCTGAGCAGATCCTATTCTTCAAGAAGTTTTCTGTCTCCCTGAGACTCAAGTGAGAGATGTTACCAGGAAACTATCTAGCCTAGTACAACTGACAAATGACAATCCCTTACTGCTTTCAACATAGGGAGAGATGATGAGACTACATGTGGGTCAAGGACTACCAAAGGATTTCAGGGCCTTGGGATGATGGCTAAAGGAATTGAACACGCAGCTCATCTTTTCTTTCCTGTTTCCTGTGTTGGATAAGGACATAGTAACAAACCAAAGGATAACTTCTTTAAATACCTGGCTTTGTGGCAGGGGCAATCTCCAGAACCTTGAGTCTTTTGACAGCCAAT